>NC_063161.1:6657794-7257794 GCF_023159225.1 Perognathus longimembris pacificus | reverse complement strand
CCACATATATAGAAAACGGCCAGAAGTGACGCTGTGGCTCAGGTGGCAGAGTGCTGGCCTTGAGCAAAAAGAAGCCAGGGACAGTGCTCAGGCCCTGAGTCCACGCCCCAGGACTGGCAACAAAAACCAAAAATAATCCGAAGACTGATGGCTGAGGATGGATGGAGGTTCAAAGCCAGCCCAGGCAGACAAATCCACGAGAATCTTATCCCTAAGGAAATCACCACAAAGCCAGCAGTGGAGCCGTGGCTCAAGTCGGGGAGCGCCAGGCTTCGGTGAGAAAGCTCCTCCCAGGCAGGAAGGGGCGGGAGGGGGAGAACCAGGGAGATTGAGGGGCTCACTACCCACCATGGGGTCCAGTCCTTGGAACTCAGCAAGCAGCACCTCCAGGGGCTGGGGGTGCTGGTGGTGGAGGAAAGTGGGGGGGGGGGGCACTGCTGTCTGCCAGTATCCCAGTGAGGGAGGAGGGATATGAGTGAGGACTCCCCTTTCCTTCCAGGGTCATCCTGCAGGGGTCACGGGGGTTGTGGGGGGGGGGACCCTCACCTGCCTGGTCCCGGGACGCCAGCCGGTTCGGTTGGGGAGCCAGGCCGCCTGGCTGGCTGGCTGGCTGGCACGGCTTGGAAACGGCCCAACGGCACATGGACTAATGAACGGCACAGCCCGCCCGCGGCAGCCCTGAACCGCGAGGAGGAGGAGGGAGCTCTTTCGGGACCGTGTGGGTCCGGGGATGTATTTTAAGTGGAGAAGGCCACCGCGATGAACGGCGGCGCGTAGAGTAGCTGCCGCTTGTGTATAAAAAGGCGAGAGAATGAATTTATAGCTACACATATCTGCTCGTCTCTGGATGGAGACCCGGGAAACGGGTGACATTGCCGCTTCCAGGGAGGGAGAAGCAGGTGGCCGGGGACGGGGTGGGTGGAGAAATTCTCACTGTTTTCTCGTTGGTGTCTTTTTATAATTTTAGAACCCTATGAATGTATTACCTAGGGGGGGAAAAATAGCCATGAAAAGTTTTAAAATTAGGGTGTGCATATGTGTGTGTGTGTGTGTGTGTGTGTGTGTGAAGGGTCGCAGTGTTTACGAGGTCCTCGGTGAGGGCTCTGTGCCCACAAGTCCCTGGCACACTTCTCATGTGTGTCTGCCCTGCCTTCCTCCTGACACCTCCCCCCCCCCGCCCCCGGCTCGCCCTCTGCCCTCTGCCCTCTGCCTGCCGTCCCCCTGTGACCTTATCCAGTCCTGTGGCTTACGACGGCGCCACACCCAACCACGGCGCCCGCCAGCAGGGGCCCCAGTCCCCTCTGCCCCTGCATCTGGAGCCCGGCATCGACGGCAGAGAGAGAGAGCTCAGCCCTAGGCCCCGTGCCGCTCAGGCCCCACCCCCCGGGGGCAGCCGATCCTCGAACCCAGGACCCTCGATAGTGGCTTGATGAGGAACTGTACACAGCGCTCACCGCCCTCCGATCACCCAGCATTCCCTCCACCACTCCGCTCTCCCCAACTCGATCCTCAAGCGTGGCTCCCACAGTGCTCAGGGTGAGCACCCGGCCCCAGTGGGGTCCCGTCCTGACTCCCCCCGCCCCCCATGCCTGCGCCCAACCCGGCCACAAAGGACATGGCCTTTCTTCCTGTGCCTTCAACACCCCGGGTGTATTCCTACTTCTGGACGTCGACACTGACTGTTCCTTCTCCAAGGCCCCGAGGCTCACATCTCCCCATCACTGGGGCATGTGCACGCACGCACGCACGCACGCTACTGCCAAGGCTTGAACTCAGGCCCTGGGCACTGTTCCTGTTTATTTTTTACTGAAGGCTGACACCCCACCCCTTGAGCTCCAGCTCTATTCCTGGCTTTGTGGTGGTTCACTGGAGAGAGGGGTCTCGAGGACTTTCTGCCTTGGCTGACTTTGAACTAGGATCCTCCGATCTCAGCCTCCTGAGTAGCCGGGATGACAGGCGTGAGCCACCGGTGCCCGCCGATGACCGGGGTCCTGAGTTAAAGGCTGTCCGCTCCCTGCTCTCATCCCCACGCCCTCTCAGAGCTGACTGGTCGCGTCTGCGGCGTCCTCAAGTGCAGGGCCAGTAGACACTTGAGAACATGTGACATGCGACAAGGACACAGCACACTTGCGGCTGTCATAATTTCTGTGAAGGGCCTGCGCAGGGCGATGTCACAGACGGTGAGCAAGGAGAAGCTATTTTTGTTGCAGTAATCAGGGAGCACCTCTCAGCAGAGGTGGCCCGGAGCAGAGACCTTTGCGCCACTGGACACCGCGTGGTGGCCTTGGGCCGAAGGGAGGGGGTGGCGGGGCACCTGGAGCCTCCCCCTCTGTGGGGTGCTGGCTTCCTCCCGGGTGTCCTGGCGTGGGAGTCGGGGGATACACACCCTGGACCCACGGTCTTGGGCTTGTGGAGGAGCCCCGGGGTCAGGGGTCAGGACCTGGATGGGGAGGGTCAGAGAGGGTGGTAGGAATGGCCAGCCCTGGCTCCCCCCACCACTCCAGCATGGCTAGAGCCACTGACAGCCACTCAGAATGCCCAGTGTGCTGGCTAAGTGCTGGGGCTCGCTGCAAGCACCACCAGCTCTGCTAGCTCTCAAGACCAGAGTCTCTCCCACTCTAGCCACCCCTCATCCACCCACCCACCCATCCACCCACCCACCTACCCATCCACCTACCCACCCACCCATCCACCCGCCCACCCACCCATCCACCCACCCACTCACCCATCCACCCACCCATCTACCCACCCATCCATCCACCCATCCATCCACCCGCCCACCCATCCATCCACCCGCCCACCCATCCACCCACCCACTCACCCATCCACCCACCCATCCATCCACCCGCCCACCCATCCACCCACCCACTCACCCATCCACCCACCCATCTACCCACCCATCCATCCACCCATCCATCCACCCATCCATCCACCCGCCCACCCATCCATCCACCCGCCCACCCATCCACCCACCCACTCACCCATCCACCCACCCATCCATCCACCCGCCCACCCATCCACCCACCCACTCACCCATCCACCCACCCATCTACCCACCCATCCATCCACCCATCCATCCACCCGCCCACCCATCCATCCACCCGCCCACCCATCCACCCATCCACCCATCCATCCACCCATCCATCCACCCGCCCACCCATCCACCCACCCACTCACCCATCCACCCACCCATCCATCCCTCCACCCATCCACCCATCCACCCATCCACCCATCCATCCATCCACCCATCCACCCATCCATCCACCCGCCCACCCATCCATCCACCCGCCCACCCATCCACCCATCCACCCATCCATCCACCCATCCATCCACCCGCCCACCCATCCACCCACCCACTCACCCATCCACCCACCCGTCTAGCCACCCACCCACCCATCCACCCATCCACCCATCCACCCACCCACCCATCCACCCACCCATCCACCCACCCATCTATATACCCATCCACGCATCCATCCACCCATCCACCCATCCATCCACCCATCACCCAGTGCTGGCATCACACCTGCCTTCCTGTCTGATGTGTTTGTCCAACCCAGCTTAGAACTGGAACCCAGAGCATGCACTGAAAATAACTGGTCTGTGCATGAGCACATACTGAGCACCTACTATGTACCACAGAAGAGACGTAAGACATAGGCCTGCTTGGCTGAGATCAGTGCCAGGTCCTGCGCCAGGACATGACCCAGGGGTTGGCACAGCCAGGGATGTAGAGAAAACCTGAGGAGGATGTGTGGACAGCAGAGAACAGAAGAAGCAGGGCTGGACAGAGTGGGACTGGGGCCCAAGCAGGACCAATCACTAGGGGCCCTGGGGTGGGGGAAAGAAAGCTGCTTCAGGACTGAGCAATCGCTTCCTGGAGTTCTTGGATCTCAGATCTTTAGGAACTGAACTTCCCGGAGGAAAGGCACCACTGGTGCATCTGAGCTGCTCCCAGAGCTGCAGGGCAGAGGCTTCCCAGCCCTGGGAGGACGTCCCAGAGTGAGCCAACTGCTCCTTGTTACTGGAACGGAACACTACAGTACTGCAGAATCAAGATCAGATAAAATGAGATTGACCCTCTCTCTGTATGCATAGTTTGAGGTGTTTTTTGTTTTGCCAGTCCTGGGGTTTGGGACTCAGGGCCTGAGCACTGTCCCTGGCTTCTTTTTGCTCAAGGCTAGCACTCTACCTCTTGAGCCACAGCGCCACTTCTGACTTTTTCTATATCTATCTATATATATATGTGTGGTACTGTGGACTCGAACCCAGGGCTTCATGTATGCTAGGCAGACACTCTACCACTAGACCACATTCCCAGCCCCCTGCACGCATAGTTTTGAAATGTTCTTTTTATTACTAAGTTAAAAAAAATAAGCAGTATAGGGGCTGGGAATGTGGCTTAGTGGTAGAGTGCTTGCCTCGCATGCATGAAGCCCTGGGTTCAATGCGTCAGTATCACCAAAACAGATAAAGCCGGAAGTGGCGCTGTGGCTCAAGTGGTAGAGTGCTAGCTAGCCTTGAGCAAAAGAAGCTCAGGGGCAGTGCTCAGGCCCCAAGTTCAAGACCCGGGACTGGCAAAAAATAAATAAGTAGTACAACTCACCATGTCAGATCCACAGCTCCGCTAACAGGCCGGACCCTACGGGTGTGGATGGGTGACTTTGAAAGCGCTGGCCAGCAGGGTGACAAATCTTTACAACCCTTATCTCCAATTAACCAGCAAAAAGTCAGAAGTGGAAGTGTGGTCCAAGTGGTAGAGCACCAGCCTTCCATGAAAAAGTCAAAGGAGAGCTTGAAGCCCAGAGTTCAAGCCCCAGTATCGGCACAAAAAATAAAAACAAGCAAATAAATGGAAGTGCAAAGTGACCCCATGGGCTCTGGGAGGCTGAGCTGCTCAAGCCCTAGGCCTCAGCGACCTCCACGCGGCCCCCTGGGTCCTGGGTCCAATCCTGGGCTACAGGTGTGCAGTCTGGTGCCCTCCACTGCCCCCCAGGACAGGAGCTCACCCCTTCTCAGCAGCCGCTTCACTGCGGCTCTGCTGGCTAGTCCAGGGAGTGGGGGTGGGGGGGACCTGTCCTCCGCTGGCCGTTGCTCCCCTGCCCCGACCCCCCCCCCCCCACCGTCCCCGTGTGGGCCTGTGACCTGACCCTCTCTCCTCTCTGCTGCCCAGCCACTGCCTGATGTCGGGGGCCAGCCCTGGCAGTCAGCCATCAGGAGGCTCTTCCAGGGTCAGGTGGCTTTGCCAGCTGCAGCTGTGGGGCCTGGTGCCCCAGCGAGCAAGCCAGCTCCGCGCCCTAACCCCCACCCAGCGGGCCTGGGAACTAGGGGCGTGAGGAACGGTGCAGACCCCTGGCCTCCAGAGACAAGGTATCCAAAGGTCATGCCTGCTGGCGGGGGGGCAAGAGAGACCTCCATCTTCTGCCTGTGCCCATCGCATGCCCTGGGGCCCTTTAATTACTCACCCCCATCCTATCTGTCCCTCCACCAAGGACCCAGAGGACAGTCAGACAGGCCTGGTGCTAATTCTGCCATCGCCTCAAGGTGATGAATCTTCCACCAGGAAGAGGGGACCAGCTCCCGTGAACGCCCCTCTTCCCTGCTCTGCTGGGGACCCCTTCCCATCCTTGGAGCAGTGGAGCTGGGCTGGACAGGGCAAGGAAAAGCCAGGCCCATCCTCACTGTCCCACAGGAGGGTCCTGCTTTACAGAGGACGGAAGGGCAGGGCCCTCGTCAAGGTCATGCGGGGTCGGGAGGGGCGGAGCCACGGCTGCCCCGCCCCCTCTACAGTGTGTATGGGGGGATTCTTCCCAGGAGAAAGGGCTTGGAGGGATGCAGACTGCTCACCTCCTCTGTACCCCAAAGATACTGCAGACATCAGGAGAGAGAGAGAGAGAGAGAGAGAGAGAGAGAGAGAGAGAGAGAGAGAGAGAGAGAGAGGAGAGAGAGAGAGAGAGAGAGAGAGGAGTCACAATCCTGGGGGCTGCCAGGGGCCACAGGAGTCAGCCCCAGCCCCAGCTCTGCCAGCAAAGCCCTGTGATCTCTGAGCTCCTCCCAGGAGAAGTGCAGAGAAGTCAGACATCGGTGAAGACTGGGGCTGAGTGGGGTTGCCGGGCAAAGCTGGAGAGAGCTTCTCCTCCAGCCAGAGAGCTCCCCTGCCCACCGCTCATCGCCAATGCCCACCTCTGCCCTGCCAGAGGCCCCCGCGGGCCCCCCTGGGCAGGCCTAGACCCACGCTCCCAGTGCAAGGTCGCCATGACAACGCTGCCTCCCTCGGCACAGCTCCCGCTGGGGGTGGCGAGCACAGAGGACCAACTTTCCTGGTGCCTCCATGGGCCCCTGTCCTTGACCCGGTGGTGTCCACCAGGATCAGGACTCCCTCCCGCCTCCCGCCGAGGTCAGTGTTTGCACTGTGGACCCCAGGCTGGCCCAGAAACTGGCCAGCTAGCCACAGGGGGTGGGATGGGGGGGAGCAGGTACATTGTTGCAGGGAGAGAGGGATAAAGGGGAGGCCAGACAGGTCTGTCTACATGTCAGGGCAATTCTCCCCGTGCCTCAGTTTCCTCATCTGCACAGGGAGGGTGATCATCTCACGGGCGGTGGGAAGGATTCCTGTGAATTCATTATGCACAGGGCTTGGCACAGTCCGGCAGCCGTGGCCCCAAGGAAGACCCTCTGTCACGGGGTTGCCAGGCAGGAGTGGCAACGGTACCGTCGGTCGGAGCAGCCCCCGTGTGTGCAGCTGCCCCTGGGCTGCGTGGGGAAGAGGGGGGGCTGTGGCAGCAGGAGGGGTGAGGGCTTAGGGTAAAGAGCCCAACCCCGGCACCCCCTTCTCCTACACTCATTTCTGACATAGAATCCGGCACACCCCTCCCATTCAAATGTAGTCCCAGGGAGTTGGCACCTGTTTCCAGCAGCAGGCCCCTCTTGCTGAGCCTCAGTTTCTCCCTCTGAGAGGACGTGGTGGGGCTGTACCCAGAGTCTCCCCCCCCCAGCTCACCAGGCCCTAGGGAGTAGGGGTCAGAGCCAGCGGGCGGGGGGGGGGGCGGGGAGGAACTGAGCTCCAGAGCCCCCTGCCCCCGAGCCGCACCCCGCCCACCACCCTGCCAGTCAGCGCGGGAGCGCGCCCGCCCGCCCGTGGGAGCAGCGGGAGCGCGCGTGTGTGACTCAAGCGCTATTCATAGCCGAGCTCCGCCAGCTGCAGCGTCACACAGGGGCCTCAGCCCATATTATTATTTCAATTACCATCTGAATTAAAAGTTTAAGCAGCGATCAGCCCACGTAGCTCCGAGAAGAGGGAGCAAGAGAAAAATAAAAAGGAAAAGGAGAAGAGAAGGGCTGAGCCTGGAGATCCCTTACACCCCCCCCCGCCCCAAGAGAGAGAGGGCTGAGGGGGGCCGCCCCCCCCCCACGACGGTGACGCCCAGCCCCAGAGCCCCTGCCGGCCCCCCCCCCTATCGCCGGGGCTCCCGAAGGTGGGGGAGCAGCTTAACAGGACAGTCCGGTGGCCGCTACTTCACGGACCACGATCGTTCTCGTTCCACCGGGGTTCTTTGTCCCACGGATGGGTGGACTAATCAGAGAGGGTGATGGGTGGGGAAGGTCGGTCACACACACACACACACACACACACACACACACACACACACACACCCCGAGCCACACCCGAGGCCACTGTCTCCGAGACCTCCCCTCTCCAGGCAGGACCCGTCCTTGACTTCCTCCCTCTCCACGCACTACTCCAGGCCCCGTGACACTCAAGTCCGTGGGTGGTCCCAGGAGCTGGCACCAAGGACAGCGCTGGAATCTTCTGGGCGCTCTCCCTGCTCCTCTGCCTGCATCTCCTATCTGGAGACATCATTTCAGGCCCCCATCAGCCCCCAGGCCCCCGGGGCCACAGGCAGCCGGGGACATCAGCCTCGTGAACGCCTTTGGGAGGGTCTTCTGGCTCCGATCTTAGTCCTTTCATCCACACAACGCGCTCTCCCTTGGGTTTGTGAGCGGATCTGTCTCTGAGGTCCCCAAGGGGGGGGGGGTGTGTGTTACGTTGTGGGGGTGACGAGACCAACTCTTGCCAAGTCCCAGCTCAGGGGAGGAATGTCACCCACTCTTTTCCTAGGGAAGCCCCAGAGACAGTCTAAACTCAAACCTGGGCTTTTCTACCCTTCCCTGCTGTGTGACCTTGGCAGATAACGTAGACTCTCTGGGCTATGGCTCCTTCACCTTCACATGGGGACAGTCAATCTATAGTGTACAGTGGTCGGGGGCTGAAATGGGGTGCCTGGCCCGGTACTTGTCGAAGATCACCTCCAGGCTGGGAAGTGGCTAGTGGTGGCTCCACCACCCAGCGTCTCCCTGGGATTTTGGAGGTAGGGATGTCATTTGCTCTCACCCATTAAGCAAGAGTCACCAGGCAGTATGCTTCGTTCTATTTCAGTAGATCTCAGAATGAGGAGCTCACTGCCTCCTTCAACATCTACACCTACTCTCCATCTCTCCTCACCTCCAGCTCTGGGAATCTTCAAGAACGAACCAGAACCTTCCAGCTTAATTCCAAGCCCAGCCTGTGTCCCTATCTATGGCCGACTTTCAAGGGAGCCTGGAAGGAATAACTCAAATAGACCCAAGAAGGAATGAAGCCATGATCTGGGTTCTAAGGGAAGGGGACCAAAGTCCAAGCTGAGCCCCCAAAGTTGCTGCTGAGCTGTGGCCTCCCACAGTTACAGTGCTCGCCCTGTCGGTCTGCACCCCTAAGCCACCACTACACCCCGAGGGCTACTACCCTCTCTGAGCCTCAGTTTCCACTTTTGTGAGCTCCCAGCTTCTGTCTGAATGAAGCCATCTTTGGCCTCGGGCTCCCTTCCACAGAGGCTAGGCTGGCGGCCCCCAACCTCGGCCGCCATGCTGGGAGCCCGAGGACCCCCATCTTCAGGCCAGGCCCACCCCTCCTCTCTGTTCCCCTCCTCACATCTGGTCCCTTGGAGGTGGGCTTGAGGGCTCCATCACAGCAGGTAAGGAGATGGAGGCCTTCCGCTCAAGGTCACAGGGCACCATTCCAAGTGCAGGCTCCCTTTCCAGCCAAGCCCTCTGGAGCACCTTGATTCAGGAGAGCCTCCAGGACCTTGAGGGGCCAGCTGCTCTCTAGACAGCTGTGGACGCTGCATGGGGGTGGGGTGGGGGGGGGGGAGGACCTGTCCAAGGTCACACAGCAAGACAGTAACAAATCAGGGTAATGAACTAGGGGACAGTGCGAGCCTGCCTTCCCGCCCCAGTCCTCGTCCTGAAATCTGCCTGGGATTGGGGTGCAGGTCCTATCCCTAAGCCCCGCATGTCAGCTCCCAGAACGCCTCCCCCCACTACGACTCAGGCGGGAAGAGCAGGCAGAAGACAGACAGAAGAAAGTTGCCCCCCCCCCAGCCCCAGCCCCAGCCCCAGCCAGGCCCCCGTCCCTTCCCCTCCCGTCCCCGGTGCAGGGGGAGCCGTGGTGATGTAATGCGCTCGGCTTTCGTCCTGGTGCCAATCTCAGAAGAGAGACGACAGATTGCGTGAGCCAAATTTGGCATCCTAGGGGGAGAGGCATGAAAAGTAGAGATAGGGAGGAGAAGACGGGAGATTTGGGGGGCGTGCGGGAGAAGCCCCCCGGCCCAGCAGACCTCAGGGGTGCCCCCCTCCCTCCCCTCAGGGTCCCCTACTCTTCCTCAGCCTGCCCGGCCCACCCCCTCCCTCTGCAAGATCACTCCGGCAGGTTCCCCAGACCCTCCAGCGTCCCCCGTGCCACCAGCCCTGCCCCCCCCCCAAACCCAACACACTGCTCAGCTCCGTTCCCACCGTCGCTAGTTTCCTGGTTACCAGGCTGCCGGTTGTCATGTCGCTCCCATGTCCTCGTGACTCAGTGGTCCCTGCAGAGGGGCCCCTCCTCCTCACACCCCCCTTAGCACTCGCCCCCGCCTCCCCCGGATCCACATTAAGAACCAGCCCGCCCTGGAAGCCTACACCGTTCGTTCCCTCTCCTCCCTGTTCCCTCGGATGCCAGGCTCCGGAGGGAGCCTTCCAGGCACCAACAGCCACTTCACCCTCTACACACGCCCGCCCGCCGAGAGCCCACCCGGCCCCACACCTCAGGAACCCGACACCAGCCCCGCGCTCCAGCCGAACAAACCCAGGCTCAGAGAAGTCAAGTCAGCCGTCCAAGGTCACCCCAGCAGAAACCCATGGCCAGTTCTGTCTGGCCAGTCGCCTCAAAAGGAGATGGCTTTTCAAGGGTGACAACAGGGAGTCACAGAGCTTCTCTCCCAAGCCCCAGGTGTCCCCTTGCAACTCCCCGGAGAGTCCTGTCTGTAGTCGGCCCCCCCCCCATTTCCAGCTAGATTCCTCCCCTTTACTCCTCACCCCTGGGCCCGCTAGCTACCCAGACCCCCCCCACTTGCCCAGCACTCCGCCCAGCCTGAGGGGGAGGGGGCTATGAAGAAGTCAGCGGGGGTCAGGAGGTGACATCCACATTCCACAGGTGTGGATGTTGAGGTTCAAGCGAGACAGGCGAGCCGTCTGGGGTTCTCGTGTCTCTCAGCAAGCTGAGCTTATTTCTGAGAGTGTGGATAGAGCATCGATGAAGCTTGATGCCCAGTGTGGAGAGTGCCAGAGAGAGTCCCTCCTTCCAATGGAGAATGGAGTGGAATGTTCTAGACTTGAGCCTCCAGGCTCCAACCCGATAGGGCTCAGCTCAGTGGCCAGCAGCCCTGACCCTTATCCCAATTGTCCTTTTCCTCCATTCCTCCCTCTCACCAGAGGGCAAGGCAGGACCACGGCTCCCCAAAGTGTCGGAGGTCCTGGGACTGGATTGGAGGAGAAGCGGATGTGTGGCACTCGGCTGGGCTCGGATCCCGGGCCGGGTCTGCCAGCGGCCTGGCCCCCCTACCTCTCCTGCCTGCCGCGTCCCTGCGTCCTGTCCCCCTCCCGCTGGCCCTGGGCCCGCCTGGATGTGGGGACATTCTGCAGGTGTCAAGGGAAGTTCCCTGGGTTTCATCAAATGCCTTTCTTTCCCCTCGTCCCCCCCACTCTCTCCCCAGCCTCAGTTTCCTGGGTTGGAAATGTTTCCTTTACCAGATCCGCTGCCCACCCACCCACCCACCTCAGGGTCTGGCACAGAGTGGCAATGCCGAGCAGAAGTGGGATTCTTGTGAAACCCTGGGGCAACTGGCGACCAGGTGGGAGAGATTCCCCTCCACCCGCTGCCCCACGCACCTGCGGGCGGGCGGGCGGGCGGGCGGGCGAAGCTCCGCACCAGGCAGCTGCGTGGGGGAGGCGGGAGAGGGTCAAGGCCGGGGCAGGAGGTCAAGATCCTCCTCCCCGCCTCCCCGGGGGGGGGTGGGGGGGGTGGGGGCTGAAACCCGGACCCGAGCCCCTCTAGTCCGAGGACCAGGCGAGCCCGAGGACGGAGGACGGACGGGCCGAGCGCGCGCCGGGCGGGAGTCACGGGACCGCGCCAAACGCGCTCGCTCGGGGCAGCCAGGACCCGGACCGGGAGGAGCGGGGCCAGACCCCGGGACGCACCGACGCCGCGCGGCGGGACGGACGGACGGACGGACGGACGGACGGACGGCGCCCGAGGGCGCGCTCCAGGCTTACCGCGGGACGAGGGTCCGGTGAGCGGGTGTCCGCGAGGAGGGAGCCGGCGCGGCGCTACATCACCGGCGGCGCAGCCCCGCACGCGTCGTCCCGGGAGGCGCGAGGGGATCCAGGCGCCGCCTCCCGCGATCTCCCGCGGCCAGTCGGGCCCGGGCGCAGAGGTCGGGGTCGCGGGGTGGGGGGGGGGGGTGGGTCCCGCCGTCCCGCGCCGCTCCCTGTCCAACTTTCAGCGCTGCCCCGCGCCGGGCCGCCGCCTGGGTGTCAGCATCGCCGCCGGGGCCGGGGCCGGGCTCAGAGCGCGGGCTCCGGGGGCCCGGGGCGCCCCGCCGCCCCCCCCTGCCGCCCCCCCACACCCGCCCCCCGCCCCGCGCTGCGCCGCGCTAGGCTCCAGGGGGGACCCGGGGACCCCGGGGTGGCCCGCGCGCCCTGGCCGGCCGGGGTCCGCTCCGCGGCGCTCCCGCGCTCCGGGGATCGCAGCCCGTCCTCCGGCCCGGGGCTCCGGCTCGCTCCCGGCCTCGCCGCCCCGGCCTCGGCCCCGCGTGCCCCGCGCGTGGCCCGGTCCCCCCCGCCCTCCGCCGCCTCGGTCTGGGACCCTGGCCCCCGCCTCCGCCCGGCCCGGCCCCGGCCCGGCCCGCCCGCCCCGCCCGGGAGCCCGAGCTCCCGCCGCCCGCGGCGCTCCGAGAACTCCCAACTCGCCGCCCGCCGCCTGCTTTGCGAGACTTTCGCCCCTCCTCACACGTGACCCGCGCCCCACCGCGGAGGCTGGGGGGGGGTGGGGTGGGGAGGGGGGCGCAAGCCGGCGCGGGAGCCCCGCACGGCACCGGGGCCCGGCCTGGCCGGGTCTCCTCGGGCCACCCGCGCTCGCCTGGAGCCCGCGCCCGCGGGGCCCCGCGGCGTGGGGCGGGGGCCCGGGCCGGGGGCGGCGGCCCCGCTCCGGCCGCGATCCGGCCCTGGTTTTCCGCCTCGCCCGAGCGCTCCTCCCAGAACCCGTTCCGAGCGTCCGCCGCCGGGCTTGCCAGGTGCCCGGGGCAGGTGGAGGGTGGGGGGGGGGTGTCGGTGGGAATGGAGCGGGTGGGTGGGAGCAGCGGGTCGGCCTGGGGGGTCCTGGGGCTCCCAGCCTGCGCCTGGACGGTCCCCCCCACCCCACCCCACCCCAGGGCCACCAGGGGAGGAGGGGCCCTGAGCACCCCGCTCCCCGGAGACCCCGGCCGCCTGGGAGGGGGCCCCACAACCCCCACTCAGCGCCTCCCCATTTCCCAGCCCGCGAGACTGAGTGCAAGAGCATGGGGCTCGCCCAAGGTCACGCGGAGGTGCGGGCCTGCTCCCCGCCATCCCCGGCACCCTGGCCCTGGTGGCTGTCACAAGGGGGGAACCACAGCTCTTCTTCTCCTACACATGAGGTAGACCGCCGGAGGAACTTCCTGGAAGTCTGCCTCCAGTTCAGAGAAGGGGAGACCAGCACCCCAAGATAGGGCTGACTCTGAGCTCTCCTCCAGGCTCCTACCTCCCTAGCGTTCTCTCCCTTTCCCGCGGCTCCATCTGTCTAAAAGTATCTCTCAGCATGACGCCCGGCCAGGCCCACCGTGCACCTACATAAGGCCCCCATTCCCGCAGATTCCAGAACATACCAGGTGCCCCCACCTCTCTGCGCGCTTGCTCTGTTCCCCCTGCCTAAAATGCCCCCAACACCTTCTTCCCCCAGAGCCTTCCTACAGTGCTCCAGGCCCGGCCTCCGAGCCTCTCCTCCCAGAGGGCTTCCCAATGCCCTGGCAGCGGTGGGGGTCCAGTGCCAGCCCTTGGGCCGGGCACAAGTATGGCTCCTGCTTAATGAAGCTGGGAGTCAGAGCCACTTGGGCTCAAAAAGCACTCAAGAGCTACAGGCCCTCGAGTTATTTTTTTCTTCTTCTTTTTTTTTTTTTTTTTTGCCTACAAAATGTGGGTTATTGGGCTGGGAATGTGGCTTAGTGGTACAGTGCTTGCCTAGCATGCATGAAGCCCTGGGTTCGATTCCTCAGTACCGCACACACAGGAAAAGCAAGCTGGAAGTGGCTCTGTGGCTCAACTTCTTGCTTTTTCGCGCGTTCACCGGAGCTGAGAGTCTCACAGACTTTCCTGCCTGAGCTGGCTTCAAACGACAAACCTCAGGTCTCAGCCTCCTGAGTAGCTGAGATTATAGGTGTGAGCCCCCTGCACTTGGCTTTCTATTTGACCTTTTAATGGGCAGCCATTGGCAGGGCGCAGGTGAAGGTGAAGGACCTGCTAGCTCTTCTCTGACCCAGAGGCTGGGCCTGGTGGCCGAGGAAGGAGAGAGAAAGCAGGAGGGACACGGGCACCGGTGTGCCTCTGTGTCTACCCAGAGCAGCTCTTCTCGTGGGTCCAGCACCCCCATGCCACAGGGGTGAGGTCACTTTGTGTCTGGGTTTCATCCCCGGGGCAGCTTGTGCCCCCACAAGAAGCCTGGACTGGGAAGAGCAGAGGGCGGCCGGAAGGGAAGTGGCAGGCAGGAAGTAGTTGGATACTGCCAGGAAAGAGAGGCCCTGGAGCAAGGATGCGGGACTGGTACACAGAGGCCTGATGGAGTGGGGCAGGGCAGGGGAGGGGAGGGGAGAGCAAACCTGGAGGGGGAAAACAAGGTTGGGGTGTCAAACCCTGTGTGACTATGGGCAAGTTGCTTGTCCTCTCTGGATCTCAGAGGTCTCATCCATCATGTGACAGCCTGCGTTGGGTCCCTAAAGGGCAAGCGGGTTGGTTTTGTCATGATCCCATGGAGAAGCGTGGCCTGGGTGGGGCCAGGAGAACAGGTCCCCTGGCGCTCACACCCCCAGCCCATCGTGACTCTGGACCCTCTCAGAGGCTCTGGCCCCCTCAGATTCCGGTCTGCAGGCGTGGGTGCCTGGCCTTGGCATGGGAGAGCCAGGCTGATGTCTGATAAGCAGTGGCGCTCAGTCCTCGCCCACCTGCCCGTTACCCCATGGCTCCCTCCCTGCCCAGGCCTCATCCCCCATGGCCCTCCCCAGAGGCAGAGACTGACCTGACACACAACAGGAGAAGGGCTTCCCACAGCTAGCCAGGGAGGAAGCGGGGGTCTGAGCCAGGACTCGAACCAGGTTTAACTCCTAGATCAGAGACAAGAGTCATTCCAGGCCAGCACACCAATCACTAGCTGTTGCACACTGAGAACGTGCACAGGCTTCTGGGTCCCACAGGGGCCCTGACAGCTTTGACCGTGGGGACGCGGGGCGGGGGGGGGGGGGGGGAGGAGCTGGGCGGTGGAGGGGGGCTGCTGGGGAGGAGAGGGAAAGGTCCGCCTGGAAATGCCAACACCACAGGCTCCAGAGGGGGATTTTCTTTTGGTCTAAAGAGTTCCTTAAAACACAGCCAGCCCATTGTGCAGAAGAGGTAAACTGAGCGACTCCGCTGCTTGGATAAGAAAGCAAGCCACTTGGGACACAGCTGGCCCGCCGAGAGGCTGCAGTCCCGGCAACTGCAGATGACTCAGTGCCAGAGGTGCAGAAAGGAAGGGAGATTTGGGGTCCAGAGAGCCAGCAGGACCCATCCCAGCAGGCTGTGCCCTGGGAAGGGGGACTGTCGGGGTCTCTCCTGCCATCCACCCCCACCCTCACCCCCCCCCCCCCAGCTCTCAGTAGTCACCAGGGTGGAATAATTTAGCACCTATAGAAAAACCGCCACAGACGGCCGTGGCAGCTGTTGCTAAGGAGACGCTCCCAAAATAGCCCCCCTCCGCCAACCTTTCCTGCTGCTGCTCCTGCTGTGGGGAGGGGAGGAGGCCCGGCAGTGAGGGGTGTCACATGAGCCCTGGTCCCAGGCTCACCCACCCACCTTGGCCCCTAGGGGTCACCCCAAGCCAAAGACCTGGGCAGCCACAGGTCTGTGGAGGGGGCGGAGCCAACCTGCACATGCCTGTGACCTCAACACCGTTCCCGGCTGGGAGAAGGTCACCAGGTGAGCAGAGCAGGGAGAGAAGAAGCCCCTACACCCCGGACCCCCCACCCCCCCACACTCCCACACACCACCAGGTACAGACAGCTGCTCGCGGACCCCACAAGTCCAGGCCCACATCGATTTGCACACACACCAGCAGAGACACAAATAGATGCCTGGGTAAACACATATGCCATAAACGCACAACATACACACCTGCACACACCTTCCACGCAGCCCTAAATCTACACACTTACATACACAAACTCAAACCCACATCCCGAGTCCATACAGACACCAGGGCAGGCACACCAGGCACTTGGACACATGCACCGGTGGTGTGTGTGTGTGTGTGTGTGTGTGTGCGCGTGCGTGCCTTCTCTGCACGTGGACACACACACTTGCAGATACACACAGCTCTCCAACACAGGCCTGGCACATGGCGTTCAAAGGGCATTTGGTTACCCAACGGTCCGTGTGCAGGGACCAGGTCTGGAAGCTTTCTGATGTTAGAGGAGGCACTTCTACAATCTAGCCCCAGGCAGAGGAGCAAGAGGGCCTGGACAGGTGGGCTGGGGTGGGGGGATCGTGCCCCCTCCATTCCTCTAAGTCTCGGAAGCGCTGCCCTGGCTCCATCTCACGGGGAGATGTACGTGGAGTGGACTCACCTGCAGACTTCACGCAGGGTGCTGAGCCCCAGCTGTGCTGTGCTGCCGGGTATCCCCGAGGCTCCCTGGGGGCCTAGGGTGCTGAGAAGGACAAGACTGGCCGTAGAGGCAACGGTGGTGGTTCTTGAGTGTGCCTCACAGTTTACACGCTGCTTTGGCAGTCCGGGATGGTTTTGCACACTTGGGAAGGTATGGGTAGTTGCGGGCCATCTCTGAGACCCAAAGAGGAGAGGGGCTTCGAGGTCACGGCAAGTTACTAGCGGAGCTGGCATCAGGAGCGCCCAGGCCGGTGCGCCCTCCACGGGGCTGCACCGCTGGGGTGGGCAGGGACGCGGCCACCCAGGGCGAGGCCTGGCCCGGGCCCGGCTTCTCCCGGTGATGTTGGTTGGGGGGGATCAGCCAAGCCCTCCCCCTCCCCACCTGGAAAGCCGAGGTGTAGGGAGCAGAGGGCTGGGGGCCATGGGCGGGCTGGGGAGGGGAGTCTTTCAGATGCGCTCGGGCTCCCCTCTTCCCGCGGCCGGTCGTCGCGATCCCTTCCCCAACCTCGCCCTGGGGCTCCGGTGCACAGATCCGCGATCCGGGTCTTGGCTCGCGCGCGCCCCATCCATCACTCGGGAGACGCGGCGCGCGGTTGCCACGGGAACCGCGCCGGGTCCGGGACGCGGTGCCAGTCCGCGGGCGCCGGGCGCACGCCGAGCTCCTGCTCCGGGTCCCCGGGAAGACGTCTGTCGCCAGCGGCGAGGGCGAGGAGGTCGTGGTCTTGCCAGCAGTCGCGCGTTCCTTTAGGGGACCTCGATCGCGACGCAGGACGCGCCCAGCGGACACCCCCTCCTCCCCTCCAAGAAGCCGGGGAGCCACGGGGCCGCTTCCCGAGGCCGCGTGGGTGCCGTGGGTTTGGAACACGACTCGGTCTGGGAGGCCTCCGGGAGCTGCCTCGGCCCCCCCCCCCTCCCCGGTTTCGTACAAAGGGGAGCGAACCCACGAGGGCAGTGTCTGCTTCCTGCCCTTGTCGGCCACGCTGTCTGGACTTGGACCGTCTTCCACTCGCGCTGTGGGTCTCGGCGGCGGCTCGGAACCTGAACGCCCATCCTTCTCACCTTCCTCCACGAGGAGAAAGGGAGATGGAGATGGAGAGGTCGCCCTGCTTCTTGGAGCACTGAGTCCCTTCCACTTAGAACTCTCTTCCTCCGGGACGCGTGCTGGGGATAAAGCTGTCACCCTTCAAAGGCCACCAGGGCGGCTCACACCTGTAACCCCGGCTGCGCCGGTGGCCGCGATCTGAGGATCTCTGGACAAGGCCAGCCCAGACAGAAAAATCCCTGAGACTCCTATCTCCAATGAACCGCCCCCTCCCCCCCAAAAAAGCCAGAAGTGAAGGTGTGGCTCACGTCATAGAACACCAGCCCTGAGCGGGAAAAGCTCAGGGGCAGCATCCAGACGCTGAGTTCAAGCCCCAAGACCAGCGTGTGTGTGCGTGTGCGTGTATACACACACACACACACACACACAGCCCTACTCCTCCCTTCAACTTTCCCCTCTGTCCTATCCAGTCTGCGCACAGGCCCCCATCTCTCGTGGCTCCAGAAAAGCTCCTGGAGGCCTCCATATTCGGCCCTCAAGGCGTCCAAGCAGCTGGTCTTCTTCACTTGTGGTCAGAATTGAAAGCGGAAGGGAAGTTCTACAACCCCGGCTTCCTGCTCTGTGGGCAGGGCTGCCACAGACCTGTGCCACATCACTTAAGACACAAAGCTGGGAGCCCCTAGGAGGGAGCTGGCTGTAGGGAGACAAAGGCAGTAGGACCCCCCCCCCTCCCTGCAGCTGGCTTAGGCCATGACTTATCATAGCCTCTTCCCGCCTGGATGGCCCGGGAAGTCCATTCCTCCACCCAGGAGCACCCTGACTTCAGGTCCAGCCACGCCTCTGTGGCCTCTGGGGACCCCTGGGAAGTGGGGGCAACCTGGGCCCCACATCCCCACTTCTGCTTGATTGGTGGTGAGGTGTGTGTCCTTGGATTCACTTCACTTCCTCCATTTCCTGTCACTGAGACTATGAAGCCGTTTGCAGGATATTCAATACAATGGTGAACTAAAACAAAGGGCTGGGACTTTCAAGGGAAAAAAAGATCATATATACTTTTTCTATAATTGGCCAACTCCCCTATTCATTCTCCCATAATGTTGACCTTAAAACACAAGCTGCCTTGTTAATAAGAAAACCCTTGCCTCTTACATGTTTCCTACAGTACACACTCCTTTCTTTCTTTTTTCTTCCTCTCTCTCTCTCCTTCTCTCTTCCTTCCTTCCTTCCTTCCTTCCTTCCTTCCTTCCTTTCCATCACAGGGCTTGAACCCTGGGCCTGGGCACTGTCCCTGAGCCAGAGCTCTACTTCCAGTTTTCTGGTGGTTAACTGGAGATAGGCTGGAGACAGGCTGAGCATTGGTGGTTCACACCTATAGTCCTGGCTACTCTTGAGGCCAAGATCTGAGGATCAAGGTTCAAAGCCAGCCCAGGCAGAAAAGTCCCCATGAGATTCTAGCCTTAAGCAAATGAGCTCAAGGACAGTGCCCAGGCCCCTCTTATCTGCAATTACCCAGCAAAAGGCCAAACGTGGAGGTGTGGCTCAAGTGAAAAAAAGCTAAGGGATACTGCCCCAGTTCAAGCCCCAGTACTGCACCAGCCAATCAAAGAAGAAAAGAAAAACAACTTTGGGCCTCGGTTTCCTCATCTGTAAGATGAGCACTTATATAATATCCTTTTTTGTGAGCTGACTGGAAAACTAGATGCCAAGGGCATTGTCCCTACGTAGCACATGGGAGGCCGAGAGGGGGACACAGCAGGCTCAAGGCCACAATGTCAGGTCAGGGACCAGGTTCAGTTCCCGGGGCCACCCAACCTGAGTTCTTTTCTCCTTGACCTCTGGCCTTGACCAGGCCCAAGGCTGTTGGGGAGAAAGGAGGGGAAGGGGAGGCCTCCACCCTGGGCCAGCCCCCTGTGGATAGTCAGGCTGCTTCCCAGAAGGACAGATGTTTTACCAAACGGCAAAGGCACGTGCCTCCCCAGCTTGGGGAGGAGGTGGGTGCTGAGAAGGAGATGCCAGCTGGCTGGGCACAGAGTACCCATACCCGCAGCCGCACCTGAGAGATTTAAATAGCCACCGCCTTCTGTGTGGCCAGCTGGAGGGGAGGCATCTGGGCAGGGGATTAACGCAGCCCCCTTTTCCCAGGGGGGGGGTCTAGTCTCCCCTGGCCTCAGGCTCCATCACAGGGGTTGGGGGAAGCTGGGAGGCGAGCTGACCACACCCCGCACCTGGGCGGCTCAAGGAACTTGTCAGTTGGCTTCCTGGAGAGCGTGGCTCTGCCTGCAGCATGAGGGTAGCAGGCCTAGCTGGCGAGTGGCTTAGCTCACACGACTTTCAAGTGCCCACGAACCTTAGCATCTTTATTTTGTTGTTGTTGTTGGTTACATGGCTTGAACTCAGGGCCTGGACACTGTCTCTGAGCTCTGAGGCTAGTGCTCTACCACTTTGAGCCACAGCGCCACTTCCAGTTTTCTGGTGGTTCACTGAAGATAAGAGTCTCATGGACTTTCCTGCCTGGGCTGGCTTTGAACCACAATCCTCAGATCTCTGCCTCCTAAGTCGCTAGGATTACAGGCATGAGCCACCGGTGCCCAGCTAAAGATCTTGTCTTAAAGACACTTATCCTGGAAAGAACTCCTGGGAAAATGGCTTCCTAAGCATGAAATGTTACACTTGTCTTGAAGGGAGCACGTGGCAGAAGTCTTCCTTCGTCTAAAGGGATGCTCAACTAGCCTTGAGGCCAAAGGCTCAGGGACAGCGCCCAAGCCCTGAGTTCAAGCTCCATGACTGACAAAAAATTAAAAACAAAGGGAAGCTCACACAGCTATGCCATAATGAATGGAAACCTATGAAATCTCAGCCCAAAATTGATTTAAAAAAGTGTAACACACAGCAAGAATGAAGAGAATGATCCAGGAGAGCACTCCTCCTGAGGTGAATTTGAGCCAAGCTCCCCACCCCATGTTTCACCCTAAGTAAGGGGGTGTCAAAAACTCACTGCTCCTGTTAGCGGGTGTGCCCACACCTGAGTGTGGGGAGTGTATTTGTCTTTCTGCCTTTTTCGTGGATCATAATAAACTTTTCTGGTTTCTCCTCCATGATTCCTAACATTCTCCCTCCCTCTCCCTCTCCCTCTCCCCCCTCACTCTCTTCTCTCCTCTCCTCTGCTCTCCCCTCCCCTCCTCCTTTCTGCAGTCCTACCTGGAACCTGACCAGCTGTGCGCCCCACAGTTAGTTGCTTCGGATAACAAATTCACAACCCCATTTTACAGATGGGGAAAAAAAAACACCCCAAAAACCCTATCAAGACCAAGAGAGGGAAAGGGCCCAGCTCAGGGAGCGCGGAACGGAGGGCGGCCGCCCCTGCACACCTGAGCGGGTCCTGGCCGATGGTCGAGGTACACCCCAGGATCCCACCCACACCCAAGGGGCTTCCCTGCGGGGCTCGGCAGGAGGGAACCGGGCGGCGGCCTCGGAGGGCGGCGGCCCCCACCCCCCACCGCCCCGGGGGATCCCAGGTTCTGGGCAGGGGCGCCGCGGAAGCCCCCTCTCCCTCCCTCCCTCCCTCGAGGCCCCGCCCCCGGCCCCGCCCCCGGCCCCGCCCCCGGCCCCGCCCCGCCCGGCGCCCCTCCGGGACGGCAGGGGCGGGCTCTCCCCGCCGGCGCGACCGCTTCCTGGCTCGGTACCCGCGCCCGGCCTACCCGGCCACGTCACCGCCCGGCCCCGGGTGTGCGGCGCGGGGGGCGGGGCCTCTCGCGGGGGGCGGGGCCTCTCGCGGGGGGGCGGGGCCGGCCCTGGGGCACCGCGACTCCGCGGCCCGGGACGTGGCAGCGCCCCGCGCGCACGCGCACGCGCGCGCCGGAGGAGAAAGTTGCCTGCAAGTTTGCTGGCCGCGGCGCGGGAGCGGCGGGCGCGACCATGAACGTGTTCCGAATCCTCGGCGACCTGAGCCACCTCCTGGCCATGATTCTGCTCCTGGGGAAGATCTGGAGGTCCAAGAGCTGCGCGGGTGAGGGGCGCGAGGGGGGGGGAACCCTCCCCGGATGGGGGTGGGGGATCAAATCCGGGGGAGCCCGGCCAGACCCCGGGCCGCCCCACCCGGGGCTGCTTCAGGCCGGGACCCGGGCCTGGGAGGCTCTTGAAACCCCAAAAGAACTCACTTGGAAAGAGCGCCTCTTCCCCCCCCCCCCGAAGTGAGGAGCGGGGACGCAGGGAGGGGGCTCGTGCCCTGCCCCCCACCCCACTGGGGAGCACGGAGGGTGGCACTCAGCGAGGGCCCCCACTTGCAGCCCCCCCTTACCCCAGCAAAGTCTCTTCCCCCACCTTGGGGTGACGCGGTGAGCGTGGAGCTGCCCCCCGCCCGGGGCCCAGGTCCAGGGCGGACCCGAGGGGGTCCAGGGCCGGCCTGGCAGCCTGGCCTGCCCCGCTCGGGGGAGGGAGACATTTCCAGGCTGGACCGGTGGTCTCCAAACCCAGCCGGTGCCAGGGGAAGCTGCCCGGGCTCCGGGGCCGTCTTTGTCCCCGGTGGGGAGGGGACTGTGGGGTGCGCTCCGGTGGGGTGGCCGCGTGGCGGTGGCAGCTCGGGGCTGGCCCTGGAGGACAGGCAGGGTGTTGGCCCGGGGAGGGGCCCGGTGTTGAGACCCCTGGGGGTGCAAAGGCCGAGGCCTCCCAGCCCAGGCGTGGCCATCCGTGGAAAGATCCCAGAGGATGGCCGGGCCGGGAGGGGGAGCCGTCCAGGGGTGAAAGGCCTTTTGTGTCAGGCTAGGGAGACGGCTCCTGGGAGCCAGCTTCTTGGGGAAGCAGCCAGGGGAGGTGTGGGGGCCAGGAGGAGTTGGGAAGGGGAACCCATCTTTCTGGGATGGGGGGGATGCAGAGAACAGGGTGGAGGCTGCCCCGCGGGTGGGGGGCGCCCTTCGGAGGCGGAGAGATCTGCCCTCAAAGCGCTTTCAGGGTCTGGCTTCAGCGAAGTGGGCCAGGAAGCTGAGGGGCCATGGGGAACGGGAGCTCCAGGAGGGGGAGCTGTTACCAGCCAGCTCTGCCAGGCATGGTGCTAGGTGTTGTGCTAGTGGCAACCCAGACAGCACTGAGCAAATGGTATGGCTTCCAAGGGACCTCGGTGCCGGGGCTGGGCAGCAGCTTGATGGCAGGGCGGGTCACAGCCCCTCAGCACCGAGGGGCAGGGCTCCACCCCGCCACTGACTCACCGTGTGACCCTGGGCCTCCTTTGTCCCGCCGGCCCAATGGGAGGGCCATCGATGCCCACATGGGCTCCGGGGTCCCCTTGGGGACTGGCCAGGCTTGGGCTCATGTGTTGTTGTTTTTTGCTCTGTTTGGTCTCCATGCATGTCCTGTCTTAGTGGAAACCATTGATGGCTTTTGAAATTCAAAAGTATGAAAGCACAGCCAATGCTAGTGGCGCACACCTACAATCCTAGCTGTGCAGGAGGCTGAGATCTGAGGATTGTGATTTGAAACCAGCTTGGGCTGGAAAGCCCATGAGACTCTTCTATCCAGTTAACCAGCAACAAGCCAGAAGTGGAGGTGTGGCTCAAGTGGTTGAGCGCCAGCCTTGAGCACAAAAAGCTAAACAAGAGCCTGAGGGCTTGGAGCACACAGAGACACACACGGGGTGAGAGCAGTGTGCTCAAGATGACCGGGGCTTCCAGGGGAATGGGCGTGAAGCCCAGGGCCCCCACCAGTGGACCACGGAGATGCCCCCAGGTCCCCCCACAGGGCTGCCTCCTGGACTGCCCTAGTCAGGTCCTCTCCGATGCATGTCTGCCCTCAGAGGTGGCCTTGTGTCCTGCCCAGCTTGGAGCTGGCTGGCTGCACCATCGCCACCCTACAAGGCTCCTCTATCCCTATCCCCAAGGTGCATAAGCCCGCCAGTATTCTATTTGGGTCCTCATTATTCCTCACATCCAACCTACCACGTGTGAGAGGATGCTTGGTGAGGAACGAAGACCTAGGCTTGTGCGATGCTGGCCCCGTGTCTGCCATGACAGCAGCGGCTTTAGCAGTGTTTCCCCCTCAGTCATTCAAAATGGCCCCCAAGCTGGGCACTCACCAGCTCACGCCTGTAACCCTAGCTTCTCAGGAGGCTGAGATCTGAGGATTGAGGTCCAAAGCCAGCCTGGCAGGAAAGTCCGTGAGACTCTTATCTCCAATGAACTATTCAGAAAACCGGAAGTGGCGCTGTGGCTCAAAGTGGTAGAGCGCTAGCCTTGAGCAAGAGAGCTCAGGGACAGCGCCCAGGCCCCAAGTTCAACCCTCATGGCCAACAAAAATTAAATTAAAAAATAAAAATAAACGGCTCCATTACAACAGCATCCGGCCCTGGAGGGTGGGTTAGTAAAGCCGAGTAGGTGTATGGTCAGGCTACACTGTTCTTAGCCCACATGTAGACATTCCTGTCCATCTGGAATAAAACGCAGAGGCCTTGCCCTGTTAGGAGAGCAGGGGCTGGAGAGGAAACAGCCCAGGTAGGAAGGAGCTCCTGAGCTGGGATAACGCATGGCTCTTTGTTCCAGAGGCATTTGGATGCCACCTTAGAGCTTGAAGCATAGAAGAGCTTGAAGACCAGGCATAGTAGCTCAGGCCTGCCACTCAAGCTAGTCAGGAGGCAGAGATCTGGAGGATCTGGGTTCAAGGACAGCCCTGCGAAAAACGTTAGGCTCCCTCCCAATGAGACACGGGTGTGGTGGTTCACACTTGTGATACTTGTGATTTGTGGTACAAATCTGGAGAAATGAGTCCAGGCCAGACTGAGCATAAAGTGAAAGCCTCTCTCTCTCGTCCTGGGGCTTGAACTCTGGGACTGAGCACTGTCCCTGGCTTCTTTTTGCTTAAAGGCCAGTACTCTGCCACTTGAGCCACAGCGCCATTTCTGGCCGTGTTCTATGTATGTGGTGCTGAGGAATTGAACGCAGGGCTTCATGTATGCGAGGTGAGCACTCTAGCACTGGGCCATATTCCCAGCCCAGAGAGCCTCTCTCAAAGCTAACCAAAGCCAACAGGGCTGGAGCGTGGCTCAAGTGGCAGAGTGCCTGTTTAGCAGTGTGAGGCCCAGAGTTTCAATCTCACTACTGCCAAGAACTGGAAGCAGAATTTTGAAAGTAGCCTTTTGGGTGTTGGACGGAAAATGGAGTTGGAGTGAGGGAACAGCAAGAAAGGGGTCGGTGAGGCCACTGAGGGACCATCGGAAGAGGGTAGCTGAGCAGAGGGGCAATGGAATAGGGAGTGGAGCTAAGTAGTATTGGGAGGAACTGGACGCGGCTGGCTCCCGCCTGTAATCCTAGCTCCTCAGGAGGCTGAGATCTGAGGACTGATTTTTAAGTCAGCTTGAGCAGGACAGTCGATGAGACTATGAATCACCAAAAAACAAAGTTGGAGTGTGGCTCAAATGGTAGAGCACCAGGTTTGAACTAAAAGGCTAAAGGACAGCACTCAAGCCCTGAGTTCAAACCCCTTTACCAGCACAAAAAAGAAAATGAGGCCTAGTGTGGTGGTGCATGTCTGTAAACAGCAAGGTGTTTTTTTTTCTTCTTCTTCTTTTGCATTTTCATATCTTGTCTGATTTTATTGATTCATCTTCTCACGCTAAGGCTGGAACCCCGGGCCTTTCTCACGCTAGCTAAGTGCCCCACAATGAACGATATACACCGGGAGGGCGCGGTGGCTCATGTCATCCTAGCTACTCAGGAGGCTGAAATCTCAGAATCGTGGTTTGAAGCCAGCTTGAGAAGGAAAGTCTGCGAGACGCTTAGCTGCAATAAACTACCTAGAAAAAGCTGGAAGTGGTGCTCAAGTGGTAGAGCACTAGCCTTGAGCCGAAGGTGCCCAGGGACAGTGCCCGGAACCAGAGTTCAAATCCCAGGACTGGCCAAAAAAAAAAAAAAAAAAAGTGAGAATTAGTGTAATTGTGCTAAGTAGGGAAAGGGCTTTCGAAATCTGCAGTTTGGAAAATCAGCTTGAGTGCTGGGCTGTCTGCACCTTCTTCCTCCCGCTCTGGTCTGTCTCCCTGGGGAGTTGTTCCCCAAGACGGAGCTCTGGGGGTGGAGTGCAGAGACATCACGACACCCCTCTGCACAGCCCAACTCGCATCACCCCGACATCCTCCCCAGAGTACTGGGGAAATGAGAGGCTCCCGGCGTGCTGCAGGGAGGGGGGCGGAGCCCGGCGGCCGTAGGCGGGGCTCGTCCCTGTCCTCAGCATCTCCTTTCTCTTTTCTGGCACAGGCATCTCTGGCAAGAGCCAGATCCTTTTTGCACTCGTCTTCACCACCAGGTACCTGGACCTCTTTACCAACTTCATATCCATCTACAACTCAGTGATGAAGGTGAGGGCGCCGGCCAGAGGCCATGGGGATGATGGGGGGTGGGGGGGGGGAACTGCTGCAAGCTAGGGGTAGAAGCAGGTCAATCTGGGTACTGCTGGGTACCCCTGGTTTGCTGCATGGTTAGGGCACGGTCAAGGCAGGCCCCCAGCCTCCCTGCACTTGTGACCCCCCCTGTGCAGTGGGGAGGGTTGTACTTGGATTCCGCTTAGAGGGGTTGCATGGGAGACAGTTAAGGTTAGCTGGGCATTGGTGGCTCACGCCTGTAATCCTAGCTCCTCAGAAGGCTGAGATCCAAGGATCTTGGTTCAAAGCCGGCCGGGGCAGCAAAGTTCATGAGACTTTTCTCCAGTTAGCCAGGAAAAAGCCAGACGTGGAGTTGTGGTTCAAGTAGTAGAGCGCTAAGTGTTGAGCAAAAAGTTAAGGGAGAACACAAGGCCCTGAGTTCAAGCCCCAGTGCTAGAACCAAATAAATAAGCAAGGTAATTCATGTCAATGCATTCAAAAAAATTCTGCCACTATATGCTCAGATGTTAATAAACCAATCAAATGGGTGCCTTGTGCTTTCAGAAAGCTCTCCCAGTCACCCATTTCCTGCACATGCTGGGCTTGTGAGGCCGAGGGCAGCGCCTATTCTCATGGGACTTCGATCTTAGAGACGCACAAGCCGGCCACTGATTAGGAACAGGGCTATGCAGATAATTCAAATCCAGCCATGGACGTGGGGTGTTGTCTAAGGTCCGAATGACAAGGAATCAGCCTGTGGCCATCAGGAAGGGCATCGTATGTCAAAGGCATTGCTGGGGTGAAGGCCGTGAGGGACAGGAGAGAGCTGGTGTCTTCAGAGAACAGGCAGAAGGCCCATGCGGTGGGTGCTCGTAAGGAGGGGCCTGAGGCGGGTGTGAGGCCGGCAGAGGTGGGAGGGGGCAGGCAGTCCAGCTTTGCATTGAGGACCGGACCCCTGGATGGTGCTGGTCCTTGGGAGTGTGGCGTGTTCACTGTGGCCTCGAGGTGGTCAGGGGCCACGTGTGAATGAAGCCAGTGTGTGCTCGTCAGTGTCACTCACTGAAGGACGGGGGTCCTGTGGCAGATCGCTCGCCAGCCAGGAAACCACCAAAGCCGTGGGCTTCCAGGTGGCCGAGCTGCCATGGCTGAACCCCTTAAAAAGGACTCATCCTCGCCCTGCTTGTCTGACACCTTTGATTCCTGGCCAGGCTGGCCTTGGACCTTGGTCCTCTAGCCTCCACCTCCCAAGCGCCAGGACATGTCTGCCACGCACTGCTCCACCTTTGGCCCTTTGGGGTGCCATTTACGAAACAGCAGCTACTTCTCCGAAGGGTCATTAAGGCAGGTGCAGTGGTGTATACCTGTAACCCCAGAACTCGGGAAGGCGAGATGGCATCTTGAGTTGGAGAGCAGTCTGGGCTGTTTTACAGTAGAACTGACAGGGCGGGGGAGGGAGTCCGTCTACTGGTGACACAGATCTGCCTGAGGCTGGGAAATGACTGGGCTCCCATCTCTCTCTCTAGGTGGTTTTTCTCCTCTGTGCCTATGTCACAGTGTACATGATCTATGGGAAATTTCGGAAGACATTTGACGCGGAGAATGACACATTCCGCCTAGAGTTTCTCCTGGTGCCAGTCATTGGCCTCTCCTTCCTGGAGAACTACAGCTTCACACCCCTGGAGGTGAGGTGCCAGGCCCTAGCCCCGGAGGCAGGGCATCCTCTGCCTCCCCTTCAGCCTGTGGGGGCATCTAGGCCATTGAAGCTGTGCTCATTGCCCAAGAACTGGTCACTGAGGTCCCCGCGGGAGGGGCTGGCCTGGAAGTCATCACACTTTGTCTGGAGCAGTCCAGGCTGAGCCTGGGTGGTGGCCTCAGCTTCTCTGGAGATCCTGACGTAGGTTTACTACTTTGCAACCTTAAGAGAATTACATTCCAAGCTGGTTGGCCCACACCTGTAATCCTACTCAAAGGAGAGCTATGGCTCAAGTGGTAGAGTACCAGCCTTGAGTAACAAAAAGCTCAGGTAGAGCATCAAGCCCCAGGACCCCCCCCCCCCCCCCGTTGAAATTCTAACCAGAGGTTGGTGGCTCACACTTGAAGTCCTTTTCAAGAGACAGATCTGAGAATCAGTTTGAAGCCAGCCTGGGCAGACAAACTCATGAGGTTATTTCCAGCCAGCAAAGTCAGAAATGGAGCTGTGGCTCAAGCAGTGAAGCTGACAGTGCCCAGGCCTTCTGCTCTAACCCCAGTACTGGTACACACATACCCACACCAAATCTCCTGTTTATATAGACCTAACAGTAGAGTGGCAGCATTCAAGTTTGGTTATGGCCAATGGTCTCTGCCAGCCCGAGCAGGAAAATCTGAGATGCTTGCCTTTAACCACCAGAAAACCGGTAGCGCTAGCCTTGAGCAGAAGAGCTCAGGGACAGTGCCCAGACCTTGAGTTCAAGCCCCCTGACCACAAACAAAACAAAAAGCACACCTGGCTTGTCAGCATGCAGTCCTCCAAGGCCTCAGTCCGGCCTAGACCCTCAGCCTCTGCTTCTCTTGGGCACAGATCCTGTGGACTTTTTCAATCTACCTTGAGTCGGTAGCCATCCTGCCTCAGCTCTTCATGATCAGCAAAACAGGAGAGGCTGAGACCATCACCACCCATTACCTGTTCTTCCTGGGGCTCTACCGCCTGCTCTACCTGGCCAACTGGATTAGACGGTACCAGACAGAGAATTTCTATGACCAGATCGCAGTGGTGTCAGGAGTAGTGCAGACCATCTTCTACTGTGACTTCTTCTACTTGTATGTGACCAAAGGTAGGTGCTGTGAGCAGGCGCCCTGTGGGCATGCATCTGCTCCAGACACACTGGGGAAGCAGGAGAATCCAGAGAACTCAGGCATCCACAAGACTCAGCCCCAGGAGGCCGTTTCCCAGAGCCACATGAGCCAGAGGGAAAGGGTGGCTGGCACCCTCTTGTCAGGGCTTAAAACCCAAGCTATTGATTACACTTGTGATCATAAGCTACTCAGGAGGCTGAGACCTGGAGAACTCAAAGCCAGTCCTGGAATCCTTGAGACTTCTTACACCTACTGTGAGCTACTCTCGTCAGAAAGCAGTCTTTTAATCAGTCAAGATTCTAATTATTTCTATTGTTTTCCAGTCCTTAAGGGAAAGAAGCTAAGTCTTCCAATGCCAATTTGAGGACCCCAAGGTGACCGATGCCGTAATGAGGACACGGGCAGTTCTAGGCTTTGGGACTGGATGAGCGCAGCACTGTTCACCTCTCCAGAGCTGGCCAGTCCCTCCTTGAAGCACAACCCTGCCCACACCCCAGTGCCAAGGAACAGCCACATCAAGCCACCAGCTGGGGCACCAGGGACACATTCTCAGGGCAGCTGCCACTCTCGGGTGGGGGTGGGGGGACACGAAACTTGAGATAAGCCAATTGCAGGCAATCGCCTACAATTCACTTCCTTATCACCCTTCAGTCATAAGCAAGCTACATTTTGTGCCTCCCCTTTAGCCAAATACTGCAGGGCTGGACTCCAGGTGCTCACCCATCAGGTACCCTTCCTCACTACATTGGGACCATTTACTTAAGGCTGAGGGTCTCAGCAGGTGCTAATTGGACTGTCCACTCACTTCTGACTCGAAGCAAGTATTGTTAAGAGGATGACAAGCAACTATTGAGAAACTTTAGAGAATAAAAAGCTCACACCACCTTATTGTCAAGTGTTTTATTTATACCTACAAAAGGAAACAAGATGGTATCAAAAGGACAATTTACAAACTAAGAATAGTAACATTGCTCTTAGCCTCCTGTGCCTCAACATCACACGCCTACAAATCTTTCAAGTCTTAATGCGACAGGAATGTGTTCAGAGACCAGCAAGGACATGAGGAGAGAGCACTGATCCCAAGCAAAAGCCACCAACCTTTGAGTTGAGAGAGGTCTGCACGAGAAACTGTTGGGGAGGGATGGGGAGCAGCAGCCCCTGGCTTAATACTGAAGCCCTTTCCACTAACCACCAGCCAACCAGGACTCACCCCTCCTGTTCTCAACCCAAGCGCACAACCTCAATGACAGACATGGAAGCAGACAAAGCCACCCTGGAACAGTGACAACTCAGCTACCCTTCAGCTATGCTCAGGCCACCAAGAGCTCTTGCAATGGCCACTATACTGCTGCTTTCCGTTCACGACACCCTCAGTGAAGAGGGAGGGCAAGCGATCCCGATACTATACCACCGCTCGCGAAACCTGTCCCTGGAAACGAATGCGTCTAAGAGCATAGAGTAGGACCTAATCTACTGAGCAGGAAAAAACCTGAATGCAGCTGCAGAGATGGCCACAACAGCATGGCCAGTGCTTAGACATGTTTGTTTTGGGAGCAGAGAAACCGCACTTTGGTTGCAAGCACAGAGCAGTTTAACGTTTCTTCTATGCCTACTGTCCTCCCCACCGGGCCTCAGCTTCTATACAAGATGGGGAACAAAGAAAAAAGGGAATTGGAAAATTAAAAAGGTTGCCCAAGTTTTTACATGCACAATTTCAGCTTATGCTGACAACCTACCTGTATCTGTTGCACATTGAATCATACTTTGAGAACCCCTCAGAAACCATCCCTTCTCTCCCTGAAGGATTTTTTTAAAAAGGGAAAACAAAAACAAAATCCTCAAGAGAGCATCTTAGTAGTCCGGTGTTACAAACCAGCAAGCACTCTAAAGCTACAGCCCAGGAAGGCGGCTGGTGTGCCCTCCTAACTGCACTGAGATGCAGCGCTGCGGCTGCACGGCCAGGGCGGAGGCTCTGGAGCCGACTGGCTGTGGCCCTGCCCCGGCAGGATGAACACAGGAGCAGAGACCGCTCTCCAGGACCATCGGCTGCTGCTGGCAGCGGGCAAGGCAGTACCTCTAGCAGGGGGTGAACTCACCTACCTTTGCATGGAGGCAAAAAAAGACCCCCAGGACGTGTCCTAGGCACGACGTACCTGTGCAGAGCGTACTGCAGGCCAGCGGAGCCCCGCGCCGGGAATCTTGCTCAGGGGAACGTGGTCAAATGGGCAGAGCGGCCGGCAGGTGCTCTCATTCTACTTCTACAAATACTGAGTTTACAAGACATCTGCCCACTTTGAGTATTGTTTGTAATGAAAGGTGCTTTTTATACTGCAGGTGAATGCATGTCTGTGAGCATGTGCGTATATTCATTTGCTCACAGCAGCCTGGCTAGAAAGTGAATCTCATAGATGGTCCCTGGTTGCATGGGGAAGAAAAACAGGCAGCTTTTTGCCCAGATGCCAAACCAATACCATAAACTGGTGGTTTTAAATTAAAAACATCTACTTACAAAGCAAATTCAATTTCTAACCTGACATTAAATTGGTTATTTTTTTAGTAACTGAGAAGGGAGAAAAGACAGTGGGAGACAAATTAAAAATGTTTAGCTGTCAAATGTACTTAAGCCATCAGCCAAAATGGCAATAACGAGGCAGTGTCTTAAGTCATATGGGCCTGAGGACCCCCGATCAAACTTGAGTAACAGTAAACCCATTGTGGGAAATCCCTCTTGGCTTCCTAACTCTGTTCTGAGAGCAATTTAGAGCACAGATGCCATCCTTCTGCTCCTGCCCAAGTCAGCCCTTCCCCCTCCCTAACTCAGGGCTCCCCCAAAAGGGCCATTAAGTGTACGTTTTAGGATGAAAAGTAACTCAAATATCCTCAACATGCAAGTTGGGGGAATTAATCTCTTCCAGTCAGACATATATATATTCTTTTTACAAAATCTGTTACTGAAGACTGGATCACTCTTTTGGTGGGCAGAAGAAACCTGGCAGTGAATTCTAACTAATCTGCATGACAAGACCATCACCATGGTTGGGAGGGGGAAAAAAATAGAAAAACAAAAAGTATGGAAGAGCAGAGATAAAGAAAAAAGAAAAGACAGCATTCCTTTAGATGTTATTAGCTTGTGGGAGTATTCAGCCCAGATGGCTCATTTCCGGGAGGGAGGAGGGGGTGGGGGAGGGGGAGGGTACTGGTAGGCTGTCTGCCCCATGTAACCTATCATGTTGGTAGCTCCTGGAGGCTGTGCAAACTGTTGTGACATCAGAGGCTGTGGCTGCTGCCCAGACCGGCCTATGGCACTAAACTGCTGGCTAGAGCTCTGAGAACTTCTCCCAGCGGAGGTGGTGCTACTCGCTCCGTACGTGCCGGCACCATATTCCTGGGCTGTATAGCCACTGGTGCCATAGGCAGCCGCCCCATAGGTGCCTTGACTGTAGGTGTATTGGCCTGCTTGGGCTCCAAAGGCAGAATTTGGACTTCCATAGCCACTGCCATTAGCATAGCTGGCTCTATCGGTTTCACTGCGATCCCGATAGCTCGCCGAGTCTCTCCGTCCACCATCTTTGACGCCTCGAAGCCTCCGGTCACATTCATCCTGGTACATCAGGTTGGGGTTGTTGGCGGAAGAAGTAGTCCGGTATCGAGATCGGCCTCCTGGTGGGAGGGTACAGGTATTTTTTAATGGCAGGTATGTGATCCAACCGTAATATAAAGTTAAATGGGGAAAAAGTATATAATTCATTTCCTTCACCTTGTAGCAAGGCCAGCTTCTAAGCCAGTATTTTACTCAGCTTTTCATGTTTTAGGCTTTTCTTGAAGACTTAAAATCTGCAATCTTAATCTTACTGTATTAAAGTTGGGAGTTGCTGGGCGCTATCTACTTAGGAAACTGAGATCTGAGGATCACAGTTCAAAGCCAGCTGGGGCAAAAATATTCCCATGAGCCTCTTATCTCCAAAACCAGATGTAGTGCCGTGGCTTAAAGTGACAGAGCACTACACTTGAGTGAAAAACCTCAGAGACAATGCCTAGTCCCTAAGTTCAAGCCCCACAACCGGCCCAAAACAAACAAAAAAACCAACAACAAAAAGCTGAGAGTCATGAAGCCTACTTTATTACAATGGTTTTTAAACACTCCAGCCTCTGGAGTGCTGGAGTTACAGACATGTGCATTACAGGCATCTGGCTAGTTTAGCTTAACTGTAAACAGGCCAAGCACTTCCAAGTCAAAACATCAGCTTAAGACTGTAACCTACATAAAAATGCTAGACTGTGCAAGTAGCACAATCATGTGGTAAGACTTTCAGAAAAAGTTCTGAAGAATCCTAAGCATTTCCCCATGTTACCTAGCAACGTGCTTCACAGGATTCAAAAAGAAAGGCAAATGAATAGAAAAGACATCTTGGCAGTACCTGGAAAACTCCAGGACTTGCCCTTACCCCCTCCGCCGCCACCACCTCTGTGGTCCACCAGCTGCATCAGCTTTGGGTTGATGGCCTGATTGGCCTCTTCGAGCACTTTGATCAGCTCTCGGGCCTGCTTTAGGTTCCCTGGGGTGAAGAAAGTATAGGCAGTGCCCTTGTTGGTGCTCCGGGCTGTTCGGCCAATCCGGTGCACGTAATCTTCTGAACTGTTAGGATAGTCATAGTTGATGACAAACTTGACATCTTCCACATCTTCGGCATCGATGACAAGTCAGTATGTGGGTCGATGATGCAGAGAGAGAAGGCAAAGGACATGCCAACAGCAGGAGGGAAGCACGAATGCAGACGACAGCAAGAGGAAAGAAGACCAAATTAGTAACCACTCAAACAGGAACTAAAAGGAAAAGACTCATCCCAACAGAGCAGAAGAGGATTACTGAGATTCTTGGGCCGCTGTGGGACTTGCCATCTTTGGTGTAAATCCTGAGGCAATCCCATTGGACCATCCAAACTCCTGCCACTTCTGTGGTAAGCAATCTACTGCAGGAGCTGCACCGTGGTCTCCAGACCTGCGCACTCACACACAGCCTCCTTAGAGCCAGGATGTACAAAGAGCAGAGAAAGAAAAGATGCAGGGCCAAATCACTTCTACTCTGTTGGGAGAAGCCTGGCAAAAATCTACCAACAACACAATAAACTTACCTTGCACCAGTCACAGAGCGACACGACAAAAGGAGCTTCAGTACCTCACTACTTACTACATTCCCAAGGTAACTTACAACATTCAGACTAATTCTTTTTTTTGCTCTAAAATTTACGAAACTGACCAGCACCAAAGCACACACCTCTTTTCCTCTGAAGAATACCCAGGATTACTTTTCCCCCTTTAGTTGCCACAAGAGCACATTACACTAAAATTTCACTATACTACCAAGCCCAGCTTCTGAAGTCTTTTTCCCCTCCACTCAAGGTTATTTCAAACTCAGTTATTTCCACAATCAAAGATTGCCCACGTGAAGTGGGAAATTAAATGGATTGCCAAAGACAATGGGAAAACCTGTGAAACCTTGAGACACATTTAGTGCTGTCTGCTGCTGGGGTTTGGGCTGAGCAACCTACTGGGAAGCATGTAAATGTTAGTGTAATGCATTCACGACGTGGATTTCTTAACCTACTTCAACCAACAAGTTCAAGAATATAACAGAATCCTAATGTTTGGTGGGAAAAAAATCTGCATTTTACAAAGAATATTCAGAAAATATCCTAGATAAAACACAGATTTTTTTGTGATATAAATAATTAAAAAACATTCTCTGTTTGTTACCAGACCGATGCACACTCCCTCCTCCTTTGGGAAACCGCTGCAGCCGATCCCGTCTCTTTGCCTTTTATTTTTGGCGGCCTCCTTTCGAAAACTCCGCCTCCTGACACGGGACCACTGGAGCGCGGGGAGCATGCATCAAGGGTCCGTGGCAGTGAGGGTCCCCACACGCTCGCTCTGTGAACTGGCTTAGATGCTTCTCTGTAGCCCCATTTGGTTGCCAAGCGCCGGAGAACCTGGGTTCGGGTAAAAATTTCAGGTCCTCCAACGCCTCCCCCAAGGATAATTGGGGTGATTGTAGAAAAAAGTAATTATTAAAAAAAAAGTTACATCCAAAGGGTCAGACTGCATCTATTGCCCAGACTGGATTAATTTCAGGGGAACAGGGAGATGATTAGAAAAAAACAATTCGGCTGTTAAGGGCTCGTGAGGGGGCGTTAGGTCTGTTTCTTATTACAGTAAAGGCTCCTCGGTCGTTACTGACCCTTAAAGTCCTGAATCACACCAGAAAGACGAGAAGGCACTTATCACAGGGGGCAGCGTGAGTCTCCAGCTAGAGTCGGTGATGTCATAAAGAAAAAAACCTTAAAGAGGGCAGGAGTGGATGGAAGTAGGGGAGGGGGCGATGCGTGCGAGCTCCATGACATCTTCAGGGCCCGAAGCTCGCTCCTGAGCGTTCACACTGAGTTACCGAGTGTGAGCGGGGCAGGCAGAGCCAGAATTACTGCCCTGGGCACACAGAAGCAGCAAGCAGTGTGGCCACGGCCAACAGTTCCCTTGTGGAGGGGCCTAAAGGGGCAGACAGGGTGCAAGTTCTTCCGATTAGAAATGTCCTGTGCACATAGCTGGCTGAGGGCACAAAAGAGCAGGCGCAGAATGTGGCTTCTCCAGGCAAGCCCGCCCTGCTGTTATTTGTGCACGGCCACAATTATAATCTTGCTGTCTTTAGAGAAGATGCTGTAGCAGGGTAAGAGATGGAAACGTACGTTAATGTTTTGGCCAGCTGCCTAGGACGAGGACTTTGGGTCCAGGCAGCCCTATGGCAAGGCCCGCATCTCGATGGCTAACTAGGAGAGGGTCTACGACTAGCCAGCCAACAGGCTCATCTAGAGCGGCTTCGGGCCAGTGGAGATTTGCCTTGGCCATGTACTGAGTGATCTGCAGCTGATAGCAAAGCTTCTGTTAAAAAACAAAACAAAATCAATTCAATGCTTTTAGTTCAACAGTGTGTAGTTCCAACAAAAAAAAAAAAGGAGAAATTAAAAAAAATCCCAGTGGACAGGGAGCAGTGGTCGGCTGAAGATGACTATGAGAAAATCACGGGACTCGGGGAACTTACCTGAGGGAATACCTAAGAGACCGTCACTCGGCGGGGAGGGGAAAAAGGCCTGGTGACTCAGCTGGAAATCGCACCCTTGTCTGTGAGGTAGAAGCCTTCACTTTCCAGGATCTTGTAGGACCTTGGTCAGAATTCTGCCATTTTGGTGGGTTTTCTCCCTCCTTTTGATTTTTACAAGGCAGCAAACAAAGGGGCCCAACACAAGCTGAGGTTGCGTAACAAGAAACAGACTCGGGTTCCTTTCCTGTCCCCTCTGCTGACAGGGGAGGTGGAATGAAGAGTCTAAATTATTCTAATGGTAGCCAATTGATGTTTAAAATGCAGGGGACATGGAACAAATATTTGTAATTGTCTAGGCAAGATGCACAAAGAAGCTACCAGCACATAGCAAGCCTGTTTAAAAAAAAACACCATTACTGAAAGCTATGATGGAAAGTGCTTTCAGAACTCTGCCTCCTCTCCCAACAGGCCCAAGATCTAAGCAGACCAAGACATGACCTCGGAGGGCAGAGACAACTTCCCGTCCTGGCTGCGGTCACCACCTCTGAAGGAGGGAATGAGAAGCCTAATGGATCACGGTTCCCGTCACTTCCTATTCTCTTCGTATAAGGGAATATGGCACTTTTTACCTTACTTGGCAGGAAATTAAACACCTATCAATACCCTTCTAGATTTGTCAAAGAAATACACCCTCCACTCCAACACAGGGTCTTGAAAGTCCAAACTGGCCTCAAATTCATAATCCTCCTGCCTCAGCCTCATGAGTACTGGGATTGTAGGATTGTACCACCATACCCCAGCTAAAATCTCTTGAAATACTTAAGTTGTGAGTCATACTTTAGGTTCAAAATAAGGGATAAAAGTACCAGAGGGTATTTCTACATCATTAAGAGCTGAAAACTTCAGATCTTCAAATTAAGCATTGGTTATTTCATCTATGGAAAAATGTATGGGTGAAAGAAGGGGATAACTGCTCATTCAGTAATGTTGGGCAATCAATCTAGATAGTACATTACAAATTTATTAAAGCCCATTTAATAAGCATTCATAGAACCAACCCTCTACAAACCGATTGTAATGGGAAAATAATAACTGAAGAAGCTAGCTTACGACAGCTAGGTTCTCTTAGGCTTCTTCCACATAGCCAGGAAGTAAGAGTGAAGCCAGCCAGGAAAAGTTACACTGTTCAACTCAATGTCTCCTCTCCCTCTAACTCAGCAGTCATGCCTAGGCCTTGCTGCAGACTAAAGCCTGTTTGTTAGGAGCAGAAGACTGAAAATAAAAAGAAAACCGAAACAAAAATCCAAACCCAAAAACTCACCCAAGAATTATAAAAAGAAAAAAAAAGAAAAAAGAAAAAAAAAGGGGGAGCGGGGAGATATCACAATTGCGTTTCTTTTACTAAACACATGTATGTACAACTCCAAATCTGAAATGGCAAACAAACCTTTAAACCAAAAAGATACATAAGCCAGGACAAGAGGCGCCTGTCTATACAAACCTAGCCCACGGGAGGCTACATCTGTGGCAATGAGAATGGGAGCCTTTCCAGAACGAAACTCTGCAAAAAACCAAACAGAAAAACGCACCATAAAAGCCAAGTTCCGCAATCAAGGGGAAGAGGAAGACTTATGCTGGAGAAAAACAGTTTATTCCCTCTTCTTCAGGTCAATGTTTTATTTCTAAAGTATGTATTCTCCTATTTCACACAATGGGCTTTCCTTAGGTAACAGGAAAGGCCCAACAGGACTATAAGGAAATATGCTGAGACAGGACCTCAAAGATATTTTTAACTCAAACTTTCCCTACGAGAGAAAATTTATGATGGAAAAAAACTTAAGACATGAAGGAACCTGGTGACAACCCAAAGTGCACCCTATTCAATGAGCCTAAGCACAAAGGGAAGGCAGGACAGGCAAACTCTGACCCTTGAGGTCAACTCGGGTACAGCATCACTATTTTACTTTTGCAAATAAAGCTTTCCAAGCATACAGCCTGGCTACATTTTCATGTTCTGTCTTTGGCTAGCCCTAGTAGAACTCAGTCACTATTTGGTCTGCAAAGCCAAAATATTTACCATCTGGACTTTAACTGACATTTTGGGGAGAAAATTCATTGAAAATGCTTCTTCTAATAAAACTCACCATTAAGGACCCAGTCTCTTTCTGGCTGGCTCTTGTCTCCATGGATACACATAGCAGGCCAACTGTCAAAAGAAAACGAATTTAGAACGCTTGCAAGAAAGGACAACTAAGCTACAAAAGAAGCTTCATAACTGGAGGTATGGCTCAAGTGGTGGAACATCTGTTTACAAAGAAAAAAGCCTAGAGCTCAAAGTCCAGCACCACCAACAACTGAAAAGGGATGGGAATGTGGCTCAGTGATAAAGAGCTCGGCTAAGCATGCATGAAGCCCTGGGTTCGATTCCTCAGTACCACATAAACAGAAATGCTGCAAGTGGTGCTGTGGTCCAAGTGGTAGAGCGCTAGCCTTGAGCAAAAAGCAGCTCAGGGACAGTGCCCAGGCCCGAGTTCAAGCCCCAGGACTAGCAAACAAAAGAAAACAAATGAATAAGTAAGTTAGTAGCCCTCATTGGGCAGAACCCACAGGCTAAACACCTATTCAGCCTCGATACTCACCCATCCCTGCGCATCCTGCGAGTAAGGTCATCACAGCGTCTCTTTGTCTCCACGAAGATTATTGTCTTGTTTTCCTTTTCAGCCATTATTTCCTCCATCAGTTGAATCAGCCTGAAAACAAGAACAATGCAGTCACCAGAGAGAAAAGATCTCTCTGGATATTGTGCAGAAGATCACTACCGTAACTCCCAAACATACATGCTTCCTATAACGGCACATGCCTATAATTCCAGTACAATAAATACATAATGCCTTAACATTTTGGAAAAAAAAAAAAAGGAAATGGCTCTGTGGCTCAAGTGGTACAGCACTAGCTTTGAGCTCAAGATTTCAGGGACAGTCCCATGACTGACCCCCCCCCCGCCCCCGTACAACCAAAGACACAAGCTGGGCACCAGTGGCTCCCATCTAGAATCTTAGCTACTCAGGAGGCTGAGATCTGAGGAGCGAGCTTCAAAGCAAGCCCGTGCAGGAAAGTCTGTGAGAAACTTATCTCCAATTCATTACCAGAAAACTGGAAGTGGATCTGTGACTCAAGTAATACAACCCTAACCTTGAACTCAAGAGCTCCGGAACAGTGCCCAGGCCAAGGGTTCAATCAAGCCCCAAAACTGACCAAAAAAAAAAAAAAAAGGAAGACAGAGCAGTAGGCAATGCTGACTGTGATCTTAAAACACAAATGAAACCTTCCTAAAGTATGTTTAAAGTATGTTCATGCTACCCTCACAAACAAGTCTAACATATGTAGTATTACCTCTATTTCACAGACGAAACAGAGGCACTGAGAAGAAAAACCAAGACTGTGTACTTGCTACAGATGCTCTACAACTTTATTGCTTCTCTCCAGGCCTCCCTGCCCCCATTCATACTCTGTGCCAGTCCTGGAGCGGAGCCTGAACTCAGGCCCTGTGTGTTCTCATTAGATTCGCTCAAGGCTGGTGGCTGGTGCTCTACCACTAAAGCCACAGGCCCACTTCTGGTTTTAGGGCTTGAACTCGGGCTGGGTGCTGTCTCTGAACTCTTCTTGCTCAAGGCTAATACTCTGCCACTTTGAGCCACAGCTCCACTTCCGGGTTTCCTGGTTGTTAATTGGAGGTAGGAGCCCGGAACTTTCCAGGCTGGCTTCTGTGCTCCTCAGATCTCACCCTCCTGAGTGGCTAGGAATTTACAGGCGTGATCACGCCACCACTGGCTTCAGCTGATTTTCAACTTTATGCCCAGGCCAGCCTGGGCTGTGCTCCTTCTGCATGCACTTCATTATTGAGTGAGGTGGTGTCTTGTGCACTAATTATGTCCAAGGTAGACTGTAATCCCTGATGTCTACCTCCTAAGTAGCTAAGGTGACAGGCTTAAGCCACGGGTGCCCAGCTCCAGCAGTGTTTTTAAGTCTCAAAAAAGATATTGGTCACCCAAGCCAGGTGAGGCTGTGGCAGGAAGACCACAAATTCAAGGCCAGCCTTTCTGAAGGAAAAAAAAAAAAAGCTCAATTTCTGAGTGTTACTAGGAAGATAATCAAAGGAGTGAAATGTCTTCCATACTTGTGGTCTTTCTCACTCTCCATGCAGACATCCACAATCTGAAGGATGTTGTGGTTGGCGCTCAGCTCCAGGTTGCCAACGTTGATCTGGGTGTAGTCGCGGAGGAAGTCCTCTGCAAGCTGTCGCACTTCCTTTGGCCACGTTGCACTCCACATCAGTGTCTGCCGATCGGGCTATCATAAAAAGAAAGGGGATCTTTTAGGCTAAGGGTCTGTGGGACAGTCCAAGGGCATAAAGGCAATTAAGTATTAGTCTTCCATACCCTGATTTGATCAACAATTTTGCGGATCTGGGGTTCAAAGCCCATATCAAGCATCCTGTCAGCCTCATCCAGCACAAGGTAAGTACATCGGCGAAGGTTTGTCTTTCCTGACTCCAGAAAATCTATCAGTCTTCCAGGAGTAGCTATGCAGATCTCCACACCTACGAAGGAAAATCAAAGATCTAGCCCTGGCCGTCAGTCAATGCTACATACAGAGCAGCAGCTGAACTTAACCGTCAGGTCCTACGGAACCTCCCAACTATGAGCTTCCTCCCCTAAAATGGGGACAAGACAATCTCCTGAGCACCTCTAAGCCCCTGAAAATGCTGTCCACATGAGAACCTACTCCTTTGTTCAGTTTCCTTCACGGGAATTGGTAAGGCACACACACTCACCACTCAGGACATTCGTTTTTCTTACCTCTTTCCAGATCGCGAATCTGGGGACCTTTAGGAGCACCTCCATAAATGCACGTACTCTTCAACCTGGAGCACTTGCCATAGTCATCAGCTACCTGCTGCACTTGCTGAGCGAGCTCTCGGGTGGGAGCCAGCACCAGACACTAAAGCAGACAAAAAAGAAAGAGCAAAAATCACTTAAGACCCAAATAAAACATAATCCACAAAAACACTTGGATAATCTTCGCCTGTTGTCTAGTCTAGTATTTTGCAAAGCAGTGATGGAGAGGGCGCTGGAAGAGCAGGGAGTGTGGGAGAAAACAACAGAATTCACTGTTCAGCATGTGGAATGATACCGGCGCCCTCACTACTTGGCTTACTTCAAAAGCTTTGTAACTCACTGCAGTTTATATGTATCACAAGTTGATTTATACTCAATTACCTACGTTTACACAACTTTCACAAAATAAATGACTTTGAAATACTCCTACACCATAACTATGGATAACTTATTAGCAAGAAATGCAAATGAACAGGCAGAGCAGAATTGGTGTTCCTTGAAGTTTCTTTGCTTAGATACATTAGGCACAAGCAAATGTATTATCTAATTTGACAGGACTGTGCAAAAACTGGCCAAAACACACAAAAGCCAGACTCTGAAACAGTGCTCAGGGCCTGGATGCTGTCCCAGAGCATTTTTGCTCAAGGCTGGTGCTCTACCACTTAAGCCACAGCTCCACTTTTGGCTTTTTAGAAGTTAATTGGAAAGTTAAAAGTTGCTTGGACTTTCCTGCTCAAGCTGGCTTTAAACCGTGATCCTCAATACCCAACTTGAAACATATCTTTTTGCTATGTAGTGATCTATTATGTACCAGCAAATGAAGTTATTTATGAGTGCACATTCAAAATGGACACCATCCAAATCTTAGAGTGGGCCGAGAATGTGGCTTGGTGGTAGAGTGCTTGCCTAGCATGCATGAAGCCTTGTGTTCAATTCCTCAGTATCACATACAGAGAAGAAGCCAGAAGTGGCGCTGCAGCTCAAGTGATAGAGTACTAGCTTTGAGCAAAAGAAGCTGAGGGACAGTCCCCAGGCCTTGAATTCAAACCCCAGGACTGAAAGAAAATAAAAAGTAAGCAGCATTAAGTGATGGAGAACAGCCCAAAGGTTATACTGTCTTACAAACCTTTGTAGAAGGTATTTTTTTGGTGCCAGTCCTTGGGCTTGAAACTCAGGACCTGGGCCCTGCCTCTGAGTTTTATACTCAAAGCTAGTGCTCTTCCACTTGAGCCACAGCTCCACTTCTGGGTTTTTGATGGCTAACTGGAAGTAAGAGTTTTATGGACTTTCCTGCCTGGGATGGAAAATTAAGACCTCAGCCTTTAGAATAGCCAGGATTATAGTGTACACCACTGGCACCCAGCTCAGAAGAAGCTCCAATCACCACAAAGAATATACAGCCTGCAGGCGTGCCTGCTCGCTCCACAGAGCAGGAATCCCAGCTCACACCTCTGCATTCCCTCACAGCACCACTAACCATCTGAGAGCCCATAGGCGTAGCTGGGTTTAGCTTGGTGGTAAATGTTTGTCTAGCATACAACATAGATAAAGACTGGTTCTAACACAAGCTCAGTTGTAATGGGGTAACACCACTTCCACCTATGGAAGATGGGCTTAAGAATGAAGTCTACATGCATACACACACACACACACACACACACACACACACACACACACACACACATATAGAGAGAGAGAGAGAGAGAGAGAGCGGGCGCGCGTGTGCAAGCTGCCACCCATGCAATACCAAAACACTTACAATTGGGCCATCTCCTCTTTCCAAGTATGGCTGGTGGTTAATATGAACAATTGCAGGGAGCAAATACTGGAGAGGAAGAAAAATAATCTTTATCAAACCACACCAGTCTTGATAAATTCTTAGACCAGCAATAATATGAAGACAGACTACTGCTGATATGCAATGTAAATTTAAACTTTAAGTGCTCCAATATATTTGATCGTTAAAATACCCATACCACTTGAATTATACTTTTAAGAACTGGGAATCTAAGTGATAGTATGCTACTGCATTGTCAAAGATTATCAGCTGCTAATACCTACCGCCAATGTCTTGCCAGAGCCCGTCTGGGCAATGCCCACCATATCCCGGCCACTGAGAGCCAATGGGAATCCCTGGCACTGGATCGGAGTAGGTTCTGTGAAGTGCTGATCCATCAACACATCCATCACATATTCTGCCAGAGAAGAAACATGTTACTTCCCCCCCTGCCTTCCAGGGATCGAACCTAAGGTTCAACATGTGCTCTGCTACTTGGGACAAGCCCCCCATTCTTTTTGTTTTCAAGACAGAGTTTTGCATAGGCTAGCCTCAAACTCTTGGATTCTCCAGCCTATTCCTCCCATGCCACTTCTGGCTTTTTCTGTTTACGTGGTGCTGAGGAATCTAACTCAGGGCTTCATGCATGCAAGGCAAGCACTCTACCGCTAAGCCACATTCCCAGCCCCCAGGTCTTTAGTTTAAAAATAACTAAAACCATTTCATAAATTACTCTCTTTAAATGAAAGGTCTCTTATTTGCCTTTTCAACAAAATCTGGAGCCTGTCAAAACCCTGAGACAAACCATCACTCATGTTTACTATTCAACTAAATTTAACTGCCAAACAACTCTTCCAGACTGAAAGATACTTACGTGGGAAATTAGCATGATGAAAGGCAAAGACAGGTTTAGGGCAGACATCTCCCCCTCTCACTGTAATCTCTTTCTTTCGTCGTAGCTCATCAACTTCATACTAAAGAAAAAAAAAATGAAGTAAGCTAAGTTAGTACAGGGGTCTTGGTAAATATTCAAAACTTGGTTTCCAGGCATAATGAGGCTCAAACAATAGAGCATCTGCTACCAAACATGAGGCCCTAAATTTAAAACCTAGTACCCTAACCACACACTTCATGTTTCAAGTCAGCTGAACACCTACCACACTACCTGTATTAACAATGGTAAATCTGTGAATGATTTAATGATGTAGATGATTAAGGGTTCCATCTTCTACAGGAGGAAAAAAGTAAGTAAATCACTTGTAATATCAGAACCAGAAGAGGGAGAAAATGTGGAGCTTGAGTGCAAGTTACTATTACAATTATATTATTTTTTTCTTGTCAGTCCTGGGACTTGGAACTCAGGGCCTGAGCTCTGTCCCTGGCTTCTTTTTGATCAAGGCTAGCACTCTGCCACTTGAGCCACAGCACCACTTCCAGTCTTTTCTGTATATGGTGCTGAGAACCAAACCCAGGGCTTCATGCATGCTATGCAAGCACTACCACTAGGCCACATTCCCAGACCCAACATTATTTTTCTAAACAAGCAAATATTTCTTGAGTACAATTCCTGCCCTCAAAATGGTGTTAAAACATGTATCAATTTATTCTTTCACTTTTACTTAAGATGGGAAGGCAGTATACAATCATCTCAGGCCATTAATCTGTGCATACATATGTGCATGTGCACGTGCATGCAGACACACACACTTACCGGAGTGAGCCTTGCCACTTCAGGGTGTTCTACATAGAAGTTCTTCTCAAACTTGGGAAGCTCACTCAGATCCCACTTCTTCTTACGTAAGCGTTCCCCAGGGTTACCGAATTTCTTCGGGGGGAGGCCACCACCACCTCTTGCTCCAAATCTAGATATAAAAAATATTCAGTGAATTAGTTTTTGGGGTTTTGAGGTTAGGGGTGAACTCCGGGCACAGCAGGTGCTCCACCACTTGAGTGACTCTGCTAGTCCCTTTCTGCACTAGTTATTTTTGTAACGATCCCAGGGCTGGAACACAGGCCCAGAGGCTTGCTTGGTGGGCTGACTACCACTGGAGCCATCACTCCAGCCCAGCTAGCTACTGGCTTTTTTGAAGACAGCTTCACAGATGGGCTTCAGAGATCCTCTGGATCTTAGCCTCCTAAGTTGCTAAGATTACAGGCGTGAGCCTTCAACACTTGGCTACATTACTTTGTGTATGTTTGCCAATACTGGGATGTGAGCTCAAGGTCTAGATGCTGTCCCTTAGTTTTTTCGCTCAAAGAAAATATTCTGCCACTGGAGCCTCAGCTTCACTTCCAGCTTCTTGGTAACTGGAGATGAATCTCATGGACTTTCCCACCCAGGTTAGCTTCAGTCCAAGTGTTGGGGATTATTATGGCCTGGGAAAGGCTGCCCTTCCACCAGCCTTGGGACAATGGAAGTCCCTCCCACCTTCTGGCCTCCACCCCTTGGGAGGTGAACACGTGCGTGCCACCATGATGGGGTTGTCCCGCCCACAAAGGGAAGTTTCGTGATGTCACTTGATGAACGTGACCCCTAGCCTATGACTGGCCCTTTGGCCAGCCCCCTTTCTTTCCCGCCATTACTTCTATATAAGTGCCTTTCCATATTAAAGTCTTTGAGACGCTTCCCACCACCGCAGCGTGTCCCTGATGCCTTCCTTTTCGCCTCCGCCCTTGGTAACATGTGGGGGAGACTGGGGGGAGGGGAAGCATCAGCAACCCTTCCTCAACTTAGCACAGGTCCATGTGAGCACGCCTTTGGCCTTCCGCTGGCGGAGGGCCAGGCTGAGTGCTCTTTCATAGAGTTTGTGGTTACCATTCTCCCCGTGGGGGGAGAAAGGGATCGTCCAGATCCCAACACCAAGTCCTTACATCTCAGCCTCCTGAGTAGCTACAACTGCACGTGTGGCACCAGAATACACTGGTTATTTCATTGCCAGTCCTGGGGCTTCAACTCAGGACCTGAGTGCTGTCCCTGAGCTCATATGCTCAAGGTTACCACTTTGAGCTATAGCACCACTCCAGTTTTCTGGGGGTGAACTGGAGATCAGTCTCATGGACTTCCCTGGCAAGGCTGGCTTGGAACTGCAATCCTCGGATCTCAGCCTTCTGAGTAGCTAGGATTACAGGCATCAACCACTGGCTCTGGGTGCAGTGGCTAAGCTCTGATGCTCAAGGCTTGCGCTCTACTACTTGAGCCCCAGTGGCACATCCCGTTTTCTCGTGGTTAACTGGAGCCTGCCCAGGCGGGTTTTAAACTTTGAACCTCAGATCTCAGCCTCCTGAGTAGCTAGGATTACAAGGAACAGGTGTCCAGCTCCAACTTACATTTTTGAAAAAGCATCTGGCTTTATGCCCTGGCCAGCCTGGACCATAATCTTTTTTTGTTTTTTTTTTTGCCAGTCCCAGGGCATGGACTCAGGGCCTGAGCACTGTCCCTGGCTTCTCAAGAGTGCTCAAGGCTAGCACTCTGCCATTGAGCCACAGCGCCACTTCCACCTTTTTCTCTATATGTGGCACTGAGGAATCGAATCCAGGGCTTCATGTACATGAGGCAAGCACTTTACCATTAGGCCATATTCCCAGCCCTGGACCATAATCCATCTGTCGCTCAGATGACGGGTGAATACCATCGTGCCCAGCCATTGTTTGCGACAAGAGTCTCAAGAACTTTTATGCCCTGGGTCGCTTGAACCTGGCTTCCCCATCTCTGCCTCCCAGGTAGGTAGGACCACAAACTTAAAATACCTCGTCCAGTTCCATCAGTTATTTTCAAACGATGAACTGTGTGCCAAAAAACATGAGAAGGATGGACTCCTAGGACCAGGCCCCACCCACAAAGGACCATTTTGCACAGACTTGATGGTACAGAGAAGTCTTGTTACAGTAGGAGAAATAATTTTTGTACTTAAAGGATCAGGGGGATTATATCAGACTTTGGATGCAGATAAGGTTTGTTTTCCTCTACCACTTGCTGCACTGCCATAATCTTTTTTAATTTCTTAAACTTGTTTCCTACTTGGGGCACAGTACTACGATTTGAATTCAAGGTCTTGTTCTTGCTAGGCAGGTGCTCTACTACTGAGCCACATTAACCATATTGACTGCATTTTACAAATAGGACCAAGTATTTTCGCATGGACTAGCTGTTTCCTTCGTTTCAAATAGGGTCTCACTTTTGCCCAGGACCACATACATATGCTTGTAGGGAGGGGAATTCTTAAACAGGTGGGACTAGAGATGTATACCAACACGTCTAGCTCAACTGTTGAGATGGGAAGTGGGGGAGTCTTGTTCACTTTTTAAGCAGGGTGGCCTGCAATAATTTGTTCTGAGGCCAACAGCACTGATTTATAGAAGTATCCATTAACAGACCGCACCAACAGATTCTTTAAAATCATCTCTCTGGGCTTGGGTGCTGTCCCTGAGTGCTTGAGCTCAAGGATAGGGCTCTACCACTTAAGCCACAGATCCACTGCCAGCTGTCTGCTGGTTTTAACTGGAGATAAGAATCTCGCAGGGACTTTCCTGCCTGGGGTTGCCTTTGAACTGTGATCCTCAGATCTCAGCCTCCTGAGTAGCTAGGATTACAGGCACCAGCCACTGGCACCTGGCTATTTTTTTCTCTTTATATACCTTTTAGTGCAGACAGGTAAGCTACCAAGAATACTAATTTGTTGAACCTGAAAGTTAAAGAGATTAGAGCTATTTTTTCCTAAAAGAATCTAAAGATGTTCTTCATTTCCTTAGTCTACCTGTAAAGTGTGGGGACTTGCTTGGTAAATTATAAGGACCTTTTTCATTCAATTTCCTAACTGTATCAAATTTGATTTTCCTATCTTTCTTTCATCATCTTGTAGAAATTTTAGCACCAGTTATTTTAAAGTTTCAATTTCTTATGATTTAAAATATTAGAACCTCTAGACCAGCTAGTTATTTCTTTAAATACAAGCATACAAAGTGTTGTTTTATTGGGATCACTCACAGGTATACTATGGCTGACGAAGAAAGAGAAATGAAAACACAGTACACACATAAGCTCTTAGCAGAGGGTATATGTGCCGTTATCTTGTACGTGGTGCATGTCAGTGGCTGCACAGAACAAGGGCCACTAGAGTTGGCCACTCTACCTCACTTGTAAATGAACCAGTCTTTTTCAGTCTTGTAAACAAGCAAATGAAAGCCTCCAAATCTCATCTTTAGTTTGTTCTAGCTTACATTAAAAAATGTATGTGGTTCCTAAGTATTATTTCTATTGCTTCTGCTGTATTCCAGTATAACTTAGACCTGAAAGTAACAACATAGGTGAAACCTTGTAAAATTAAGATTCCTGTTAAGGCTTATTCTAAACTGGTAATTCCCATGTAAAGTTTTCCTTTCCTCCTTCTCAAGGCATACTATACATACTACTTTACACAAGGAGATAATACCCAGTGCTGTCTGTTCACAGCTTATATCCACGAGTGTGAGTAAAAATCAGGCTATGAACAAACCTGACTTTGAAGACTTAAAAGACTTACATATTAGCATGCAAAATTGTCCTAGTTTGTAAATTCCATATGCAGCATTTTCTCTTTTTACGCTAATATTTAGCACTGTACTGCTGTGAGGACTGAAACAATAGTAATTCAGACCCAAGGGAAAATTCAGATGAAGGTGGTCAGGGCAGATTTTACAAGAAAGAATGCCTTTTGAGTTTTTGTAAAAATGCTTCTTTTGCCTAGCACTTGGAAACATTGTAAAATGGTGTTTGTTGTGTCTCAACCAATCCTGGGGCTTTAGCTCAGGATGGCCTGGGTGCAGTTCCTTAGGCTACCCCTTGGGCCATAAACCCTACTTCCTGTTTTTTGTGGTTACTTGGAGATAAAAGTTTCATAGATTTTTTTCTTTCTGACTTGGCTTCGAATCTGGATCCTCTCAGGTCTCAGCATCCAGAGTAGCTGGGATTACAGGCATGAACCACAAATGCCTAGCTCAGTTTCTTTTTGGAGACAGAGTCTTGCTTCAATCTTATAATCGCCCTGCCTCTCCAGAGCTGGGATTATAGAAATGCAACACCTTAGTGGACAACTAGGAAGTACCCTTAAATATTTCATCCTAGACAACTTTCTTAAAAAGCAAATTTTAGAGTCACCCAAGTGGATCCAAATCCTCCCCACAATTTAGACATCTGGGTTGTGTCCAATGTCCTGTTTTCAGGAACAAGGCTGATGTATTTTTCTTGATAGGATCTGGGACAAATATGGGATTTCTCTACATCTTAGCAAGCTAGGGTGTATGGTTTAAGAGCACCACGGGGATTACTGTCAACTTTACATGCTAAGTAGTTACATTGCTATTCATTTCATAACTTTGCTAAGACTGGGAAACAACAAACTTGAGACTTAAGGATTACAACTTTCTTCCCTACAGCAATCATAACAAGTTATTTACTAATAATTTCCTTCTAAAATAATTCCAACTTCGTAAGATTTGTATTTCAACCACAAAGTCTGGAGAAGCCAATAAAAGAATATCGCCTGGAAGAGTACCTGTGTAACAGTTACTACACCTTTAATTCCTGAGAACCCAGCGCAGTAAGGCAAATTTCTTGCTCCTTCAGATGGGCACTTTTAGGAAAACTAAAAGATCTTGCCTAATGTGTTATGTATATATATTAAGATCTGAACCTTGAGCTGGGGGAGCGGGTGGCTCACGCCCGTAACCCCTAACTTCTCAGGAGGCTTAAGACCTGAGGATTGCAGTTCAAAGCCAGCCCAGGTAGGAAGGCCTGGGAGATTCTTGTTCAAGTGGCAGAGCACTAGCCTTGAGTGGAGAAAAAGCTGAGATGGCGCCTAGGCCTTGAGTTCGAGCAAGAAAAACAAACAAAGCAAAGACCGGAATCTCGGTTTCTGAGAGGCCTGCTGGTGTGTAATAACTCCGTCTTCCCTCTCGGAATCATCCAAGCCCGCCGTGGTTCACCGGGCATTCCGTTAAAAGATAAAAAGCTTCCTCGCTAAAGCGAGAAGTTAAGTGTTGCAGCAAGTTGGCGGCGGGGAGGAGGAGAAGGGACCGAGCCGAACCTTCAGGTGCCAGCCCTGACCCCCCCCCCCCCGCGTCCCCAGACCAGCGCACCGGGCGCGCCGCCGGCCGTCCCACCGCTCTGCGTGCCACCGGGAGTCCGCGGCCCGTCGGGAGGGGCGGGGGGGGGGGAACCTACGCCCCAAAGCCCCAGGCCCGCCGGCGGCGTCCCGTCCCGGCGAAGGCGGAGGCCCGCCCGGCGGCTCGCCCGCTCCCCGGGCAGGGCCCCCCGACCCGGGCCCGCGCCGCCGGCCGCCATTGTGCCGCCTGAGCCCGCGGCCCGCGCGGCACCCCACCCCCACCCCCACCCCCGCTCCCGCTCTCCCCCCCCCCGCCGTCTTACCCGCCACGATCCCGGTCTCGGTCCCGGTCCCCGAAGCCGCCTCCGCGCATGGTCCCAAATGGATAGAGGTCGGGAAGCGGGGCACGGATGGCCGGGCTCGGGAGGGCCTGCGGTTCCGGCCGGGTGACGACCGATGGCGGCGGCGGCGCCTCCGCTGTTGGGGCGGCGGCAGGCGCGGCGCTTTCTCGCTCCGACGCGCTGTCTCCCGTCGCAGACGCCACCGTCGCCGCCTCTCTCGTCGGAGACGGGAGCAACACACAGAGAATCGGGGTAATAAAGACGGTGGGTAGGTTTGGGTACGCTCAACCCAGGCAGGGCCTCGGTCTAGGCGTCTCCTTCCTTCCCAGCGACTGCACAAAATGGCGGCCGCCGCGGAGACGGCTCCAAATGAACACGACGCACGGCGGGGACCGTACGTAAACAGCGTCTCGGAATAGCCCGTGCGCGCCGCCGGGCGCTAGGGGAATTCTCAGAAAGGGCTTACGTCGACGTCGGAGACGGGTGCGCGCTGCTGCCGGCGTCAGAAAAACAAAGTACGTAACGGGCGTAGCCGCCTCGCGCCGCCTGAAGTGGAACGCGGGGGGTGGGGCGAGGGGCCGGCCCCGCCCCCGCCCCCGCGCGACGTAACCTTCTCGGCGGCGTGAGTCGGCCCACTATGGCGGAGCTGCGCTGTGTGCGCAGCGCATTCTGTTTGGAGCAGAGAGGATTTGGCCGGATTCCGACCGCGGGACGCAACTTGAAGCCGGGCGGGGGTGGAGGGGGGCGGATAAGGAGTGGACGGATTGCTTTGCGGGGACCGTGTCTGCGCTCCCGTCGCGGTCGTTAAACTTGAGTGTCTTCAGGCCTTGGCCCGGCCCCTCTTAGGCCGAGAGCCGTGGTGGCCTGGCCCCTCCGGCCGCCGAGACCGGCCTCGCGCCTGGGAGCCCTTTCTACCGTTTGCCCTTCGCCACGCCGACGCCGGCAGCCATGATGGATGCCCCGCGCTTCCTCCGCCGCCGCCATTAAGCGGCGCCGCCTGGGGCCGTGGTGGCTGCCCGCCGTCTCCCCGGTGGGGCTGTGCGGGCCCTGCGCCCTGCGCCCTGCGCCCCGCGCCCAGGCCGGCTGCCCACGCTGTGCGGTGCCTCTCCCCCTCCAGATGCATTTGAAAGCCTGCTGGCCTGGCCGCCCCGCGCCCCGGGATCGGGTCCTCCCTGCCCCCTGGAATCCTGCGCTTCCCCAGGCTTGGTTTCCGCAGACGGTGGGAGGAGAGGGGTGCCATCTCTGGTTTGCCAGGCAGAAAGTTAGGCTTGGGAGGTGACCATCCGATCGGTCTTTGAACCGGTGTGGACGTTGAAGGGGCACCGTGGCGTGCAAACACTTCCTGGGCTTCTCAAGTCGGTTTTCAGACCCGCAGGGCCACAGCCCAGCAGCCCCATGCTAGGTATGACCACCAGACCCCATGATGAAACCCGGTTAAGGGCAGCAAAAGGAGATGAATTACATGGCTGCGGTGGGCCTTCAGCTGACTTTAGGGTCACGAGAGAGGAAGTTGGCCCGAATTGGGGGCCCGAGGGTGAGAACTGTATGAATAGCTAAAAGGGAGGAAGGTGACCAGGTTGACCGTTAACCCAGTCTCTGGAGGCCTAGTGGGTGGTTTAGCTGTTGACTGTTTTCTCCAAGATAATAGGAAGATATTGCCAGCCAGGCACCTGTAGATTGGGTTTATAATCCTACTCAGGAAGCTTATCAGAGAATCGTGGTGCAAAGCCAGTTGGGGCAGGAAGGGCCTGGGCTGGAAAGACTGGATTCCAGTTAGTCAGCAAAAAAGCCAGTAGAGCAGCTATGGCTCAAGTGATAGAGCACCAGACTTAAGCTCGTTTTAGTTTTTTGTTGTTTTTTTTCCCCCCTTTTAAGGAAAAACAGAGCCAGGTGCTGGTGGCTCATGGCCTGTAATCCTTACTGCTCAGGATGCTGAGATCTGAGGATCGCAGTTGGAAGCCAGCCCAGGCAGCAAAGTCCTTGAGACTCTTCAATAAACTAGCAAAAGTCAAACTGGAAGTGGACCTGTGGCTCGAGCAGTAGAGCGCTAGCCTTGAGTGAAAGAAGCTCAGGAATAACACCCAGGTTCCAAGTTCAGGCCCCAGGACAGGCAGAAAAAAAAAAATGGGGGCTAGATAACCGGAGCCATCTTGGCCACGTGGTGGATAGGGTATTGGGTTTGACTGGCACTATCTTGTCTTCATGGTGGAGGCAGGCAAGCCCCACCTCCCAGGTTATGGCTGTGCCTGAACTTCTAGACTCAGGTGGGGCTTGCAAATAGATGACTTGACCTGCCAGTCTTGGGTTGTGAACTCTCAAACTCCCGGTGATCCTACCCCCTGACCTGACCCTATTTAAGTCCAGACTAGCTCAGATGCCGTTAAGCCATGCCTTATGTCCTGTCTCTTCAGTCACCATGGCATCCCACTTCAGCTCTCCATTGCAACTGATCTGGCTTGTTGGTATTGTTTTTTCCGCTTTTTCGTTCCTCTCAGGCTCTCATTGTAATGCCCAAGTCGCGAGAAGACCACCAAGAAGACCACCGAGAGCCAGATGTTCCGAAATGCAAAAGCAAGGCTTTATTCAGGCGGGCCGTGGCTAGGGCCTTGTCCCTTACACCACGGACGCAGGGGAGATAGGGAGGAAGGTCCCCCCAGCCGGATTTTTACAGGACTTATATAAAGGTGAAAAGGTGAAAACTACAAAATTTGCAGCAACCAGGTGTTTGAGCAGAATTAGGGTACAGACAGAAGGCTGATTGGCTCTGAACTAGGGGCATTCTAGGGCGGGCAAAGGTTATCAAGGGAGTTTCCCGGCTGGCTGGGTTTTCACAAGCTGTCCTGCCAAATGGAGTGATTGGCAGTCTGGGTCTGTTTACAATGCCCTTTCATCCTACATTAGCATAGTCACTTCCCATGGCCAGGCACAGCACAGAGTGGAGCCCAACTTCAAGATAGCTTTGTTCAAGGGATTTACAAGTGTAGAGGGGAGTCTGACTTTAGGGTTGCTTTATCCAAGGACTTTACAAGCACTGAGGGGAGTGAGTCTGACTTCAGGGTTGCTAAGGAATTTGCAGCTCAACAGTTTCAGCACAAATAAGTCAGTTCGTGGATTTTATGTGCGCTCTGGGTCATTCATATTTTAATATAAACAACCAAATGGCTGCTGCCTCAAGATGGGGTCATTTTGGCTTTATGTCATGGTTCGGTTTTCTGGCAGTATTAAGTATATTCGTTGGGGGTGCAGGTCTTTGCGACAAAAGTCCACCGACATTCGCCAGCTTTCCAATTAAGACTCCCAGTTTGACCTTTCAAAATGTAGTTCCTAGGGCTGGGAATATGGCCTAGTGATAGAGTGCCTGCCTTGCAGTCGTGAAGCTCTCGGTTCAATTCCCCAGCACCACATATATAGAAAAAAGCCAGAAGTGGCACTGTGGCTAAGTGGTAGAGTCCTATCCTTGAGCAAAAAGAAGCCAGGGACAGTGCTAAGGCCCTGAGTCTAAGGCTCAGGACTGGCAAATAAATAAATAAAAATATATGCAGAGAGAGAGAAAGAGACAAAATGTGGTTTCTCTGTTTTCTCACAGTACAGCATAGTAACTTCATAGTAATTCTAGCTATTCTGGAAACACAAGTGAGAATGATAGTGCAAGGCCATTTTTTTTCCCCTGGGGGAAGTCCTATCTCAAAGACCCTAGTGGTACATGCCTGCCATCCTAGTACACTAAAAGGACTGTGGTAAGTGGCTGGTGCTGAGTAAAAATGGTAGACATCAAAAAAATAACAGTACTGGACATTATACTATCCCCTACCATCTGAACATGTCACTGGACCTTTTGGGCTCTGTCCCTGAGCTGCTTTTTGCTCAAGGCTAGCACTCTACCATTTGAGCCACTTCCAGCTTTTTCTGTGTATGTGGTACTGAGGAATCAAACCCAGGGCTACATGCATGCTAGGCAAGTACTGTCCCACTAAGCCACATTCCTATCCTGGACCTGCTCTTTGTAAAATGATGACCAACAAGATCTTTGTTCTTTACTGTTAGACTCCAGGAGATCTCCCTCCTTTCCCAGGTCATGACAACAAAAATGTCTCCAGCTACTGCCTGATGTCTCTGGAGACACCTCCCACATTTGTTCTTTCCACTGTCACGTTTTTCTGTGGTTTGTCTTCTGCAGACCTCTACCTGTGCCAACAATACCTTTGCCATTTTCATGTCTTCTGTGTTTTACAAAGCAGTAAAATTTGTATTGAAAACCCAGACAACTTGCAAACACAGAATTTTCTTTTTGTTCAGTTTTTTTTATTTTTCTTTTTGCCAGTCCTGGGGCTTAAACTCAGGGCCTGAGCACTGTCCCTGGCTTCTTTTTGCTCAAGGATAGGACTCTACCACTTGAGCCACAGCGCCACTTCTGGCTTTTTCTATATATGTGGTGCTGAGGAACTGAACCCAGGCAAGCACTGTACCACTAGGTCATATTCCCAGCCCCCTTTTTGTTCAGACTTTACACTCTTAACTTTCATTTCTAAACTATTTATACTGCAAGCCACCTAAGTTCTGCAATACAGTCTGAGTTTTTACCACTGCAATTTCGGTCAAGTTCACTTCACCAGGTGCTTTCCTGCTTGGCAAGTCTGAAAGTTTCCTGCTTTAAAAACTTCAGTGACTCCCAGAGACCTGGAGACTTAGCTTTAGCTCCACAGTGTGACATTGCAGCCCTCCTAAAATCTTGCCCCAACCTCTCTTCCCACTCTGCTTCAATAGCTTGCCTCCCTTCTCTATTCCTCACCCACACTTTTAAATTTTGCCAACTTCAGTGATTTTTGTGCATAAAAATAGATTTGACTTGGGGCTGGGGGTGGAGCTCAGTGCATGTGCAAGGCGGGCCCTGGGTTCAATCCCCAGCAGCCCCCACCACCATCACACACTGAACCAAGTCCCACGTCTGGCCTCTTGGAGCCTTAGCAGAGAAATCTGCGCTTTGGCACTGACAGGCAGTAATCACTTCCCACCTGAAAAGCAGATTCCTCCCCTCGACACACAGCATAGCACACAAACCCCAGAGAGAAGAAGTGCAGACTACACAGCTCACTGGGGGTAAAGAGACAGGGTGACTCACAAGCCTAGAGAACAGTATTAATATGTCTTAAAAGACTCAGAAGAAGGGATTATAATTAACAAGGTGTGACAAATTCCCCACACACACTCAAATGCTTGGCATTTATCTTTCGGAACACACAGGATAATACACCCACCCTGCCCTTTGCCTCAACAAATGGACTTTTCTAATTAGGGTGCAGCAAAAAATTCCAAATAGGATGCAGCAAAAGGAAATTTATTTCTTGTGCAAAATATAATAGTCTAGTTACCTTCTAAGTTGGGGGGGGGGGTTCTTAGTAGATGAAAGTTCTCTGGTTTGTTAAAAATAAATTCACAGATAGTGTTAAATGATGGGTATGAGGATGCAATATTTTTTTTTCTGATCAGAAAAGGTTTTTATTACAATGGATTTATTTTGTCCCCAGAAGAAAAACATAAAGAATTTACACACACTTAAAAAAAAATCTGTGAAACGAGATTATGTAGGAATGGCTAAAGGCTGATTCTGGCATAATTGAAAGTGGGTTTAAAATTAAATCATTCCTCTACACCTAACAGGAAAGTCATTTACCAGCCCCCTTTTAGGCAATGCAAATGAAGGAATTCCAAACATCTATAATAGGAAACTTTTCTCTTCCTTCCTCCGTGCCTTCATTTTCTTTTTCCAGTCCTGGGGCTTGAACTACTGGGCCTGGGCCCTGTCCTTGAGCTCCTTTTGCTCAAGGTTAATGCTCTACCACTTGAGCCACAGCGCCACTTCCAGCTTTTTCTGTTTGTTTTGTTTTCTTGCCAGTCCTGGGGCTTGGGACTCCTGGCCTGAGCACTGCCTGTGGCTTCTTTTTGCTCAAGGCTAGCACTTTACAACTTGAGCCACAGTGCCACTTCTGGCTTTTTCTATATATGTGGTGCTGAGGAACCAAACCCAGGGCTTCATGTATACAAGAGGAGCACTTTACTACTAGGCCATATTCCCAGCCCCTGCTTTAGGAGTCTCACAGCCTTTCCTGTCTGGGCTGACTCAAACCATGGGTTATTTTATTTTATTTATTTTTCCAAAGATTTCTTGAGATCAAGTAACTACATAAATTTCACAGTACTGTGGCGTAGTTATACTTAACTAAAGTCATAAACACATTTTAACCATCACAATGATAAGCATCATCATTCTAATCTACAAAGTTTATGAATTCTACGAACATTAACAATAAAACTATTTCTTACAGATCAGGTGATAAGGACGTCTTTCCTTTTGCTTGATATCAGCTGTTCTCTCTCTCTCCTTCCCTCCCTCCCATCACCACCCTTCAGTTGCTTAGTTTACTTTCGAGGACGGAGTTTTTTAAGAAGCCAGAAGAGAGATGGCTGCAGAAGGGACAGATGGAGACAGAGGCAATGAGGCAATGGTTTAATCTCTAATAAAAATTGATACAGCTTGCCTGGGAATGTGGCTTAGTGGTACAGTGTTTGCCTAGCACGCATGAAGCCCTGGGTTCCATTCCTCAGTACCACATTAACAGAAAAAAACAAAAACAGAAGGGGTGCTGTGGCTCCAAGTGGTGGAGCACTAGCCTTGAGTACTGAGAAGCTCAGGGACAGAGCCCAGGCCCTGAGTTCAAGTGCCAGGACTGGCAAAAGAAACAAACAAACATGATTCAGCTAGCACAGCTGGACACTGGTGGCTTATCCTGTAATCCTGTTTACTCAGGAAGCTGAGATCTGGAAGATCTCCAAATAGCCAAATAACCAGCAAGAGGCGGGTATGGCTCAAGTAGTAGAGCACTAGCCAAGCAAGCAAGCTAACTGAGTGCAAGACCCCAAACCCCAGAACTGCTACCAAAAAAAAAAAAAAAAAAAAAAATCAGTATAGCTGCCTCTAGTGCATAGTAGAGGAAGGTGCTTCTAAAATGCTCCAAGGTGCCAAGTTCCATCTCAAAATAGTAACACAGAAGTTCAGCCCAAGGCAGCCATTTCTGTCCACAGGGAAAACAGAGACATATTCTAGCACATAGTAAGATCGGAGTCTAACTTTTTTTTTTTTTTTAAACTTTTTTTTTTTTTTTTTTTTTTTGGCCAGTCCTGGGCCTTGGACTCAGGGCCTGAGCACTGTCCCTGGCTTCTTCCCGCTCAAGGCTAGCACTCTGCCACTTGAGCCACAGCGCCGCTTCTGGCCGTTTTCTGTATATGTGGTGCTGGGGAATCGAACCTAGGGCCTCGTGTATCCGAGGCAGGCACTCTTGCCACTAGGCTATATCCCCAGCCCTAACTTTTTTTTTTTTGACTGTGAAAACTGAAGTTAAAAAAAATTAATGGGGCTGGGAATATGGCCTAGTGGCAAGAGTGCTTGCTTTGTATACATGAAGCCCTGGGTTCAATTCCCCAGCACCACATATATAGAAGATGGCCACAAGTGGCACTGTGGCTCAAGTGGCAGAGTGCTAGCCTTGAGCAAAAAGAAGCCAGGGACAGTGCTCAGGCCCTGAGTCCAAAGCGCAGGACTGGCAAAAAATTAAAAAATAAAATGATTAATGTATTTATTGTCAAAGCAATGAACAGAGAGGGGTTGCAGTTTCATATGTAAGGCAATGAGTACATTTTTTTACCAAACTTGTTACCTCCTCCCTCATTTTTCTCCCACCTTCACGCCTCCCCAGCCCCCCCAAGTTGTACAGTCGGTTAATAGCATATTGTCTTCTAAGTGTTGCTGTTGCATTAGTTCACCATTTACCCTTTGTCTCTCCATTTTGATGTTTCCCTTCCTTTTCCTAGTTCTGGTAAACCTGATGTGACTGTAACTAATTTGGTACCCTGGGTATTGTATTTATGTTTAACTTTTCTTTAGATTCCTTGTTCCCTGATTTCCCATCTCCCCTTGCTCCCTGTTGCCCAGGCTGCAAGCCACATTCTAGACTGGTCCGGCTGTAGGAGCTCCCCCACAAGGGACTTCACTGGTGCCTCCTTGCTTGCTAGAAGGAAACACCTGACCACAGACTTAGACTGACCAAAGCAGTGACTAAGGCCATTTTAAAGGCAGCTTTCAGTCCTAGAGAAGTCATAATATTAACTTGAGGGCTGGGAATATGGCCTAGTAGCAAGAGTGCTTGCCTCATATACATGAAGCCCTGGGTTCGATTCCTCAGCACCACATATATAGAAAATGGCCAGAAGTGGCTCTGTGGCTCAAGTGGCAGAGTGCTAGCCTTGAGCAAAAAGAAGCTAGGGACTGTGCTCAGGCCCTGAGTTAAAGGCCCAGGACTGGGAAAAAAAAATTAACTTGAGAACTATGGGGTCACTGTGATCAGGGGCCATCTGCTCCATTCATGGAAGGCTCTTCGTGTGGGATGAGGCTCTAGGTGAAAGATGGGACCCACCTGAAGCGGGGAAATGTAGAGCCAGACTTTGAAGTCAGGCCCCAATTTACCACGCGAACCCCACTTTACCACGTAAACCTGAGATAAGCAGGCCCTGTGAGCAAACCCAGGACAAGCTTATTAGGGCCCAGCCGGTGGAGAACTCTAACTGCCCCTAGAATGCCTCGAGCCCTGAGCCAATCAGATTTGTACCCATAATCTTGCTTGCTTAAACACCTGATTGCTGTAACTTTGTCTTTTGCCTTTATCAGCTCTGTGTAATCGCAGCTGGGGGCTGGCTCCTAACCCCCACTGTGTTGGTGGGTAGGACAAGGCCCTGAGCCACTGCTCGCTTGAATAAAGTCTTGCCTTGCTATTGCATTTCGGAATGTCTGAGTCTCGGTGGTCTTCTTGGTGGTGGTCTCGCGACTTGGCACAACACCACCAAGGCTGTGTGATTATGACACTGGCACTGAGAGGCCCTGAAGGATACTGCCCTGACCAGCTGCTAGGCTCTGTTATTTGGTGGAGCTTCTCAGGAGGCTGAGATCTAATGATGGACATTTGAAGCAAGCCCAGGCAGGCAAGTCTGTGAGACTCTTGTAAGTAAACTGAGTCATGAGAGTATTAGAATAAAGAGGGCAAAAAGCAAACTCAGCAGACCAACAGACTTTTATTTTAGGGGTAAAGCCTGCAAGGGACTCCAGAGTCTTGCAGCCAGACTGGAGAAACAATGGCATGCCCTCTTACAATGGGGGTCTCTTTTTATTTCGTGGCAAGGGTCTGGGGTAGTTTGTCACAGAAGGAGGGGCAGGATGGGAACAGGGAAAGGGGCTCTTTGTGCAGAGATGTAATCTTGAGTTACAGGGAAGCATTTTCTGTTTGTTTCTTATAGCGCCTTTTTTTTTTTTTTTTTGCTGGTCCTGAGTCTTGAACTCAGGGCCTGGGCACTGTCCTTGGTGCCTCTTTGTCCTCAAGGCTACTGCTCTACTACTTGGGCACCACTTCTGGCTTTTTCTGAGTAGTTTATTGGAGATAAGAGTCTCTCACACTTTTCTGCCCAGGCTGGGGCTTGAAACCCGTCCTCAGATCTCAGCCTCTTGAGTAGGTAGGATTATGGGTATGAGCCACACAAGCCCAGCAGCACTGTTTTTAGCAGAGGAGTCAATAAAGGGTGTGATCCTCAGTTCATGGCTTATCCCTTTTACAGCTGCAGGGTGTATTTGGAGTAGGGCAGCTAGGGCAGTTCTGAGATATGGCTGTCAAGGGGAAAGGTGAATGTTTTAGTTTAAGTCATGTTCTATCAACTCTTCAATAAGCTACCAAAAAAGTCAGAAGTGCAGCTATGGCTTAAGAAGCCAGAAGAGAAATGGCTGCAAGAGAAATGGCTGGCTTCTCTTCTGGCTAGTGCAGCTATGCACTAGCACAAAAGGTAGGGGACAGCCTCCAGGTTCTGAGTTTAAACCCCAGAACACATACACACACACACACACACACACACACACACACACACACACACACACACACTCTTTTCAAACCCCAAGGACTAGCCAAAAAGACAAAACAAAAACCAAGAACAGAGGAATAGAAGCATTCTTGCTTTCCTTTTGGTAAACTGAAAAAGGAAGTCTGCCTTCCTTTGCTGGAGAGGAGGGAGTAGGTATATAGTCAAGTCAAGACCAATTCCTTAGAATTTGAGGAAGTGTTAGGAGTTTGATGGATTCCTTTGTGTTTCCTGGGTGGATATGGGGGTGTCAATCAGACGAGGACTGAGTAAGGTGTCAGAGGAAAGCTGACCATGTCCTGCCAAAGAACAGACAGGTAAAAAGGAAAACTGACCACAGACTACATAATTATGTTACAGCCAATTGTACTTTAGAACTATATGGACTTAGTTCCATAGTCTCTATTCATCTGCCATTTCTCGCTCTATAGGTTAGTTACCCACAGTCAAATGCAATCTAAAAATGTTAAATGGAAAATTCCAGAAACAAACAATCCGTAAGTCTTACTATTTTTAATTTAGTTTAAAATTAAATTGTTATGTTGCCAGGCTAGTCTCAAACTGGTGGGCTCAAAGTAAACCTCCCACCTCAGCTCCAGAGTAGCTGGGACTATGTGTATCACCATGCTGGACTGAACAATTTATGTGTTTTAGATTGTGCAATGTTCTGAGTAGCATAATGAGATCTTGCACCATTCTGCTCATTCCTCCCCTCAGATGTAATCATTCCCCTGTCCAGCGGATCCACTGTATATGCTACCTACCTGCTAGCTACTCAGCATCCATCTGTTATCACTTGCCATGGTATCTTAGTGCTTGGAGTCATAGTTCAATATTGTAGTGTTTATTTATTTACTTCTTTAGAGACAGAATCTTGCTATGTAGCCCAAACTAGCTTTGAACTTGTTTAAGTACTGAGGTTTGAACTTAGGGCTCTGTGCTTGCTATGCAGACTCTTTACTGTTGAACTAAGCCTTCCGGTCTGTTTTTTGCTGGTAGGTTTTGAGATAGACCCTTGCCTCCTACCTGGGTACACACCTGGACCTAGATCCTATCTTCCTGTCATTGCTGGGGTCACAGGCACAGATTACTCCATGTCATTTCCCTCTGTTGCAATGGAATCTCAAAATTTTCTGGCTGGATGCCAGTGGCTCACACCTGCAATTCTAGCTACTCAAAAGGCTGAGAACTGAGGATCATGGTTTAAATCTGTGAGAATCTTATCTCCAATTAACCACTAAAAAGCTGGAAGTGGAGCAGTGACTAAAGTGGTAGAGCACAATAGCTCACGAAAACCATAGGGTGATCAACACCAAGGTGGTCCTGAGGCTGAGGACTGGAATGAGAGGACAGCTTGGGCTGTGGCCTTTATTGGCATTGCTGAGGGAAAGACAAGGCAGGTAGGATAGGACAGGGTAACCAGGTGAGGATTGGCCAGTTGGAATAATTTCTTGGGGCTCTAAATGAGAAGACTGGTTCCTTTTGCCTGGCACCAGTGCCCAGGGATGGCAAATGAGTAATGCCGTCTAAGATACAGGAATAGGTAGAGGTCAGGCTGTAGAGTGGTTAGTTTGCATATCGAAGGCATGCCCCTTGCTGCAGGCCTTGCTGAATTGTCTCTCCTCCATGCCCATCGGCCTTTTATAGCCCTTCAGGGTCTCAAATGATCTGCCTTTGGTTCCCTAAGAATTGCCTAGCCCAGGAAGGGCCAGAGGGGCATCGGCCCCAGGTAGAAGATTTCTTTGAGGTTGTCAAAATATATTAATACATAGAAAAAAAAACCAACTTTCCATACTTTACCACTAGGCCATATTCCCAGCCCCAGTATTTTATTTTTTTAAACATTTTCATAATCCCTTTTGAAAATTATACTTTATTTTTAACAATCAGATAAAACAAGTTTCTTGTACATATTTCTAAAATTACTCTTCAGAAATTTTACATTTAAGTTAATATTAGTGTTTAGTAAAAAATATTTTGAATTCTCTACCTAAAACTTAAAATATAAAAATCACATTCCCTTTTTTACCTCAGGCTGAAAATCTTCCTAAGGGAACATATATGTATCAAAAATGCATTTTTCTTTTTCTTTTTGGTCTTTTGAGGCAGGGTCTCACTATACAGCCTGGGCCGGTCCCAAACTTAAGATTCTCTTTCCTTAGCCTCCCAAGTGCTGGGATTATAAGCTTGTGCCACCATGCTTGGCTCAGAATGTACTTCAAATGTACTTTCAATTTTTGAAAAAGTCAAATGACTTAAATTTTGGCTTTATCTGGCATTTCTTGTCTGTTGCTCTAAGAGTGAATATGCAGTTGGGTGTGTACATAGAGTTTTTGGTGTCCTACATATTCGCTACTCAAACATCACTGTCTCTGCAAGGCAGTGGTGCCGCAGCCCAGCAAGGTATTAGAAGGGAAGTCTGGAGGACCCTGGGACCTTTGTAAGCTTCAGGACATTCTGTTCACTTAGTGGCTTACTTTAAGAAGCAAAAGGAAAGGAATCAAGTACCCCTTCCTCAAATTTCTGATAGGCAAATGTGTATGTAATTCAAGAATATGCATATATATTCTTGAATTGACATTCAATGTCTAGTTATATATCAGGAACTTTTAAGATAAATATAAGATTTAAATCTCTTTTGCTGACTTTCCATTAATAACATGTGAAAAAAACAAACTCTTTTTTTTAAGATGTAAAATTCAAGATTGCTTTTCCATTTCTTCAGCTCCTAATAAGCACTGAGAAGCAATTTGCATCAATTTGCCACCTACTCCTTGGCATCCCCAATTCCTCCAGCAGTTATTGCGAAGGTGGCTTCATTTTCAGGCATCTCAGGGCTAACAGAATACAAGGGAACAGAAGTTTATAAAAAGCTCTATTTCTATAAATACTATATTCATGTCACAGGCAACATGCTCAATCAGTCTGAGTCTCCAAGGACATCGCAGACTTAGTGCAGCTAAATGTGGACTACAGAATTTGCCTGCAAGTTTTATGTATAAGGCTCTGGATATCAAGAAAAATTACCCCAAGCTTGGAACTAGGCAAGAAGGATAACTTAACCTACCCCTTAGGATAGAGTCATGCCCTCGGACTTCCAGAACTGCAAGTTAATTAACCTCTTTTTTTAGAAATACCCAGCCTTAGTTATTTTGTTAGGGTAATGAAAAAAGAGATTCATTTTCCATGATTACAGACCAAAATAGTTGATCTCACAGTTCATGTTCTTAACCATATTGCTCCTCATAGTATTCTTTTTGTTTGTTTATTGTTGTTTTGTTAGAAGATTAAAGATTAGGCAGCATACTTCCTGTGCATAAGGGTACTATTCTCTTAGGAAACAGCAGAGGGGTCTCAGGATAGCAACGGAGGATAGGTAAAGTAGGCCTTGCTACACTAAAACTGGAGGTGAGTAAGTAGATCTAAGTGGAATTATGAAATAATTTAGTAGCTTTAATGGAAACGATACTACCAGCTACTTAGAAATGGCAAAAAGTAAAATGAAAACTCTCTCTAGAGATAGTTAAGGAACTGAAAGAGAGGAAACCCATACAAAGTATTTGTAAAGTTAAACAGGGCTTTTATCTTTGCTTATTTTAAAAAACAGACTTAGAAGTAATTGCTTCAGAAAATTTGACCAGGAGTATGATTTTTCACTTTCTGGGAGTTATTTAAACTTTTTTCTTTGAATTCAATAGAGGTGGTGGTGGTGGTGGTGGTGGTGGTGTGTGTGTGTGTGTGTATGCACACAGATGTGCCTGGGCACTGTCCCTGAGCTGCTTTCGCTCAAGGCTAGTGCTCTACCACTTGAACCACACAGTGCACTTCTGGCCTTTTCTTTTTATGGGATACTGAGGACTCAAATCCAGGGCTTCATGCACTAGGCAAGCACTCTACCACTAAGCCAAGCCACATTCCCAGCCCCAATTCTTTGTAATTTTTAATGTGATATATTAAAAAATATGACAATGGGGTTTGAATTTCAGTCCTTAAACTTGCAAGGCAGGACTCTACCAAACTGAACAATACCCCAGCTCTCATAATTCTTTTTTTTTTTTTTTGCCAGACCTAGGGCTTGAACTCAGGGTCTGAGCACTGTCCATGGCTTCTTTCGCTCAAGGCTAGCACTTAAGCCACAGCGCCACTTCTGGCTTTTTCTTTAAATGTGGCGCTGAGGAATAGGAACCCTGGCTTCATGCATGCTAAGCAAGTACTCTGCCACTAGGCCACATTCCTAGCCTTCATAATTATTTTATTTTTTTGTCAGTCATGGGGCTTGAACTCCTGTTATGTCACTGAACTCTTTTGCTTGAAGCTAGTGCTCTACTACTTTGACCACAGTTCTACTTCTAGTTTTCTGGTGGTTAATTGGAGTAAGAGTCTCATAGACTTTCCTGCCAGAGCTGGCTTTGAACTGTGATCCTCAGATCTCAGCCTCCTGAGTAGCTAGGATTACAGACATGAGCCTTAGTTGTACAGCACCCTCATCATTCTTGATTAAGTAATGTAAAGGGCTGGGAATATGGCCTAATGGCAATAGTGCTTGCCTTGTATTCATGAAGCCCAGGGTTCGATTCCCCAGCACCACATATATAGAAAATGGCCAAAAGTGGCGCTGTGGCTCAAGTGGCAGAGTGCTAGCTTTGAGCAAAAAGAAGCCAGGGACAGTGCTCAGGCCCTGAGTCCAAGGCCCAGGACTGGCAAACACACACACACACAAAACTTTTTTTTAAGTAATGTAAAAAAAATGAGCTATAAAAGGCATCATATTCAATGTAGACTGAATTGTAAGGGATAGGCAAAGGTTTCCAAAGAAAGACATGTTTTTTGTTTTATTATTATTTTTCTTTGATCCATTTGTGTATATGTGTGTGTTTGTATTTATGCATACATGCATGTATGGATGTATTTAAAGGGTCTCACTATGTAGCTTAGGTTAGCCTCACTTGCAATCCTGTCTCAGGAGTGTTAGGATTGCAGGTGTGCACTACCATATCTGGTTTAAGGAAATGATGTTTAAATTGAAGCCTGAAAAGCATTAAGATGAAAAAGAGGAAAAGGAAAATATACTCCCTTACTTTGCACTTCCTTAGCATCTAATACCTTTCTGTTGGAACTGATGTGATTTAATTATCTAGCTTCACTGTATGGAAAAGACAGAGACCAGCAATATGTTACTACAGAATCCCTGAACCTCTAGTACCTAGCACACACTAAGAACATCCCAATCAATTGCTTAGCTTTTGAGAAGGAACTTCCAAAAGAGTTTCTGCCAGTGGAATAATTATAGCTTCATAGGAGGCAATTCTGTTTAAAACCATATGTACAAGAATCCAATAAAGAAAAAGAAAGACTTACCTGTCATAAATCTTAGCAATTCTCAGTTCTCCTCTTCCCTTCCGCAAGCTTATTCTTGTTGTTGAAGCATGAGCCAGAATGTGGCCTCCAATGGGTTTTTTTGGGTCTGCCTGGAAGCTGAATTGGTAAAATGCCTTTTCAGGTTTCATCATAAGGACTGTATGTTGCAATTTTTCACTGTCAAGACAACCTTTCTATGGAGGATGGTGGGGAATGGAGTAGGTATATATAAGTAGGTAAGTTTCTCCATAAACTGTGAGGGGATGGGTTTGGAGCTACTATATAACCACTCCATTCCCATTTAGTTCAGGCTTCTGAGCTTCCTGGAATAAATAGTTTTGATTTTTTTTTTTTTGCCAGTCTGGGGGCTTGGGACTCAGGGCCTGAGCACCGTCCCTGGCTTCTTTTTGCTCTTCTTTTCCTCTTGAGCCACAGCACCACTCCCATCTTTTTCTGTTCATGTGGTGCTGAGGAATTGGACCCAAGTCTTCATGCATGCTAGGCAAGTACTCTACTACTAAGCCACATTCCCAGCCTTTGACTTTTTAAAAACAAATTATGAGCTGGGTGCTGGTGGCTCACACCTATAATCATAGTTATTCAGGAGGCTGAGATCTGAGGATCATGGTTCAAAGACAGCCAAAGCAAAAGTCCATGAGATTCTTACCTCCAATTGACCACCAGAAAACCAGAAGTGGCACTGTGTCTCAAAGTGGTAGAGTGCTGGCCTTGAGCAAAAGAGCTCAGGGAAAGCACCCAGGCCCTGAGCTCAAGCCCCATGACTGACCAAAAAAAAAAAAAAAAGTATTATTTAAAAAGCACAGATAAAACATTATTCATCGTTTCAGGATAACGTAGGGCCAAGACATTTTCTTCTTTATAACATACAGACTGAGCCAGGCATGGGTGGCTTATGCTTGTAATCCTAGCTACTCAGATCAGGAGATCTGATCAGGATTTTGGTTTAAAGCCGCCCAGGCAGGAAAGTCCATGAGACTCTGTTTATTTGTTTTGTTTTTGTTACCAGTCCTGGGGCATGGACTCAGGGCCTGAGCACTGTCCCTGGCTTCTTTTTGCTCAAGGCTAGCACTCTACCTCTTGAGTTACAGTGCCACTTCTGGCTTTTTTCTATATATGTGGTGCTGAGGAATCGAACCCAGGGCTTCATGTATACGAGGCGAGCACTTTACCACTAGGCCATATTCCCAGCCCTCCATGAGACTCTTATCTCCAATTAAGTACAAAAATCTGGAATTGGCACTGTGACTCACATTATCCTTGAGCCTAAAAACTCAGGGACAGCACCCAGGCCCTGAGTTCAAGCCCTAGGCATGTGAGAGAGAGCACATGCACACACATGGGCGTGAATACACCCCCCCCCCGCCACCAAAACATACAAAGATTGGATTTATTTATATTCATTCATCAGAAATATTAATGTTCTATTATGTGACATGATATTCTAATATAATGACTAAGAATTATTCAGTCCTTCTCCATAATGGAGATTATATTTTTATACCTATGAGAGCCTCAATATATTGTTAAACTAAATGATTCAAATTCAACAATCACTCTTTCAGTGAGATGTAGACCAAAAAACTTTTCTTAAAGTGTCCTTGAACTTCTTGAGTATTCTAGCAGTTAAAAACCAAGTATTGAGGTGATGTACAAGAAGGTATAATAGCACGCTGAAATCTTTTAGAGGGCTTTAATTTACTTCTATTTCTGACCAAGTTAAAACGGCACCAGAAAGCCACCCACATCCTTCCGGTAGCCTATTCTTCCATTTTCCTTTTTTTTTTTTTTTATTAATGTTCCTTCTCTTTTCCTCTGCTCCCTTTCTCAAGAGACTGAGTAGAGGAGGAAAGAGGTAATGGGGATAGATATTAGGAATGAAGAGAGAATTATTCCTTTCTCCCACTCTAGGTGAACAGGTTATGGAATTGTTATCATTGAGGGTAGGACCTAGAACATCTGGGCCTTTCAACTTTGAATGAGGATGCTGGGGTCATGAAATACAGGGCTATGGGATAGGATAGGATGGATGAGTTATTAGAGGAAAGGAGCACCAACATTGGAGTCAAAGATACCTGAGTTAAATCTTGACTCCTCTGTTTTTTAATTCTATGACTGGGCAAGCAGTAAGTACTCTAAACCTTTCTACTTTTTTTTTTCTAGTCATGGGGCTTGAACTCAGGGCCTGAGCACTGTCCCTGGCTTCTTTTTGCTCAAGGCTAGCACTCTGCCACTTGAGCCACAGCGCCACTTCTGGCTTTTTCTGTTTCTGTGGTGCTGGGGAATCAAACCCAGGGCTTCATGTATATGAGGCAAGCACTCTTGCCACTAGGCCATATTCCCAGCCCCTCTACTTTCGTTAATTAGAAATACTCATAATACTTGCTCAAGTTCTGGTCAGAGTGTAGACTCTGAGGGCCAGAGCATGGGTGTGGGCAAGTCTGAGGGACAACAGGCACTGCTGGTGCTTTTCCCTTGTAAGGGGTAAGTCTTTTTTGAGAAGGGGGTCTATTGAGAGAAAAGTGAATGAACTAAAATAAGGGAGGGAGGGTGCTCTGAGATTAGGAAGACAAGGGGAGTAGAATACTGCCAGGGAGAATTCTGGAAAAAAGATATTTATTTTAAAGATTTTTTAATAAGTTTTGTTAAGGGGCTGGGGATATGGCTTAGTGGCAAGAGAGCTTGCCTCGTATACATGAGGCCCTGGGTTCGATTCCCCAGCACCACATATACAGAAAATGGCCAGAAGTGGCACTGTGGCTCAAGTGGTAGAGTGCTAGCCTTGAGCAAAAGGAACCCAGGGACAGTGCTCAGGCCCTGAGTCCAAGGCCCAGGGCTGGCCAAAAAAAAAAAAAAAAGAAGTTTTGTTAAGTAATACTACTATTCTGTCTGCTCCAAAAAAAGCAAAAACAAACAAACAAATACCACCCCCCCCCCAAAAAAACCCTACAATACCCAACTCCTCTATTTTTTGGGGGGGATCATGGAGCTTGAACTCAGAATATGGGCGCTGTCCCTGAGCTCTTTCACTCAAGGCTAGCGCTCTACCACTTTGAGCCACAGTGCCACTTCTAGTTTTCTGGTGGCCAATTGGAGACAAGAGTCTCACGTACTTTCCTGCCTGGGCTGGCTTTGAACTGAGATCCTCAGGTCTCAGCCTCTTGAGTAGCTAGGATTACAGAAGAGCCGCCAGCAACTTCTATTCTTTTTTCAACATTTGAAGATGGAATTTTGGTTTTATGAGATTGGCTTCATAGTAAGCACAGGAAGGCAGTAGGAGGCTGAGATAAGATGATGCATAAAAGCATCTGGTATCTGGAAAGTAATCAATAAATCTGAGTGCTATTAATTTTGGGTGATTCAACTAGTCTAAATGCCTTGCACAAGGTCACTGGATTAATGGTTTTTTTTCCCCTCTAAATATATTGCCTCTTAACTTATGTTAATGAAATTAGTAGGTGACAACCTTAGAGAATAAACTGACTGTACATTTATAAGACTGCAAATATTCTGACTTTTGTTTTAGGAAAACATATACAACGGATGTAGCCATGGTGGCCATGTTCACTGCTCATGGCATTGTTTGCTCTGGTGTGTGTCAGGCTGGTTCTTTGACTTGCTATCTCCAGGCCTCATCAGCTGGATCTTTCCTGTATTTGTAGCTTCATCTGGGAGCTGCTTCTCTGCTGTATCATATGACAATTCCTCGCCTCTATAATTTTGTTCCCTTTTAATACGATGTTCTGTCAAGTGTAATGCACGTGATTATAAGCCTCAATTATTGTCAATGTTCTTGGGGACTCATACCAATTACAGTGATATTTCTCTGACAGGCCCTAGGCAAGATGCAGCTTGGAGTTCCTCAACACTGAGAAACAAAGACATTTTCTTTTCTTTCCTTTTTTTCCCTTTCTTTTCTCTCTCTCTCTCTTTCTCTCTCTCTCTCTTTCTTTCTTTCTCTCTCTCTCCTCTCTTTCTTTCTCTCTCTTTTTCTCTCTTTTTTCCCAGTCCTGGGGCTTGGACTCAGGGCCTGAGCACTGTCCCTGGCTTCTTTTGCTCAAGGCTAGCACTCTACCTCTTGAGCACAGTGCCACTTGCAGCTTTTTCTGTTTATGTGGTGCAGAGGAATCGAACCTAGGGCTTCATGCCTGGTAGGCAAGCACTCTACTGCTAAGCCACATTCCCAGACACAAAGATATTTTCTTTATGGGAGATTTTCTAATAGCATTTAGAATTCTTTAGTTTAAAACTGTCCTTTTTCTGTTTAGATGTGGTAATTGTTGTTCTTTACATGAAGACATGTATTTAATCTGTACTGTTATAATTTAATATACTTCAGAACATACTAATTATAGTGAACCTTGTTTCCTTACAAGTTGGCTATGTGGAAGAAATGTTTCATGGCAGACTTACCCAGCAAAAATACAAGCCTTTGTTACCTTCTCTGGCTCTCTACTTAGTTTTCTTCCCCTTTCCCCTCTCTACTTAGATCTCCTCCCCTTTCCCTTTCTCTCTGCAATTATTTCCTTTTTGCCATGTCTCGATTTCTCCTTTCATTGTCTTACGGGAGAAAAGTCAAAATGGTTTTACCCTTTGAAACTTTCTACAAATATAAGAAAAAGAACCCCTGTCTGACCTAATTTTCACTGATTTCTTTTGCCTTGTAACTCTAGAGTGACAGTTTTGGCCTCTTCAATGTTCCCTCCCTACACCTGAAGAAAGAACATTGCTCTTTAGCTTGTACTGTTTTATTTAAATGCAACCCACTTCCTCCCTCTGAGCCAATGAGTCATTTTCTCTTTTTAAAGCAAGACTTAAAATCTTCCATTTTCTCTTGTTTAAAATTATTCTCTGTGAAGTACTTCATGTACTGTCTATGAAAGACAGCCCATAAGATAGAAGACTGCCTTAGTACTCAAGGACTACACTAGAGATCATATGTGATATACTAAGACTTTGAATGTTAAGTTGAATTGTTCAATTGATACCATTTATATTCCTTCCTTTGGAAGCAAGGTTTTGTTTCTTTTGTTCTTCAGTGAATTTCCAAAATCTCATTACATAGTAGATTCTCATGAAATATTTGCTGAACTAATGATGACTGATTCTCTACTCAATCTCTTTTTTTTTTGAATGGAGACTGAACCAAGACCTCACACATAGTAAGCACAGACCTTAATACTGAACTATACCCTCAGTCCTCCTGCTCAATGTTTCTAACTTCCTTAATACCAATTATGTAGTTATAATTTTTCACACTGAATTCTCTGGTAATTATATAGAAAATACTCATAAAAGGCAGCAGAAAGTGAGCAATACCATACTGCAGAACATGTAGAAGTACTGTTAGGGGAAATCAAGGAAGAGCCTAAATTTAATTCATCACAATTTAAATAATTTATACTAGCACTATTCTAGCATATATGTCTATACTGTTTATCTACCAATACACTCTACTTCCCTTTTTTGTTGTTGGTCCTGAGGCTTGAACTCAGGGCCTGGGCTCTGTCCCTGAGCCCTTTTTGCTCAAAGTTAGTGGTCTACCACTTTGAGCCACAGCTCCACTTCTAATTTTCTGGTGAATAACTGGAGATAAGAGTCTCATGGATAACAAACAGTACAAGAAATGTATCCATTGCCTAACGTATGAAACTGTAACCGCTCTGTACATCAGTTTGATAATAAAAATTTGGAAAAAAAAAAAGAGTCTCATGGAGGGATGGGAATATGGCCTAGTTGCAAGAGTGCTTGCCTCGTATACATGAAGCCCTGGGTTCGATTCCTCAGAACCACATTAACTGAAAAGGCCAGAAGTGGTACTGTGGCTCAAGTGGCAGAGTGCTAGCCTTGAGCAAAAAGAAGCCAGGGACAGTGCTCAGGCCCTGAATCCAAGGCCCAGGGCTGGCAAAAAAAAAAAAAAAAAGTCTCATGGACTTTCCTTCAGGCTGGCTTTGAACTGTGATCACCAGATCTCAACCTTTTTTTTTTGAGCTGGTACAATGGGCTATGCCTGTTATCATAGCTATGATAGGTAGCCCAAAATAGGTAGATCATGATCCACACATGTGACCAAGCAGGAACTAAGATCCTACCTTAAAATAAACTAGAGAGAAAAAGGGCTGGAGGCATGGTTCAATCTTACAGCATTTGCCTAGCAAGCGCAAGAACCTAAGTCCAAACCCAAGTACTGTCAAAAAAAGAAAGAAAAACAACTCTTACATGGTTCATATAAAGTACAATATAGGCTGGGAGTGTATCTTAGTGGAAGACTGCTTGCCTAGCATGCAGGAAGCCCTGGGATTGATTCCTCAGTACCACATATGCAGAAAAAGCCAGAAGTGGTGGCACTAGCCTGAGCAAAGTGGTAGAGCACTAGCCTTGAGCAAAACAGCCTCAAGGGCAGTGCCCAGGCCCTGAGTTCAAGCCCCACAATCAACAAGAAAAGCCATTATCACAAGCTCAGATTTATTTGATTTGTTATTTGGTTCCATAATGCTCAATATTTTTGAATGGACCTTCCTTTGAAATTTCTGCTTTTCTTGTCCTATTTTAACTTTGCATGACGTTCACTTCCTGGCCATCTTTCAAGAAGAACCACTGTAGTACACAAATGTTTCAACAAATTCTAAATATGCCTTGTGTACACTGAAATTCTGTATAATTTCAAGCAGTAGACTTTCTCTAAACCTCTTTTAAGTGTATCTAACATATATCTTATAGAAAACCTGAATTTTTGTTTTAAGACTAGCAGCTTATTAGTGTGATATAAACCATCCATGTATCTGGAATATGTTTCAACTTCTCTAGGATCTCTTCTTTTTTTTTAGCCAGTCCTGGGGCTTGAACTTAGGGCCTGAGCACTGTCCCTGGCTTCTTTTTGCTCAAGGCTAGCACTCTACCACTTGAGCCACAGTGCCACTTCTGGCTTTTTCTATATATGTGATGCTGAGGAATCGAACCCAGGGCTTCATGTATACGAGGCAAGCACTCTACCCACTAGCCCATATTCCCATGCCAACTCTAGGATCTATTTCTTATTTTCTTCTAAGATCCCTATAATATTTAAACCAAAATGGGTAAACTATTGCTTTCTTTTTTTAAAATAAGGAACTAAAAGTGAATTCTGGGTAATATTTGCAATCATGAAATATGCACTGTGAAATAGTTATTTGTGACATATCTGTGTCCACAACAAGGCTAATTATTATTAATGTTATTATTAATTGATATAGGGTCTCACTATATATATAGCAGGCTAGCCTCAAACTCTTGATTATCCTTCCTCTACCTTCTTAAGCACTAGGATTACAGGTGAGCGCCACCCATGCCTGGTAAGGCTGATTATTTTGAAATTATTTTATTCTACAGTCTAATCCTCTTGATTTTAGCTTCTGTAAAATACAGATGCAGAATATTGGGGCTTACGTCATAGTTGCTCCCGGATCAGCAGTCATTTGATTGGTCACAAAAACAGCCACGTTATATTCTGCATCAAGAAAAAAAGTCAAGAAGGTAAGGGGACAATAAAATATAAAAGTTCATTGTTTAGATTTCAGAATTTAGTTTTCTATACTAAGTGTGAGGGAAGAATCTTGTTCATGTAACTGGAGATGGAAAGAGTAATAGAAACACAAAAGAAAAGGTGGCAAGATAAGCTGTTAGAACAGAAAAATGCATCGGCTAAGTGCACTGAGAAGAAAATTTCATAAACTTTATCCTTTATCATGATGTGAATCTTTCTTTAGAAATATTGCATCATGAATTTATTTGTTTATTTGTTTTTAAGCCAGTCCTAGGGTATGGACTCAGGGCCTGAGCACTGTCCCTGGCTTCTTTTTGCTCAAGGCTAGCACTCTACCTCTTGAGGTACAGTGCCACTTCCGGCTTTTTTCTATATATGTGGTGCTGAGGAATCGAACCCAGGGCCTCATGTATATGAGGCGAGCACTTTACCACTAGGTCATATTCCCAGCCCTCATGAATTTATTAACATGATCAAATTCCTATTTTGCATTGAGAATGGAAATTAATATATTTAAACTTATTATTTATATCAAAAATCAGTATTTTTAGTTAAGTTATATCCCCAAATACCTTATGACATTATTCTGAGCAAATATGCAAAGCACACTTAGCAAACAGTCATAGATACTATTCGGATACTGCCATTTTATTTGAGAGATCTACCTTCTGAGATTTTTTGGAGACGTGACAACATCTGAGCCAATTTTTGCTGCCGTTCAGCCAACTCCCCACGACCACTGAAATCCACTCGAAAAAGTGCCATGATTGAATCAATTATCTGTACAGGATCAATATAAAAAACAAATATGTACTTGGAAATGGAAGATAGAGGTCCATTTAAGTATCAACAGGAAAAAAAAATATGCTAAGGAGCTCTGCGAGTGAGCAGTATCAAAAGCTTGTACCAGTAGCTTGAAAATGCCAGCTTCTTCATGGAACTTTGCTGCTACATAATCAAGTAGCTCCATCTGATGTTCACCTAGTGGGAAATGCACTGAGAAATTATAAAAGCTAGAAGAAGTACTTGAAAACTAGACCCCCCAAAAGTGTCTTTGGTTTCTATTGATTATAAGATCAGATATTCTGCCTTAGTATATATGGCAAATACTACCCTATTCATAAAGATAGCTTGGAGGGAAAGAGATAGTTCAGTGGTAGAGCACATAAGCAGTATGTGTAAGGACCTAGGCTCAATTTTTGATACCACAGGAAAGAAAAACAGTATTATTCATTTTAAAGACAAAGGATAAAAAATAATTTGAGAGCATTTCAGTGCCTAAAGTCTTAACATATGACAAAATATGTGGAGTGAAAGAAAGTAAAATAAAGAAAAACACTTTAAAAAGTTAAAACAAACAACCCCTCTCTTATTCTATCAAATAGTCATTATACTGTCAATCTTACAATCACCCAAGCATCCAATTGCATGGGGCTCTTACTGGTGTATGCACGTGCATAAAGTACGTTGTCCAGTACTGCATCATGGTCTACATTGAATCGATCAGCAATGTCCCGAAGGCGATCTGGACGGCTGGGATGTGCCAGGATTAAGGATCCAATATATCAACTCCAAAAAGAGTTTCAACAACTATGAAGTATACCTTACATAAGTAAAGTAACAAAGAGGCAAACAGGTATTCTGGAAGATGCTAATAATCACTTTGTCTGTACCAGATAGTAATTAACTAATTGCGTGTGTGTGTGCCAGTCCTGGAGCCTGAACTATGGGCCTGGGCACTATCTCTTAGCTTTTTCACTAAAGCAGGCACTCTACCACTTGAGCCACAGCTATACTTCCAGCTTTCTGGTGGTGCACTGTAGAACTGTTTCTGGTGGGTCACAGTCTCATGGACTTTCCTGCCCAAGCTGGCTTGCAGCCACAATCCTCAGATCTCAGCTTCCTGACTATTCTAGAATTACAAGCATTGGCACCTAGCCAGACTTTAATTTTTTTTTTATAAATGCTTCTTATTTATATTAATCGTTATAGAAATGGTGAAGACTACTATATAACTACATAATCATGCCTGTAATCATAACTACTTTAAGGATTAAAGCTAGAAGCTAGCCTGGACAAACAAATCAGAGACTCCTATCTCCAATTAACCAGCAAAATGCTAGACGTGGAGCTGTGGTTTAAGTGGTAGAGTGCCAGCCTTATGTGAAAAAAAAGTAAGAGCATAAGGACCCGAGTTCAAGTTCTTCTATCAGCTCACTAAAAGACGTGAGAAAATGGTTACCCCTTGTATAACTACTTATAAATAATAAAATATAATGTTAAAAACAGTGAAGTAATTATTTAAATATTAAATTATAAAATTTATAAAATAAATTTAAGGCTAGATGCTGTGGCCTGTATTTTATATTTACAAATGAGGACACTGACAAGTTAGACAAATGACTCAGGATTATACAGCAAGAGTTGAAATAGAAAAACTAGAAACTAAGGTTTGTCTCTTTTGTTCTCAGTTCTATAAAAATAGATCTATTCTGGAACAGTAATATCATGGAATTATAATTCAAGTCACTTCAAAATGAGTGATTCTTCATAGTTATCTGTTTAAAATGAAATAATAAATCATTAATCATGACTTGCAAACAGATGATAAATTTGACTACATGAAGTAAGTGTGAAAAAGGTAATCTTATGTGTCCAGAAGGAAATGATCATCTCAGTTGTCTTACATAGCGTTAATAAAATCCACCTTCTTCTAAAGGAGTTGTTAGATTTCTGAAATTAGTAAATTCATATGAAGTCAAATTCAGTAAACATGCAAAAGTGATCTGAAAGATGCTATTATTACCAAAATCTATAAACTATGAAGAGGTAATTAAAATTATTCTTGGGCCTTTGATGATCCTAACAATATGTATGAAGTATAATGAGGTAAACTCCATGCCTATGGTCTCATTATACTTTTGTATATACTGCTTATATAGTACTAACTACGAGTTACTATAAACAAGAGATGGATACCTATAACATCTATCTATCTAAATGAAATTTGAACTCAAGAATCTCAGGCTTGCTAAGCAGACACTCTGCCATTTGAGCTATGCTTCCAACACTTAATTTTTTTCTTCAGTGCCAGGGATCAAACCCAGGGTCTTATACATGATGGGCAAGTGATTATAGTGAGTTAGATGCCCAGTCATTATATTATTTGTGATACATACAACTAGCTCAATGTTGAATTGTTTAGGATTTCCCAACCATGTATATACTAATGCACTATACATGTTCTTGTCTTCAGAGCTTCAATGACAGCCACTATGTTATGTTTGTGTAGCTATGAGCAAAATACCTGAGGGAACAACTAAGTTGGAAGAACAGAGTTTGGCACTCATTTTCAGAGAGTTTTGTCTGCTTGGGCCAATATCATGGTAGGAATGGTGGGCACAATTCTGTTGCTTCACCAAAACAGGAAGCAGAGAGGGGAAGAAATGCAGACTAAGTATTGTCAAGGGCACTCCCTGAAAACAGCCACAAGCTGGGTACCAGGTATTCAACATGTAAGCCATCATAGCCATTAAATTCTTCCATTTGAGTATAGATCTTTTTGAGGGACAAGTGAATAGAAAATAGAAACAAGAAAATAGAAACTGGAAGAGACAAAAAAAAAAACCAACCTATTTTTCAAGCCAGGTGCCAGTGGCTCATGCCTGCAATTATTGCTATTCAGATGGCTGAGATCTGAGGATGGCAGTTAGAAGCCAGCCTATCATGAATGTCCCTGAAGCTCTTATCTCCAGTTAATCACCAAAAAGCCAGAAGTGGAGCTGTGGCTCATGTGGTAAAGCATTAGCAATGAGCAAAAGCAGTTTAGGGACAACACCTCCAGGCCTAATTTCAAGCCCCAGGCTAACACAAAAAACCCTAAACTAACAGCCTATTTTTTTAAGTCAGTTCTATAAAACTTGGATACTATATAAAAGTGTAAAAGTTGGGATTACATTGAAAGGAAGTTCAGATTCATCTATACACATTTACTAACTGATATCAGATTATCCAATTATTAATGCAAAGCATTATGGACAGGGCTGGGAATATGGCCTAGTGGCAAGAGTGCTTGCCTCGTATACATGAGGCCCTGGGTTTGATTCCTCAGCACCACATATACAGAAAATGGCCAGAAGTGGCGCTGTGGCTCAAGTGGCAGAGTGCTAGCCTTGAGCAAAAAGAAGCCAGGGACAGTGCTCAGGCCCTGAGTTCACGGCCCAGGACTGGCCAAAACAAAACAAAACAAAGCATTATGGACAGTGTAAGGAGTTGTAAGATAGTCTGGCTGAGGTAAGCTTAAGAAACCTACAAAATATATAAACACATAAGAAAAAGCTGTATGTGGCAGTATGAGCCTATAATACTAGCACTTGGACAAGCTGAGGCAAGAGAATCACAAGTTCAAGGCTAACTGTGGCTGCTAGACAGACTGTCTTAGAAAGAAAAAACAAAAGAGAAAAAAGCCACAGTAACTCAGTAGTAGACTATCTGCATATGCAAGGCCCTGGGTTCAATCCCCAGCACACTGGGGAGAATAAAATCAAGAAAGAGGAGCACATGAGAGAGAAGGAATGGGAGCATTCCTTCAGGACTTAGTTCCTAACCATTCTTTCTGTCTTGATAAAATCCAAATTACTAGGGCAAGAGTGCTTGCCTTGCATACATGAAGCCCTGGGTTCAATTCCCCACCACCACATATGCAGAAAATGGCCAGAAGTGGCACTGTGGCTCAAGTGGCAGAGTGCTAGCCTTGAGCAAAAAAAAAAAAAAAAGAAAAAGAAGCCAGGGACAGTGCTCAGGCCCTGAGTCCAAGCCCCAGGACTGGCAAAAAATGAATAATAAAATAAATAAAATCCAAATTACTCAGTCAATGGCTACTAACCTATAAGAACAATCATTCCCAGAGGATCATCCTTAATCATTTCTGAAACTAGCTAAACTCTAGATTGAAGTCCCACTTGTATCAACAGTCCTCAACTTAGAGAACTTTTTCAAAATCGACTCTTTTATTGTTGTTTTTGAGCCAGTAGCTCACACCTGTAAATTCTAGCTATTCAAAAGACAGAGGACTGTAGATCAAAGCCTGCCTGGGCAGAGAAGTACATGAGCCTCTATATCCAAAATAACCAGCAAAATTATAGGCTGCAAGTGTGGCTGGGTGCCAGTGAAATGAGAGGCCCTGAATTCAAACTCCAGTAGCAGCAGAAAAAAAGAGTTCCCATAGCTTGCTCCAACTTTTGCAAAAGTATCCAAGTGACACATCATCTAGTTTCAAAACCCTTCTAAGACCCAAATCACCTTTGATTAGCCTTTTATTCTGAAATACCTTGACACTGTAATTTTTGTGAAACCCAAACAGCTTCTGCCCTTCTTCTCTCTTCATGCATTGGAGTCCATAGGTGAGTAAGCCAATGAGCTATCTATAAGCAAAAGCTTTGGAGAAGATTAAAAATGAAGAAGATACAGTTTCCTCTCATGTATTTGTTTTATCAGTTCTGTATTAAACCCATTGCAAATAAAACCTTATGTAAAAAGTGATTTGAAAATTAAACAGTAACTTTTTCTTTTAGCTGTTCTTACCCTTTATTACTATTATATGGGGTTATTACAAAAATGCTTTGTCTCAAATGAATTAATTTTTTTTGGCAGTACTGAGGATTGGTGGTACAGGGCCTCATACTTGCTATGCAGGTATACTACCACCTGAACTATTCCTCCAGTCAAAATTTTTTGTAGCAACATTATTATATCACTATGTTAGCATTTCATTTAAACAAAAAGGTTACAAAGTATTTTCTGTATCAATGAAGATAATCTTTCCTCCAGAGTAGCCACCAGCTCCTGGAAGTTGAGCTGTCACTAGGGAACAATTAAAAATGAATATTAGTGAATAAACATCATACAAATGACTATATAAGCATGGGACTTATGCTTGTTAAAACTCTTTAATAAACACAGCAAAGAATCTGATCATTTAGTTTCTAAACAGCATGCCACATTTTCATCTGATTAATCAGTGATGAAATAGTATTCTGCCTGAATAGTTGTGTGTGTGTGTGTGTGTGTGTGTGTGTGTGTGTGTGTGTGTGTGTGTGTGTGTGTGTGTGCTGGTTCTGGGGCTTAAATTCAGGGCCTGGGTGCTGTCCCTGAGCATTTTTGTTCAAGGCTAATGCTCTATCACTTGAGCCACAACTCTACTTTGGGCTTTTTTGGTGATTAAATGGAAATAAGAGTTTCATGAACTTTCCTGACCAGGCTGGTTTCAATGTGCTATCCTTAGATCTCAGACTCCTAAGTACCTAGGATTATAGGTGTGAGCCACCAGTGCCTGGCTTAGAATGCATTTACTTTTATGTGGTAGTAGTTGACACTGAAGAGGTACATACATTATTTCATTTACTTTTCAAAACAATCTCAAGAGTTGGCAGTATTGTTATTTGTATTTCACTTATGAAAATTAGAGGAGATAACAACTTGCCCAAAGCCATATAACTATTAATGAGAGAGCCAAAGCTGACACAGTACTTTGAATACAAAACTCCTTTTATGATTTAAAAAAATTACTGGGCTGGGAATATGGCCTAGTGGCAAGAGTGCTTGCCTCTTATAGCCTCCTATACATGAAGTCCTGGGTTTGATTCCTCAGCACCACATATATAGAAAAGGCCAGAGGTGGCGCTGTGGCTCAAGTGGTAGAGTGCTAGCCTTGAGCAAAAAGAAGCCAGGGACAGTGCTCAGGCCCTGAGTCCAAGCCCCAGGACTGGCAAAAAAAAAAAAATAATAATAATAATAATAATTAATTAATTTTAAAAATATATGTGTATATATGTCGATGTGGGGCTTGAACTCAGGGCCTAGGTACTGTCCCTGAGCTCTTTTTGCTCAAAGCTAAAGCACTATCACTTGGAGCCACAGAACCACTTCTGGTTTTCCAGTGGTTAATTGGAGATAAGAGTCTCAGGGACTCTTGCTTGGCTGCCTTTGAAGCACACTCTTCAGATCTCAGCCTCCTGAGTAGCTAGGATTGCAGGCCTGCGCCAACAGTGCTTGGCCCTTTTAAAACATTTTGCTGTTTCTTCTACTTAGGTAAAAGAAATGCTTTGTGAAAAAGGATATCTGCTCATTTTGATTTGGAAAAAAATTATTTTGAAGTCTTTTCTTAGGGCCAATAGATTTTATTTCATTCTTGTAAAAAGTATACAAAAAAGATAGAATGGGAAAAAGTGAGACACTAGATGCCTTTTCTTATCAATGTACTCTACTTACTTTTTCCATACTTCCAGTCAGGTGTTCAAAGTGCAGCACATACAACAGCATCTTAAATATCACATATTCAAAGACCAACTCTGATATCTGTACAACCCTGGGCAATTTACTTAATCTCTCTGACCCTTAGTTTCCTAGAAAATTTGTTAGGAATACATGAGCCAATGTAAAATGTTAGGCATATAGCAATGTTGAGCAAGTGAAAGCCTGACCATGACTGTTTTGGATGTTGTCATGTGTCCTTACCACAGAGAGTATGAGATAGCTGAGTTTTTCCAGTACGAAATTCTGTAAAATACAAAAAAGGTAATAAAAACATGTATACAGTTTTTACTTTCACTAAAAAACATAGCCTCAAAATTACTGCTTGCTTTTCCAATAGTCAACTCTTACTCCTAAAGAACATCTCGTATCACACATGGATTCAGCATGGGGAAAAAAGTTGTTTTATTATTCTTCACAAAACTGTCTTTTAAAGGAAAGTTAAAACATTTCTTTTCATAGAAAATCTCACATAAAGTTTATAACATTTATCACAGGAAGAACAGCCTGGAGCTCTCCCCAGTGACTTGGAATTTTTTTTTTTCCAGTTGTGGCGCTTGAACTCATGGCCTGAGATCTTCTGTTCAGGGCTAGTGTTCTACCACTTTAAGCCACAGCTCTACTTCTGGTTTTTTAGTGTTTAACTGGAGATAAGACTCTCATGAGGGGGCTGGGGATATGGCCTAGTGGCAAGAGTGCTTGCCTCGTATACATGAGGCCCTGGGTTCAATTCCCCAGCACCACATATACAGAAAATGGCCAGAAGTGCCCTGAGTCCAAGCCCCAGGACTGGCCAAAAAAAAAAAAAAAGACTCTCATGAGGGCTTTCTGCCCAAGTTGGCTTTGAACCACAAACCTCTTCTCAGCCTCCTGAATAGCTAAGATTGAGGGCGTGAGCTACCAGCACAGCTGGCCTGGAAGTGTGTGTGTGTGTGTGTGTGTACTCTTTTTTTTTTTTTTGCCAGTCCTGAGCTTGAACTCAGAGCCTGAGCACTGTCTCTGAGCTTCTTTTGCTCAAGGTTAGCACTACCACTTGAGCCACAGCACCACTTCTGGCTTTTTCTGTTTATGTGGTACTGAGGAATTGAACCCAGGGCTTCAAGAGTGCTAGGCAAGCATTCTACCACTAAGCCACATTCCCAGCCCTAACCAGGAATTCTTAAAGAGGAGTAATCTCAAACTGGTTATCAACAGAAGCAAATTCTCTTGATAGTAAAACTGCCATACCCATAAAGTTAGATGCATTAAATCCCTATAGATTAAAAACTCTAAATAGTAAATATACAAGAAAATAAGCTATTAGAGTAAGTCAACATAAATGATAAACACAGATTCATTTCCTCAAGTCAACAGAATCCATAAAAACAAATTAGTTCCCTAAAGACTATACACACTAGCCAAGTGGATGGCTCATGCCTGAGTAATCCTACCTACTCAGGAGGCTGAGATCTGAGGATTGTGGTTCAAAGCCAGCTTGGGCATGAAAGGGAAAGTCGGTAAGACTCTTATCTCCAATTAACCACCAGAAAACAGGAAGTGGCACTGTGGCTCAAAGTGGCAGAGCACTATCCTTGAGCTGAAGTGCTCAGGGACAGTGCCCAGGTCCACAGTTCAAGCCCCACGACCCACTAAAAAAAAGACTACAAATATTAAGGACGCTGGTGGCTCATATGCCTGTAATTCTAGCTACTCAGGAGGCTGAGACTGAGGATCGTGGTTCAAAGCTGGCCCAGACAGAAAAGTCCATGAGACTCTAATCTTCAATAAACTACTCAGAAAAAGCATAGTGGTATGGCTCAAGTGATAGAGCTCCAGTCTTTTTTTTTATTAATTTATTTATTAATTGAACACAATTTTTTTTGACAAGGTGTTGTGCAAAAAGGGTACAGTTACATAGTAGGGCAGTGTGTACATTTCTTGTGATATCTTACGCTCTTTTTCTATCCCTTCTCTAGGTCAGGAAGACATATATACAATATACAATGTATCAAGAACATATACAGTAGCCATGTGGCCACGCCCAAGAAAGTTCGCCTAGGGCTTTAAATGTAATGTCGATATTAGACAATATGTCGACAGTAGTCTTATATGAATGTACATACATAGCTTTTGAGCTATTGTATTCCCCTGAGAGGTCAATTTTTGACCTTTATATGTTGAGTAATTGTTTGGTTTTAGTTACATACTGTTGGGTCGCTGCCCCAATCCTGTGGGGAATACTATTTGACAAGCAGTTTTTGGTTTCACAGACTTGGTCTCTACTGTCTCTCCATCTCCCTTTGTTAACAGTCATATATCAGGGAGATCATGCCCCTTTGTTTTCTGTGTTCTAGGCTTGTCTCGCTCAACATTATTTGTTCGAGTTCTGACCATTTTCCTGCGAATAACAATATTTCGCCATTCCTAATCGCTATGTAGTATTCCATTGTGTATAAGTACCATATTTTTTGGATCCATTCATCTGTGGAGGGGCATCTGGGTTGTTTCCATATTATGGCTATTGTGAATTGTGCTGCGATAAACATGGAAGTACAAATGTCTTTTTTTTTTTTTTTTTTTTTTGGGCCAGTCCTGGGCCAGACTCAGGGCCTGAGCACTGTCCCTGGCTTCTTCCCGCTCAAGGCTAGCACTCTGCCACTTGAGCCACAGCGCCGCTTCTGGCCGTTTTCTATATATGTGGTGCTGGGGAATCGAACCTAGGGCCTCGTGTATCCGAGGCAGGCACTCTTGCCACTAGGCTATATCCCCAGCCCTACAAATGTCTTTTTGATATCTTGGGGCTTGCTGTTTAGGATAGATTCCTAGGAGTGGTATGGCTGGGTCATAGGGTAGGTCTATATTGAGCTTTTTGAGAAACCTCCATACTGTTCTCCAAAGTGGTTGTACTAATTTGCACTCCCACCAACAATGGAGAAGGGTTCCTCTTTCCCCGCACCCCCTCCAGCATTTGTTGTTGCCTGAGTTCAGAGTATAGGCCATTCTAACTGGGGTGAGGTGGTATCTCAGGGTTGTTTTTATTTGCATTTCCTTTACTACCAGGGATGTTGAACATTTCCTCATGTGTTTCTTTGCCATTTTTATATCTTCTCTTGTGAAGTCTCTCTTTAGCTCCTTTGCCCATTTCCTAATTGGTTTATTGGGCTTGGAGGGGCTTAGTTTTTTTAGTTCTCTGTAGATGACAGATATCAGGCCTTTGTCTGTTGCTGTGCTGGTAAATATCCTTTCCCATATCGTTGGCTGTCTTTCTATTTTGGTGGCTATGTCCTTAGCTGTGCAGAAACTTTTTAATTTGTAGTAGTCCCATTTGTAGAGTCTTTCCCCTATTTGTTGTGCCCCTAGGACTATATTCAGGAAGTTCCTTCCTGTGCCTATAAGTTCTAGCGTCTTTCCTACTCTGTCCTTCAGTAATTTCAAGAATTCAGGTCTGATATTGAGGTCCTTGATCCATTTTGAGTTGATCTTGGTGCATGGTGATAGGCTTGGGTCTACTTTGAGTTTTCTGCATATGGCTGCCCAGTTCTCCCAGGTAGTTGAAGAGGCTATGTTTATTCCATTGTATGTCTTTAGCTCCTTTGTCGAATATCAGCTGGCTATAAGAGTGAGGTTTTATTTCTGGATCTTCAATTCTAATCCATTGGTCTTCCGATCTGTTTTTATACCAATACCAGGCTGTTTTTGTTATGATGGCCCTGTAGTAGAGCTTGAAGTCTGGTATTGAAGCTTGAAGTCTGGTCTCCTGCACTGATTTTTTTGCCTAGAATTGCTTTGGCTATTCTAGGTTTTTTGCTGTTCCATATGAATTTATGGATTGTTTTCTTTATTTCAGTGAAGAATGTGGCTGGGATTTTGATAGGGATTGCATTGAATTTGTGTAACAATTTGGGCAATATGGCCATTTTCACTATATTGATTCTGCCTACCCATGAGCATGGGAGGTCTTTCCATCTCCTTGTGTCTTCTTTGATTTCCCTTATTAGATTTTTATAGTTTTCATTAAATAGGTCCGTCACGTCCTTGGTTAAGTTGATCCCTAGGTACTTTATTCTTTCTTTGGCTACTGTAAATGGAATTCTTTCCATAATTTCATTTTCTGTTTGTATATTGCTGGTGTACAGAAAAGCTGCTGACTTTTGTGGATTGATTTTGTATCCTGCTACTTTGCCAAATTGGTTTATTAGGTGTAGGAGTTTGGGTATTGAGTTTTTTGGGTCCTTCAGATATAAAATCATGTCGTCTGCGAATAGGGATAACTTGATTTCTTCCTTGCCGATGTGGATCCCTTTGATGTCCTCCTCTTGCCTTATTGCTATGGCTAGGGATTCCAGCACTATATTGAAAAGAAGTGGGGAGAGTGAGCATTCTTGTCTTGTTCCTGAGTTTAGGGGGAATGATTTAAGTTTCTCTCCATTTAATATGATACTAGCAGTTGGTCTGTTGTATATGGCTTTTATTGTTTTGAGGAATGTTCCATCTATTCCTGTTCTCTCCAAAGCTTTTAATAGGTATGGATGTTGTATTTTGTCAAAGGCTTTTTGGGCATCGACTGAGATAACAATGTAATTCTTAATTTTAGATCTGTTTATGTGGTGAATTACGTTGATTGATTTACGGATGTTGAACCATCCTTGTGACTGTGGGATGAAGCCTACTTGGTCATGATGTGTGATTTTCTTGATCAGTTTCTGGATCCTCTTAGCTAATATTTTATTAAGGAGCTTTGCATCTGTGTTCATTAGTGATATTGGTCTGCAGTTCTTTTTTGTTGGGTCTTTGCCTGGTTTGGGAATGAGTATGATATTAGCTTCGTAGAATGAGTTTGGGATTTCTCCCTCTGTTTCTATTTCGCGGAAGAGTTTGAGGAGTATTGGTATTAGCTCCTCACTAAAGGTTTTGTAGAATTCGTTGGTGAATCCATCTGGGCCTGGGCTTTTCTTTGTTGGGAGGTTCTTGATTACCTCCTGTATCTCACTGTAAGTTACTGGTTTATTTAGTTGATTTATTTCTTCTTGGTTCAGTTTGGGCAGTTTGTACTTCTCTAAGAATTGATCCATTTCTGTAAAATTATTGTTTTTTGCTGAGTAGAGGTTTTGGAAATAGCTCCTTATGATTGTTTGAATATTGTGTGTACTTGTAATTTTTCCAGTGGAGTCCTTGATTTTACGTATATGAGTCTCTTCTCTTCTTTTTTTTGTAAGTCTTGCGAGGGGTCTGTCAATTTTATTTATTTTCTCAAAGAACCAGCTTTTAGTCTTATTTATTTGTTGAATGGTCTTTCTATTTTCAATCAGATTTATCTCTTCTTTAATCTTTGTGATCTCTCTCCTCCTAGTCATTTTAGATTCTGTCATTTCTTATTTCTCCAGTTGTTTTAGTTTCATCATGAGGTTATTCACCTGCTCTGCTTCCATTCTTTTAATGTGAGTGCTGAGGGCAATGATCTTGCCCCTCAGTACTGCCTTAGCTGTGTCCCATAGGTTTCTTTGTGATGTTTTCATTGTCATTGTGGCTTATGAATTCATTGATTTCATCTTTAATTTGGTCTGTGGCCCAAGTGTTGGATAGCAGTGTGGGGTTTAGCCTCCAAGAGTGTGTATAGCCTCTGTGGAATCCTTTGTTATTGAGGGTTACCTTTAATCCACTGTGATCAGATATAATACATGGGATGACGTCAATACTTTTGTATTTGCTGAGGTTCTTTGTGTGGGCTATGACGTGGTCTATTTTGGAATATGATCCATGGGCTGCTGAGAAGAAGGTGTATTGGGTCTCTGTAGGGTGGAAGATTCTGTATAGGTCTGTCAGATCCATTTGGGATATGGTGTTACTTAGGTCCTCAGCTCCCTTGCTGATCCTCTGGGTGTTGGATCTGTCTCTTGGAGGGAGTGGGGTATTAAAGTCACCCATTATGATTGTGTTTGCGTCTATCTTGTTCTGTAATTCTGTGAGAATTTGCTTGACATATGTAGGGCCTCTTTTGTTCAGTGAGTATACATTTATCACCGTGATGTTTTGATTCTGGATTTTTCCTTGTATTAATATGTAGTGTCCTTCTTTGTCTTTTTGAGTTGATTTTAATGAAAAGTCCAGCTTGTCTGAGATCAGAATGGCTACACCTGCCATTTTAGTAGGTGCGTTTGCTTGGTAGATCTTGCTCCATCCTTTCATTTGGAGCCTGTTTTTGTCTCTTGCTATAAGGTGGGTCTCTTGTAGGCAGCAGATGTCAACTTTTTGCTTGCAGATCCATTCTGCCAGTCTGCTCCTCTTTATCGGAGAGTTTAAACCATTTATATTTAAAGAGATCAAGAATAAGGGTGTTTTTTCTCCTTCCATTTTCTTGTTGGGCTGTTTTTTCCTTTTTTTTTCTTGTCTTTAGTGAGCTGTTCTTTCTGTTGGGCTTTGGCTATTGTAGTTTCTTTCTGTTTCTGTCTGTGTGTCTTGTACGATCTCTGTTGGGTGGGGCTCCCCTCTTAGAATTCACATACTCCTTTAGCTCCTCTTTGGTGTGGAAAGATCTGGTTTTCCCTTCGAATGTGAACTCCAATTTCGCTGGATATTTGACCTGAGGTTGCATATTGTTAGCCTTAAGTACTTGGATGGTGTTCTTCTACTCACTTTGTGCTTGGTAGGTTTGTGTAGAGAGGACTGCTGTTATTCGAATCCTCTTCCCATTATAGAAAATTTCTTTCTTCACTTTGGCTGAATTCAGAATTTGCTCTTTAATCTTGAGATCTGAAGTCTTGAATATTATGTGCCTTGGGGTGGCTTTTCTGGGGTCTGGCCTGCCAGGTGTCCTATAGGCTTCAGATACCTGGATGGGGTCCCTTGTGAGACTGGGGAAGTTTTCTGCAATAACTTTATTGAGAACATGATGAAGCCCTCTGCTCTGGTATTCGGCTCCTTCTTCTATTCCAATTATGCGCAGATTGTATCTCTTGTCTTTGTCCATTAGTTCCTGGATTAGTCTGCCCTGAAGCTTCACCGTTTCTTGGACTGTGGTCATTTTCTGGTTGTTGTCGGCTGCTTCATCGTCCAGGCGAGAGATTCTGGATTCCATATGGTTAATTCTTTGTGCTGTGGATTGCGGAGTTTATGTATGTCAGAGAGCTATTTATGGTTGTCAGATCAGCTCTGATCGTGGAAATTTCTTCCTTTAAAGAGTTGTATTTTAAATCTATTTTTTCATGCATTTCAATTCTCAGGATGTTAAGGTCTTCTTTAAAGGAGGCTTGCATTGTGTCCATTTTTGCTTCCATTTCTTTAAAGGAGGCTTGCATTGTAGCCATTTTTACTTCCATTTCTTTCTTGGCTTCCTGGGTGTCCCTCAAGATTTCCGCTCTAAACTCCTGGAATTGTTTTCTGATTTCATTTCTGACGCTTTCCATCATTCCTGTTAACATGGCCTCATTTGCTTTTTTTTCTCCATCTCCTCTTCAGTCGTGCTGCTTTTTGGAGCTGGTGAGTTGGCTTGCTCTTTGATGAACTGTGTTATGTTTCTTTGTGATTTGCGCATCTGGAGATCTGTGGATGGCTTCTCAGGTTTGGTTTGTAGCTCTGCCCTCCCTCCTATGTAGGCATGTCTACCAGAGCAGATGCTGCTGCTGTGGCCCCGCCCACCTGTGCGGGGTACGCCTACCAGAGTGGGCGCTATCGCCGGGGGCCTCGCCCACCTGTGCACTGTGTGCCCGCTACAACAGGCGCTGTGGCCCCGTCCACTTTAGCGGGGTACGCCTCCCAGAGTGAGCCCTGGGTTGTTGGGTTGTGTTTGCGCCCCCCTGAGAGTCCATTGTGAGGGGCCGTATGTGTGGGGCCCAGTGAGATCAACTGTCCAGGTGCGGGTTAGCGCCCTCAGACTGCACCTCCGCTGCAAGGGGGCGGGGCGTGATCAGGCCCAGGTGTCCCTGCTGTGCTGGTATTGCCCACCAGCGCCTGTGATTTTAGTTGTAAGAGTCCGCGAGGTCCAGGTGCCTCGGGCGGGGCTTGCACTGCCAGCCGTCCCCGGCTCCTATTGGGAAGGGGGCAGGGCCGATTCGGCCAGTTCAGGATCCTGTGCGGCCTTGGGGCTGCTCCGCCCTTCCCCTGCTAAAGACTTCCCAGCGCCTGATGGGAGCTTCCCGCCTGATTTGGGGGTTCTTTGTTCCCTCAGGGTGGGGAGGGGGAGGGAGGGAGATCTAGCTTCTTTGTAGGGTTTGGGTCTCTGATAGCTGGTCTCCTGTTGTGGGAGGGGGGTAATGGGGGATTCACTGGTCCTGGATTGTGTGTGTGTCCCGCGCAGCCGTTGGTCCTTCAGGGGGTGGCGAAGTGTCGTGGTGGCATCCCCGGCTCCCCCCTTCTGCCGCGCTGGATTCCCCAGCCGCCGTCCGTCCGATCCCGGTGTGGACCCGAACTTCTCGTCGCCGCCATTGCCGCCGTATGTCTTGGTCCGCACTCTCCCTAGTGTCCGTGGGATCCCGCTGTCTGGACTCTGTGCTCCCGGCAGCCTGTCTGCCGATCGCCGGGTTCCCCTTTCCCAGCCTGGCCCTGTTCGGGCCAGGGTAGGTTTTCGGCTCTTCTTTTTTACTCCTTTGTGTTTTCCTGCATATCTCCACTGCTTCTCGAGCTCCAGTCTTGAGCACAAAGATGCTCAGTGACAGCTCCCAGGCCAAGAGTTCTGGGGCCAGCAAAAAACAACACCCCTCCAAAAAAAACCCACCCCAAACCCAACAAATACTGAACTATCAAATGCAATGTCTAATCTAACTATGCAGAAATTAAACTATACATATGACATAATCAGGGAAGAGAAAATCTAATCTCTATGCTAATGACTCCATTACATTGCCTAGACATAAGAACAACCTCATTATTACCTTCTGAAGGAATAAGAGTACTATTTTTATTCCCTTCTGTACCAGTCAGAGATAAGAGGATGAAAAGTATCAATAAGAACTACTGGTTAATGTTAGTGTATATTCTCATTGAAGTTCAGAATAATCCTGTATTCTAATAACAGGTTTCATCCTGAGTTCCAAAATAGCAACTTGTTTATTACTTCTTGTTTAATTATAAGTGCATAACTTCCTAGGAAAGAATTTAGGTTCTACCTACCTCCAAAGGCTTCTGTAATTGCCATGCTTTCAATGCCTCCTCCAAGCAACTTACTGGAAATAAATATAAAGCATTAGCAACAGAGATAGCCATACGAAGAAAGAACCTCTATGATTAGTAACCTAGCATCAATCTATACAATACAAACAGGAATTCTTACATGGACAAATAACACTTGTTCAAATCACAGGCTCTACTCTGTATGGGCAGTTAGGTCAACAAAGCAACTTATATGCTCTGTTCTTTTTCCAGATACTAGTAATAAATCAGTAAGGCCTTATGTCCACTATGCTTTGAATTGAGTCAGAATATATGATCTTGAGATTTTTGTTGTTGTTGTTGTTGTGGTATTTGGGATTGAACCTAGGGCCATGTGCATGGTAAGAAAGCACTCTACCACTGAGCTACATCCCCATTTCAGTTGTCTTAGTTATTAATTAGGTTTTCAAATTGTGCAAAGACAATCTTTTTTTATCTTTTTTCTTTCTTTTAAAATGCTGAGGAGCATATGAAAAGCAAATACTAGATTCTGGCTGAGATGTGGGGAAAAAGGAATCCTATTGCACTGGGGGTGGGAATGTAAACTAGTATAACCACTTTGAAAGGTGGTTTGGAAGTTCCTCAAAAAACTAAACATAGAACTTCCTTATGACCCAGCCATACCACTCTAGGGCATCTACCTAGAGCATTAAAAGCCAGTATATGGTAAAGACACGTGTATATCCATGTTCATTGCTGTACTAGTCACAATTACTAAGTTATGTAAACATCCCACATGCTCTACAACAGATGAGTATATTAATAAATTGTGCTACATATATACAATGGGATTATACTAATCCATTAGAAAGAATAAGATTGTGTTAGCTGCACCTGATGGCTCACACCTATAATTCTAACTACTCAGGAGGCTGAGATTTGAGGATCATAGTTTGAAGCTAGCCAGGGCAGAAAAATCCCGTAAGATTCTTATTTCCAAGGGGTGGGAATGTGGCTTAGTAGTAGAGTGCTTGCCTAGCATGCATGAAGCTTCCAATTAACCACTCAAAATACCTAAAGTGGCACTGTGGTTCAAAGTGTTAGAGCACTAGCCTTGAGCAGAAGAGCTCATGGACAGTGCCCCAGGCCCTGAGTTCTAGCCCTATGACTGACAAAAAAGGAAAAGAAAATGCTAACAGAAGAATAACTGGCAGGGTTTGATGGTATGTATTGTATTGATAACCCATGTTCTGGTGCAATAATTTTAATTTTTTTCTGGTACAGGATTTGATTTCAGGGTCTTGCACTGGCTAGACAGACACTTTACTATATGAGCCACACCTGTAACCCTTTAGTGCAATGAATATTCTTGATATAAAAATAATTAAATTTAAGTCATAATTTCACTCATCCATCCATTAAATGTAATAAACATTGTGTTAATTCTGCTAAGACCTGGTAGGAGTACTTTAAAACCCTTTGCAGTTTCAATTTGCATGTCTTTTGGAATGTAATAACAAATCAGACAAAACCTTAAGAGAACAAATTTATATTTACCTAATTTAAGAGTAATTGAAATGTAAATTAAAGCAATTTTGGAAGTTACAAATTTAGTATGGGCTGCATATTGCAATTAAGAAAAGTCTAGACACTGACCTGCATAATTTGAATCTAAAGGACATGGTTTGAGAGTTCAACCCATTTGGAGTACAGATTTCAGAGATTTTATGGTGTTGGAGTTTGAACTCAGTGGTCAGTTGGTGCTCTATCACTTGAGCCGTACCTCCCTTTCTTTTTGTTTTTGTTGCCAGTCCTGGGGCTTGAACTCAGGACCTGAGTACTGTCCCTGGCTTCTTTTTGCTTAAGGCTAGCACTCTGCCACTTGAGAAAAAACTCAGGACAGTGACTGGGCCCTACAGTGACCAGGCCCTGAGTCCAAGCCCCAGGACTGGCAAAAAAAAAAAAAAAAAAAAAAAAAGAATACGGGAGTGCAGATAAAGTGATTGTACAGGAGACATGCCTAGTAATTGCTGTCTTAGCCACTAAGCTAACATCAACTCCCTTAAGATACTCCTGAAACATTTGGTTTTATTTATTTTGTTTTGCCATTCCTGGGGCTTGAACTCAAGGCCTAGGCACTGTCCCTGAGCTTCTTTGGCTCAAGGCTAGCACTTTACCACTTTAAGCCACAGCACCACTTCTGGCTTTTTCTGTTTATGTGGTACTGAGGAATTGAACCCAGGGCTTCATGCATGCTAGGCAAGCACTCTACCACTAAGCCACATTCCCAGCCTCAACATTTGGTTTGAAAAGTTTACATAGACTTCTCTCTTTTTGTGGCTTGAACTCAGGGCCTGCTCACTGCCCTGGGTTTTTGCTCAAGACTAGCACTCTACCACTTGAGCTACAGCTCCATTTCCAGCTTTTTGGTGGTTAATTGGAGATAAGAATCTCATGGACTTTCCTGACCAGGCTGGCTTCAAATGGCAAACCTTACATTTTTAGCCTCCTTAGTAGCTAGGATTCAAGGAGCCACCACCTCTGCCGCCTATGTAGACTTCTGTTCATATTTAAAAGAACCCCCTCCAACCCTTTGGCTATGGTCTGCCATAGCTTGTATACCCTGAACTTCACTACTTTTATACTTCCAGATACATTCAATAGCAATGATTCATGCCTGGAGTCCTAGCTATTCAGGTATCTGAACAGAAGATATGATGATCAAGGTTCAAGGCCAGCCTGGGCAGAAGAGTCCACGTGACTTTTCTCCAGTTAGCAACCAAAAAGCTGGAGGTGGAGTTATGGCTCAAGTAGTAGGGTACCAGCCTTGAGCAAAAAAATCTCAGGCCCTGAGTTCATACCCAGTATAGAGAGGGGTAAGGAGGAAACAAGAAAAAGGAGCCAGGAGTATGTCTCAAATATTAAGAGCTCCTGCCTGGAAAGTGTAAGGCACTGAGTTCAGACTACAGCACTGACACTCCTCTTCCCCCTCCAAAAAGAAAAGATCTGGGCTGGGGATATAGCCTAGTGGCAAGAGTGCCTGCCTCGGATACACGAGGCCCTAGGTTCGATTCCCCAGCACCACATATACAGAAAACGGCCAGAAGCGGCGCTGTGGCTCAAGTGGCAGAGTGCTAGCCTTGAGCGGGAAGAAGCCAGGGACAGTGCTTAGGCCCTGAGTCCAAGGCCCAGGACTGGCCAAAAAAAAAAAAAAAAAAAGAAAAGATCTGACATGAGGGATCTACATAAGAAGTAGATTTGGGGTAGAGATCTGAAGCGTGGTTTTTAGACTTGTGAAGTCTCAGCTCCCAATTAGCCAAACAGAGCAAGATTTGACTCTGAAATTCCTTTTCTTGTAGTATGTCATGAAGCCAGAATTTTCATGAATACTTTGAGGAACTATTCCTTTTTTTCTAATTGTTTTTGATCACCACTGTAACTCAAACACTAAGACACTTAGACAACATAATAAAATCAAGTCTTCATCAGTGGAGAAAGAAATGAAAAGTGGTTAAAAAAAAAATGATTTGTTGCTGGGTGCCAGTGGCTCCTACTTGAAATCCTAGCTACTCAGGAGGCTGAAATCTGAGGACCATTGTTTGAAGCCAGCCCAGGCAGGAAAGTTCATAGGACTCTTATCTCCAATAAACTACCAAAAAAAATCCAGAATCGACACTGTGGCACAAGTGGTAGAGCACTAGCCTAGAACGCAAAAGCTCAGTGACAACGCCCAGCCCAAGTTCAAGCCCCAGGACTAGTAAAAAAAAAAAAAATGTTTGTAGATTAATACAGCTAATCCAGAAACTATCTATGTTTTGGGTCTGAATGTCTTGGGAGAAATTGAATGCTTTTCTTAAAAGCAGTCCAGAATTTGAACTTTGTCTTTAAGCAGAAAAACAAACTTACAAACTACCTCAAAAGAGGTATCTACTTCTGGCAATTATAGTGGACATAATTGGACAAAACAAATACAGAGGAAAAGATACATGGTATTCAAAGAGTGTGCTTAGTGGTTTAAGAAAATGTGAATTACACACTCGAATTCCTGGCTCCCAGTGGTGATATGGAAAACCATCTTCCTCTTTTCACTATACTCAAATGCAGTTAAGAATCCTGGTTCCTACAGAAAGATAATAGGACAGGTTAAAAATGAGCATAAAGTGATGGTTGCAATTTCAAATGCTGCCAAAAATGACATGCTCAGTGATCAAGATCATCTCTTGGTGCCTTTGTCTTCAAAGGCAATACCAGATCATGGCTAAAAACACATTTAACAGATCTTTCCCATGTAGGTTCAAATTATAGCTCTAATACTTACTACTCATTATAATGTGCAGTATATACTTACATAGTTAGTTGTACGATAAGGGATAAACTACTTAATCTTGCTATACTTCAGTTTTCTATTTTAGGCATAAGTATAGCAATATGTCTATTTATAGGGTACCTGTGAAAAGTAAATGAGACATATTTATGGCACAAAGCAGTATTGAAGGAGTCAGTTGATTTTATTCAGCAGAATTATTTTTTCCAGCTCCAGAAGTTTCAAAAAGCACAGAAATTATTGATGTTGGGAAAGCTGGACATCCATATATTGAAGACTAAAATTGGATCCTTGTCTGTTGTACTGCACAAATATTAACTCAAAATGTATCAAAGACTTCAAGGTCAGACTTGAAACTTTGATACTACTACAAGACCAAGTAGGAGAAACTTTATAGGCTTAGGCAGGAACTTTTTGAAAAGAGTACCGGTGGCCCAGCAAATAGGAGAGAGACTTGACAAAAGGGATTATATCAAGCAAAAAAGTTTCTACAAAACATATAACATAGTTACTAAACTAAAAGGATAGCCAACAGACCAGGAGATCTTTACTAGTTAAATACTAGATAAAGGCCAAAATATACAAGGGCTCAATAAGTTACTCCCTCCAAACTAATAATCCAATCAATAAATAGGCATCTACCCAGAGCATTACAAGTGAAGATATGGTAAAGACACTTGCATGTCCATGTTCACTGCTGCACTATTTCAATAGCCACGTTATAGAAAGAGCCTATATGCCCTACAATGGAAGAACATACACAAAATGGAATTTTACTCATCCATTAGAAAGAATAATAGATGTCAGTTTCAGAGAAATGGATGTATCTAAAACAAATCATGTTAAGTGAAGTATGTCAGACAAATGGTACATGCTTTCTCTTATATGTAGAAGCTAGATCTAAAAAGTACAACTATGCCTGATAAACTACAGGGTTCAATGCATTCACAGACAAACTAAAGGGGGGTATACTTAGGGATGAATCCAAAGGCATGATTCTGAACAACTAAAGTACTATTTGTCAAAGTGAATACCAGAAAGCAAGAACATTTGGCGGGGGTGGGCAAAGAGGTGGGCACAGGAATGGAGGGAGAAAAGGTGATCAAATGTAGTCATTATATTCAATATATATTACGTAAAAATGAACTGTGTAACTTGAGGGTAGAGATGAGAAGGGGGGAAATGGGGGAGAATGAAGGAAGAAGTGACACTGACCAAGAAGAAGTATATTAATAACCCGACTTACTAAATTGTAACCCCTTTGTACAAATTCTTAATAAAAATTCTAAAAACTGGGCTGGGAAGATGGCCTAGTGGCAAGAGTGCTTGCCTCGCATACATGAAGCCCTGAGTTCGATTTCCCAGCACCACATATATAGAAAATGGCCAGAAGTGGCGCTGTGGCTCAAGTGGCAGAGTGCTAGCCTTGAGCAGGGACAGTGCTCAGGCCCTGAGTCCAAGCCCAGGACTGGCAAAAAAAAAAAAAAAAAAAAAATCTAAAAACTAAAAAAGCACAGAAATTTTCATTTCACTGTTACATAAATTTTTTTTTCACATAGTAGATGTACGACTCATTCACTAAATGAGTTACAGCTGATACAATGGTGAAATTAATGAAAATGGGCTCGGGGCTAGGAATATGGCCTAGTGGCAAGCTGGGTTCAATTCCCCAGCACCACATATATAGCAAACAGCCAGAAGTGGCGCTGTGGCTCATGTGGCAGAGTGCTAGCCTTGAGCAAAAAGAAGCCAAGGACAGTGCTCAGGCCCTGAGTCCAAGGCCCAGGACTGGCAAAACAAAAAAAGAAGGAAAGAAAATGGGCTCCCATGTAGTCAAATGTGTGCCTGCTTTGTTGTTTCGGGCTACTACAGTGGTTCTCAACTTGGGGGAGGGAGGAGCAAACCCAGGACCATGTTCAGCTAAGAGATCAGACACTGGGTGCAGAAAAAGATTTGAATGAAAGAGAGTTTCTTTTCCTTGATAGTGAAATTTCATTTCCAAGAACATGAAGATTAATGTCTATGAGCCATAAAGTAGCAATTTCTCAACCCCTGGGTACTGCTATAGGGCTTCAACACTTCAGCAGTTGAGGAAATGGCCACTGGCAGTCAGTGCCTGAGTGGGTCCAGAAACTAGAGCACCAAGGCTGAGTTCTCAGATGCTCAGCAGGGTCCTCTCCAAATTCAGGCCCACAATGCCACTTGCAATACCTTCCTGCTCTACTGCTTCTGAAGAAGAAAGCCAAATGGCTGTTCATGAAGAGAGCTGGACCAGCCTGACTGTTATGAACCCAGAAATGGAGAAATGTAAAGGAGGTTGATCTACAAAAAGGGAGACTTGGTGTCTACTTGTTTGCATGTTACTATTTACAAAACTGGTATCTTTAGGGACCCTCAAAGCAACCACAGCTTTTAGCTAGCAGCTACATGGGCTGCTCACAGTGCCCCAACTGGAAGGTATGAATGAATCCCTTTAGCTTGTCTGCCTCAGTGAGCATATTCATGGTCATATTTATTCAAACTATACCATGTAGAAGCATGCTAGTCTTTTGCTAATCCAGTACTCTCTTATCAATTGGCCTATACTAGGAAAGTGCAACTTTTTTTTCTTACTAGAAGTTTTTTGTTTTTGCCTTGGACTCGGGGCCTGAGCACTGTCCCTGGCTTCTTTTTTGCTCAAGGCCAGCACTCTGCCACTTGAGCTACAGCGCCCCTTCTGGCCGTTTTCTATATGTGTGGTGCTGGGGAATTGAACCCAGGGCTTCATGTATACGAAGCAAGCACTCTTGCCACTAGGCCATATCCCCAGCCCAGAAGTTGTTTTTGTAATTAAATTTTATTGACAAGGTGTTGTGCAAAGGGGGTACAGTTACATAAGGCAGTGAATACATTTCTTGTGATATCTTACACCCTCATTTTTCTTTCCCTTCCCTAGTTCAGGTAGGCATCTATACAATATCCTGTGTACCAAAATCGTATACAGTAATCATGTAGGGTACACCACAGGAAATTCACCTAGAACTTTAAAGATAATGTTAACAGTAGAATCCTCCTGTGTCCTTCTCTTGGAGTTGTTTTTGCTTATCCTCATCTTATATGGTCATGTGTACATAGCTGTTGAGCTCTTTTATGTTTAGTAGTTGTTTGGTTTTAGATACATTATGTAAAGTCGCTGACACAAACATGTGGAAATACCATTTGAAAAGAAGTTGGTTGTTTTGCAGACCTGGTCTCTACTGTCCTCCTCCCTCCCTAACAGTCATATATCAAGGAAACCATGCCCCTTTGTTCTCTGTGTTCTAGGCTTGTCTCGCTCAACATTATTTGTTCAAGTTCTGACCATTCCCCTGCGAATAACAATATTTTATCATTTCTAATCACTATGTAGTATTCCATTGTGTACAGGTACCACATGTTTTTAATCCATTCATCTGTAGTGGGGCACCTGGGTTGTTTCCGTATTTTGGCTATTGTGAATTGTGCAGCAATAAACATGGATGTGCAAATGTATTTTTGATATCCTGAGACCTGTTGTTCAGGATAGATGCCTAGGAGTGGTATGTATGGCTGGGTCATAGGGTAGGTCTATGCTGAGCTTTTTGAGGAACCTCCATACTGTTCTCCAAAGTGGCTGTACTAATTTGCACTGCCACCAACAGTGGAGAAGGGTTCCTCTTTCCCTGTATCCCCTCCAGCATTTGTTGTTGCCTGAGTTCAGAGTATAGGCCATTCTAACTGGGGTGAGGTGGTATCTCAGGGCTGTTTTTATTTGCATTTCCTTTACTGCCAGGGATGTTGAACATTTCCTCATATGTTTCTTTGCCATTTTTATTACTTCTCCTGTGAAGTCTCTCTTTAGCTCCTTTGCCCATTTAATAATTGGTTTGCTGGGTTTGGAGGGAGTTAGTTTTTTGAGTTCTCTGAGGATGACGGATATTAGGCCTTTGTCTATGGCTGTGCTGGTGAAGATCCTTTCCCATACGGTTGGCTGTCTTTCCAGTTTAGTGGCTATGTCTTTAGATGTGCAGAAACCTTTAATTTTGTAGTAGTCCCATTTGTCCAGTCTCTCCCCTATCTGTTGTGCCCCTGGGACTATGTTCAGGAAGTTCCTACCTGTGTCTATAAGTTCTAGTGTAGGTGAGTCCAACTTCTTTGATACCTAGTGTTTCATCACAGCCATAGATATGGTTGAGAAGACAAGGCAGAACTAAGGAAGAGGCAGGGAAAAATTCAGTAAAAAGAAGACAGCCAGGTGCCAGTGGCTCATGCCTGTAATCTTAGCTACTCAGGAGGCTGAGATATGAGGATCTCTCAGTTCGAAGCCAGCCTAGGAAGAAAAGTCTATGGAATTCTTATCTCCAATTAACCATCAAAAAGCCAGAAGTGGAGCTGTAGCTCAAGTGGTAGAGTACTAGCCTTGAACAAAAAAAGCTCAGGGACAGGTCTTGAGATTGAGCCTCAGGACCAAGAAGGAGGAGGAAGAGGAAAAGAAGAAAGAGGAGGAGGAGAAGGAAGAACAGAAAGCCAAAGTATAAAGACACCTGTCACGGGTGGCTCATGCCAGTAATCCTAGCTACTCAGGAGGTTGAGTTCTGAGGATTGTGGTTCAAAGCCAGCCTGGGCAGAAAAGTCCAAGAGACTTTTATATCCAATTAACCACCAGAAAACAGGAAGTGGCACTGTGGCTCAAATGTAGAGCACTAGCCTTGAGCTGAAGAACTCAGGGACAGGGCCCAGGCCCAGAGATCAAGCCCCACAACTGACCAAAAAAAAAAAAAAAAAAGTATAGAGACAAAGGAAGTTTTGGAAAAAGAATTACCTTAATTAGTATTCTAGGTGTTTAAATCCCTTTCTTTTATAAAACCCTCAAAGTTTCATAAACAATTGTTCCTTTGGAAATGAAGTGATCAAATGTTAATATGGACAGAATTATGTTGTGATCTACAGGGACTCTGAGTTCCTACAATAGAAGGATAACATTCATAATGTGAAAGAAAACAAAGACTCACTAGGCACTTTTGAAATAGAATAGTTAAGAACGTGTCTTGCTCACAATAAGTTTGTTGGCTGCCTCTTTAATCTTGTCCACTTTGGCTTCTGAGAGCCCTTTGATGTTGCAGAGGGCTCTTCTTGTTGTCATTTGTATCCCTTTGACAGTACAGATTCCTACTGACTTTAGTTTCTTAATGTCAGCTACATTCTGTAAATAAAAGGACATAGACTGATTAAAGGCCAGTCTGAAAGGCTCTCATACTATGTCATGTGCTTTGTTGTCCATCCTTCCATCATGATGCCAATTTTATACAGGCAACCAGGTGGGACCCACCTACCACATAGACAAATGTTCTGGAAATATCTGAGTAGAATATAACCAGCAGGCTGCCAAATGTTCTGGCTATGCCCTGATTTCCTAAGAATGTTAGTGAGACCATGGCAATGTAACAAGGAACTCAAAAGAAAAGTCTGTTGGTGGAAAAACTAACAAATTTAGCACACATTCATCCCCCTCAGTTGAGCTCCTTCCTTCTATAAAACTTCATTACCAATATGTTCCTCTCTATTTTTTGAAGGGTTTTTTTTTTCCCCTCCTGCAAATTCTGGAGAATGCAAATAACTTCACCAGCAAAAAACTGGGAGTTTCTCTTGCTTCTGTTTTTTAAAACCAATGAAAAGAGATTAAATATGAACTTCAAAAGATAACATAGGCCAGGCCAAGTGGTGGCTCACACCTGTAATCCTAGCTACTCAGGAGGCTGAGATCTGAGGATTGTGATTCAAAGCCAGGCTGGGAAGGAAACTCCATGAGACTCTTATCTCCAATAAACTACTGAAAAATAAAAAAGCCAGAAGAGGCACTGTGGCTCCAGTGATACGGAGTGCCTTGAACAAAAGAAGCTCAGGGACAGCATTCAGGCACAGAGTTCAAGTCCTAGAACCAGCAAAAAAAAAAAAAAAAAAAAAAAAGTGGAGTTTTAATATAGGTGATAGCCATTGAAATCCATCTTCTCTGTTTTTCAAAATGGGTGTTTCTGCCGTCATTTGCTTCTAGAACCTGACAAGCAAAACTAAGTTTTCTGTTAATGGAAGCCTTATCTGTCTAATAATGTTAGATTTGATAGATAAAACACTAGCAATTAGCTCTACGGAGAATTCTGAACTTCCAGTTTATTTATTTATTTATTCATTTTTGGCCAGTCCTGGGCCTTGGACTCAGGGCCTGAGCACTGTCCCTGGCTTCCTTTTGCTCAAGGCTAGCACTCTGCCACTTGAGCCACAGCGCCACTTCTGGCCGTTTTCTGTATATGTGGTGCTGGGGAATCAAACCCAGGGCCTCATGTATAAGAGGCAAGCACTCTTGTCACTAGGCCATATCCCCAGCCCCTGAACTTCCAGTTTAATCAGTCATTCTCTATCAGGGACTATTTTGAACCTGAGGCTCTTGACAGTTTTCAGAGACAGTTTTGGTTGTTATACTAGAAGTGAGCTATTGTTACATAGTAAGTGAGTAGAGGCAGGAATGTGGACTCAGTTTGACATGATGGCAGCCATCTTGAGTTGTAAGTGCCATGACTGCCCCAGAGTGGCACTAGTTGTTTTTCCAGATAGCGTCCCAGTACAGTATAAAGATCAAATAGTTAAGAATGTTTTTTTGTTTGTTTGTTTTTTTTTTGGCCAGTCCTGGGCCTTGGACTCCGGGCCTGAGCACTGTCCCTGGCTTCTTCCCGCTCAAGGCTAGCTAGCACTCTGCCACTTGAGCCACAGCGCCGCTTCTGGCCGTTTTCTGTATATGTGGTGCTGGGGAATCGAACCTAGGGCCTCGTGTATCCGAGGCAGGCACTCTTGCCACTAGGCTATATCCCCAGCTCAAATAGTTAAGAATGTTATGTGGAGATACTGTAACCTCTCTGCACATCAGTTTGATAATAAAAATTTGAGAAAAAAAAAAAAGAATGTTATGTGGAGCTTTATGAATAGACCCTGGAATATGCCTATGCCTCTGATATTAGCTTAAGGGAAACAAATACATTCTGAGTTGATTAAAAACACCTGTCCTAATCAATACTGTGACTCAAAAAATCTTAGTAATGCTGCTGCACTGAGCCACATTTTTGTCATTAAATCTTCTTAACAGGGCTGGGAATGTGGCCTAGTGGCAAGAGTGCTTGCCTCCTATACATGAAGTCCTGGGTTCAATTCCTCAGCACCACATATACAGAAAAGGCCAGAAGTGGTGCTGTGGCTCAAGTGGCAGAGTGCTAGCCTTGAGCAAAAGAAGCCAGGGACAGTGCTCAGGCCCTGAGTTCAAGCCCCGTGACTGGCAAAAAAAAAATGACACTTGTAAATCTTCTTAATAAATTATGCTCTGTTCATGACTGGCTCTAAGCCAAGAAGTTTCTCATGCCTGTAATACTAGCTATTCAGGAGGCAGAAATTGGAGGGATCAAGATTTGAGGCCAGCCTAGGCAAAAAGTTTGCATGATCCATCTCAATCAAGACAAAGCTGTGCTGGTGGCATGTGCCCCACTATGTGGGAAGTATACATAGGAGGACTGAAAGATTTACCCAGTTCTAAATGTCAAAGGCTAATGCTGAGAAACTGAGTTGAATAATTTAAGGTGAATAACTACTTACAATTCCATGTTTCTGTAATAGGTCAATGTCTTGAAACAAAGATTCCTAAATGAAATACAACAGAATAAAAATGGAGTTTTTAACTCATATCCAAATGTTTCACATTTTTAAAGAATTAATTCAGTACTGAGTCACTTCAAAATACCTCTAATTCTACTTGTGTAGGCAAACTGAGGTGGGAGCACTTTTTTTTTTTCAAATACATTGCTACATATTTAAGAAACACCGACATTGGGGCTGAGAATAAGGCCTGGTGGCAAGAGTGCTTGCCTCATATACATGAAGCTCTGGGTTCGTTTCCCCAGCACCACATATATAGAAAAGGCCAGAAGTGGTGCTGTGATTCAATTGGCAGAGTGCTAGCCTTGAGCAAAAAGAAGCCAGGGAGAGTGCTCAGGCCCTGAGTTCAAGGCCCAGGACTGGCAAAAAGAAAAAAAGAAACACAAACATTTTAAGTTTGGTTGGCCAATTCTTTTTGCCAGAGCTTCCTAAAATTTTAAAAACTTTACCCAAAGCAGTGGAACACCATCTGACCTATTTTAAATGTTTTCTCAACCTTATTCCTCTCTAGTTCTTGATATTTTTTTTTTCTTTGTGATGCTGGGGAATCAAACCCAGGGCTTCATGTAGATGAGGCAAGCTCTCTTGCCACTAGGCCACATTCCCAGCCCCTGGTCTTCTTTTTCTAAGGCCCAGACTGCTGCTATGTACCAGGTTGCAGAGATACCAGTACAGCCATACTAACTAATTTGTTAAAATACATTTATACAGGCTGGGATGTAGCTCTGTGAAAGAGCATTTGCCTAAGATGAATCAGTCCACAGGTTCTAGCCTTGCTTCACAAAAACAAACAGTAACAAAAATTAATTTAAATCATTTGCTAAGTAGCTAATCTTAGCATCCCTTGCAAAACAAGTTGTTACATATTTATAATATATAACTATGTCTGATTTTTACCTTCAGTTTCTAAATATAACAGATAAAGGAATTTGATTTTTGTGGAATGACTAAATGGCTCTCTCTCAGACTTTGTAGTCATACCTCTTCATCCTGGAATCCCGGTTCTTCCTGTACAACTTGATCCTCCTTCATGTTGAAAGGGGAGCAGCAGAAAAACAACCAATTCTGGGAAAATAAGAAATATTTAAGAAGTAATTGTACTTCATATAGGAAAATAACCTTTGCTGAGATGCTCTGATTTCACTTCAAAGTCACCAACAATCAGGAAGGAAGGACATTACTTCTTTTGGAAGCACTGGCCTGGTCTATCTTTTTGGTTAAACTTGTGGCATGCTTCTCATATATGTTGGTGGAGGGACCAGGATGGGGGCAATTTAAATTTCTTTTCTTACCTCAATATTGATGACCTTTTATATCACGATTTCCTTTTGCACACTTAATCATAACTATGGAAATAATTTTATTGTTTCCTGGGAGCTAACCTTTCAAGATATTTTTTTTTTTTTTTTGCCAGTACTGAGGCTTGGACTCAGGGCCTGAGCACTGTCCCTGGCTTCCTTTTGCTAGCACTCTACCACTTGGGCCACAGCGCCACTTCTGGCTTTTTCTATGTATGTGCTGCTGCGGAATCGAACTCAGGGATTCTTGTATATGAGGCAAGCACTCTACCACCAGGCCATATTTCCAGCCCTTAAGATCATATTTAACAACACCCTAAAACACTGATATTGTGTCATTCTTCCTTGTATCCTTTTCCTGGTACCTCAAACTTAAGTCTGACCTCAATAAAAATATGATTTTTCTTATTCACAACTAATATATTTCTTCTTGCTGTGAATGGGGGCTCTGATAACTCGCTTCTTAAAAATATTGGTAAGCTGGGCACCAGCGGCTCACACCTGTAATCCTAGCTACTGAAGGGGCTGAGCTCTGAGGATCACACTTTCAAGCTGGGCAGGAAAATATGTGAAGCTCATATCGACAATTACCTACCAAAAAGCCCGAAGAGGAGATGTGGCTCAAGTAGTACAACGCTGGCCTTGTACACAAAAGCTCAGGGATAGTGCCCAGGCTCTGAGTTCAAGCCCCAGGAGACACACACACACACAGAGTATTTTGTTATGCAGTGTTTAATACTACTATGATTTTGTAAAAATATGGTGGAAACTCCCTATTAAAAGGTTGGGAATGATAGGCTCTAACAGGATGTTTGGAATTTCGCTTTTGTTTTAAATCAAGCTCGAAGGCATGAATCGCGCTCATTTAATACGGTGACTTAATAAAAAGTAACTCATTTTCTTGGTTTATTCTATTTCCTCATTTAAAATGAAAGTCCCAAGTTGGCAGTCTGTTCCAAGGGAAAAATCGCTAAAGGGGGTGGGGGTGGGGGATGGGGGGTGGAGGCACCACAGAAGCACCGTTTGAATGGAATCTTCTAGAACATCGTCCCTCAGCTAAGACCGCCCTCAGTTCCACGGGCTGTCCTCGGGGAACGTCATCCGCTTCTCCTTCCCGTGATTAAAAACAAGGACCGCTCTCCATTTTCCCCAAGAGCCTTCTGCCCAGGGACCCTGTCAAGAGGCCTGGGGGCTCCGGCGCTGCCCGGGCGCTGCCCCGGCGTTTTCCTGACGTGGCCGCCGGGGCCCTCGAGTCCCACTCATTTGAACGAGGCTGGGACCCTCCCTGGGCCCCTCCCCCCCCCCGCCCCCGGCGCATGGCGGGGACGGCCGCGGCCGGGCCCCAATCACCAGAGGGCCCAGGAGGGCGCTCCGGAGCTTCTCTGGGGTCCTCACACAATCCTTGATTTCCCTTCCGCCTCTCCCAAGGCCCTCGCGCCCGGCCTCCCCGTCGGGGTCTTGATGGCGAAACTCTTACAACCGCGCTCGGAATTCCGCCGGCCCGGTGTCTCCCCACTCCGACCCAGAACGCGGCGCCGGGAGACTCGCGCGTCGAAGACCTAACGTTTTGGCGCCAAACCGGCGAGTGCGGAGCGCTAGAGCACGCTGTGGGCGGGGCTAGAGGCGTACGCAGGAGGGGCGGGGCTAAGAGGGGCGGGGGCGGGGCCAGAGCCGTGCGCGGGGCGAGAGGGGGAGCGCCGGGGGCGGGGCGACGAAGGGGCGGGGCTCCGGGGCGGGGCGGAGCCTGAGGAGCCGGGACGAGGTGCCTAGGATGGACGAAGCTCAGTGGACACGCTTGCCTAGCAAGAGCCACATCCTGCTTTCGATCCCCGGTACCAAAAAAGAAAAGTCGAAAAGAATCCTGCTGGGAGGGACCCTGGAATGAGGGACGGTCCTCATTGGTGGAGGCTAGAAGAGAGGGAGGGGCACGGGTGCTCACGCCAAGGAGGCCCCTAAAGCAGGGCACTGAGGTGGTCCCAGGGTCCCAGGGTCCCAGGGAGGGATGCCGAGCAGAGGTTCCTGACCTTGGCCAGAGAGATGTCGTATAGATGGCTTGACCTAAGCAGAACCCCCGGTGAAGAGGTCAAATATGGGGTCCTTTTTCCCCCTGCCCAAGTTATCCCTAACAGATTTTCATACCTCACAGTTTCTAATTTCCTTCCGACTCTCTCCGTTTTGCCTGTCTGCTTTCTGTGACTGAATTACCCAAGGGCCATTCATGATGGAGAGTCATTTTTCCCTCTTCCTAACGAGTAGTTTTAAATAGACTACAACAGCTAAACATATTTTGGTGCCGTTTTAAATAGAATTTGGTGGGCTGGTCGTGCTAGCAAGGCCATCTCTTTCAGCTTCACCCTTGTCCCCTGAAATGGAAACACACTGTTGAAGACAGTCAGGAAACCTTTGAAAGAACATCTGTCGAGTGTGGAGACTGCCATATATCTTGGATGAATATATCTGTGCAAACAGTTCTCTGGGTTCAAAGTACAAAGCAGTCCTCCCCCCCACCCCCTTTCTGGATCATTTTGCTGGAATTTAAAAAAAACGTACAATTGAGCAGCTGGTGTTTTGTAGGATTCTCTCCTCTCAAGGGGTTTTTTTTTTTAAAGAGACCACAAATAAGCGCCATCACTCTTCAAAATTATTTTCCAGAAACATAGCCTGTCCGCTTTGTTAAATGGAAATTAATGCCCATTTTGAGCAGGAGTCCTCACCTAAAATAATTATAGTAACTTGAACGACTTGTTAGATGAAGAACTGCAAAGAGTACAACAAGCCCATTTAGGGAAATGAAACATATGTAGTTTGCTGTAGTGACAGCTGGGAGAGAGAAATGTTCATAATATTTGAGAGTTGTGTGCAATACACTTAGAAAAAGAAACTGCAATGAGATTGTTAATGACAAATTCATGAAGTGAGGATAAAAATTTTGCTGGGGTATATTGATGGTTATATACAATGTATTTGTCAGTGTGCGTGTGTGTGTGTGTATGTGTGTGTGTGTGTGTGTATGCTGGTACTGGGTCTTGTACTTGGGGCCTGGGTGCTATCCCTTTTTTTCTCAAGGCTTGGCACTCTACCACTTGAGCCCCAGATCCACTTTTTAACTGGAGATAAGAGTCTCATGGACTTTTTGTTCAGGCTGGCTTTGAACCAGGATCTTGGTCTCCTGAGTAGCTAGGATCACAGCAACAGTATGAGCCATCAATGCCCTGCTGAACCTTAAAATTTTGTCGGTGGTGGGACTTGAACTCGGGGACTGGGTGCTGTCCCTGAGCTCTTTTGCTAGCATCACTTTGGGTTTTCTGGTGGTTAATCAGAAATAAAAGTCTCACAGACTTTCCTGCCCCAGGATGGCTTCAAACCGGGATCAAATCTCAGCCTCCTGAGTGAGTAGCTAGGATTACAAGCGTGAGCCACCAGCGCCTGGCTTAAAACTATTTTAAGCAACTAACAACCCTGAAAGATTTAATTAACACTTTGCACTTGAAGACCTTTCCAGTCAAATCAGGGCAAAAATATATATTAAGTCTTTCATATCCTACAAAAAAAATCGGAATATGGCAAAGGTAGCATTTCAAACTGGTGAGAAAACGATGAGTTCAGTGAGTGGTGCTGCAATGACAGTGGCGCCATCTGGAAGGAAAGTAAAATTGGAACAATACTTCACACCTTATACCAAAATATGCTCCAGATGGATCAAAAAATCCAAATAATAACAAAAGTCCTCATAGAAAATATGGAGCAATTTATCATTTTGTAAGAAAATCTTCTGTGTTTGTATGGGGGGGGGGGTACGGGGTTTGAACTCTTGGTCTCACACTTATTAGGCCCTCAAACACTGAGCCAGACTTCGAGCCCAGAAAAAATTATTAAGTACAACTTAAAACTTGGGACACCATATGAGACTTCAATTTTTTTAAATCCCGCATAACAAAATGCTACTCTCCTACCCAAGATACAGAGCACGGAAAGCCATAGTTCTCATGTCAGCTAGTAACTAGATAATATAACCTGCTCAACTGAGAAAATCCTTCAGGAATTCCATAATTTCCCCATAAAAATTGGAAATTTGTACATCCTAAGAAATAAACCAGGCTGTGAGATCACCATTAAGATCTAGCAGAATTTTAAACCATTACACTTTACTGCCACTCTGTGGACAACCCGCTTATAGCCAAATAGAGGCATATAGTGACAGAAGGCTAGTGGTCTTCCTCAAAATCCTGGGGATATGTACATTCTTGGGGGGTCAGGAGCTTATACTTGAGAGATATTTTGCTAGAGAAACGAAGAAAGACTCATCATAATTTCACTGGGAGCCGGTGGCTCACACCTGTAACGCCAGCTACTCATGGAGGCTGAGATTTTAAAATGCAGATTTAAAGCCACCCTGGAGACTCTTACCTCCAGTTAACCACAAAAAGCCAGAAGTGGAACTAAGGCTCAAGGGGTAGAGTGCCAGCCTTGAGTGAAAAAGATAAGGGACAGGTGGCTGGGAATATGGCCTAGTGGTAGAGTGCTTGCCTTGTATACATGAAGCCCTGGGTTCGATTCCTCAGCACCACATATATAGAAAAAGCCAGAAGGGGCACTGTGGCTCAAGTGATAGAGTGCTAGCCTTGAGCGGGAAGAAGCCAGGGACAGTGCTCAGGCCCTGAGTCCAAGCCCAGCACTGGCAAAAAAAAAAAAAAAAAAAAAGGGACAGAGCCCCAGCTCTTGAGTGCAAATCCTAGAATGAGCACACCACACACAGGGAGAGGGAGGGGAGAGAGAGAGAGAACAAAAAAACAACTTTTACAAGTCGGTTTTAGAAAGTGGAAACTGTATTTTACATTCTTCCTAAAAGTGTCCCTGGACATTGTAGTCATAACTTGTTTTGTTGAATGGCAACTCCTTCATAGAACTGCTTAAAGATTATAAGTTAAGTTGCAGGAAGAAGCTTCTTCATAACCATAATGACACGGGTCATGGGTCATTCTGCTGCTGCCTGGTGCTCGTGGACGGTTCCCTCCAAGGGTTACGCTGCTCCTTTCCACAGAGATTGGCAAGAACAGACTGCGGTTCCCACCCCTTCTTTCTACCATCTCTTTACTCTCCATCTGTCACTCAAAGCTGAAAGGTACAGCAAATTCTATTCACACAGCAGTATATACAGGAAAACTGTGAGCCAAATGGTTTTTAAAAATTCATGTTCAGGGGCTGGGGATATAGCCTGTGGCAAGAGCACTTGCCTCGTATACATGAAGCCCTGGGTTCGATTCCCCAGCCCCACATATATAGAAAACGGCCAGAAGTGGCGCTGTGACTCAAGTGGCAGAGTGCTAGCCTTGAGCAAAAAGAAGCCAGGGACAGTGCTCAAGGCCTGAGTCCAAGGCCCAGGACTGGCAAAAAAAAATTCATGTTCAACTTACTAAACTAATAGCATTTAAAATTTTTTCTGCCAGGCGCTGGTGGCTCACATCTGTAAATCCTAGCTATTCAGGAGACTGAGAGCTGAGGATTGCAGTTCAAAGCTAGCCCTGGCAGAAAAGTCCATGGGACTCTTCTCTCCAATTAACTACCTGAAAACTGGAAGTGGAGCTTTGGCTCAAAGTGGTAGAGCACTAGCCTTCAGCAAAAGAACCAGCAAAAGAGCTCAGGGTCGGGGCTGGGGATATGGCCTAGTGGCAAGAGAGCTTGCCTTGTATACATGAGGCCCTGGGTTCGATACCCCAGCACCACATATACAGAAACTGGCCAGAAGGGACGCTGTGGCTCAAGTGGCAGAGTGCTAGCCTTGAGCAAAAAGAAGCCAGGGACAGTGCTCAGGCCCTGAGTCCAAGGCCCAGGGCTGGCCAAAAAAAAAGAGCTCAGGGTCAATGCCCAGGCTCTGCGTTCAAGCCACAAGACTGACAAGAACAACAACAACAAAACCCTCCCAACCAAAAATATCTAAAGTCAATTAGACAACTACACATTTCACTTTGGAATGAACATTTGAAATGTATAGTTATGTTGCATGAGCATGGTGGGTTCTTGTTTTCTGGCAGGATAGAACTAGAACACAGAACAATGAGCAGTTGTAAAGATAGTTAGCAAAGAGAAGGTCACTTAGGAGAGTGTGCTGTGGGACCTGGAAACCAGTTTTCCCAGGGACCTGCTGTTTTGTATTGTTTCCTCCCACTCCTGGCAGTTGGTCAGGGGGTGACTGGTTTGACTGAGGCCCTCCCCTGGTGGGTAGGCGCAGGATAGTAGCTTACAGGAGGAGTGGCCTGAGTTATAGCAGGAGCCAAGACCCTCCCTTGAGTGGTGGCCACTGGCTTGGGTGTATGGGGGGAGTTGGCCTGAACTGATTGGCTGATATCTTCCTTCCATTAGATCCTCAACAGGCACATGTCATCTCCCTGGATCCAATCAGTGTAAGTCAGGCATGCAGATTATTCCTAGCTTAAACAACTGCTAGCAAAAAATAATTTATCCTGATGGCCTTCCATTCTAACCACTCATGTCTGCTGTCAAAGACCTTGTTAACTGTAAGGTCCACCCCTGGGAGGGCTCCATGCAGATACACCCATCTGTTTAAGTCTGCACCCACTACCTTCATTACCTAGGTAACTGGCACACCTGGAGGCAGTTACCTCCCCCTTCTCTGAGGTCACATCCAACCCACCTGGCCATACCTCCCGCCCCTGCCCTAGACAAGGCATGGCCCTTTGGTGGTTCAGCCCTTCTCTCTGGCCATGCATCATCTCGGCCACATGCTAGCAATTCGAGAATAAACTTTTCTCTCCTGCCTGAATATCGAGTGGTGTTCTCCTTTATTGGCTACCTACTTTAATAACTCTTACATTAACATTTTCCAGTTGTTGGCTCAAACAAATAGAACTGGCATCCAAGGGGACTCCAGTAGCTGGGACAGGAAATGGTTGTCTGGGGGCCATTCAGGAGGACTGTGTGTGCTTCTTGTGTCCTGTAGCACGTAAAAGCATCAGCCTCTCCCCACAGTCAGCACAATGGACTAATGGACTCACCCACCTGAATGAATGAGGTGAACTAACTTCCTTTTAAATCCATTTTGGCTGGGCATGGTGGTTCATGCCTGTAGTCCCAGCTACTCAGGAGGTAGAGGTAGCAGGATCATAAACAGAGAAGCCCAGGTGGGTTGAGGCAAAGGCAGCTCATAGACCCTTTCTTTTAAAACAAACTTAGAAGGCAAAATGATGGGTTGTGGCTCAAGTGGTTGAGTATCTGCCTAACAAGTACAAGGTCTTTAGTTCAAACCTCAGTACTGAAAAAATATATAATCTTGCCTTTGGCTCACACTAGGAGTGAACTTTAATGGCCTTTGCCCATGGACTGGGAGTGAGTACCCTTATCCCTAGAGCAGTGTTACTTTTTTGTTTTGTTGTTTCTGTTTTGAGATGACATTAGATAACCACGCAAGCAGGCTCCTCTACCAAGGCCCTTCTTGGTTCTTGGAAGAGCCTCAGTCGTGCGAGGTGGAGGAGGAGAGGCTGAGAATGGAGGAGTCCTTCCTGTGCAGGGCTTTCAGCTTCTGGGTTTTCTTCACCCCTCTGTGAAGGTAAAAAAAAGACACAAACAGAAACAGATCAAACAACCTAAGTTGATTGAGATTATGTCAGCAGCCAGGGTACAGCAGGCCCAAAAGCTGGGAACCCACCAGCTCCATAATGTATTAGATGGAGATTTATACAACCAGCAGAGAATTTGGAAGTAACTTCTGGTGCATATATAAGAAAATAAAGCTGGGTGCTAGCAGATGATGCCTGTAATCCTAGCTACTTAGAAGGCTGAATTCATAGTTCAAAGTCAGCCTTGGCAGAAATGTCCATCAGATTTTTATTTCCAATTAACCACCAAAAACCAGAAGTGGCTCACCGTGGCAGAGCACCAGCCTTGAGCTAAATAGCTCAGAGACACAGTACCTAGGCCCTGAGTTCAAATAAATAAATAAATAAATAAATAAATAAATAAATAAATAAATAAATAAATACAGGCAAGAAAACAGGTAGTTAAAAGAGAGACACAAGACCAAGTTCCAAGGGTAGGAAATTTGACAGGAAAAGAAATATAGCCAACATATACTGAATGGCTCAGCTGATGGACTTAGTAGGCACATGGCATGAAGACCCTATCTCAAAAATAACTAGCACCAGGGGCTGGGAATGCGGCTTAGAGGTAGAGTGCTTGCCTTGCATGCATGAAGCCCTGGGTTCGATTCCTCAGCACCACATATATAGAAAAAAACGCCAGAAGTGGTGCTGTGGCTCAAATGGTAGAGTGCTAGCCTTGAGCAAAAAAGGAAGCCAGGGACAGTGCTCAGGCCCTGAGTCCCAAGCCCCAGGACTGGGGAAAAAAAGAAAAACAAACAAAAAATAACTAGCACCAACCAAAACAGGCTGGAGATGTGGCTAATAGTTTGCCCACCTATCAGGTGTGAAGCGCTGTATTCAAATCCTGTACAACCAAAAGTTTCTCTCTTTCTCTCTCTCTCTCTCTCGTCCTCGAGCTTGAACGCAGGGCCTGGGCACTGTCCCTGAGCCTCTCTGTGCTCAAGGCTAGCACTCTGCCACATGAGCCACGGTGCCACTTCCAGCTTTTTCTGTTTATATGATACTGAGGAATCAACCCAAGGCTTCATGCATGTTCAGCAAGCACTCTACCACTAAGCCACATTCCCAGCCCCCAAAAAGTTGCAATTTCTTAACATATTACAATACTTAATTTTTTAACTCTGAAGATTCTTGTTTTGTTAGTCATTTTTTTAATTAAAATTTTTTTTTAGGCGTGAGTCTTGAACTCAGAGCCTAGGCACTGTCCCTGAGCTCTTTTGCTCAACCACTTTGAGCAACTGTGCTACTTCTGGCTTACTGGTAGCTGTTGGAGATAAAGAGTCTCAAGGATTTTCTTGCCCAAGCTGGCTTTAAACTATGATCATCAGATCTCAGCCTCCTGAGCAGCCAGGACTACAGACATGAGCCACCAGTGCCCAACTAGTCAATAATTCCTTATTGGCATACCAGAATATAATTTTTTTGGGGGGGGGCCAGTCCAGGGCCTTGGACTCAGGGCCTGAGCACTGTCCCTGGCTTCTTTTTGCTCAAGGCTAGCACTCTGCCACTTGAACCACAGCGCCACTTCTGGCCATTTTCTGTATATGTGGTGCTAGGGAATCGAACCCAGGGCCTCATGTATACGAGGCAGGCACTCTTGCCACTAGGCCATATCCCCAGCCCAGAATATAATTTTTTTTTGCCAGTCCTGGGACTTGAATTCAGGGCCTGAGCATTGTCTCTGAGTTTCTTTTGCTCAAGGCTAAAGCTCTAACACTTGAGCCACAGTGCTACTTCTGGCTTTTTCTGCTATGTGGTACTGAGAAATCGACCCCAGGGCTTCATGCATGCTAGGCACGCACTTTACCACTAAGCCACATTCCCAGCCCTAAAATGGTAATATTTTTGTGTGCTGGTATTGGTACTTAAACTCATGGCCTTGTTCTCTTACTTGGCTTCTTTGTCCAAGGCTGGTACTCTACCACTTGAGCCATGTCTCCACTTCTGACTTTTTTCTAGTTAATAAAAAGTCTCATGGAGGGCTGGGAATATGGCCTAGTGGCAAGAGTGCTTGCCTCGTATACATGAAGCCCTGGGTTTTATTCCTCAGCACCACATATATAGAAAAAGGCCAGAAGTGGCGCCGTGGCTCAAAGTTGCATAGTGCTAGCTCTTGAGCAAAAAGAAGCCAGGGACAGTGCTCAGGCTCGGAGTCTAAGGCCCAGGACTGGCAAAAAATAAAAGTCTCATGGATGTTTCTGTCCAGGCTGGCTTCAAACCATGATCCTCAGATCTTAGCCTTCTGAGAAGCTAGGATTACAGGGCTAGCTTTGAACTACAATATGAGCTAGGATTATAGGTGTGAGCTATCAGGGCCTGGCTTGTTTGTTGACTCAGTCTCCTGAGAACTTGGATTACAGGCACACACAACTACACACCCAGCTCTCACGCAAGTTTAACCACCTAAGGTCAGGCTCCTAACATGCTTAGTTCAACACTCAGCCTACTGTAAGCTACTGGTAATGGGAACCACTGAAATCATGTCACAATGTAGTTCTATTATATGTAGGTTAGAGACTGAACTCAGGGCCTTGAGCTTACCAGGAAGGGCTTTCAGTTGGCTTTTTCTACTCCCAGCTGGTACTCTACCACTTGAACCATAATTCCACTTCTGGCTTCCTGCTAGCTAATTGGAGATGAGACTCGAATTTGTCTGCCTGGTGGTTCTCAGGTCTCAGCCTCCTTAGTAGCTAGGATTTTAAATGTGAGCCACTGGTGGCTGTCTACATTTTTTTTTTTTTTTGAGGTAACATCTTTATGCCTCGGCTGGCCTAGGCTGCAATCTTCCTGCTTGTTCTTCCCCTTGTCACTGGGAATGACAGGCCCACACCACTGCGCCCAGCCATTGGTTTAGACAGCATCACAGTGGGCTGGTCTCAAACCACGATCCCCCAATCTCTACCTCCCAGGTAGCTTACGTACGGGCTTACAACTTACAAGATTACAGGCTTGAGCCACAACGAGTATTTAAATGAAATTGGTAGTGTTTTCTCAAACCTGGTAGCAGAATTCTTGTAGTTTTCAGAGGGGCTTTCTGGGCCCAAGGAATAGAGCTCTTCATGGCTGTGAAGTGACACCACAGACCGGGGAGATTCTGACTTCTCTTCTCTTTCCGACTCTACTTTTTCCTTCCTGTGGAGGGGGGACAAAACAGCAGTAAGACCAGTTCAAAACTTCCGTGATACTTCTTCAAGAGTTTCACTCATGCCTGTAATCCTAGTTTCTCAGACAGCTGAGATCCGAGGATTGCACTATGAAGCCAACCCTGGGCAAGAAAGTCCTCTAATTAAAAACAGAAAGATCTGGAAGTGGTTCTGTGGCTCAAGTGGTAGAGCACTAGCCTTGACCAAAAAAGGAGCTCAGGGACAGCACCCAGGCCCAGAGTTTGAGCTCCAGGACCAGCAAAAAAAAAAAAAAGAATTTGGTTGGAATATTGACAGGTATTGAGAAAAAAATAAAGAGTTTACAGATCTGTCTGTGACACTAACACAAGTAACAGAAACAGAAGCACGACACTGTACCCTTCATTTGTCTTCTAGACGTAAGTGAAAATGTGTGACCAGGCACTAGGCTAAGCCTTGGTGTCATGGTCATCCAGTTTGAGGATCGTGACCTTCAGGACAAACCTACAGTCTCAGCAGATGAACAAATAAATCTAGACTCTATTCTGGAGGATGAGACAGATACCAGAGCTCTTCCTGAGTAGAGCAGTCAGGGGAGACCTTCCTAGAGGAGAAAGAGACAGTTGAAGGCCGTTCACCCATTCTACCCATGTCATTGACTCTCCTGCCTCCCTCTGGGTGCAGAGAGACACAAAGGCCTGGCTAATCATAGCCTTGCTTTCGTCAGAACCCATTGGTCCAGACAGAGTGGGTGGGGCGGGGACCCAGGCAGAGCCATCAGACTGTGAAGCTTGACTGGTGGAAGCTGAAGAGAGGAGATGTCTCTTCCTTTTTGTGAGGTGCTATAAAGACACATAATTGGGGTTGTCTGGGGCTCTGAGGGCAAAGCCAGCACCCAGAAGGAAGAATTGTGGAGGGAGGGAGAGCAGGAAAACATCACAGATCCCTTAGGAGAAGTTCCTGAAGCCCAGGGTTCATTGTGTGCTCACTTTGTGTTGTTGCTTGCAACCAAGAGACTCTGATTTGCATATTCATAGAGCACAAAGCCCAGCGTGGGGCTCAGAGGTAAGACCAGATCAATGGAAGCCCCCCCCCCCCCCCCCCGGCCCACAGTGAAGGAGGCAAATACAACGCTGAAGGAGTCCCACGGCAGGTGTTCCCTGGGCTTTCCCACTGTGAACTCTTACACTCTTCCCCTTGAACTCTTTCCATGGTTTTGGTTTGAGCCAACCTTGAGAAAACCTCCGTTTCTTGCTGGCTTCCCTTAAATTTCCTGTCTTCAGACTGGTGGTAGGACGGGATGAACTTATGGCTGATCTTTTTATTTTCTGCTGGGTTACGAATTTTCATCACCTGTCTGGGTGGAACACGAGCAGATGGAGAAAAGAGTCAGTGTGGTCTTCTCAAGCACATTTTTTTTTTTTTTGCCAGTCCTGGGGCTTGAATTTAGAACCTGAGCACTGTCCCTGGCTTCTTTTTTTTGCTCAAGGCTAGCACTCTACCACTTGAGCCACAGCGCCACTTCTGGCTTTTTCTGTTTATATGGTGCTGAGGAATCAAACACTGCACTTCATACACGCTAGGCGGGCAATCTACCACGAAGCCACATTCCCAGCCCCTCAAGCACATTTTTAAAGTTCATTCACCTCAGCCAGCTAAGAGCCACGCAAGGAACAGAGCTGACAAGCCAGCAGTGACTGGATCACTCATCTCAGGTGCCTGGGGATGCAGGGAGGTCTAGGAAGGGTCCCTGTACTCTAGGACCATAAACACAAATTCCAGAGGAAGGCTTGATTAATGCTGGCTACTGCTGCCAGAGGAGGTTTCTCTGTGCTCACGTAACTTTGGGTCTACCATGGGAAGGCTGAACTGGATATTACCTCAGCTGGCTTTGGAAATGTGGCTAAATACTGACACTTACTTTAGGGAGATGCAGATTATAAGTATTAAAGGTAGGCAAGAGAGCAATTAATGTGTGTATGTGTGTGTGCATGTACACACACACACATAGTGAATTAAGATGCTGTCATCAGCTGGATGTAGTGGTATATGCCTGTAATCGCAGCTACTTAAGGAAGCTGAGGCAAGAGGATTGCTTGGGCCTATGAGTTTGGAGACCACCCTGGACCTTGCTGTGTTGACAGCAAGACCTCATTTCAAAAAGAAAAAATAAAAAAGATGCTGTCCTATACTTCTCTGGTATTATAAGGAGATATAAAAGGGCTGGCTTTTGCCAGGCACTGGTGGCTCACCCCTGTAATCCTAGCTACTCAGGAGGGAGGCTGAGATCTGAGGATCACGATTTGAAGCCAGCCCAGGCAGAAAAGTCTTTGAGAATCTTGTCTCCAATTAATCACCAAAAAGCTGGAGCTAGCTTTGAGCAAAAGCAGCTCAGGGATAGTGTCCAGGACCTGTGTCCAAGCCTTAGGACACCTGTGGCAATGGACAAATGAAAAACAACCTGTCTTTCCCCAAAGCCTTTGTACCTTAGGAAGTCGTTTTGCAGTCCCTGTAAGTAACTATTAAAATAATTCCATTCCTCCCAGTGTAGCCGGTAGAGCTGGTTCAATCTTTCCCTTCTCTTCTTCATGTTGTTCAGGGTCAGGCTGATGATGTCAGCATAAGTTGGGGTAGAGTCAGTGGATTCCATTGTCAAGGAAAGTCCCAAAACACCCAGCCCTGCTGTCCCCTTGCTTTTACTGGCCTATGCCTACTTCGTGGGGAAAGGCCCAGTGTTTCTTCCTGAGAGTTCTGCTAAGCAAGCAATGGCCCCTGCTGGTTAGCCACAGAAGGAGGGATGACCAGCCTGTAGCTAGGCAGGCACACATGCATCATAATATCTTCCCCCCGCTCCTGTGGAGGACAGGGAGCTAGCAGATACTTCTTGAAGATGTCCTGAAGTCTCACTGTTACCAGCAGGGAGCCCAGGAAGGGGCCCGGGTCCCTCTCCTTTCAGGGCTAAGGGTTCATTCTCCGTCTTAGGTTTGCGTGTCTGCTCCACCCTGCCTCCCTCCTCCATTCACCCCTTCTTGGTTGATAGAACCTCAGCTCATTTTGTACAAGCGGAGGGACTTCCACCAAGATATGTTATCTTCTTTTATTTTATTTTTTATTTTTTATTTTTTGCCAGTCCTGGGCCTTGGACTCAGGGCCTGAGCACTGTCCCTGGCTTCTTTTTTTGCTCAAGGCTAGCACTCTGCCACTTGAGCCACAGCGCCACTTCTGGCCATTTTCTGTATATGTGGTGCTGGGGAATCGAACCGAGGGCTTCATGTATAAGAGGCAAGCGCTCTTGCCACTAGGCCATATCCCCAGCCCCGATATGTTATCTTCTTTAGACCCATTTCCTAGTCTTATTGTAAGAGGTGTGACCATACCTACTTCAGATGATGACGATGCTGAAGGTGATGGTGGTTAGCATCAGGTAGATGCCATTTAATCACAACACCATTAATATTTATACCTATCCTTACTTTAGTAGGGAATAGATTAAGTGGAGCTGAAGAGCTGGATGCCAGTGCCTCACACCTGTAACCCAAACTACTCAGAAACTCAGGAGGCTGAGAGACAAAGGATCGCAGTTCAAAGCCAGCCTAGGCAGAAAAGTTCACAAAACTCCATCTTCCAAAAAAAAAAAAAAATACAACCACCAGCAAATGGCAGGTCTGAAGGCATGGTTCAAGTGATAGAGCACCAGCCACAAGCAAACAAGCTGAGAAAAAAAAAACAATCAAAAAGCAGGTCTGAAGGCATAGTGTAATACCAGCCATGAGCAAGTAAGCTGAGCAAGTGTGAGGTCCTGTGTCCAAATCCTAGGACAATACGGAGTTGGAGGTTAAGCTGTGCACATGAGATCCTCCGGCCAGGGGTTGCTAAGCCAGAACTCAGAAGGAGGGGGGGCCAGGCACCCCCAGGTAGATGCCATCCACTTCAGCACACTGACATGTAGAATGTGGAGTGACATGCGGGGATTGTCACAATGCCGCGCCACACATGGCTGTTCTTATCCTGTCTATGGACATGTGAAGAAGTCGGTGGACGTGAAGCTCTCGAGGGAAAGTCTGATCTTTGCAAAGGCTCCTGGGAGGAGGAGCCCAAAGTGCTGTGTCCCATGCCAGACCTGGCACCTGCCAGCTGTGTGCCGAGCTCTTCCCACTACCGCCCCCCCTCATCTTCCTAACAGCCCCTTGAGGTGGCGTTTTCAAATCACTTGGCTGGGGCTAGACTGAGAGATCAATTGGATTCTAAATAGAACCCATGCTCTGATTGCTAGGACACAGGACACCAACACCTGCCACACCTGCTTTGTGGACACAGCAGGGTTTTATTGGGGGGGGGATTGTTTTGTTTTCTACCAAATCTTGGAGGCCATGTGAGGATGACAGTAGAGAAAAGACAGCTTAACGTGTGCGGACAGATCGCTGACCAGTGCACACTCAAGGGTCAGTTTGCATCTGGGAAGCACTAACTGGTTTTTTGTATTGTTTTGTTTTTCTTCCAGTCTGGGGGCTAAGTCTCAGAGACTGGGCACTGTCCCTGAGCTTCTTTTTGCTCAAGGCTAGCACTCTACCACTTCAGCCACAGCGCCACTTGTGTCTTTTTCTGTGCATGTGGTGCTGAGGAATCGAACCCAGGGCTTCATGCATGCTAGGCGAGCGCTCTACCACTAAGCCACAGTTCCAGCCTCACTAGCTAGTTTTGGAGAAAGAAGAAGTGCCTACATAGACATTCATTCTGGTGGAGAGAAAAAGGAGTTTGTGTACTTAAGTGTGTGTGTGTACTGAGGCTTGAACTCAGGAGCTCATGCTCTTGCTTAACTTTTACCACTTAAGACTGGCACTCTACCATTTGAGCCACAGCTCCACTTCCAGCTTTTTGCTGGTTAATTGGAGAAAAGGGTCTCATGAACTTTCCACTCCAGACTGACCTCGGTCAGTCAAATCTCAGCTTTCTGAGTAGCTAGGAATTATAGGCATGAGCCAAAGGCACCTGGCTCCCATGGGGGAATGTGCCTTGCTCATCATCTCTCAGCCATCTTTGTGTCTAGATGTAAAGCTAAGATAAGCAAGCTTCTGCCTGTGGGTCAAATCGATGGCTGTCCCTGCTGAGCAGTCACTGTGCAAGGCTTTGCATAAAAGCCTGCCTCTCCCCCAACCCCTGTTCCTGGGGAGAGACAGCAGGGCCTGTGGGGCCAAAGATATGGTAGGGCTTTGGTCCTTTCCCTCCGGGTTATCAGCACATCCTGGCCACGATGGTGCAGGGTAGCATAGTTAAGAAGAAAGTACATGATCAGCGGGCTCTTCCCATAGAGATTGAAGAGGCTACAGGTCGGCTCAGGATTTTTGCAGGCAATGGAGGACTGAGAAAAAAAAAAAAGAATTTAAAAAAGATATTGCCATGTTCCTAAACTCTGGAGAGAAAAAAAAGATATTTCCATGTTAATAGCATATATTAAGAAACAGGTCTGGCTGGGCACTGGTGGTTCATGCCTGTAAATCCTAGCTACTGAGTAGGCTGAGATCTAAGGATCGTGGTTCAAAGCCAGCCCGGGCAGGAAAGTCCGTGAGACTCTTATTTCCAGTTAACCACCAGAAAACTGGAAGTAGAACTGTGGCTCGAAGTAGTAGAGCACTAGCCTTACGTAAAACAGCTCAAGGACAGCACCCAAGGCCCTGACTTCAAACATTACAACCAGCAACAACAACACAAAAGAAATATAGGCCTGACACAGCGGCTCACACCTCTAACCCTCTCTACATAAGAGGCAGAAATTGGGAGGATCATGGTTTGAAGCTGTTTTGGGCAAAAAGTTAGTGCGACCCCATATTAGGAAGTAGAGGTGAGACTCAAATGGTAGAGCACCAGCCTTGACTTAAAAAAACAAAAAACAAAAAACATAAAAAAGTTAAGTGAGAGTATAAGGCAAGGCTCACAGTTCAAGCGCTAGACTAGCACAAAAAATATGAAGAGCTGAAAACCTAAAAACTATTTTAAGCGTTGTAATTGTTTATGGTACTGACAATGCCTACCACTTGGTAGGCTGGCACTCTGCCACTTGAACTTCTCTGCCAGTCACTTTTTGTATAGGTTATTCTTGAGGAAATTTTTCTAGAGTAACTTTTAAAGAGTTCTTACCTTGGGCTGGGGATATGGTCTAGTGGCAAGAGTGCCTGCCTCATATACATGAGGCCCTGGGTTCTATTCCCCAGCACCACGTATACAGAAAATGGCCAGAAGTGGCGCTGTGGCTCAAGGGGCAGAGTGCTAGCCTTGAGCAAAAAAGAAGCCAGGGACAGTGCTCAGGCCCAGAGTCCAAGCCCCAGGACTGGCCAAAAAAAATAAATAAATAAAGAGTTCTTACCTTCATATCCACAGAGATATATTTCCTAGCCATGTCTCCCACCCCCTTTTCACTTGCAGTACTGGGGTTTGAACTCAGGGCCTTGCATTCTTGCTTAGCATTACCACTCAAGGCTGGCACTCTACCACCTGAGCTACACAGCCACATCTGGCTTTTTATCAGTTAGTTGGCGATAAAGAGTCTCTTGGATTTGTCTGCCTCAGTCATCAGATCTCAGCTTCTTGAGTAGCTAAAATGATAAGCATGAACCATGAGCCCATAGCCCATCGTGTGTGTGTGTGTGTGTGTGTGTTTGTGCATATGTGTGCACATATACTCATGCTGGGGCTGGAACTAGGGGCCTGGGAACTGTCTCTATGCTTTTTGTGTGCGTGTGTGCGCATGCGCACATGCACGGGCACCAGTCCTGGGGCTTGAACTCACAGTCTGGGTGCTGTCCCTAAGCTTTTCTGCAAAAGGCTAGTGCTCTACCACTTGAGCCACAGATCCATTTCAGGCTTGCTTTTTTTTTATTGTTTGGTGGATAAAAGCGCCTCACCAACTTTTCTAACCAGGCTGGCATTGAACCACAATCTTCAGATCTCAGCCTTCTGGGTAGCTAGGTTACAGGCATGAGCCACCAGCACCTGGCTTTCCTTTTAAATAACCTCTGCTATGGAATCTCCAGTCACGAACGCTCACCTCTTTAAACATATTTTCACATTCTCTGGCTTCTGATATTCTCTTCACTTGCCGTGTGGCTTTTCTCCAGATGAGTGTCTGACGACGAGGGTTTCCTGTCCATAGATAGCAAAAAAGTGATCACTAGAGCTTGCCAGTGATGACAAGGAAAAGCACAAGGCCGGTCTCAGCCACCAGTGCGTGAAGAAGCCTGGATGCAGCTGGATCACTGCAAGATGCTACAGGATACTGCTATCATAAATCCTATGATGTCACTTACTTTACAGCCATATAAATACATGGGGGATACATGTTTGTTTATATACTACTCTATTTGTTGATCCAACAAATATTTGTTGAATACCTACTATGTACCAGGTCCTTGCTTGGGTGCTAGAAATAGACTGTCTCCAAGAACCTCCCCATTTGCTGAGAAAGAAAAGGAAGTATAAGCAGTAAGTATAACACTAGCTAGAATGACATGCTAGAACTCTACAGGGTACAGTGTGGCCACAGAACAAGGAAGGAGAGAGCTAAAGCATTTCAAAGTATGAGGCAGCAACAGGAAGTAAATTTCAATTAAGAGAGCAAAACAATCCAACTCTTGCACAAAAGAAGGAAGATTAATAAAGAATAGTTTAAAGGCTAGCAAAGAAACAACAGTAATTTATAAAGAGCTTATTAGAATGACTTGCAGTTATCAACAATAACAATGGAAGATAGAAAGCAGTGGAACAAAATCATCAAAGCACAGTAAGCAAATGTCTGTTAATTAAGGCTGAAGCTCAGAGTAGCACTTGCTTTGTACGTACAAGACCCAGGTTCGATTCTAGTATCCTACCAGAAACAAACAAAAAATCCTGCAGATCTAGACTTTTATACCCAGAAAAATTATCATTCAAGAACAAAGATAAAGACATGCAAAGAAAAACAAAAATTACTAAGAATTTACTAAGAAACCTGTGATTAAAAAAAAACCCAAAAAACTAATGAAGAAGCGGAAGGGGGGAGAGACAGAGGGAGAAAGAAAGATTTATGTACCATGTATATTTTTTTCCAGAAACAAAGATGGCCCTAAAAAGGTGACTCTTCAATAAATAGGCAAATAAAAGTATAATTTAACACCGATTGTAGAATATGAGGATGAGGATGTCATTTAATTGTTGGGTTTTATAATACGATAGACAGGCCCAAAATGACAGGACAAGGTACCACTAGAGTCTAGATGGAAGAGGTTGAGATTGAAGTACTCACAAGTCTTTGCTTTATTCAGGAAAGGGCAAGGGTTAAGGTATTTACTTTTAGATCAAGTTAAATATGCATGATAGAATTTCAAAATTATATAATAAGGTGGAGTTTAGTCATGGCCCCAGGAGGACAGGTAGCTCTTTGTCATGGGAGAATGACCTGTGTAGGTTTAGCCACTTCCCTGACCTCTACCTGCTGAATGCCTGAAGTAACTTAACCACTACAGCTTGCCTGGGCTGGCTTCAAATCTTGATCCTGATCTCAACCTGAGTAGCTAGGATTATAGGCATAAGGCATGGCCGCCCAGTGATAGAACTCTTTACGGAGGAAAACTGCCCCTGTTTGAGAACCACTGCAACAAAAAATATATACGGGATGTAGTTTTTCCCAAGTAGAATGACTAGACTAAGAGAAAAAGAACTAAAGAAATTTGGCAAGGGTCTGGTTTGGGAAAGAAATTAGGCCAGGGTGCTAGTGGTTCATGCCTGTAATCCTAGCTACTCAGGCTGAGATCTGAGGATTGTGGTTCGAAGCCAGCTGGGACACAAAAGTTCATGAAAATCTTATTTCCAATAAGCTAGCCCCCAAAAAGTCAGAAATAGTGCTGTGGCTCAAGTGGTAGAGTGCTAGCCTTGAGCAAAAAGAGGCTCAAGACAGTGTTCAGGCTCTGAGTTCAAGCCTCAGGACCAATACACACACACACACACACACACACACACACACACACACACACACACACACAGACTGAACTTCTCTTCACAACCTCAGACCTTACCCAGTGATTATGGAACCAGAGACAATTTCATGCTCTCCCAAAATACTGCTTTGTGCTAAGGCCCAGGAAAGAATGAATCTGAATTTGGAAGGTCCAATACTGAGTTGCAAGCCACTATTTCCCTTTGTGGAACTCAACGTACCTTTGACAGCACCCTGCATTTGCCACATTTCTTCTGCATTCAACTTGCCAGAAAGGGTTTTGTCATTGGTTGTATATCCACTACAAGACTTCAAGGAGAAAAAGAACAAAGTTAGCAATATTGGTGGCAAGAGGAACATGCAGCTCAAGGAATTCCCCTTGTTTTTAGCAAAAGAACACAAAGACAGAAAGCATTCATCTCCAATTAACCAGCAAAAAGGTCGAAGTGGAGCTGTGGCTCAACTTACTGAGTGCTGGACTTGAGTAAAAAGCTCAGGGACAGTACCTAGGCCCTGAGCTCAAGACCTAGGACTAGCAAAACAAAACAACACACACACACACACACACACACACACACGCATGCACGCACATACACACACAAAACTTAAGCAGGAGCCAAGCACTGAAAACTCAAACCTATAATCCTAGCTACAAAGGAGGTTGAGATCTAAGGGTTACAGTTCAAACCTAGCCCAAGCAGAAAAACCCATGAGACTATTATCTCCAAATAATAACCAAAAAGCAAGAAATGGAGTTGTGGTTCAAGTGGTAGAGAGCTAGCCTTGAAATAAAACACTAAGAAAGCATGTGAGGCACTGAATTCACGTCCTAGTGATGGCATACACATTAAAACTTTCAGGATTCCAGATTTTTGGATCATTTCTGTTTCTGGGTAGAAGATGTAATCTCCTAGCTGGGTTCTTGAAATAACAGTTGGACAGCTTTATGTGTTTCAGTACAAAGGCAATCCGTTTGTTGCAGGCGGTTGTGACAGGCAGTGTCCAAACACTGAGCAATATTTTCATCTGGCTCTCTGAGTGACAGCTGTCCCTGAGAAGCACCTGCTCCACCAGTGCTTTGGGGGCTGGTGTTTCTAGAACAACATTCATATGCTAAGTGCAGGGGCAGGAGCAAACGATCGTCATCAAGTCTAGAAACCTTTGGTGAGTGTCGGGTTTGTTTCCTGAGATGAAAGAGGTGGAACAATCATGGAGGAACAGAGATGAGAACAAGGTGGCCAAGGAGAAGATGATCCAGAACTTGAGGCATTTGGAATGAGAAACTAAGTCTGGAGAAGCTGCTGGAGGTGGAGGGTTAGGCAGGAAGTGGCCCCATTGATGGATACCCATAAAAGGCCATCGCAGGAAGTGATCCCGCTGATGGACGCCCAGGGAAGTCCATCATTGGGTAGGGATTGGGATGGGACTATGAGGAAAAGGAAGGTGCCCAGCTAGCAGCTGCTGCAATCAGCCAGGTAAGACATGAAGCTAGGAGTCAGTGGCTCTCTTCACCAACCCAAGCCTCAGACTTCCCTAGGGAGGCCAAGAAGGCAGCAGATAGCCCAGTGTGAGTTCTGAGAGGGGCCAGGGCAGAGGAAGGCCTGGTAATGCTGTAACAAGGGTGGTCTTTGAAGCCACCAGACCAGACAGGGCCATCCCCAGGCTACACCAGGAGAAGATGCAGACAGAGCATGACAGAAGCCAACAGAGATGCTTACGAATGGGGAGTTCCTGGGTACCAGTGGCTCACGCCTGTGATCCCAGCTACTCAGGAGGCTGAGATCTGAGGATCGTGGTTCAAAGCCATCCTGGGCAGGAAAGTCCATGAGACTCTTACCTCCAATTAGCCACCAGAAAACTGGAAATGATGCTGTTGCTCAAGTAGTAGAGAGCTAGCCTTCAGTTGAAGAACTCAGGGACAGAGGCCAGGCCCAGCGTTTAAGCCCCATGACTGACCAAAAAAAAAAAAAAAAAAAATGGGGAGCTGGCCAGGTGCTGGCTGGTGGCTCACGCCTGTAATATTGGTACTCAGAAGGCTGTGATCTGAAGATCACAATTCAAAACCATTTGGGTCAAAAGTCTCTAATTCACCAGCAAAAAGCCAGAAGTGGAGGTATAACTCAAGTGGTAGAGTGACAGCCTGAGCAAAGAAACCAAGCAAGAGTGTGAAACCCTGTATTCAAATCCTAGTTCACAAAAATATACAATGCACACTTGCGTGTGCACACATACACGTACCCACACACAGAACAGGCAGCCAGTGAAGAAGAAGGGCTCTGGCAACAAAAAAACAAAGAACTTGGTGTTAATGTAGAGCAAGAACAACAATGTAAAGTTTCCTCAAGAAACTAAAAACAGGGCTGGGGATATAGCCTAGTGGCAAGAGTGCCTGCCTCGGATACACGAGGCCCTAGGTTCGATTCCCCAGCACCACATATACGGAAAACGGCCAGAAGCGGCGCTGTGGCTCAAGTGGCAGAGTGCTAGCCTTGAGTGGGAAGAAGCCAGGGACAGTGCTCAGGCCCTGAGTCCAAGGCCCAGGACTGGCCAAAAAAAAAAAAAAAAAAAGAAACTAAAAACAGCTGGGCACTGGAAGCTCACACTTACAGTACTGACTACCTAGGAGGCTGAGACAGGAGGATTGATGAGACTGAAGCCAGACTTGGCAGAAAAGTCCGTGAGACTAACCACCAAAAAAGCCAGAAGTGGAGCTGTGGCTCAAGCGGTAGAGCACTAGCCTTGAGCACAAAAGTGCAGAGACAGCACCCAGGCCTTGAGTTAAAGCCCAGAACACACACACACACACACACACACACACACACACACACACACACACACACCCCAAACCAAACCTAACGATCTACCATATGATTCACATTCAGCTACCACATTTCTGAATATCCACAAACGAAATCAATACAGCAAAAAGCTACCGGGGCTCCCGTATCTATCGCTTTTGGGCTCACACTAGCTAGGGTATAGAATCAGCCTGCTTGGGCATCAATGAAGCAGGAAAGGAAGCAGGTATGAGGGATGATGACCAGACTGCAGGCTTCCATGAGGATTAACGGGAAAAAAAGAGACAGAAAACATCTCCCGCAGCCTCCCCTCCGTAGCGCTCAGAGGCCGGCTCCAAGCTGTGGCCGCCGCTCTCTGAGAGAATAATAGGGTAGAACGGGGGCAGGGGAGCCCACTGGAGGTGTGGCTCACATGACAGAATGCTGTGTGTGTGAAAAAGCTAAGCAAGAACAATAGGCCCTGAGTTCAAGCCCCAGTACCAGCACATACGCTCAGAGAAAGAATGGGGGGGTAGGGGGAGAGAGATGCACCACCAACAGGGAGCCGCCAGTGCTCTAGAACCCCAGGTCTCTTTAGTTTAGAGGCTTCTAGGGATTCAGGTCTGTGTCTCCCCTCTTACCTGAGAGTGGGTTTTTTTCCTCTGGCTTGATTTAAGAGAGGATTTCTTCAAAGAGAAGAGAGAAGTGTTTCTTCCTAAGAAAGAGAACAGGCTGTTATTTGGTTCCTTCTAGCTCCTCCTTTCCCTGCCTCTTCTCCCTTCCCCTTTCTTCCCCATTCCTTTTCTCCTCTGGTTGTTTTTTTTTTTTTTTTCACTCATCCAAGGGGCAAACCTGCTACTTTTCTTCTGCCCTGACCCCCAGCCCAGAGAGTAAACCTCTGTGGTATAGTTACATCGTCTAAATTGTCCCCTGGCTCACAGTCCTCCTTGTCCTAGACAGACAGCTTATCATAGCAATGATGTGTTGAGACACCTCTCACTAGAAATGTGTGTGTGTGTGTGTGTGTGTGTGTGTATACACATGTGCCAGTACTGGGACTTGAGCTCTGTCTGTCCCTGAGCTTTTTTGCTCAGGCTTGCACACTACCTCTTTGAGTCATAATGTCACTTCCAGTTTTCTGGTGGCTCACTGGAGATAAAGTTTCACACTTTCCTGCCCGAGCTGGCTCTGAACCACGATCCTCAGATCTCAGCCTTCTGAGTAGCTAGGATTACAGGCATGAGTCACTGGTACCTGGCTCCCTTAGCTTTTTTTGTTCCTTAAGGTTGTATCTCTATCATTTGAGCCACTTCCAGTTTTTTGGTGGTTATTCAAAGATAAGATCTCATGGACTTTTCTGCCCAGGCTAGCTTCACTCCTCAATCTCAGATTGAGCCTCAGATCTCAGCCTCCCGAGGCACTAGAATTACAGACCTAAACCACCAGCATTCAACTCAAAATCTACTATTTGAATATAGACTCTCAACAGTTAGCGGCTGGGAATATGGCCTAGTGGCAAGAGTGCTTGCCTCATATACATGAAGCCCTAGGTTCGATTCCTCAGCACCACATATATTGAAAAGGCCAGAAGTGGTGCTGTGGCTCAAGTTGGCAGAGTGCTAGCCTTCTGAGTAAAAAGAAGCCAGGGACAGTGCTCGGGCCCTGAGTTCAAGCCCCAGGACTGGCCAAAAAAAAAAGTCTCAACATTTACATCACAGGGACTCTAACTGCAGTTCAGAAACATTGATGCTGAACTCACTTTGGGGGTCATCGGAACCTGGCTTGGGGACACGGATGTTATGACCTTCTGTTGTGTGCGCTTAGATGGTGGTTGGGTAGGCAGGGACTGAGATGGGTATCTTACCTTTGATCTGCTGCTTTCTCTGAGATAGTAATTCCTCTCTCCGGAATCCCTCTGGATCCAGTTCTGAATAGTCCCACAGCTTATAGCTCTGTACACATGGATATGTCCCTAAGAGAAGTTGAGAGTGATAATGGACATTTCTGCCAATCAGATCAAGGCCTCAAAATCCCAGCTGGTCCTAGGGAGGCTGGGCTTCAAGACTAGCCCATAGTGGCCTGGACACCTCACTTCCTCTCTAGAGGGCGTTTTCATTTATTTTATTTTAATTTAATTCATTATTTATTTTTGTCAGTCGTGGGGCTTGAACTCTGGGCCGGGGCACTGTGCCTAACCACTTCAGCTCAAGGCTAGAGCCACATTGCCACTTCTGGTTTTCTGATGGTTAATTGGAGATAAGAGGCTCATGGAGGTTGGGAATGTAGCTTAGTGGCAGAGTGCTTGTCTAGTATGCATGAAGCCCTGGGTTCAATTCCTCAATATCACATACACAGAAAAGGCCAGAGGTGGACCTGTGACTCACGTGGTAGAGTGCTAGCCTTGAGCAAAAGAAACTCAGGGACAGTGAGTGCCCAGGCCCTGAGTTCAAACCCAGGACTGGCAAAAGAAAAAAAAAAGTCTCATGGACTTTCCTTCCAGAGCAGGTTTTAAACCACAATCCTCAGATCTCTGCCTTCTGAGTAGCTAGGATTACAGGCATGAGCCACTGGCACCTAGTGTCATTTTATTTTGTGACAGTACTGAAGCTTGAACTCAGGGCCTAGGTGTCATCTTTTAGCTTTTTTGCTCAAGGCTGGGACTCTGTTACTTGAGCCACACCTTTATACTTCCAGCTTTTTGCTGGTTACTTGGAGATAAGAGTATCATTGACTTTCCTTCCCAGGCTGCTTTTGAACCGCAATCCATAGATCTCAGCCTCCTGAGTAGCTAAGATTACAGGCATGAGCTACCAGCTCCCAGTTGTAGAAGGGCTGTGGCTTCCTCATCTGGAAAATGGGGACTGCGCCACTTGCCCTTCCTGAGCCGAGGGGACTAGGACATGCTACACAAACATGGAAGGCATTGCTGTTATCTGTCTCCTAGTGCAGTACTTGCTCCTGCTGGACCGGCATTCCTGGAGGACAGGGCTGGGCCTATTCATCTTTGAGCCTCCAGACCTTCCCACTGGATCTGACACGTGGCAAACATTTCTCAATATATTAGCTCACTGAGCCAAGTGCTGTGGCCTCTCTTTTTTTTTTTTTTTTTTTTTTGCCAGTCCTGGGGCTTGAACTCAGGGTCTGAGCACTGTCCCTGGCTTCTTTTTGCTCAAGGCTAGCACTCTACCACTTGAGCCACAGCGCCACTTCTGGCTTTTTCTATATATGTGGTGCTGAGGAATCGAACCCAGGGCTTCATATATACAAGGCAAGCACTTTACCACTAGGCCATATTCCTAGCCCTGCTGTGGCCTCTCTCTGCACTTCCCAGGATTACCTGAGAAGCTGAAGCTACTGTGCAAAGCTGCCAGCTCTGTTGGACAAAGCCAGTGGCAGGAGGTTTGTTTCCAGGGGTGAGCTGGGGAAAGAGTGTAGCCTTGGATGAGAAGAGGAATAGGAAGAAGCAATAGCAAGAAGAAGGTAAGAAGGTCAGAGGATGGAAGACAAGATCTAATAGTGGTCAGAGACCTAGCTTCGGAGTGGGCCAGCCCGGGGTCTGATACCTGCCTTGCATTTGTTTGTTCTTGAGTTTCTTTGATTTTTTTCCCCCAATCAGTATGAGCAGTATGATAAGGAGTTAACAGCAAGCCTGAGACTGCTAGCCTTAGCTTTGGCTGGAGCCTGGGAATTTGTTGGGGATGGATATGGCTTATGCTGACATAAAACTTTAGGTTCTTTGCACTCCCAGGGGGGCTCTTGCAGAACACCTGCTTTCCTGAAATTGTGTGATGGACTAGACCGAGGTGCTGCCATGATGATCCCAAATAAAACGAACACTACTGCATCCTAAGGGGTTTCCCCAGGGGAAAACATCACACAAAGTTGCTTTGTTTTCTTCCAAGGGCATGCAGGGGCTGACAGGGCTGTGTAAAGCCCAGTAAAGCCTAGGAGCCCTGTCTGTGACTAACTTAGCTGGCTCCTGGGAGTTCTTCCAGCAAATCTCCTAAGGTAGGGGTGATCTTGTGGAGCCCCCCCAACACAAAAAGCTTCACACAGTACCTAGGACGCAGGAACCTCAAAAAAACTGTAGCTTTTCATTTTTTTTGTGTGTGTGTGATGGTGGGGCAGTACTAGGGATTGAACTCAGCCTGGCACTTGCTAGGCAGGTGCTTTGCTGCTGAACCATGCCTCCAGCTCTGTTTTGTGCTGCAACCGCAACTTTTAAAGAAGGGCCCACTGGAGCAGAAGTGGAGTTGCAAACCATACTGGCCACGTGGGTCACACGAAGGGGGAAGGGTGGGGTTCTCTAACAAGGATGCTTCTTTGGGGTCCATCAGCACCAAGTTCAAAGTTTAGTAAGAGGACTGAGTCGGAACTTGAGTATCATAAGAGAGGCCTCATTTCCTTTCTCCCTGAAGAAGGAGAGAGGGGAACAAAAATTGATCAGGTAGGCATGTCTCAGAACAGCTTCCAAGGAAGCAGTTTCCAAGGAGTGTTCCTTGGGTCTATAACCAATATTCCCTCCTCTCCTTAGTCTTTTTTTTTTTTTTTTTTTGCCAGTCCTAGTTCTTGGACTCAGGGCCTGAGCACTGTCCCTGGCTTCTTTTTGCTCAAGGTTAGCACTCTGTCATTTGGGCCACAGCGCCACTTCTGGCCATTTTCTGTATATGTGGTGCTGGGGAATTGAACCCAGGGCTTCATGTATACGAGACAAGCACTCTTGCCACTAGGCCATATTCCCAACCCTCCTCTCCTTAGCCTTAACGAGAGAAAAGAAAAGTGTTATGGTGAACAAGAAGGTATTTAGAACCCGTGCCAGCGGCTCACGCCTGTACTCCTAGCTACTCAGGAGGCTGAGAACCAAGGATTGTGGTTCAAAGCCAGCCTTAGCAGGAAAGTCTGTGAGGCTCTTATCTCCAATTAACCACCAAAAGCCAGGAATGGAGGTCTGGCTCAAGTGCTAGCTTACCAGCTTTGAGCAAAAAAGCTCAAGGATGAAGCCCAGGCCCTCTGGGACTGGCATGCACACATACACTCCAAACAAAACACCCCCAGAAGGTTCTTAGGTTTTAGCGAGAATCATGTGGCCCAAATTACTTTCCCAAGGAGAAAGACTGCTCACCTGTTATCCACAAGCTCATGGTGTTACAGATCTCCGTCTTGAATTCGTGTGTGTTGAACCAGGACTGTGGGAAGCAGCAGCAGAAGCTGGTGTAGAGGGCTTTGCTCAGAAGCATTGGGAACTTCTGCAGTGGGGTGGGGAGGGCACACAGTTCAGCCGATGTTCTCCTCATGTTTGCCCCCAGAAAAGAGCCTTGACTTCAGAAACAGCTGTGATCACATTCTTGCTTGCTATCAAGCTTCCTTCTTGTTCCTTGGGGGAGCACTCTGAGCGTTGGGCCACCCCCCTCCTGAGGGTCAAGTCCTCAAGGATCATGATGATTATGCAGCAATCCCTGCCCTCCCCTGGAGCCTCCATGCCTAGTCATTTGCTACCCTACCAAGACGATAACCAGGCAGATATCCCCAGAGTACTGTCTCCAAAGACCCTAGCAAGCATTGGGGTTTTCCTAATGCACACATATTCTTATGCATTTTTACATATAGTATGCATTTATATCTGACTGTACCTATTTAATATTATAATACTAACACTTCTGCAAATTATTATAAAGTCTAGAATGGTTTTCCCACCAATGACCTTCATGATATTATCTTGGTGGGCATATCCAAAATTACTTACACAGACTCATCACTGGAGGTTATCTTGTTCTCAAGAAACAGTATTACATATTACATTGAATATTTTTGTTTATTCTACTATGTAGCATAATAAATACTAGACACTACTAGTATCAGTACTAGACACAGAGCAGAGAGACACTCAAAATTCTGCTGAATTTGACTTCACAGGAGAAGAGATAAAAATGGCAAAGAAACATATGAGAAAATGTTCAACATCCCAGGCAGTAAAGGAAATGCAAATAAAAACAACCCTGAGATACCACCTCACTCCAGTTAGAATGGCCTATCCTCTGAACTCAGGCAACAACAAATGCTGGAGGGGATGCGGGGAAAGAGGAACCCTTCTCCACTGTTGGTGGGAGTGCAAAATTAGTACAACCACTTTGGAGAACAGTATGGAGGTTCCTCAAAAAGCTCAGCCTAGACCTACCCTATGACCCAGCCATACCACTCCTAGGCATCTATCCTGAACAACAGGTCTCAGGATATCAAAAAGACATCTGCACATCCATGTTTATCGCTGCACAATTCATAATAGCCAAAATATGGAAACAATCCAGATGCCCCTCTACAGATAAATGGATCCAAAAAATGTGGTACCTATACACAATGGAATACTACATAGCAATTAGAAATGATAAAATATTGGTATTCGCAGGGAAATGGTCAGAACTTGAACAAATAATGTTGAGCGAGATAAGCCTAGAACACAGAATACAAAGGGGCATGATCTCCTTGATATATGGCTGTTAAGGTGGGGGGAGGGGGGACACACTAGAGACCAGGTCTGCGAAACAAAAAATTTCTTGTCAAATGGTATTTCCCACAGGTGTGGATCAGTGACCTTACATTATGTAACTAAAACCAAACAACTACTAAACATAAAAAGGTCTAAAATAGACCTCACAGTGGATCACAATAGCTCAAAAGCTATATATGTATGATCATATAAGACAAGGATAAGCAAACTCTATTGTTGACATATTTTCTAGGTGAATTTCCTTTGGCGTAGGCCACGTGGCTACTGTATATGTTTTTGGTACACTGGGTATTGTATATATGTCTACCTGATCTAGGGAAGGGAAAGAAAAATGAGGGTGTAAGATATCACAAGAAATGTACTCACTGCTCTATTATGTAACTGTACCCCTTTTGCACAACACCTTGTCAACAAAATTTAATTAATAAATTTTAAAAAAATTCTGCTGAATGGCTGAAGGTGGAGCTGTGGCTCAAGTGGTAGAGTGCTAGCCTTGGGCAAAAAAAACTCAGGGACAGTGCCTGGAGTTCAAGCTCCTAGGATCAGCGTGCACACACGCATGCACACATACACCTGATGATGGATAGAACACATGAATGGAAACAGTTTCTCTCAAATACTAGACTATGACACCAAAACAAGGTTGGCAGATTTGTTTTCTTTCTTTCTTTTTCAGATAGTCACACTGTAATCTAAGCTGGTCTTGAACTTGATATCCTCCTGTTTGCCTCTCTCTCTTCAGTGCTTGGCTTAAAGTTATTTTAATCCACCTAGGCATTGGTGGTTCACACCTGTAATTCTACCTATTCAGGAGGCTGAGATCTGAGGAGCCTGGGTAGGAAGGTGTATTAGACGCTTATCCCCAATTAACCAGCAAAAAGCCAGAAGAAAAGGTGTGGCTCAAGTGGTAGAGTGCTAGCTTTATGCAGAAAAGCTCAGGGACAGTGCCCAGGCCCTGAGTCAAGCCCTTTTGACACAAAAAATGAATAGAAATCTAAGTTCTTTCTTTCTTTGTCCTTCCTTCCTTCTTTCCTTTCTTCCTACCTTCTTTTTTTTAAGTTGTTTTATTTTTTATATTTTTATTTTTGCCAGTCCTGGGGCTTGAACTCAGGGCCTGAGTACTGTCCCTGGCTTCTTTTTGCTCAAGGCTAACACTCTACACCTCTTGAGCCACAGCGCCACTTCCATCTTTTTCTGTTCATGTGGTGCTGAGGATTCAAACCCAGGGCTTCATAAATATGAGGCAAGCACTCTATCACTAGGCCATATTCCTAGCCACCCTTCCTTCCTTCTTTCCTTTCCTCCTTCCTTCCTTTCTTCCTTTCTCGTGGTAGTACTGGGGTTTGAACTCAGAGCTTTGTGCTTGCTAGGCAGGTGTTCCACTTTGAGCCATGCTTCCAATCCTTTTGTTCTGGTTATTTATGAGATAGGGTCTGGACCATGATCCTTCTTCTATTTATACCTCCCACCACTGCTGGGATGACAGGCAGCTGTCACCACAGCCAGCTCTTTCTGTTTCAATGGGATGTTCCAATCCTTTGGCCGGGGCTGGCCTGGGACCATGGTCCTCTCATGTAGCAGGGATGACATGCATGGACCCACCAGTGCCCAACCCAATGTTGACCTTTTCTTTTTTTTTTTTAATTTGTTTATTAATTGAACACAAATTTTTTTACAAGGTGTTGTGCAAAAAGGGTACAGTTACATAGTAGGGCAGTGTGTACATTTCTTGTGATATCTTACGTCCTGTTTTTCTATCCCTTCTCTAGGTCAGGTCCAATGTTGACCTTTTCTAAGCAGTAGTTGATGCTTACTTTTAAGAGAGCCTCTTCGTAGTGGGACCTGGGTAAATGGAACAAAAGGTTGGCATAGTGTAGGGCTATCCGGTCAAACAGCTGATTCTGGATTTCCTTGTTCGGCTGCCAAGAATGAAGATGGGGAAGGAATTACTAGAGTGCCTGTTGCCACATCCGAGGGGCTGGTTTTCTTCTTCTCTTACAGTACTAGAGTTTGAACTCTGGGCCTCATCCTTCATAGGCAGCCTCTCTACTGCTGAGTCATGCCTCTCAATCCTTTCTTTGGTTTATTTATTTATTTATTTATTTATTTATTTATTTATTTATTTATTTAGGCCAGTCCTGGGCCTTGGACTCAGGGCCTGAGCACCGTCCCTGGCTTCTTCCCACTCAAGGTTAGCACTCTACCACCTGAGCCACAGTGCCCCTTCTGGCCGTTTTCCATATATGTGGCGCTGGGGAATCGAACCGAGAGCGCTTCATGTGTAGGAGGCAAGCGCTCTTGCCACTAGGCCATATTCCCAGCCTCTTTGGTTTATTTTTGAGACGGGGTTTCCCTTCCTGCCAGGCATGTTCCTGGACCTAGTCAGCCAATTTTTCACTTCCCACCTGGTGTGAGCCAAAATGCCCAACTTCTTCCTTTGAGTCTTACGGGCTTTTCCTAGGTGAATTGCAAGCAGTAACCCTACTAGCTTCATTTTCCCAGATAGTAAAAATTATGGGTTTGGGCCACCAGTCCCCAGCTTAGGACTCTTTTTGTTTGTCTGTTTCTTGGGTTTTGTTTTTGTTTTCTTTTGGTACCAGTCCTAGGGCTTGATCTCAGGGTCTGGATACTGTCCCTGAGCTTTTGTCCTCAAGGCTGGTGCTCTACCATTGGAGCCACAGTTCTACTTCCAGCATTTTTGGTGGTCAAATATGAGAGTCTTACAGACTTCCTTGCCTGGGTTAGTTTTGTGTGTGTGTGTTTTTTTTCTGGCTAGTCCTGGGGCTTGGACTCAGGGCCTGAGCACTGTCCCTGGCTTCTTTTTGCTCAAGGCTAGCACTCTGCCACTTGAGCCACAGCGCCACTTCTGGCCATTTTCTGTATATGTGGTGCTGGGGAATTGAACCCAGGGCCTCATGTGTACAAGGCAAGCACTCTTGCCACTAGGCCATATCCACAGCCCCCTGGGTTAGTTTTGAACCTTGATCTTCAGACCTCAGCCTCTTGAGTAGCTAGGATTACAGGTGGGAGCCACTGACTAAAGGCTTTGCTTGTTTTTTTTTGAGATATGTTCTGGCTGGGTGTGAATTCCTGATTCTCCTGCCTGGGATTTATAGGCATAGCTATTCTACCTAGATTGGGGGCTGGGATTCCTCAAGCATTGTTCTTAATTAACCACCAAAAAGTGGGAAATAGAGATGTAGTTCAAGTGTTAGAGCACTAGCATTGAACACAAAAGCTGAAGGGAGAGTGCCCAAGCCATGAGTTCAAGCCCCAGAACTGGCAAAAAAATAAAATAAAATAATACAAACCAAAAATATCTTAAGCAGTAGAGAGAAACAATTAGATGTGCATTACCTGGTACCTCTCATGAAATATCCACCAGAAGCTATCCAGCCATATGGCTTTGGGAAAACGAGAAGTGAGAAACCTCTCTAATTCTATATCTGAACAGAAACACTTGAAAAGAAACAAAATTCACATTATTATTGTGCTTGTTATTGCTATTATTATTTTTGGTTTATTGAGACAGGGTCATGCTATGTAACTCAGACTGACCTAGACTTGAACTCACATTCTTCCTGCCTCTGCCACTCGAGTGCTGAGATGATAGGCATGAGCCACTATACTGGAATTTTTTTTTAAATTTTGTTTTAGGCTATACTAGAGTTGGAACTCAGGGCCTCCCAAGGCAAGTGTTCTACCATTTGAACCAAGTCCCCAGACCTTTTGCTTCGGTTATTTTTCAGATAGTGTTTGACATTTTTCACCTAGGCTGGCCTGAATCACAGTCCTCCTATTTTCCAACTCCTATGTAGCTGGGATCACAGACTTGCCCTAATGTACCCGCTGTTTTCTTTTTTCTTAATTCCTTCACTTAAAATGTGGTTTCCCTCTCCAGTAGCTTGTTAATTGTTACTAAGGGCTCTGCCACCTACCAGTCATCTGTGGAGTCCACATATTTTGAGGCCATCACAAAGGCCTCTAACCCATCAGTGAGTGGCCCAAGATTTGAACAGCCAGATGTTTTTAGATATTCTCACTGAACCTGACAACAACCACATGAGCACCTAGTATTATAGACTAGGAAAGAAGACCAAAAACATGGAAGTTTTTGTCAAGTAGTCAAGACTGCATCCCAAATTCTTCAGTCAGAAATGACCAAACTCAGCCCATGTGGGAGCTAAACAAACTCAAAGGACCGAAACGAAAGATTCTGCTGAGTTAGTAAAGAGCACATGGGATTCTAAAAGTAAAGTAGTTATCCATGAGCTCAGAGCAGCAGAATACTTATCTCTAACTAACAACCAAAAGACATTTGAAAGTAGAGGTATGGCACAAGTGGTAGAGCACTAGCCTTGAGCAATAAAGCTCAGGGACAGCAGCCAGGCCCTGAGTTCAAGCTCTAGGACAGGTTAAAAAACAACAACAGGGGCTGGGAACATGGCCTAGTGGCAAGAGAGTTAGTTTGCCTCATATACATGAAGCCCTGAGTTCAATTCCCCAGCACCACATATATAGAAAATGGCTAGAGGTGGCGCTGTGGCTCAAGTGGTAGAATGCTAGCCTTGAGCAAAAAGAAGCCAGGGACAGTGCCCAGGCCCTGAGTCTCAGGCCCAGGACTGGCAAAACAACAACAACAACAAACAAACAATCCTCCCGGGACTGGGAATATGCCTAGTGGTAAAGTGCTTGCCTTGTATACATGAAGCTCCCAGCACCACATATATAGAAAATGGCCAGAGGTGGCGCTATGGCTCAAGTGGTAGAGTACTAGCCTTGAGCAAAAAGAAGCCCGGGACACTGCTCAGGTTCAAGCCACAGGACTGGCAAAAAAAGAAAAACAAAAAAAACCTCCAAACCCCTCCTTGAAGACCACTGCTCTGGAAGACGACGAGGCGAACATGGAATGAACTTGGGCTGAGGTTTAGAACTCAGCTCAGTCCCTTGAGGCATGTGGCCCTGGTCAAGTTTCTAGATGTTCCTGGAGTATAAAAGAGGGGCAAGTGTTGCCCCTACCCATGGTTGCTGCCTATGGGGTGGGTGGGAGGACTCCCGCGGGTCTCTTTCCTTACCTTGCCACTTAAACGGTTTTTCTCTGCCCGGATCACGTTACCCACCAAGTTACAGAAGTCCACTCTGTTGGGAAGCTCGTTGGGTTGGGCTGGGTTAAATTGAGGGGGCTGGTATCGCTCTGCCAGCAGATTTTTATCTGCTGTTTTCTAAAGCAAGAAAAAAAAAAAAGCAGGTTACAAAAATAGGGTCCAGGGCTGGGAATATGGCCTAGTGGTAGAGTGCTCGCCTCGCATGCACGAAGCCCTGGGTTCGATTCCTCAACACCACATATACAGAAAATAGCCAGAAGTGGCGCTGTGGCTCAAGTGGCAGAGTGCTAGCCTTGAGCAAAAAGAAGCCAGGGACAGTGCCCAGGCCCTGAGTTCAGGCCCCAGAGCTGGCAAAATAAAAAATAAAAGTAGGGTCCATCATTTTGACAGTTGAAAACAATAACATGCCTTCCTTTTTCGTGTGTCTGAACCTTTGTAATGCTGGGGTCTGGCTCTGCTCATTCAAATGTGTCACAAGAAACTCTAGAATTACTGAGGTAGTTCAAGGCTTTTGAAAAAGGGAAGCTAGGCACTGGTGGCTCACGCCTGTAATCCTAGCTACTCAGGAGGCTGAGAGCTGAGGACTATAGTTTGAAGCCAGCCCAGGCAGAAAATTCCATGAGACTCTTCTCTCCCATTAACCACCAGAAAACCAGAAGGAGCTGTAGCTCAAAGTGGTAGAGCACTAGCCTTAAATAGAGAAAGCTCAGGGACAGTGTCCAGGCCCTGAGTTCAAGCCCCATGACTGGGACAATAAATAATAAAGGAAAAGAGAATTATGATTTTTTCATTGGAATCATCCCCCTCCCCAAGCATCATGTTTTCCCTCCCTCCCCCCAAAATAAATTTTAATTCAGGCCCTTACCCTTTTAATGATGGTTGACCTGACATGCCGGAGGTCTGAGCCTTTACAGGAAAGTGGCATTCTTTTGGATCTTTTGACTGAAGAGAAACAAGAGATGAGAAGCCATCGGCTGTGCCCAAGGCTGGGTGCTGTATAACTGGGACTTGTCATTCAACAGAGGGGCCCCATGCCACATGTACTGCTGGTTCGATAGATCCCAACTGTGTCCCTAATGTGCTAAGGTCTCCTTCCCTATCAATCAGAAGCAGTGAGGGAGAGCAGACTTGCCTTTAGGCCCTTGATTGCTCAGCTGCAAAACCTATTCAATGGCACCTACCTCTCAGGTGGAGCATTATGAAGACTTCGCAAGGATTGCCGGCACCCAGATCAGATGTCACATAGTAGGTGGGTCCCTGCATCATCCTCCCTTCTTCTTTTCTTGACTTCATCAGGAAGCAATAGCACTGCTATGGGAGCTGGGGCTCAGAGTCTGGGCTCTGTCCCTTAGCCTTTTTGCTTAAGGCTAGTGCTCTACCACTTGAGCCATTGCTTCATGTCTATCTTTTTTTGGTGTTTTTTTGTTTGTTTGTTTGTTTTGCCAGTCCTGGGCCTTGGACTCAGGGCCTGAGCACTGTCCCTGGCTTCTTTTTGCTCAAGGCTAGCACTCTACCACTTGAGCCACAGCGCCACTTCTGGCCATTTTCTATATATGTGGTGCTGGGGAATCAAACCCAGGGCTTCATGTATTCGAGACAAGCACTCTTGCCACTAGGCCATATTCCCAGCCCTGTCTATCTTTTTTGATAGTTAATTGGAAGTAAGAGTCTCAAGGACTTGCCTGCCCAGGCTTGGCTTTGAATCCTGATCCTCAGCTCTCAGCCTCCTGAGTGGCTAGGATTATTGGCATGAGCTACTAAATACCTGGCTTTAAGAAGTCAGATTTAAGGCTCCTTCAGAGGAAGGACAAAAATATCCTCATCTACAACTCTGGCATTCTTCTCTGTTGCATTTCAAAAACTAAACAATCAGGGTGACAGGTATAGCTCATTGGTGGAGCCCTTGCTTCATGTGTGCAGGGCCTGGAATTCAACCCCCAGCCTCAGAGAATCACAAACCAGAGCCAAGGCCTAAAAACCTCAATACTGAGAAATTGGACTCCAGACAAACACCAGTAAGGCTTTGAGAAAGGATTTTTGCCTCTGTCTGCTGGGCTGCTGCGACTTTTCTCTTTTAAAACATTCTTCTCCGACTCATATTTCTCAATCGCCTTCAAAAACCAGAAGAAAAAAAAAAAGTGGCATTAGGGGTTAGTATAAATCCTAGGGAAAGGAAGGGCAGGGGTTAAAGAGGCCCAGGCCTTTTTACTTGTTAGTGTCCAAATGGCCCGGAGCCCCTGTATTGAAGAAAACAAACAAACAAGAGCCAAGTCAGCTTCCTCTGCTCTCCTAGGTGATAGGACCTGTGGCCACTGTTGTTGCAGTGTCACTGACAGCTTCTTTCCCTCCCCCACAACCCTCCTCAGTGTCACCAACATATCTTCCAAACCAGCACCCTCCTGTGCCCACCCCCTACACCTCTAAGGGGTTAGAACAGAATTCCATTCACAGCCCCAAGGGTATGAGGCATAGTTTAATCTCTCTGTAGAAACAGGTAGCAATAGCTACCTTCCAGGGTCCCTAGAACAATCATACAATGTTTATGTGTTTAAAAACACTAGCACCACAGGGCTGGGAATATGGGTTAGTGGCAAGAGTGCTTCCCTCGTATACATGAAGCCCTGGGTTCGATTCCTCAGCATCACATATATTGAAAAGGCCAGAAGTGGAGCTGTGGCTCAAGTTAGCAGAGTGGTAGCCTTGAGCAAAAAGAAGCCAGGGACAGTGCTCAGGCCCTGAGTTCAAGCCCCAGGACTGGCACAAAAAAAAAAAAACACGAAAAAAACAACAACCCACTAGCACCAGCTGAGTACTAGTGGTGGCTCACCCCTATAATCCTAGCTACTCAGAAGGCTGAGATCTGAGAATCTTGGTTCCAAGGCAGCTCAGGCAGGAAAGTCTGTGAGACTTACCTCCAATGAACCACCAGAAAACGAGAAGTGGCTCTGTAGCTCAAACGGTAAAGCCTTGAGCAAAAAGAGATCAAGGGCAGAGTTGAGGCCTGAAGTTCAAGCCCCACCGCCAACAAAAAAACAAAACAGCAAAATGCCTATAGCCAGGCACTAGCACAGCCAGGCACAGTGGCTTATACCTGCAGTCCTAGCTATTCAAAAGAGACCAGGCTGGAAGCCAAACTGAAAGATTCTGATCTCCAATTAACCAGCAAAATGCCAGAAGTAGAGATGTGGCTCAAGTGGGAATGCCAGCCTTGAGCGAAAAAAAAGCCAAGCAAGACAAGACTTAAGATCCTGAGTTCAAGCTCTAGTAACGGCATGAGCACGCACACACACACACACACACACACACACACACACACACCTACCACAGGTATGGATTGGCATACTGTCAAGAATCCTCTCTTACACAGAAAACAAAGGGGCATGATCTCCTTGATATATGACTGTTAAGGTGGGGGGAGGGGGAGACAGTAGAGACCAGGTCTGTGAAACCAAAAACTGCTTGTCAAATGGTATTTCCCACAGGTTTGGGTCAGCTACATTATGTAACTAAAACCAAACAATTACCCAACATATAAAGGTCAAAAATAGACCTCTCAGTGGATCACAATAACTCAAAAGCTATGTATGCACATTCATATAAGACAAGGATAAGCAAACCCTATTGTCGACAGTACATTTAAAGCCCTAGGAAAATTTTCTTTGGCGTAGGCCACGTGGCTACTGTATATGTTTTTGGTACACTGTGTATTGTATATATGTCTACCTGACCTAGGGAAGGGAAAGAAAAACAGGGCGTAAGATATCACAAGAAATGTACACACTGCCCTACTATGTAACTGTACCCCTTTTGCACAACACCTTGTCAAAAAAATTGTTTAATTAATAAATAAATTATTTTTTTAAAAAACCTTGGGGTTGGGGGAGGGGGGAGGGGGGAATGAGGGAGGAGGTAACAAACAGTAAAAGAAATGTATTCAATGCCTAACGTATGAAACTGTAACCTCTCTGTACATCAGTTTGAAAATAAATTAAAAAAAAAAAGAATCCTCTCTTGATTTGATTCCCCACCCCCCACCCCAATATAATTAAAAAGAAAAGAAGGAGAAATGAAGCCAGGGACTTTCCAGCTGTCCTGACTGAAACACCGAAGGCCAGCCGGCGCTGCGCTTGGATGAGAGAGCTACCTTTGTTCCCAGTGCTGGGTGACACCTCCGGGGCAGGGTGGAAGCTAGAAAACCACCTGGCAGCGAATGCTGGGTGAGAAGTGAACTGTGCGGCAGGACCTGGAGTATACAAAGGGCATGGCAGACTGTGGCCCAAAGAGGGGAGACAGAGCAGCCCAAGGATGGGTTGCTGGCCGCAGGCAGTCAGCGCCAGCCAGGCTGACCTGAGCCAGGAGCAGGAAGGACCAGGAAGGGGTCCTCCCATCCAGGCCACATGGGAACTCCTGGCAGCTCCTGGCAGCCCTATCCTGCTTGTGATGGACAGTCAAGCCCACCCAGGAAAGCTGAGGATGCTGGCCAGCCTCCTGCCACAGCCTGTCAGGGAGAGACCCTTCATTCTTCCTCGAGGCTTGACGTGCTCATTTTAAGCCTTTAGAACTGCCATAGACGAGGAACTGTTTCAAAATATCCAAACATTACAGAAGAAACACGATAGAACCGGGAGCAGGTTCCAGAGCTGACCTTGCAAATCCACCGGGACTTCTTTCCTCTCATTTATACACACAGAATGTTCCTACTGTGAGCCACAAGGCAGAAGAAAGGGGAAGAGGGGAGGAAAAGGAGGAGGAGGAAGACTGAGGATCGGGTCGCAGAGGACTCTCGGTGAAGGCCTTTTCCAGAACCACAGAATTGTACACCCACAAAGGGCGTGGGCCAGCCTCTAATCTGAGTCCCTGGCTCCGGCCCATGTCTAGACAACACAGTGACTGTGACCAGACAGCAGGTGGCAGGGAGACAGCGTCCACCTGCAGACCCTGTGTCTTGACCCCGCTTGTGGCTACTGTGGAGGAGGCTCTCACTGGCCTGAGGTCGGCTGGGGTCAGCGGCTGCAGGCCAGCGTTGGGCCCAGACTCCCAGACCTCTGCTATAGATGAAAGACCTGTGGGTTAGACCACGAATTTGTCCACAGCACAAAGGGTCCCCCAAAGAGTAGTAATAGTGGCTGTTCCCCCCCCCCCCCCATCATAGTCTTCCCTTAGCTGCCAGGTGTGCAGTGAGGCACGTGACCTGGCTGGCTGACTCTGACCCAGAGGCCCCACATCTTTGAGAATCAGGTTCTTGGCATAGCTCTTGGTCAGTGGCTATTACTTTGTTGTTCTCGTTTGCAAATATCCAAATCTGTCTTAGAGTTTTTTAGATCAATGCCTCATATTTCTTAATTACTGTGGGGAGAGAGAGAGAGAGAGAGAGAGAGAGAGAGAGAGAGAGACAGAACGAACATCAAATACACACTGGTAGTCATACCAAAGATAGTCAAAAAGATAATGCCCCTCCCTCTTGCCTTGAGCTGTCTCCCCAATGCTTCTGCTGAGCCTTCAGAATCCCTGCCCCCCACCAGCTGTGCACACATGTGTGTGCTTGAGAATTCTTGGAGAGCTTGTTATATACATACATATATATATATTTTTTTTTAATTTTATTTATTTATTTATTTTTGCCAGTCCTGGGCCTTGGACTCAGGGCCTGAGCACTGTCCCTGGCTTCTTTTTGCTCAAGGCTAGCACTCTACCACTTGAGCCACAGCGCCACTTCTGGCCTTTTCTATATATGTGGTACTGAGGAATAGAACCTTGGGTTTCATGTATAGGAGGTGAGCACTCTTGGCAGTAAGCCATATTCCCAGCCCCTTGTTTTATATATTTTTAAGTAAAAAGCAACTTTGAGATTTCTAGTTTGCAGCCCCACATGAAAGGAGATCAGCAGTCACTGTTCTGCTCTAACAAGTAGAAAGCGGAAGAAAACAAACAAAAATCAAGAACTTTTCTCAGATTTTGTCAGAGAGACAGACAGAAAGACAGACTCATGTGGAGAATCACAACTCACTAGAGCAGAAACCCAAGGACAAAAGTCTCCACTGGAACCAGTAAGAAAGTCCAGTGTAGCCATCTCTGAGAGTTAAGAGCTCCAGGGGTCAAGATGACTAACTCAGCTCGGCATGATGGCTCAGACCTGTAACCCTTGCTACTTGGGAGGCAGACATCAGAGCAATGGTACACACCTGCCAACCCCAGAAAGCCAGGGGAGCAAAGGAGGAGGACCACAGCCCAGGAGAGGCCAGAACTTGAAAATAACAATCACAGAAGATCTTTACCGGCCATTCAATGGACAAAGGCCTCATATCTAAAATATATGCAGAACTAAAAAAATTACCTTCCTCCAAAACAAAACCGCAAAGAACTAATAGTCCACTCATCAAGTGGGCTAAAGACCTACAAAGACACTTCTCTGATGAGGAAATGAGAATGGTCAAGAGACATATGAAAAAGTGCTCTACATCACTGGCCATAAAGGAAATGCAAATCAAAACAACATTGAGATTCCATCTCACCCCAGTAAGAATGTCATATATCAAGAAAACTTAACAATAACAGTTGTTGGAGGGGATGTGGCCAAAAGGGAGCCCTACTTCATTGTTGGTGGGAATGTAAACTGGTTCAGCCACTCTGGCAAGCAGTATGGAGAGTCCTCAGAAGGCTAAATGTAGAACTCCCCTATGACCCAGCAACCCCACTTTTGGGTATTTATCCAAAAAACCACAAACAAAATCACAGTAAAGCCACCAGCACAACAATGTTCATTGCAGTGCAATTTGTCATAGCGAGAATCTGGAACCAACCCAGATGCCCCTCCGTCAGACGAATGGATCAGGAAAATGTGGTACATATACACAATGGAATTTTATGCCTCTATCAGAAAGAATGACATTGCCCCATTTGTAAGGAAATGGAAGGACTTGGAAAAAATTATACTAAGTGAAGTGAGCCAGATCCAAAGAAACATGGACTCTATGGTCTCCCTTATTGGGAATAATTAGCACAGGTTTAGGCAAGTCACAGCAGAGGATCACAAGAGCCCAATAGCTATACCCTTATGATCACATAAGATGATGCTAAGTGAAATGAACTCCATTTTATGGAAATGATTGTTATATCACAGTTGTAACTACTTTCAACATCCCATGTGTATCTGTAGTTTCTACTATTGATGATGTTCGTGTATCACCTTCTTGTGATTGTATCTACACTATCTCTGTAATCTTATCTGAGTGTATGGGAAACAGTGTGTACTGGTATTAGAATTAGGAAATTCAAAGGGAATACCAAAATTGAGAGACAAAGGGTAAAATAAGAGAAACAACAACAAAAGTAATACTTGCAAAACTGTTTGGTGTAAGTGAACTGAACACCGCAGGGGGGGAAAGGGGGAGGGGGGAGGGGGATATGAGGGGCAAGGTAACAAACAGTACAAGAAATGTATCCAATGCCTAATGTATGAAACTGTAACCGCTCTGTACATCAGTTTTATAATAAAAACTTAAAAAAGAAAAAAGGGCTGAAGGTGTGGCTTAGCAGGGAGCATTTACCTACACAGTAAAAAGCCCATGAGTTCCATCCCCATGAACCACCAAAAAAGAAAAAGAAAAAGGGAAGAAACCTAGAACAGTCAATATCCCTAATGTAAATGATAAAACCCCAAGAAGATAAAAGCAGAAAACTTGGATGACCTTTGGGTGGTAAATGGTATTTTAGTTGGTCACCAGTGACTCACACCTACAATCCTAGCTACAAAGAGGCTGAAATCTGAGGATTGTGGTTTGAAGCAAGCAGAAAAGTCTGTGGGACTCTCATCTTCAATAAACTACTCAGAAAAAGCTCGAAGTGGCGCTGTGGCTCAAGTGATAGAGTGCTAGCCTTGAGCACAAAGAGGCCCAGGGACAGTGCCCCGTCCCTGAGTTCAAGCTCTAGGACTGGAAAAAATAATAATAATTTTTAGATGTCACACCAAAGGCATAAGCCATGACACAAAAAATTGATAAGCTGGATTGCATTTAAATTATTTTTTCTGTTCTGATAAAAACACCATCAAAACAATATGCATATCCAATAGAGGAAAAATACATCACCAATAAAGAACAGTTGTCCAAAAATACAAGGAAATCTTTAGACTCAACAATTAGAAAACAACTTAATTTTAAAATGCACCACTGACATCAACAGATACTTCATCAATTAAGACATATAGATGGCAAATAAGCATAGGATGAGAGGCTCCATTTTGTGTGCCATCTAGAGAAATGTGAATTTAAAAGACAATAATGCACACTGCATGCCTATTAAGAATGGCCTAGATTCAGAACTGACACCATCAAACACTGGTTAGAACGTGGAGCAACTGCAACTCCACACTGCCTGTGGGAAAGCCACACTTATAAGAGTTTAGTGGTTTCTAAGCACTCTCTTATCATACGATCCAACAAAACTGTGTGTTTTGATGTTTATCCAAAGAAACTAAAATCTTACACTGACACAAGGATGTGACAGCAGCTTTATTCTTAGTTGACAGAACCTGGGAGTAATCAAGATGTCCCTGAGTAGATGAGTGGATAGGTAAACTGTGCTGTATCTAATCAATGGAATACAGCTGAAGAGTAAAAAGAAGTAAGACAACCGGCACCAGTGGCTCACCCCTGTAATCCTAGCTACTCAGTAGGCTGAGATCTGAGGATTGCAGTTCAAAGCCAGCCGGGGCAGGGAAGTCCATGAGATAACTTATCTCCAATTAACCACCAGGAAACCACAAGTGGTGCTGTGTCTCAAAGTGGGAAAGTACTAACTTTGAGTGAAAAAGCTCAAGGACAGTGCTTAGGCCCTGAGTTCAAACCCCAGGAGTGACAAGAAAGAAAGAAAAGAAAGGGAGAAAGAGAGAAAGAAAGAAAGGCCATCAAGTTATGAAAGGCCCCAGAGAAACCTGAAAGGCATATTACTCAACGAAAGAGGCCAATCCAAAAAAATCTAGATACTGTGTAATTCCAATGCTATGATACCCTGGAAGAGTTAAAACAGAGACTGGAAGATCAGTGATGGTTGGAGAAACAGGACATGAGGAGGGATGAACAGGCAGAACCCAGAGAACAGTAATGTCACTCAGTATGACACCAAGACGGTGGATGTGTATCATTATGCACCTGCGTACTATGTACTATCCAAACTCATACAGTGTACAACACACCAAGAGTAATGCACTCTAGCACAACCTAGGGATGTGGGTGGCGAGGGTGTATCAACACAGATTGGTTGTAACACCCAAGCTATGGAAGGTTGGTTGGGGTGCTGGAATGCAGAGTGGTAGGTATACAGGAAAACAACTTTTTTCTTCCATTTTGCTGTGAACATAAAACCTAACACACACACACACACACACACACACACACACCTATTAATTTAAAATAACTCTGAAACCTAGATTGTTCAAACATGTTTTTAAATAAACCAAGGGTCTCCAGGTCAACACAACCTTTGAGGACCCCCCCAGGACCCCCCCAGGACCCTTCCTTCCTAGAGGCGTGGCCTCAGCCCCAGCAACTGCAACCCCTGCAACTCACCAGTCTCTTGGTCATCACATTGAGACTCAGGTCTATTTCACCAATCTTCTGGTTCACCTGCTGCAGAGAGCCAATAAGGCATGCTGGGAGGCAAGTTTGCTAAGGAATCTCTCCACTCATTATTTCCTCTGCACACTTTATCTTGCTTAAAGCATGAATGAAAGTCTATCATATTGTAGGCATCTTACCCACACCACTACTTCCCTAGCAACTCTTGGAATCGAGGGACATTTTGAAGGGTGATGGACAGGATCTCATTAAATAGGCCAGGCTGCCCTCAAACTTGTAATCCTTTCACCTCAACCTCCAAGTAGCTAGACTTAGAGACATGGGACACAACTCCCACATTGCTTCCAGTGTTCTTCACATACATACTTCCATTGTGCTCAATTACAATCTCAGTGAAAGCGTGTTTTACTCTCTGACTTCTCTTCCACTATCACTTTCCACTTGGTTAAAGGATCTTCATAATAATTATTTACAATAACATTATACTAACCCATTTTGAATATACATCCTCATATACTTATCTGTTCCTTGGCTATTGATAGTGAAGCTGTTTAAATTTGTGTGTGAATGTGTGCTGGTACTGGGGCTTGAACTCAGGGCCTGGGCATTGTCCCTTAGCTTTTTCATTCAAGACTGGCATTCTTTAGCTGGGCACCAGGGGCTCACACCTGTAATTCTAGCTACTCAGGAGGCTGAGATCTGAGGATCATGGTTCCAAGGCAACCCAGGCAGAAAAGTCCCAGGAAAGTCCATGAGACTCTTATCTCCTATTGACCACCAGAAAACCAGAAGTGGCACCGTTACTCAAGGGGTAGAGTGCTAGCCTTGAGCTGAAAGAGCTCAGGGACAGTGCCCAGGTCCAGAGTTCAAGCCCTGCAACCACCACCACCACCAACAACAACAACAAAAGACGGGCACTCTACCACTTGAGCCACACCTCTACACCTCTACGTCCAGTTTTTGTGGTGGTTAGTTAGAGATAAGGGTCTCATGGACTTTCCTGCCCAAGCTGGCTTTGAACTTTGATCCTCAACTCTCAGCCTTCAAGTAGCTAGGATTATAGGTGTGAACCACTGGTGTCCAGCTCTCTAGAACTTTTTGAAGCAATAAAGCATGCTGCGATGCACGTGGTCATACACAGAGCTGCTTCCTCAAGAGAGATTACCAGGTGAGGGATGATTAGGTCAAAGGTTACCCTGACCTTATTTACCTCTGTGGAAACCTGCTCAGTTCCATGGCATCTCTTGTTCCCCTCTCAACTTGTACATATTTTTTTTCTGTCTTAGCTCCAACTGTCTAAGATACAATATCTAGGACAGAGCCTTTGTAAAGGCTCATAGTCTTATCACTCCATGTCCAGCGTAGCTCACTCTTTTGCCCACCTCCATTACTCGCAAGTATTCCTACCGATCAGAAGATGCTTAAAAAGTGGAGACACCAAGGACCTGACAAATCACAGAAAGTGAAATGGAGGATTAGCGTGAAATAAGCAAGAGATGAGGAAGAGATGAGGGTGTATTAGGAAGAGGCCCAGGAAAGTGAAACCCTGAAGCAGACATAGGCACTTGGCTGAGTTTTGGAGAGGTACAGAAGGAGAGGGGAACACAGGGACTCAGTGTGCCTGACAGCAGCCTGGCTGGGAGGTACGACACAGGTTATTTATAACCAGAGAGTGGAGAGTGCTACTTGCAGGGTAAGATCCAGGTTTCTCTAGAGATGCGTTTCTGTGATGCTAGGATACAACTCCGAGGTTAAGATGAGGCTCCGTGAAGACAGGACCAGGGAAGGTAGATGCTGGTGGAGCCTGGATAATATCAGAGGGGAAACACTGAGCCCAGACATTAGGGCTGAGGGGGGAGGAGAGGTGAGGTCAACCAGAGGAAAACACTGACAAAGATGGAGTCAGGTGTGGTAGTACACACCTGTAATCCTAGCTACTCAGGAGGTGAAGACAGAAGGATCATGGTCCAAGACAAGCCCTGGCAAAAGCAAGAAAGACAGTTTCTCAAAAACAAGCCACACGGGCTGGGGATATGGCCTAGTGGCAAGAGTGCTTGCCTCCTATACATGAGGTCCTGAGTTCAATTCCCCAGTACCACATATACAGAAAATGGCCAGAGGGGCGCTGTGGCTCAAGTGGCAGAGTGCTAGCCTTGAGCTAAAAGAAGCCAGGGACAGTGCTCAGGCCCTCAGTCCAAGCGCCAGGACTGGCAAAAAAAAACAAAAAAAAAAACAAGCCACACATGGTGGTGTACACATATATTCAGGAGGCAGAGGTCAAAGGATGGAAGGTCTGTGACTGCTCCAGGGAAAAAGCCATGGAGATCTTATTACCTGAAAAGTAAACTAAAAGGCAAAAAGAGCTAAAATTTTAGCTCAAGTAGTAGAGCACTTGCCTGGCAAGTGCAAGGCACTGAGTTAATCCTCAAGTACCACAGGAACCCAGGAGGCCCCCAGTACCACAGCCCATAGTGGACTGGCCCAGGACTTCCTAGTTGCTACCTATTGTGTCTTGGGAAGGAGCCAGAAGAATGAGACAGTAAAAATAATAAACCTTTTTCTCCCTCTTCTTCTCCATTCTTTCAGTAAAAACATTCAGGCCTTCTTCCTTTGGGATCTGTCTAATTAACTTACTTAAAAACAACTCAACTGGGTTCCAGGGGCTCACAGCCTATAATTCTAGCTACTCAAGAGGCTGAACTCTAAGGATCATGATTTGAAGGCCATCCAAGCAGAAAAATCCATGCGACTCTTATCTCCAATTACACACACACACACACACACACACACACACACACACACACGGAAGTAGAGGTGTGGCACAAGGGGTAGAGTGCCAGTCTTAAGGAAAATGCTACAGGAGAGCACCCAGGCTCTGAGTTCAAGCCTCAGGGCAGGAAAAAAAAACAAAACAAAAACACCTCAATTCAAAGCAATCTTTCATAGTCTCATATTATTTTAGATGACTGAGTCTAAACACTGCGGAAGAAAAGCAACGTATACAGCACAGGCTAGTAAGAATGCCAATCATTGACACTTGCACCAATCACTGCTCTGAGGTCTGCCTTGTTAGTGCACGTGGCCAGGATACAGGGTGGATGGTCCTTTAAATCCTTCCTCAGAGCATCCTCCGTCGCCTGCCGTGCGCGGAGCGAGAGTGTCAGGTGCTCATCTATGGGTATCATTGGAAAGTTGGTCACGTTGATGACTTCCATATGCTTGGTCCACTCCATTGTCCAAATCTAACAAACTGGCAAACAAAGTTTCCACGTCTAAAAGCTACACTTTTCCCACTCCAATCTTGTTCTTCCTTCAATCAGACTCCTGGAAATCACAAAGAGCATTGTAAGAACCATCTTAGGAAACCCACCAGAGAAAGACAAACAATGCATTCACCGTGGGATAACTGTTTGCCTCTTTTGTCTTCCTGTCGGAGGCGGTGACATAGTCCTGCTTTTGTTGGCTTCCTTTTGTTTTTGGTAACTGGAATTTTGTATGTTAAGAGATTACATTTTAGCTAGGTGCTGGTGGCTCACACCTGTAATCCTAGCTATTCAGGAGGCTGAGATCTGAGGATTGCGGTTTGAAGCTATTAACCACCAGAAAACCCTAAGTGGAACTGTGACTCAAGGGGTAGAGTATCAGCCTTGAGAGTGCAAGGCCCTGAGTTGAAGCCCAGTACCAACCTACACACCCCAAACAAAAACAAAAACCACAAAGGTTAAATTTTCAGTTTTTTCTTTTTTGCTTGCCTGAGAGTGTCGATACTGCCAGGTTCAAGATTGCCTGTTTATCTGGCTCTTCGTTTGCTGGTCCCAGGTGTGAGGACAATTGCTATGTGAGGCAGGAGGTGCAGTCAAGGTGGGAGTGACTTGTGAGGATGACATCTCAGGCCAGGAAGTGTGCAGGAGAATTTTCCTTCTTGGTGAATAACAGCCACCTGGGCTCGTTTCCCTTTTCAGACATTCCCATGGCTGTCTATAGGACAGCGATGCTCGAATACACTGATGAATTCCATAATACACTAAGCCCATGCTGCTCTCGTGACATGAATATTGCTGAAATTTGTAAACAAGGCAAAACAAAAAAAGCCATGCTCACGGGCCAAGCAGGGCTGCTGAGGAGGCACGTGTCCCGCAGCTACTGAGATGAAGGAAGGCTTTTATTGGTGTTGTCCATTCTTTTTTGTTTGGTTTTTGCTGTACCAAGGTTTGAAGCCAGGGCTTTCTGTTTGCTAGGGAGCCATTTGACCACAGAACCTCCCCTCTAGTCCTTTCCTATGCTGGTGCTTTTTTTGTTGTTGTTGGTCATGGGGGCACTGGGTGTGGGCACTGTCCCTGAGATCTTCAGCTCAAGGCTAGGGCACTAACCACGTGAGCCACAGCACCACTTCCAGTTTTCTGGTGGTTAATTGGAGATAAGAGTCTCACAGACTTTCCTGCCCAGGCTGGCTTCAAACTATGATTCTCAGATCTCAGCCTCTTGGGTAGCTACAATTACAGGCGTGAGCCACCAGCACCCAGCTATGCTAGTGATTTTTCAGGCAAAGTTTTCGTTTCCTGCCTAGATATGCATCTGGACCACCATCTTCCTATGTTTAGCTCCAGCCACAGCTAGAATGACAGCTATATCCCACCACATCCAGCTTCTTTCATTGAGATAAGAGTCTCATGGGGCTGGGGATATGGCCTAGAGGCAAGAGTACTTGCCTGGTATACATCAAGACCTGGGTTCGATTCCCCAGCACCTCGTATACAGAAAACGGCCAGAAGTGGCACTGTGGCCCAAGTGGCAGAGCAAAAAGAAGCCAAGGACAGTGCTCAGGACCTGAGTCCAAGACCCAGGACTGGCAAAAAAGAAAGAAAAATAAAAAAGAGTCTCATGGATATTTTCTGACCAGACAGACTTGGAATAGCAATCTCAGCCTCCCATGTAGCTAGGATGGACGGTACACTACCAAGCCCAGCTATTGGTCAAGAAGGGGTTTCATGCCTATGCTAGGCTCTAGGCTGGCCTAGAGCCCACAATCCTCTCCATCTCAGCCTCCCTTGTAGTTAGGATTACAGGCATTAGCCACCCATGCCTTACATGAAGCCCACTGTGTGTGTGTGTGTGTGTGTGTGTGTGTGTGTGTGTGTGTGTGTGTGTGTTGGTAGTAGGGCTTACCTGAAATCTTGTTTGTTTTGGGTTTTTTTTTTTTCCTGCTCCAGGCTGGCACTCTATCACTTGAGCCACACCTTTAGTTCTGGCTTTCTGCTAATTAATTGGAAATAAGAGTCTTATGGACACATCTTCTAGAGCTGGATTTGAACCATAATCCTTAGATCTCAGCCTCCTGAACAGCTAGGAATACGCCCATGACCCATAGGCATGGACATAAAGCCCATTCTTTTCTTTTTTCTAGGTCTGAGATGGGGACTCCAACTCAGTACCTGCAGCCACTTTTACTCGTTGGTTAGTGCTCTACCAACTGAGACACACCTCCAACCCCTGAAACCCATTCTTTTTCTTTTTTTTTATTATTTTATTATTTATTTATTTTTTTTTTTTTTGCCAGTCCTGGGCCTTGGACTCAGGGCCTGAGCACTGCCCCTGGCTTCTTTTTGCTCAAGGCTAGCACTCTGCCACTTGAGCCACAGCGCCCCTCTGGCCATTTTCTGTATATGTGGTGCTTGGGAATCGAACCCAGGGCTTCATGTATATGAGGCAAGCACTTTTGCCATAGGCCATATTCCCAGCCCCCCATTCTTTTTCTTTTTTGTTTTTCAGTCATGGGGCTTGAAACTGTGGGCCTGAGCGCTGTCCCTGAGCTCTCTGACTTAAGGCTAGCGCTCTACCACTTCGTTTTCTGGTGGTTAATTCGAGATAAGAGTCTCATGGGCTTTCCTTCCTAGGCTGGCTTTGACCTCAGATCTCAGCTTCCTGAGTACTTAGTACAGGCATGAGCCACCAGTACCTTGCTTCTTCACCTATCAGCCAAGAGTCCATCATCCCTACCATAAGCTCAACCTCCAGTGTAGTCCTGCTTCTGTGAAATCAAAGACTTAGAGCTGCCTTCAAACAGCTCATACAAAGAGAACAAAGGTCAGGCTTTGTGGGAACATTAATCCAGGGTCTCTTTTACCACACTCCCTTTAACCTCTCCTCCAACTCAGTCTTCTTTTCCACGCTCTTCTCCCCAGTCGTGCATCCTATGCGTCTGACCCACTGACCTTCCTGGTCCTTGACCATGCTAAGCAATGCATGCCTCTGTGCTATTACACATGCCCTTCCATCTATGGGACTAGACTCATTCTGGGCCATTGGTACCACACCTCTATGAAAGCCCAGAGTTCTATTCCCATCTCTCTATTACAGCACTTAAAATATCAAACTGGAATAAGTTGTGTCTAGTTCTTACTCCTTAGAGAGTAATTTATTACCAAGAGTTACATAATCATTCAATGTTTAACTTCTTTTGGATTTTATCACCATATTTTTAATCCAAAGAGGCTATTCATCTTGGACTTTCTAAAGTTATCTGGATCAGTCTGTCTCAGGCCCAAGTTAATAGTTTTCTGCCCCTTGCTCCTAGTCTTTAGCCATGCAGGGAAAGGGGGAAGAGGTAAAAGAGGAAGGGGATTCTCATTTTCCTCCTACCCATTCGCTAGCATGACTGGAAAACTACATGTTCTCTAAGAATCCAGGCTTAGCTGGCTGTCAAGAAGCTCCTGCTTTAGCCTGGCTCTATTACTCATGACTGTGGGAGAATTCAATAGCATGCTTCCTAAGAGAAATGTTTAAAATACACACTCAGTTCCCTACTGGATTTTTCATCTTACCATTTAAGGGTGTTCTGAAACATACTCAGTTCTTACTGTCATTACTTGGGGGTGAGGGAGAGGAGGAGGGAAAAGAGCTGAATACATGATGGCAAACACTGTGCTATGGGCTGGGGAAGGATGAATAAGGAACTTTCTGCTATCAGGGAGCACACATTCTGGCCCCTGAGATTTGAATGTCCCCAGTTTAAAGCTAACCTGTTCTAGTCCATAAAAACCATGCTGATGGGCTGGGCATGTGGCTAAGCGGTAGAGTGCTTGCCTAGCATGCATGATGCCCTGGGTTTGATTCCTCAGCACCACATAAACAAACAGAAAAAGCTGGAAGTGGCGCTGTGGCTCAAGAGGAAGAGTGCTAGCCTTGAGCAAAAAGAACCCAGGGATGGCACTCAGGCTGTGAGTCCCAAGCCCCAGGACAGGCAAAAATAAATGAATAAATAAATAATGCTGATTTTGGAGTCAGATGGTCTTGTGTCATTCTGATACTCAGCACGACACAGGTCTCATTTTGACACCTCCCAAGCCAACCAGCGTGTTTCTGCTGGGGACAGGTCAGTAAAGTAAACCAGTCTTGACCCTTTTATCTTACACATTCTATGGGAGACTTGTATAATTCAAATAGCTAAATACTTATACATTACAATTCATAAAAACAGTTAAATCAGTGCTGCTTATCTCAGTGGTCACTGTCCATATGAGACAATTGAGCCCTTGAATTTTATTTATTTATTTTTTGCCAGTTCTGGGACTTGAACTCAGGGCCTGAGAACTGTCCCTGGCTTCTTTTTGCTCAAGGCTAGCACTTTACCACTTGAGCCACAGTGCCCCTTATGGCTTTTTCTATATATGTGGTGCTGAGGAATTGAACCCAGGGCTTACTCTACCACTAGGACTTATTCCCAGCTCCCCCTTGAGTTTTTTTTAGCATGAAAAAAGAGTAAATTGTATGTTTCTTTGTGCTGGTCCTGGGGCTTGCACTCAGGGGCCTGGGTGCTATCCTTGAGGTTTCTTTGCTCAAGTTCTAGCTTTTTCGTGGCTAATTGGAGATGAGTCTCATGGATTTTCCTTCCCTAGCAAGCTTTGAACCTAAGTCCTTAGATCTCGGCCTCCTGAGTGGCCAGGATTACAGGCATGAGTCACTGATGCCTGGCGTGTGTGTGTGTGTGTGTGTGTGTGTATGTAGTTCTGGGACTTGAACTCAGGTCCTGGGCATTCTTGCTTAGCTTTTATGCTCAAGGCTGTCACTTTACCCCACTACCATCTTTTTGGTGGTTCATTAAAGATAAACCTGCAGACTCGCTTCAAACCTTGATTCTCAGATCTCAGTCTCACAAGTGGCTAGGATTACAGGTGTAAGGTATTGATTGCGGGTGCCCAACTAAAATTTTCATTCATTTACGTTTAAAAACCCAGAGCAGGAAAATTCAAAATACTAATTTTATTTGGAACAAGGATTTAACGGACATATGGCCCACGTGCTTATGTAAAGCATTATTCCAATGAACTGTACTGGTCTTTTGTGTTGACCCTAAAAATGCAAGCACTCGAATTTTCACAAATCACCTGTGCTGTTTATGTATCTAGTGCACGGCAGCGGGCTGGATGGGGCGGTGCGGTGGTGTCGCGTGGGGGCGGTGACCCCTGGTCCCCCGCCCACTGCACGGCTGACACGGTGCACCCACCGCGGTACAGCACCGTGACCACACCACGGAGCTGTAATGCCGAGTCGCAGCACCTCCGGAGCTCCGGAGCTGGTTGGTGTCCGGTCCCTGGAACTCCGTTCTCCCGGTGGAGGCCGAGGAAGCGGAGGGCGAGGGGCAGGGGCGAGCTGGCCCCGCGACAGGGGATGACGGCAGGCCGTCCTCCGCCCAGCCCATCCGTCCTCCGGTCTTACCTGGAAGCATCAGCTGAGTCTGACCGCCATGGTCCGGCTAGGTGCTTTCGCTGGGTTCGGGGCGAGCCGCGGGCGCCGCAGCCCCACGTCCACCCCAGCGAGGCGCCTTTTGCCTTGAGGCGGGGGAGGGGCTAGGAGGGCAGCCGGGCCCATTTTGCTACTGTGAGCCCTGGCGTCGTCCCGGCAACGCCAGACACCATCACCTCCTTCACCTTTTCCACCACAAAGGAAGCGCGGTCACCGCCGGCGTCGGCCCGCCCGACGCCGTTACCACGGCGACGGCCGCGGAGGGGCTCTGGACCAGACCAATATGTTTGTAGGGGGGGATGGATGAGAACAGCTCTTCGTCCTACCCTGTGACATATGGGGACATATCAAGGACTTTAGAGGACATTTTCGTTATCAAATATAATTAATAGATCCAAAAGAGTCCACAGGGGTCCCGAAGCCGGCTTATGCCCCTCGCGTAGGTTCGCCTTGGGAACCAGCCCCCCCCTGCTTTCTCAATGGTAGAGTCTGGACCGGAGCTGCGCATGCGTGCGCCGCGGGCCTGCGCTCAGGTTTCCAGCGGCCGCGGTTGCGGCGGGAGCCCCGGCTGGGGTCTGGTTTTTTGAAGGAGGTCTCAGGGGTGACTTGTCCCCCGGCTTCTGGATACATCAGGTACGTCTCTGCGCCCGGCAGGCCGCGAAGCCTGGTGTTTCCGAGGCCCGGAGGCCGCTTGGGCCTGCCTGGAGAGGACCCCGGGGAGGCCGGTTCAAAATGGGATGGTGGTTCCTCCCCAAAATCCGCCCCGACGGCCACCAAAGAGATGATGGATGCGTGTGAGCGTTACTCGAGTGGAGTGCGGGATGAACACTCTGCTGGCTCTTAAACTCTAGGGAACTTGGTTGCACATAGCGAAGCCTGGGCCAGGGATGCATGGCTCACGCCTGTATTCCTAACTACTCAGGAAGCTGAGATCTGAGGATCCAGGGTTGAAGCCAGCTGGGGCCGACAAATCCTGAGACTCCTGTCTCCACTTAACCAGCAGAAGCTGGAAGTGGAGCTGTGGATCAACTGGCAGAGCACCCGCCTTGAAAAGAAAAGAATGAACAAAGGCAGGATGCAGGTTAGGAGAAGTTTCAGGGTTTTTTTTTTTTGGTGCTGATCCTGCGGTTTGAACTCAGGGCCTGGGCACTCCCTCGGAGGTTTTGTGCTCAAGGGTAGTGTGCGCTGCCACTTTGAGCCGCAGTGTCATTTTCAGCTTTTTGGTTATTAATTGGAAATGAGAATTTCATGGACTTCCCTGTCCAGGCTGGCTTCGAACTATGGTCCTCAGATCTCAGCCTCTTGACTGGCTAGGATTACATGTGTGAGCCACTGATGTCCAGCAGAAGTTATTTTTGATACTGTATATAAAGATCTAGCTTATTTAAAGAACCCTTACAAATCAATAAGGAAATGACAGACAGGGCTGGGAATATGGCTTAGTGGTAGAGAGCTTGCCTTGCATGCATGAAACCCTGGGTTTGATTCCTCAGCACCACATAAACAGAAAAGGCCGGAAGTGGCGCTGTGGCTCAAGTGGTAGAGCATTATCCTTGAGCAAAAAGAAGCCAAGGACAGTGCTCAGGCCCTCAATCCCAAGTCCCGGACTGGCAAACAAAGACTGTCCAATAGAAAAAATAGCAGGTTTTAACAAGCATACCACAAAAAAGAATCCATGTATCTAAAGAATATATGAAAAGGTGCTCAATTTAAGAAGTTATTGGGGGTGGGGGGGGTGGGAATGTGGCTTAGTGGTAGAATGCCTTGTATGCATGAAGCCCTGAGTTCGATTCCTCAGCACCACATATATAGGAAAAAGCCAGAAATGGTGCTGTGGCTTAAGTGGTTGAGTGCTAGCCTTGAGTAAAAAGAAGCCAGGGACAGTGCTCAGGCCCTGAGTCCAAGGCCCAGGACTGGCAAAAATAAATAAAAAAAAGAAGTTATTAGGGAAAAGCAAATTAAGGCAATCCCACTACATGCCCACTAGCATGGATACAAGTAAAAAGCAGGTGACACCAAATGTTGGTTAAGATCTCTTGTACCCTACAGATAGGGTGTAATGGATTCAACCTCTGGAAAACCACTTGGAAGTTTCTATTAAAAGGAAAGATACAAATGGGGCTGAGACTATGGCTTAGTGGTAGCATGCATGCCTTAGCATGCATGAAGCCCTGAGTTCGATTCCTCAGTACCACATAAACTGAAAAAGCCAGAAGTGGGGCTGTGACCCAAGTGATAGAGCTCAGCCTTGAGCACAGAGAGGCTCAGGGACAGAGCCCAGGCCCTGAGTTCAAGACCCAGCCCCCCCCCCAAAAAAAATAAAGATACCAATACTCTATGACTAACCATTCCTCTAAGAAGAGGATCAAAAAATATTGAGAAATACAGGTCCAAATAGCAGCACTGTTGGTAATAGCAAAAAACTAGAAACAGTCCACAGGTCTATCATCTATAGAGTAGACAAGTAACTCTTGGTAGGATGGCGCAGTAGAACATTACACAGCAATGTAAGTGAAAAAACAACTCTACCACAACATGGGTAAATCTCATCAACTCGAAGTTGGGTTTAAGAGGCCAGATGTAAAAGAAGACCTCATATGAGTCCCTAGTTATTGAGCTGAGGGGCTGAAGTGGTTTGTGCCCCTTGATCTGAAAGGTGTGTGTGTTGTGTATGAGTGTGTGTGAAATTAATGAAGCCTCAGACTTGGGGTTTGTAGGCTTTTCTGTATACATGAAAGTTGACCTCTTCCGCCAAGCCTGGGTGGTGGTGGAGAATCATCTTCCTGGTCCCGTGTGCACAGCAGTAGGTGGCACTCTCCTGGGAGAGGAGGTAGCTCTGCTGTGTTGTGCTGCTCCCCTTTGGGAAACCTCCCCTCTCACAGAGAACAGGTGACCTTGTGACATAAGAACAAGTGAGGGGCTGGGCGCTGGTGGCTCCACACCTGTAATCCTAACTACTGTGGAGGCTGAGATCTGAGGATGGCAGTTCGAAGCCAGCCTGGGCAGAAAAGTCCATGAGACTCTAATCTCCAATTAACCACCCCAAAACCAGGTGTGGAGCTGTGGCTCAAAGTGGTAGAGCACCAGCCTGGATCACAAAAGCTCAGGGGCAGGGCCCAAGCCCTGAGTTCAAGCCCCAAGACCGACAAGAAACAAACAAAAAAAAAACAAGTGAAGGGTGCTGTTGTGAGTTGGGGTTGTAGCTCTCAGCAGTGTGCAAAAGCAGAGATCGTCCCTGCCCTGGACAGGAACCTGGCCATGCAAGTGTGAGACTCACCTGAGGTTTCTGTCACATGGAGCCACTCTAGCCTGGTTTCAGGAACTCCCACCTCCTGGAGGAGGGACTTGTGGAGGGTAGGCATGGAGTTAAATGTGATACCACGTGCAAGGTCCAGGCTCACCGTGTACCGGGTGGAGCTGCACTTGGGCATGTGAACTCCTCAGGCCAGCCTCCCCCATCCCGGTTACAATGACTGCCCTGTCCTCAGGGGTTACTGGCAGGGTCAGTAAGACCCGTGGAAAGAAACACCTGTTACCATGATTTGAGAACAATGCCTTGGTGTCACTGACTACCTGCGTGGCTCCCCCCCCCCCCCACCAGGAGAAGGTCCTTCCTTCATCAGGCCAGAGATGCCTCTCTTCGGGAACATATTCAGTCCGAAGAAGACGCCTCCTCGGAAGTCTGCGTCTCTCTCCAACCTGCATGCTGTGAGTGTGGCCTGGGGCCCAGCATGGCCTGACTGGGGAGTGTGAGCCCCAGAGGCGCCATTGGAGGGGCGCCTAGAGTTAGCGGGAGAGGAGCTAGGAACAGGGCTGTGTTCCGTGGCCTCTGATGCCATCATCTGTTTTGCCCACAGTTGGACCGTTCCACTCGCGAAATAGAGCTGGGACTTGAATATGGAACCCCCACTATGAACCTGGCGGGGCAAAACCTGAAGTTTGAAAATGGCCAGTGGATAGCAGGTGGGCTGCACTTCCTGCCATTTTGGTCAACACGATGATGACAAATCCCCCCCCCTTTAACTTCTGCCCTGTCCTTCCGCAGACACTGGGATTAGTGGCGGTGTGGATCGGAGGGAGGCCCAGCGCCTCCGCAGGCGGAACCAGCAGTTGGAGGAAGAGAACAATCTCTTGCGGTTGAAGGTGGACATCCTGCTGGACATGGTGAGGCTCCCCCCTCCCCCCCACCCAGGCCAGCAGGGCTAGAGGACAGCCCAGAGGCCGTGAGAACGTGAGCCGTCGCCCGGAAGCGTCATCTTTCTAACGGTCTGCATTGCTTGCAGCTCTCAGAGACCACGGCCGAGTCCCACTTAATGGAGAAGGAACTGGACGAACTGAAGAGCGTGGGCCGGAGGAGGAAGTGAAGGCCCACGGAGGAGCACCGTCGCCCAGGGGAGCGGGGGGTGGCTGAGCCAGCTGTTTTGTTTAGGCAGGCTGGTGCATTTGGTCCCGGGAGAGCATCAGCAGGCCCTGGCACCCTTGGGCTGGCAGGAGGGAGGGGACATTGGAAACGGAGATGCCAGACCAGGGCAGTCACTACAATGGCACCCAGATGCGCTCGCTGCCCAGGGCTGCCAGGCTGCATGCAGGCCCCGGGGAGGTGCGGGAGATGGTAAGCCTTTGCCAGAGACTTGCCACACGCGTGAGCAAACACCTGCACGTGTCCTCGAGTCACACCCCCCCCCCCCTGCTTCTCACCCCCTGTGCTGGTGTTTGGGGTGTGGCCCTCTGTCTGGGATCTGGTACTGTGCCCCACCCCCCAGGCCACTCCCTGCCCCCCCCCCCCCCCGCAGTCCACTTCCCCTGGCTTCAGCTTCACCACAGAGCCGGCCTTCTGAGGCACACTGTGTTTCTCGGTTGCTTTCTTGTTTATAGTTTTTTATTAAACGGTATTAAAGAACAGTGTTAAAGACGGACTGGCTGAAGAAGGTAGCACGGGCGCCTCCAGGTGCAGCTAGACTGGAGTAGGGGCTCGGTGGCAAAGTGTCGGATCTGCGGGGAGTGGGGGAGGGGAGGGGGAAGCAGAGGTAACAGGAGCCTAGAGCCTCCACTTGCGGTTGCACACTGAAAGACTTCTTAGAGCTGCTTGAAGGAGAGCCCGGGTGAGGAAGGCTGACTGGGAAAGGGAAGTCTCCTGTTGTAGGGCGGTAGCACTGGCCCCTGAGCGGGCCAGGCAGGAAGTGCCCTCGTGGGAGTGGGTGGCCTCTGGCTGGGGGCGGGCCCACAGTACTTGCCGCCTGGGGTCTCTGGCTTCAGCGCCCCCCCCCCCCCCACGGCGCCAACAGTGGTGGTGATGGAGCAGGGATCTGCGTCTTCGTGACAACCGTGCTCCCCAGCTAGCGCCCCCAGGGCTTGAAACGGGGCTGCTTTTGTGGTTGCGGTTTCTGAACCCTCATTGTGTCTGGTTCTGGGATCAGACCTTTGCGCAGTCTCTTCCTCTGTGCCCTGTGCAGTGACTACTGTCCGCCTGCCGGTTGGCACTAAGGATGCAGAGTTCACAACCAGTGAGGAAGCTGGTATAGGACCACAGCCCACTGTGACCGAGGCCAGGCTGTCTCCACCGTGGGAGGGGGGAAGGGGAGGGGAACCAGTGTGTCCTGATGCCAACAGCTGCTGGGGATGGACAGAAGTAGTAGCTTTCACCTGCAACCTCACTTCCTAATCCAGGACACTGTTCAACACAGAAGAAAAAGAAGCATCCAGATTGCACAGGGTGTGTGCGTCTCCGGGTGCAGACACCTGAACGACAGCTTGCTTATGCTCAAGCCAATAACCTGAACCACCATTCATGAGCACCCGCAATGCTGGACACTTAACTCTCATGAAACCTCAAGTTTATCGTCTTCTTTTGTGTGTATCAGTCCTGGGGCTTGAACTCAGGGCCCAGGTGCTGCCCCTGAGCTATTTTGTTCAAAGCTAGCACTCTACAACTTGAGCCACAGCACCACTTCTGGCTCTTTTGGTGGTTACTTGGAGATAGAGTCCCACACACTTTCCTGCCCAGGCTGCCTTTAAACTGTAATCTTCAGATCTCAGTCCTGAGTGAGTAGGATTGCAGGTGTGAGACACTAGTGCCTGGCTCATCCTTTTTTTTTTTTTTTTTTTGCCAGTCCTAGGGCTTGAATTCGGGCCTGGGCACACTGTCCCTGAGCTTCTTTTTTTAAGTTTTTTTTTTTTTTTTTTTTTTTTTGGCCAGTCCTGGGCCTTGGACTCAGGGCCTGAGCACTGTCCCTGGCTTCTTCCCGCTCAAGGCTAGCACTCTGCCACTTGAGCCACAGCGCAGCTTCTGGCCGTTTTCTGTATATGTGGTGCTGGGGAATCGAACCTAGGGCCTCATGTATCCGAGGCAGGCACTCTTGCCACTAGGCTATATCCCCAGCCCATGAGCTTCTTTTACTGAAGGTTAGCACTCTGCCACTTGAGCCGCAGTGTCACTTCTGGCTTTTTCTGTGTCTGTGGTGCTGAGGAATAGAACCCAGGGCTTCATGCACCAGAAATGGACGTGTGGCTCAAATGAAAGAGTGCCACCTGTGAGCAAAGAAAGCTGAGGGAGAGTGCAAGGCCCAGAGTTCAAGCCCCAGGACCAGCACCACAAAGAACCAAAAAAACCAGCCAGGCCTGAGAGCTTGGTCCTCAGATGGGGAGCACTTGTTTGTCACAGTGGTGTGGATCCCCTCCTCCCATGACTGGCACCTTGAGGGGCTGGAGCCGGGTACCCTAGGCGTGTGGGAGATACGGGACAGGTCTGCAGTGAAGGACTCGCATTGAGTGAATGTGATGATCCCCAGGTGAAAACAGGCTGAAGGGGCCAGGCTGCGGGCAATAGGGTTTATGTGTCCATGTGAATATGAACCCCAAATACAGCCTAGCAGACTGTGGATGGAGCTGGGTATGAGGCAAATCAAGGATGAGCCTGTTGATCACAGTATGAGGAAAGGGGAAATAACCACTCATCTGTCACCATGTTACCCCTTTCTTTAGGAAGGTTTTGGTGTTTTTTTTTTTTCCTTTGAGGTACCCTGTACATTCATGATCTTTCCTTTTTAGTCATATATTCTGTTCTGGTTAAAATGCTCCCTCAGAGCCTCCCTTAACCAAATCCAATGCTTACAGGGAACTCATGTAAACAGTATGATTCCTTGACACGGATCTCTCATCATGACAACAGTTTTGTGAACTTTAGTGCCAAGCTGGCTTAGGGAAGAGCTGTCACGATAAGTGGAAATAGAAGTGTCTGTGGGTGGAAGGGAGCACGTGCAGTGTTACTGCAATCACCAGCACATGATGTAGTCTGTCCTCACAAAGGGGCTCCAGGTGTTTGGCTGTGCTTGCACAGCTTGTTGTATGGTGTGGCTCAGAGCTTTCATTAGATTCCCAGAGGGACCCACATAACCAACCCCCCATCCTGCAACTCACCAGTTTCAAATACTGACTGTCATACAGGAGAAAGGTAGAAATCATGGGCCGGAGGGAGAGTAGAGGATCTCGAGACCCAGGGTTCCAGTAGGGGCATCACGTTCATTTACTAGTACCTGGTCTCTGTCCAGTGGCATGCCCTCTCGCATGTCACCTTGCCTCTGAGCATTTCTCCTTGAAGCCTGCGGCAAAGTCACACTTCTCTGGTTCTCCTTTCCATTCCTGGCCTGTCAGTGTCCCATTCCATAGGGTTCAGTCCCCAGCCTTATGTTCCTCCTGCTCTAGACCATCCCATCTGCCTGACTTCCAGCATTGCAGTTCATGATGGGAGGAGGGGGGCAGGGCTGGTCCTGGGTTCTCAACCCAGTTTGTGCGCACGTGTCTCCTGAGGTTTGGGTTTTTTTGTTTGTTTGTTGTTGTTGTTTTTGCTCAAGGCTAGTACTCTAACCAGAGCCACAGCTCCACCTCTGGCTTTTTGCTGGGGTTTAGGAGATAAGAATCAATTTCCTGCCTGGGCTGCTTTTGTACTGTGATCCTCCTATCCCAGCCTCCTGCGTTGCTAGGATTAACAGGTTTTGAACTGCGATCCCCCCATCTCAGCCTCCTGAGTCGCTGGGATTACCAGGCGCTGAGCCATGGGCACCCAGCAAATTCCAAAACAGCGGCAGGGTTGTTAATGGGCATTCCCATGCTCACCAGTAATCCTTTGGATTGGATCTCCTGGTGCTACCAAGCCCCAGCCCCTGGACCGGCTGGCACGAGTCGGGCCCACAGAGGGCGAGGAAAGGCGGGTTTCTGGACCCGAGGGGGTCGGTCGCGCGAGCCGGCCCGAGGACCCGCGGTCGGAGGACCCGCGACAGGGGGCGCGCTCCGGCCCCGGCCCCGGCTCCTTCCCGGAAAGACGCTCTGCCCGCCGCCAGGCCGCGCTCACCTGCTCCCTTCCGCTTCCGGTGTCCCTTACAGCCATGGCCGCCGCCGCCGCCGCCGGCGCTGGGGAGCCCGTGTCCGCCGACGAGCTGCTCCCGAAAGGCGACGCGGAGAAGACCGAGGAGGAGCTGGAGGAGGACGACGACGACGAGGTACGGGCGCCCTGCGAGGAGCGGGGCTGGCGGCGGGCCGCCGGAAGGGTGGGCTCCGCGTGTCGCGGTCCGTCCCCGGGCGAAGGTGGCGGGGTCGGGGCCGCGCGGGGCGGGGGGGGGGGGTGGCGGGGGGCCGGGGCGCTGCGGCTCCTGGGGCGGGGGAGGGAGGCGGGGAGCCCGGGGAGGATCCCGCCGCCTTGCCCTCGACTCGTGCCTCCGTCTACCGCAGCTAGACGAGACCCTGTCGGAGAGACTCTGGGGTCTGACGGAGATGTTCCCGGAGAGGATCCGGTCCGCGGCCGGAGCCACCTTTGATCTCTCCCTCTTCGTGGCTCAGAAAATGTACAGGTAAGGGACGAGGGCGAGGTCGCCGCCATGTGCACCGTGTGCACCGTGTTCCCGAAAGACAACGGGCTCCGGGAGCTGCAGCCCTGCAGCCCGGGCTTGAGTGACCTTGGGCTGATTGTAGTAACCTTTCCAGTTCCTCTTCCGAAAGTGCAGATTCGAGGTCATTTTAGGGTATCCGAGGTGACTGCTGCCTGAGCCTCTTTATAAGACTCAGGTTCTCTGCTCCCAGAACTGTCCTCGCCGTTTCTGGTTAAGAGTGGCCCAAGGAGTGCAGAGAATATTGGCGTGTGTACACTGGGGAGATTTCGCTTACTGGTTCCCTCTTGGCGAGGCTGTCTTTTTTTGGTCTGATTTCGTTTCCATCGCTCCCTGTTCCCCCTACCCTCCCCCTCCCCTCGCAGGTTTTCCAGGGCAGCCTTGTGGATTGGGACCACCTCCTTTATGATCCTGGTTCTTCCTGTTGTCTTTGAGACAGAAAAATTGCAAATGGAGCAACAGCAGCAGCTCCAGCAGCGGCAGGTGAGCCCAGGCTCCGCGGGGCTTTTCCCAGCAGTGGAGATAAAAGTTAACTTCTCCAGTGCCTGCATTGGTGGGACATAGGTGAGCCAGTTCACATGTGGGTGGGGAGTGAAATGAGGCCCATGCTCTTAGATGCCAGCTGCTCTGCCTTGTTGTAAACTTTGCCCCATCAGGTATGAAAATGAAATCCGGGGCTGGGAATGTGGCTTAGTGGTATTGCTTGCCTTGGCATGCTTGAAGCCCAGAGTTGGATTGCTCAGTACCACAGAAACAGAAAAGGCCGGAAGTGTGGTGCTTGGCTCATGTGGTAGAGCTCTAGTCTTGAGCATAGAGAGGCTCAGGGACAGAGCCCAGGCCCTGAGTTCAAGCCCCAGGTGAGGGGGAGATGGGGGAGAAAATAGAAAATGAAACCTGTGGGCTGGTACAGTGTCTTTTTTAACTCCTCCTTTTTGTTTTCCAGATACTTCTAGGGCCTAACACAGGGCTGTCAGGAGGAATGCCAGGAGCCCTACCTTCACTTCCTGGAAAAATCTAGATTGTTATATTTGAGAAGTCTAGGTGGGAGAACTTTGAGATTCAGTTGTGTTTGAACTGCTGATTATTTGGATTTCTTTTTCCTTCTTTTAAATTTTGGCACGATGATCTATCCAAACCTGATGGGGAAAATTCTCCAGATCTCCTTGTCTCAAGAAAAGACTCCCAACCTGCAACTATACCCTCCACGCTGTCCTCATTCTGATACCACAGTGCAGCCATGTGGATGGTTACTCCAGCACTGGCTCTCATCCCTTCAGTAAATTGCTCTCCTTATTCCCACTGTGGGGTAGAAACTAAGGCCAGTGGGAGAGCCCCACCCCTGGCTTTTTTTTTTTTTTAAGATGGAGATGTCGGGGATGAACATGCACACCATACAAAACTGACGAAATGCATTGAAGCAGTAGTACACAGCAGCCACCAGGGATCTGCTGGAGAGGCGCAAGGCTTGCTGAAGCCTTAGCCATAGATGGGGATGGTGGGGACTGTGGAGGACAGAGTAGGAGCTCATTTCCTCCATACATTTTGGCTATTAGACCTATATGTGTGTGTGTGTGTGGTGTCTGTATGTTTAAAAAAAAAAGTCAGTGCTCACTTTTTGTATTTAAATATTAAAAAAAAATGATTCCACCTTAAAGTGTCACCTATGTGTTTGTGATAAGCACTCCAAAATTACTGAGACCACTTTAGAAGACCAAAGACATGTACTGCCTGTTGCATTTCCTCTTGCCTAAGCTAGCACCTGATGATAAAAACTTATGTTTGGCCAACAACCTCCTAGTAGCCATCCTTGCCTCAAATTTAAGAGATCAATCACTTTGAGTCTCAACAGCGAAGGGCTGATATGTGTAATTTGTACAGTTTATATAAACTATTTACAGAAAGTACTAGTTTCTGCTTTCTGGGACAAGGGGTAAGTCTGCAGATAGGATTTTTGTGACCTAGGCTTTACACAGCAACAAGGTTAAGTGATTTGCACAAGGTGTCAAAGTGAGCACTGAAGCTGAATTCCAGTGCAGCCTCCCAACTAGACTCCCTGCGAGGCACTCTGCAGTGAGCCAAGGCCCTGGGTTGAGGTGTGGGGAAAACAAATATAAGCAAACCAGTGAAGCATACAACACTGATACAGTGCTGCTGGGTGCTAAAGGCTCATGCCTGTAATCCTAGCTACTCAGGAGACTAATCTGAAGAACAAGGTTCAAAAGCCAGCCCAGGCAGGAAATAAGACAATCAACCACCAAAAGAATCAGAAGTGAGGTGTTCAAGTGGTAGAGCCCTGATGTAGATGCCCAGTGTCAGCATCCAGGCCCCAAATTCAAGCCCCAGGACCACCACACAAAAAAAGCTTCAGTTCCTTGTTTTGGTCAGTTGTGGGGCTTGAACTTAGGGCCTGGGTGCTATCTCTAGGCCTCTGTGCTCAAGGCTAATGTTCTGTCACTTGAGCCACTTCTGGTTTTTGAGTGGCTAATTGGAGGTGAGCGTCTCACAAGGACTTTGCTGCCTAGGCTGTCTTTGAACCTCCATGCTCAGGTCTCAGCCTCCTGAGTAGCTAGGATTCCAGGTGTGGGCCACCAGGGCCTGGCTCCTTGTTTTTGAGGAAAGTCGATGTAGCCCAGGCTGAGTTTGTTACCTTCTGGTCTCTAACAGTGCCGGGAATTAACAGACATGGGCCCCCAAGCTCAGCTCAGGGGCATCTTTTGAACCATTTACTACTTAAGCAATTTTCTCTGGGTTTTTTTTCAGGTGGGAGGTCTTTATGAAAATAAATCTTTAAAAGGTAAATATGATAGGATGGTAACATCAGTTTTTTGTGTGTGTATATGTTAGTACTGAGCTTGAACTTAGGTTTAGCTCCCGTTCAGCTTTTACTCTATGGTTGGGGTTTTGGTTTGTTGTTAACTGGAGATAAGAATCTGATTTGTCTGGCTAGTCTGCCTTCAAATTACCATCTTCAGATCTCTGGTTTTCCTGAGTAGTTAGGATTACAGACATGAGCCACTAATCTTGTGTGTGTGTAGGTACAGGGGCTTGTACTCAGGGACTAACTGCTGTCCCTTAACTTTTTGCTCAAGGTAGGTGCTGTACTGCTTGAGCCACAGTTCCACTTCCAACATTTTGGTGGTTAACTGAAGATAAGGGTCTCAAGACGCCTCCCAGAGCTGGTTTTGAACCGTGTGATCCTCAGTTCTTAGCCTCCTGAGTAGCTAGGATTACAGGCATGAGGCTGTAAAAGTACTTCTAGTTTTAAAGTAGTATAAAAAGTTTCTGTCTTTACATAATTATAGAACCCAGACGAGGAGATAGAGTTACAGAGTTTTCCATTTTTAATATTTGGTTAAACAAAATACATCTTTGTAAACAAACCCAGCACAAGGCCAACAAAAAACAGGGAATAAAAGCAAGAAAAACAAAGCCTAGGGTTGCCCTTACTGGGCATCAGGGTCAGACCTGCCCACTTCTTTAAAGGAGGTGGGGCTTTTTGCCCTTGGGCATCAGCATGGGTCCCTGTTCCTAAGCACCAGAATTGGATATGAACAGAGAAACCAGCCCTGAAATGTTGAAGCGTCTTTGCATATCCCACTGGCTCCTGGACTTCTCGTGCACGGGAGTCCTCTGAAGTGCTGTTTGCACGGGCCCAAGCAGTTTGTGGAGAGGAGCTTCCTCTTCCCAAGAAATGGCTTACTATCACTGACAGTGCCAGTGGACCCAAGGTCCTGCTTGTGACAATCAGCAGTGTTGGCTGTAACTTGTGGCTGGTGGTATTGGAATGTCATTGTGCAGGGGTAGAGAGCTCCCTGTGGTGCCAAGCAGGTCTGGGGTAAGAAAAGGGAGCAGAAGAGACTGCGGCCAGCTGCTGGGAGAGCATAATGAGTAGCCTCTTGGGCCTCTTGTTAAACGATTCGGCATAAAAAACAGCCTCGGATTGAAGATACATGTGCAGAAAAAGTGCTGGTGTAAACATGCACTCCAGTCACGGGGGCAGGGAGCCCCAGCTTCCCCCCACTAAGCTTGCTCAGGACCAACATGCAGGCCCAAGACTACACATCTGTTAAGGGCTGGCCTGCCCACCCCTGCATGCCCACCTGCCTTGCACCCACAGCCACTGTCATGATGGCCAGATGCATATTTCTGCTGCCATGTTTTCCAAAGTGACAGGAGAAGAGTGTGTACAACTATCTCAAGAGGTAGGGGCGGGCTGGTCCTCGGTTGACCAAAAAGGACACTACCTGATGTACCTCACCTCTGTGACTGTCAGTCACAGCCTCTGAGCCCAGGACTGCTCTTAAACATAGAACTTAACACCACTTTCCTCACCCAACTCTGGCCCAATTAGTGGAATTTCTTTGAATTTTGCCAGAATGGGCCAACTGGAAAAGTTGTCTCATCTTTCGGCCCAGAGCGTCCTATCTAATGTGAAATAGTAGGGACAAAACTGGAGTGAATTAAACCACCCATGACATCCTGTGTGGCTTTGGCCACATTCCCTTGGGGAATCTCCCACCTTTGCCTTGCCAGAATGCTGGCTTCTCGTAATGACCATAAACCACTCTCTAAAATGGGGTGAGGGGATGGGCTGGAGGCATGGCTCAAGTGTAGAGCGCCAGCTGGGAGAGAGAAAATGGGATAAGGGGTGGTACAGGCCGCAGGTGGCATGCAGTACCCCTGCTGGGTTTTGGAGACGGTTTCCTGAGACACTTATTATGCTCTGGGTCCTTTGAGTCAGCCACTGGGTTCTCAGTGTCTTCAGACCCACGTGCCACCGGGGAGGCAAGAGGCCTCTCTGTGAGCCTGAAGCAGCAATGACAACTGGAGCAGAACCTCGATTAAGCGCTCACAAAAGGAAAAATCAGCAAGGCTCACCTTGCCTCTCTGAAACAACAAAGGCTCTCTTTCAATGGCTTTCCCCAAGTGCTCCGAGCTCCTACCTTCCTTCCCAGGCACAGACAAAACTGGGTGGTTCTTAGAACAGTCCACACATCTGTCCTACTGCACTGGCATATCTGAAGGGGAAACTCAATGAGATGTTTGGGCAACTGGTCAGGGCAGACCCACTTACGGGCTACCCCACGTCACAGAGGGCTGAGGGTTGAGACAAGAGGCAGGCTGGGTAGAACTGGACTACACATCAGCCCTCCAACTCTGATGGGCTTCTACCTCTTCTGGTACCACCAGCAGGAGTTCACAGTTCTTCCCTCGCAAATGGTATTTTAGAAATTTCCTATGGAAGAAGGAATAGCAAGAGAGAAAGTCAACTGCTGGTAAATTGTGGTCCAGGGGCCACACCTTCCCAGAACGCTCACCACTGATGTCCATGGCCACCCTAAAGCATGCTAGTGGGGACTGATTCTTGGAAGGTTACATGTTTGGTTTCCAAACATCCAGCTAACCTGTATTTCTGCTCATTACCACATATTACTGTCCAAAGTATCCACTTCTGTGAGAAACAGACAAAATGGATTGCTTAAAAACAAAAACAAGGGCTGGGGATATAGCCTAGTGGCAAGAGTGCCTGCCTCGGATACACGAGGCCCTAGGTTCGATTCCCCAGCACCACATATACAGAAAACGGCCAGAAGTGGCGCTGTGGCTCAAGTGGCAGAGTGCTAGCCTTGAGCGGGAAGAAGCCAGGGACAGTGCTCAGGCCCTGAGTCCAAGGCCCAGGACTGGCCAAAAACAAAAAACAAAAAACAAAAAACCAAGGGCTGGGAATATGGCCTAGTGGCAAGAGTGCTTGCCTCGTATACATGAAGCCCCGGGTTCAATTCCCCAGCACCACATATATAGAAAAAATGGCCAGAAGTGGCACTGTAGCTCAAGTGGCAGAGTGCTAGCCTTGAGCAAAAAGAAGCCAGAGACAGTGCTCAGGCCCTGAGTCCAAGCCCCAGGACTGGCAACAAAAAAACAAAACCAAAAACAAGACTTTAGTCCAAGAGAAATTTAACTCTCTCTGGCTTTTCTCTGAACCAAGTAAAAGGAACATGATGGTGGCCCCACTAGAGTAGGGGCCAGTCGCTCAGGCTGTGGAACCTGCCTACCAAAGGGATGGAGGTCCTAAAGGTCTTTCAAGTCTGAGATCCTAGGCGGGGAACGGCTCCTCCAAGGATGAAGGAACTTCATTTTCTTTGTCAAATAACCAAAGATGAACTCAACTTATCCAACACAGCAAACAAAGGAGCTGGCAGCTCAGCCACCCAAGGGGGATTACCTGAGCTCGCTCTCGCCCCCAATCCACTCTGGCATCTTGAGTTTGGAGTCGAGGTTGTAGTATGCACCTCCCACCTCTCGAACACAGATCCAGTGCTGCCTTTTGAGAGGCAACTTGAGTGGACCCCAGCACAGGCTGGAGGGCAGGTTCATGATGAAGCCCATGACATTAGTGAGGGCGATGACACCAACGTCCCTGCAGAAGGAAATGGTGTCAGGCTGAGGCCGCCAACCTCCGAGGTCCCCCCAGAGTCAGGCCTGAGGTACCAGCACTGGGGGCTTGCGCCACACCCTGCTGGACTCCATCAGGTCAAGCCAGTTCTCATTACCTGCGCTTGTCCCACCAAACAGCTTCATAGCCTTTGGTTTGAAGTGCTGCCATAATGACATTCACATCGTAGTTTCCATTTCCCAGCATGCTCTTCTTGTGGGGTGTCACCATGGTGTTTGGAGACAATCTAAAACGTGGCGAGAACAGGGCTAAGACTTGCAGGTCAGCCTGAGCTCCCCAGGGTGGCACTATTGGAAGGGCACTGCACATCACTGCCCCTATGGTTCCTTCCTAAGTATTTCTCCTACCCTAGGAATTACTCCTCTTTCTATAGAAAACAATTCCAGAGAGGGTGGACCTACCTGCCTCCTCTCAGGAAGTGAGGTCAGTGGATACAAACATTGTTCTGTGGAAGTGTCCCATTTGTGAAATCCCTAGCCTACTGCAGCCTTCCTGCCTTTGATGTATGCCTGTAATCCTAGCACTTAGGAGTCCAAGTTACAGACCAGCCCAGGCAACCTAGTGAAACCCAGTCTCAAAAAAATGACCAGCCTGGGTAGCAAAGTCCATGAGACTTACTTCTAATTAAACACACACACACACACACACACAAAGCCAGATTGGGAGCAATGGCTCAAGGGGTAGACAACTAGCCTTGAGCAAAAAGCTCAGGGAGGCTGGGAATATGGCCTAGTGGTAGAGTGCTTGCCTCATATACCTGAAGCACAGGGTTTGATTCCTCAGCACCATATATATAGAAAAAGCCAGAAGTGGCACTGTGGCTCAAGGGGTGAGTGCTGGCCTTGAGCAAAAAGAAGCCAGGGACAGTGCTCAGGCCCTGAGTTCAAGCCCCAAGACTGGGGAAAAAAAAAAAAACACAATGTTCAGGGACAGTGCCCAGGCCCTGAATTCAAACAAATAAAAAACTTTCTCCATACATAACACTGTTTTTTTTTCTTTTTTGGCCAGTCCTGGGCCTTGGACTCAGGGCCTAAGCACTGTCCCTGGCTTCTTTTTGCTCAAGGCTAGCACTCTGCCACTTGAGCCACAGTGCCACTTCTGGCCGTTTTCTAGATATGTGGTGCTGGAGAATCGAACCCAGGGCTTCATGTATACGAGGTGAGCTCTCTTGCCACTAGGCCATATTCCCAGCCCTGTTTATTTCTTAATGGAAGTGTTAAGAGTGGAACCCAGGGTTTCACAACTGCCAAGCCACAGACAAGTGCTCTACCACTGAGCTTTAGCCATGCTGGTAGTTTTCAAACATACTCCCACCACTGCTTCAAACCACCCAGTCCCCACAGCACTTAAATGCAACATAAACACCACTCCCCGGGATCCTGCCCACCTCCATTCTGTCCTTTATTCAACGCGCTTTCTCACTTTGCTCTCTCATTCACGTCCCTGTCATTTGGAATATTCTTCCCTCAGACCATCACTTGCTTTTGCTCCTCATTTGGATCTCAACTGATCCTACCATAGAGAGGCCTTTTCTGACCACATACCCGTTTGTCCCAGCCGTTGCCTGTCTGCTCATCTTTGGTTTAATTGCAGCCATTTGTTAATATGGATACATTTTCTCATGTCTTTTTCCAGGACAGCAGAGGCCTGTCTACTTCTCACTGTATTGCTGGGGTCGGAAAGGAGCCCACCTGGCACATGACAGATGCTCTTGGTTTTAATTTTGTTATTTCACATCTTCCTCTAGAATTATCAGTTCTCTTAAAAGTAAAACAGCTACCTGCTTGTCTCCAGAACAAAGATGGAAGAATGGGACAAGGACATTCTGATTCTATACTCTGCAACCAAATGTTACCTACAGTAAATGCCACATGATGAAAACCTGGGCCGAGCACTATGCTTTTATGTGTCTCATTTAATCCCCACGATCACCCTATGTGGATATAAATTATTTCTACTTTGCATCTTCTGATCCGTAATCAGACGCGTTATCCATTGCGCCACTGGCCTGTAAATTATTTCTACTTTGTAACCCTGAGGTTTGGTGGTTCTACTGAACTTATCCATTTGCAATCAACAAGTTATCCGATTTAGAATTCAATCTTGAGTTTAAGAGAATCTGAAGTCCTGAGACTGTACAGCCAGGACTCCAGAAACAGAAGCCGACAGTGGTGGCAGGCTGCTAAGAGGAAAAAGCCAGCTGAGTCCCTGAGACCTGGGGCTAAAACACAGCATAACGGGACAAAGCCCTCCACCACCTCCACCCCTCAGGCCTCCGTGAGAAAGCATAGGAAAGAGGGCTGAGCTGAAGCTCTACCAGGTCCTTTTGCTCCACCCACTCTTGAGTAGCCTCTCATTCCTGGCATTGAAGTCTCTGACCACTACAAGGAAGGAGACCCCACCCCCACACCCCCAGAGAAATGGCTGTCGGCAACTTCCCACCATCTACCTCCCTCCCACCACACTGAGAAGGTTAAAGTAACACTCTCCAGACTCCCGGCTACTTAGGGCAAGCTCCTGGAGCAGAGAGGAAACCAGTCTCTTACAGGAATTCCAGGAGTGCACAATATGTTATTCTTCACCTTGAAACTCCAGAAAAAAGGGTTATTTATATACGATGTTTCAGAGCCAGGCACCAGTGGTTCATGCCGGTAATCCTAGCTACTCAGAAGGCTGAGTCTGAGAACTCAGATTGAGATTCAAAGGACAAACAAATTCAAGAATCGCATCTCCACTTAACTAGCAAAAAGCCCGAAGTGGCTCAAGTGGCAGTGCACCAGCCATGAGAGAAAAAGCAAAGCAAGAGCATAAGGCTCTGAGTTTCATCGCCACCCCCCACATTTTGTTCCCAAAGACAAAGTGACTACATAAACATTTGTCCCACGGTGGCAACTCATGGCCTTCACTTCCTATCTCAGATTCAAATCCTTTCTTATCCACTTCTGCTACCTCTCCCCTCAATGGGGCCTTACAGCCAGGCTTCCGAAAGAGCTTTCTAAATTGATCTTGCTTGCAAACTTCCTTCCACCAGTTCACCTGTGCACCCCCTGGCCTGCTGGCCCAGGCGTCATTTCACTCTCCTGTATGGAATGAGGGTGGGACTAACTGTCGTTCTTACCTTTCCCGGCCACCTCCCAGCCTCCCACCCCCCAGCCGGGCCTCGGCCTCCTCCTGGGGTGCAGTGCACCGCAGGAGTCACAGGCGTGGCCCTCCTCCCATCTAGGGGTACCCCCGAGCCACATTCCACCCCGTGGAAGCTGTTCTGACTCCTCTCTGGAAAAGGACGCACTCATGTGGATTCACATCTAGCACCATCCATGTTAACTGTGAGACTGCGTCTCCAAGACTGCCACCTCACCTAGAAAATAGAAATGTTTCCTACTTCACAGGGATGCTGAAGAATGCACACTTCCTATGTGTCCAGCCAGGTAATAAATCCCTGGAACTCTTTTTACTTTTGACTCTTTTATGCCTCAGAGAGCCATTCACAAGTGAATAAACCTATTGCCCAAACTGAGCAATACAGGAAGTGCTGAGCAGTTCCCATCCTATTCTACTCTGAAGTGGGAAGCTCCCAGCGCATCCGTCATGTCCCCTTTTTGCTTTTACTTTAACAGGAATCAAATGCCTACTGGCTTGCTGTTTCCATGGGCTGACAACTTAATCCAGCAATTTTCTGAGATACTGTAAATAAGAAAGCAGAGGTGCAAAGGTTACAGTGACTGGCACAGTCAGATTCAATCTCTACATCTGAGACGATATTGAACCCCGCGGGACCCACTCTGCGACTTTCCTGAGGGAAAGTTTCCTAGAGCCTCCCTGGCAAACTCCAGTTCCAGAGTGTTTTACTGATTTGCACAGGAATTCTGGGCTTTCCAGCAAGCCCGTGTTTGTCTCACGCTTGGCACAGTCAAGCTCTAAGGTGGTCTGGAGTCCAGGTCTCTAGCAACATCTTCAGGCACGTGTCCTTGCACGCCTAGGCACACAGTGACCCTTGGGCAGTATCTGATTTTTTCCCTCTGGGATCAAGCTTCATCACTCCTGACTCTTCCATCCTGGGGGGCCCCTGGCTGCTGACCAGTTCAGTTCTTTCTAAGTGTCTACTTATTTCTACTCCAAGTGTGAGTCATCGCCCATCAGGACTCATGGCACTCCACCCTTCTTTCCTATTTCTCTCTTTATCTGGCTTTGATTCAACTGCTAGAATGAATTTCCTCTCAGTAAAATAGCACTTATCAACACCTTTTTCCCCTTTCTAACTCCCTCTTCAAAGCACCACAGGACTTTAGGTCTATAAACAAAGTAAAGCTATTTAACCTTACCAGCTTTACCTCTCCTTCCATTGAAATGGAAAGAAACCACGTGCCCATTGTGAAAACTGCTCTCCATTCCTGGCTGGCTCTGAGCTTCGGGGCCTGCTCAGTGGCTGGTGTGTTTCTGTTCCAGTGCCTCCCAGTGCCTGGCACACTGTAGGCAGCTCTCCATGTTTGTCTAAAACATTCCTTCCTCTCTCCTTCACCTCTTCCCCCTTTGCTTTTCCTCAAGATTCCTTCCACACTTGGGTGGTGTTGTTCCTACCTATCCACAGAGAATTTGTCCAAATAAAAATGCTCTTTATAGAGTCCCACTTCTGGGATTCTCTTATATGCTGGTTGGCTTGTAGACAGCTCTTTATACTGTGTTGACAGGAAGCAAAGCAGTGCAGTGGAACATGTGAAGCTTTGAAAGGAAGAGGACTCTGCTTCCATGCAAGTGGTTAGCAGATAGTTCCCATCTTTCATTCAGGGAAACACTACTATGTAACACCCCTGTTATTCTCCACTAACTGGATGACCATAGTCCAGACCTCCAGTCCCGGACTGACCCCACTTATTAGCTAACAGAGAAAACAGCTACTAATCCACAACTCCAACAAGCCTTTCGTATCAGTAGCAAGCAAGCAGCCCTCTAACTACAAAGCATGGAACCAAATCCTGCCATTAGTAACTAGTAACTGCAAACTTACCTTATGCCTATAATCCTAGCTACTCAGGAGGCTGAGATCTAAGGATCATGGTTTGAAGCCAGCCCAAGCAGGAAAGTTTGTGAGACTCATCTCCAATTAACCACCAAAAAGCCTGAAGTGGAGCTATGGTTGAAATGGCAGAGCTAGCCTTGAGAAAAAAAAATCTCAGGGACAGCACCCATACCCTCAGATCAAGCCCCAGGACCGGCACAACAAACAAACAAACTTGGGCTGGGAATGTGGCTCAGTGGTAGAGTGCTTGCCTAGCATGCATGAAGCCCTGGGTTCCATTCCTCAGTATCACATAAACAGAAAAAGCCAGAAGTGGCGCTGTGCCTCGAGTGGTATAGCGCTAGACTTGAGGAAAAGCTCAGGGACAGTGCCCAGGTGCTAAGTTCAAGCTCCACGACTGGCAAAAAACCCACATGTGAACTAACTCTGCGTGGCATGATTTCCTCATCTGGAAAAATGGAAAACAGCTGGGTGCTTGTGGCTTATTTGTCTGTAATCCTAGCTACCCAAAAGGCTGAGCTCTGAGGATCACAGTTGAAAGCCAGCCCAGCAGGAAAGTCCAGGAGACTCTAATCTCCAATTAACCATCAAAAAGTGGAGCCATGACTCAAGTGGTAAAAACTCAGGGACAGTACTCAGGCCCTGAGTTCAAGCCCCAGGACCAACACACACACAACTGAATTAGCACAAGGCAGGCACTCAAAACGGTGCTTTGCACTAAGTGGTCATGTGTTAGTAGTGATCTCTTCCGTGTAAGACCTCTTGCAAAGTACCAAGCACACTCAGCTGCTCGTTGTGAATCCTCCAAGTTTTAGACTGGGAAGATGTCTTACATGTAGGAATACAAGAGGAAAGAGTTTGTCCTTTCTCCTCCTTTTTGTCACATGACTTGGGTGATCTGAAACATAATATCTTACCTCCTCTGCTCCATTTCCTGAAGCATGAACTCAACTTGCTGCCAGATAATGACCCTGATGCAAAGGACACATTTGCCCTGATGCAGCGAAGGTATTACTCTGGTTATTAGGGGCACTGGAGAACAAGTGCTCTCACTATAGTTCTGTGCACACATTCAGATTATCATTCTCTGAAGGGCTAGGGTTCTTTCAGGTTAAATGGTCCACACCTGTGTTTCCCTAACAGCTCTTTCTAGCTATAATTGACATTGCTGTATGCAGAAATATCATCTCTAAGCGAAGGTCATCTGGAGCTGTCAATATGCACTGCTTCAAGAATTCCTGAGTTCTCTATCCTGAAGACTGAGCTTCTTTCTAACTGGAATAATCAGGCTCACTGCTGAAGTTCTTACAGACTGCAGACATGCTGTAGTGTCCATCCAGACAATGCAAAGCTAGGTCTCAAGGGCTTTGGTAAGATAATTTTAATGTTTTTATATTTCTGAGGTTTTTATTGAGACAGGGTCTTTCTATGTAGCACAGATGATCTTCCTTCCTCCCAATTTCTGGAATTACAAGTGTATACCACCATCACCACCACTCCCAGCTGGTGAAAGAATTTTAGAAAATCAGAGCAAAGAACAGAACTATTGGGTGTCAGTGGCTCCAGTCTATAATCCCAGCTACTCAGGAGGCTGAAATCAGGAGAATATTGATTCCAGACCAGTGGGAAGAGGGCTCTAAAAAACATCTCAGGGGCTGGGGATATGGCCTAGTGGCAAGAGCGCTTGCCTTGTATACATGAAGCCCTCGGTTCGATTCCTCAGCACCACATATACAGAAAATGGCCAGAAGTGGCGCTGTGGCTCAAGTGGTAGAGTGCTAGCCTTGAGCAAAAAGAAGCCAGGGACAGTGCTCAGGCCCTGAGTCCAAGCCCCAGGACTGGCAAAAAAAAAAAAAAAAAAGAAGAAGAAGAAAGAGTACCTGCTTAGGAAGTGTGAGACCCTGCGTTTAAACCTCAATACCATTAACAAAAAAAAAAAAGGAAGAAAAGACAAATGCTAAACTTCTTTCCTCTGTAGGCTGACATTCTAAGCAGATCAGACAGAAAGGATATTTAGAATAAAAGTAGAAAAGGAAAGCCAGGCACCCACAGTGGCTCATGCCTGTAATCCTAACTACTCAGAAGGCTGAGATCTGAGGGTTATAGTTCAATGCCAGCCCAGGCAAGAAAGTTCAGAGATTCTTATTTCCAATTAACCAGCAAAAAGTCAGAAGTGGAACTATGGCTCAAGTGGCTGAGCCTTACACTTAAACAAAACACACTCAGGGACAGCACCCAGGTCCTGAGTTCAAGCCATAGGACTGGCACCAAAAATAAATAACATAATGAAAGCAAAAAAGAGAGATCTAGAGTCAGCTCCAAATCACAACTATGCTAGTTAGAAGCTACTTGGACAAATGACCTGACCTTTCAACCCATTTCTCTATCAGTAAAACAACAGAAGGCCAAACAGTGTATGAAAAAAACACACACAAAAACTAAGGCCAGGACACATTGTCAACAAAAAGCTAAACACCTTGGGTACATCTTTCTTGTGCTACCCATCACATTACACCTTCAGTGACAAGTGACATTTCTTATCTGCTTCCAGACTATAAACTTCTTTGTGGCAGACTGAGAGAGGAAGCATTATTCAAGCTCAGTTGCCAACAGCAGAGATACAAATCTGAATTCAACCCTGGCTCCAACACTTGTTATGTTACCCTGGGCAAATTCCTGCACTTCACTGATCCCTGTCTTCATCACAAATTACAAATAATACAGATAAGCCAGGTGCTGGTGGTACACATGCAACTTTAGCTTCTCAGGAGGCTGAGATCTGACAATTCAGGTTTGGAGTCTGCCTGGGGAAGTAAAGTCTACAAGACTCTTACTTTCAAGCAAAAAGCTGGAAGGGGGAGTATGGCTAAAGTGGTGGAGCAACAACCTTAAGCAAAAAAGCTAAGGGAGGAGCACCTAGACCTGGAGTTGAAGCCCCAGTGCCAGCACACACAAAAAAGAAAGAATTCCCATAACAGGGATTCCACGGGGCTGCTTACTAGAGATAGCAGTAATCACAGGCTGGATGGCAGGCTAGTATTCTCTAGCAAGTGGTCCAAATCAGGTAGCAACTCTCTTATTCCTGTGCCCCTTCTACCTGCTGATGGCATCTAGCTAAAATCTGTAGGGATGAAAGTTTATGTCCTGGAGCCATTGCCCCACCCACCCAAATTCAAAAGAGAAGCTGACATCCAACTGCCAAGAAGGGGCATCCTACCTCTGGAAAATCTCCTGCAGTGTTTCCCGCGTGAAGGCGGTGCTGTCCTGGAAGACGTTGTTGAGGGCGTGGAGGGCACAGAGCTCCCGGCGCTGTTTCTCATGGTAGATTTGGGGAGGTGTCGCCTGGGGCAGCTCTGAGGATTCAGATTTGGCCTTGTCTCCTTTCCATGGCATGCAGCTCATGTTTTTTGTTTTTCGTGTTGGGGTCCAAGAGAGGGCTGAAAACACCCCACTCTTCCTCCAGAGGAAGATGTACACTGCTGTCTTTTCAGGATTCCTGAGGTCCACCTTATTTTCTGGTGTCCATAATTTATGCTTTGTCACTGGGAGAAACGGTTGCTTGCAATCAAAAGGGGGAGGGAAAAAAAATCCACCTCTTCTCAATAGAAAAATAACTTTAGTTGATATTGCTAGCCCTGTCAAAGTGCAGAATTTTTTAAAAAGAAAAACCATATAAAATGTGCGATGTTGTTTGCCCTTTTGCACAGCCCCCCTCCCGCCCCCCTTTCAAAAGAACCCCCGATTTTCTTGATGTCTTTTTTTCCTCTCTGCAAATGCCAACTAGGCCTCAATGCGGGAGGAGTGAAAGGATTTGGTCACATCGCTCTTTTTCTTCCATTTCGTTCCGATCACGAGGCCGCCACCGACTCAGAGAGCAGAGCCTAGGGTGTGGATAAATGCACGGTTCAATTCGCGGGATGGCCGGGGCCCCGGGCGCAGCCCTCCATGCCCCGGGGCGGGCGCGGTGGCCAGGCGGGCGGGCGGGCAGGCAGGGCTCCCCGGGAAGCTGGGATTCGTCCCCTCGTCGCCGCCCTGCGGAGGAGATGACTGGGGTCAGCTCCGCGATCGCGCCCGGCCCCCGCCCGCGGGAAGGTCCAGCGCCCTCCGAGGCCCTCGAGGGTGGGGCCGGACGTTCGCCCCGGCAGCGGGGACCCACCGGACTCGCCGCCCCCCACCCCGGTCTCCCCGCCGCCGTCACACGAGCCGGAGCCCAGGCGCCCTCCTGCTTCCCCCCCCCCCCACCCGACCCCCACCCTACCCCACCCCCCCGAAACCCGGCTCCCTGCCCCGCCGAGACAGACTCGCCGCGGGCCGCCGGCCGCCCCCTCACCGCCGGGGGCCACCGCCACCTGGAGCTGTGGGCCGCCACCTGGGCCGCGCGGGCGGGCGGGGCGGCGCGCGCGCACCTGAACCCGACGTCGGCCGTCCTGGCCCGGCGCGCGCTCCTGACCGCCGTCCCGCGACAGCCACGCCCTCCCGCGTCACGCGTGACGTCAGCGGCGCCGGCTCCGGAGCCGCGGCCGCCGCGCGCGCGCGCGCGCACGCGTGTGTGTGTGTGTGAGGCCAACGCTGGCCGCGTGGAGCAGGGCCCGGGCGGCTGGGGTCGGCTGCGGAGCCCGCTAGAGGCGGCGGCGAGCGGGCCGACCGCGGTCTGGCTCCGGGTCTGTTTCCGCCCTGGCCGGGAGTCCCGCCTCGCCCCGCCCTCTCCGGACCGCGGCGCCGCTCCCGCAAGGCCGCGGGACCCCGGGCTGCCGTGCGACGCCCTCCCCAGACTCCCCCCCCCCCCCCGCTCCCCACCTCCGCCCTGGGCGTCGAGAACTCGGACTCCGGCTCCGGCCGGACGCGTGACGTTTGTGTCGCGCGCGGCTCCCCGGGTGTTTCCAAAACGCGGTAGTGACGCGGTGGGGCGCAGGCTTCCTAGGTTAGCGGGGAGCCCGCGCGGGTCGCTCTGCCCGGGACGGCCGCCCGGGGGGGGGGAGGGGGGAGGGGAAGAGGGCGGGTAAGGGCCCGCGTGGGAATCACGTCTCCAGGGGAGAGGCCCCGCTTTGGTTCCCCGGCGTCAGGTACGGATTCCCTGCACCCGAGGCCGCTCGCTGCCAGGGCGGCGGCCACGGGGCCTTCCTCTAGCGCGCGCGCGGTGTGAGCCCGAGGCGCGCCACTGGCAGCCTCGCGTGGATCCTCAGTGTTGGGTGGTGTGGCCGGCATCACTGTCCGGGCTCACTGCCCTCCTTTTGGGTATAAAGAATTAAAAAAAACAAAACTTGCACCTGCAGTCCAGTCGTTTCGTTGACCCGGCTTCCCCTACAACTCTCCCTACCCATCTAGGAGGTGAGGGCCATCTGGCCGTGGCATCTGTGACCCTGTTGATGGCCAAGGGTGACCAGGCTGATCTGGCTGCCCAGGCCCGGGGGTGACCCCGCTCTTTCTCACCGCCCCAAACGCCTCTCTTCTGAAGCCACTCCCACGACCTTCTTGACCTTCCCAGATAGAATGAGGACTCAACGGAGGTCAAGGGTATCTACTTGGGGCCAAAACCTCCAAACAGACTCTAAGAACTATTTCAATCAGCAGTGTTACTTAACGTGTCTGAGTGACTTCCTCAAACTAACTTGTTGGCTTTTGTGTGTGTGCCCTTTTGGGGGCTTGAACTCAGGGCCTGGGTGCTGTGCCTGACCTTTCTGCTCAAGGCTAACACTCTATACCACTTGAGCCACGTCTTCTGGATTTTTGGTGATTAATTAGAGACAAGAGTTTCATGGATTTTTTCTTCCCCGGGCTGGCAGGAACTTCATTCCTCAAATTTCAGCCTCCTGAGTAACTAGAGTTACAGATAGGTTCACTGGCACCTGGCATACTTACTTAAAATTTTTTGTAGCTTTAAGTCACTGCAGGGTTGTAACACAGATTAGTTACTGAGGGCTGTCATGCAGTTAATACCCTTCAGTGTCATATATATGTATACACACATATATACACACACACATATATATATACCCACATATATATGTGTATATGTATACTGCTTAGGTACTTCTTTTTAGGAGGACAAAACTGAAGCCTGAAGAAGCTGATTGAAACCGTGCATTCACACTTGTAACGTTTGCTACTCAGGAAGTCAAGATCTGAGATCAAGGTTCCAAGCCAGTCTGCAAAGAGAAATCCAAGAGACTTTTGACCAAGTAACCAGCAAAAAGCCAGAAGTGGAAATGTGGCTCAAGTCAAGATAGAGTGCCAGCCATGAGGGGGAAAAAAATTCAAGCCCAAGCCCATCCCCACCCCCCCCATACAGATGGTTGACTGAGTGGCTTAGGGTCACTTTATAGTAGATAAAGGATTTGAACCTAGGCTATCCTATTTTCCAAAAGTAGATGGAAGGAAACAGGGCATGGTGGTGCACAGTTGTCATTTCAGCACTCAGGAGCCTGAGGCAGGACAATCCAGAGTTCAAAACCAGCCTGAGCAACAGAGTGAGCTCCTGGGTTTTTGTTTGTTTTAAAAAGATGGGAAGGGGGCTGGGGATATGGCCTAGTGGCAAGAGAGCTTGCCTCCTATACATAAGGCCCTGGGTTCGATTCCCCAGCACCACATACAGAAAACGGCCAGAAGTGACGCTGTGGCTCAAGTGGCAGAGTGCTAGCCTTGAGCAAAAGGAAGCCAGGGACAGTGCTCAGGCCCTGAGTCCAAGGCGCAGGACTGGCCAAAAGAAAAAATAAATAAAATTTTAAAAAAAGATGGGAAGGGGGCTGGGAATATGGCCTAGTGATAAAGTCCTTGTCTGATATACATGAAGCCCTGGGTTTGATTCCTCAGCACCACATATATAGAAAAAGCTGGAAGTGGTGCTGTGGCTCAAGTGGCAGAGTGCTAGCCTTGAGCAAAAATGAAGCCAGGGAGAGTGCTCAGGCCCTGAGTTCAAGCCCCAGGGCTGGCAACAAAAACAAAACCAAACAAACATAAAGATCCCTGGAGACTGGAGAGAGGGAGGAAAAAAATATATATATATATAATAAAAAGATGGGAAGGACCAGGTGCTGACAGGTCATGCTTGTAACCCTAGCTACTCAGAAGGCTGAGATCTAAGGATTGTGGTTTGAAGCCAGCCCACGCAAAAAAGTCCCTGTGAGACTCTTAACTTCAATTAACCACTCAAAAACTGGAAGTGGAACTGGAAGTGACTCTTTAAGTGGTAGGGCGAGAACCTTGGGCAAAAGAGCTCAGGGACATTGCCCAGGCCCTAAGGTCAAGCCCCATGACTAACACCTCCCCTACACCCTCCAAAAAGAAGATGGGAAGGAAATTTCCTCTAAAATGTTACTTTAGCCTTCCCCCATTCAATTTCAGGAGCATCTAATCAGAACATCTTCTCTGCGTAAAGTCCTGGAACAGAAAGGGCATTAGTCAATTTTTGGTCAGGTACTAGCTGTTAGCACATTCTGAATTTAAACCCTGGAAGAGTTAGTAAGATGTTAAATACTAGTCTGAGTAATACTGCCAGTACAACCCAGCAATACTAGTCACTAAAATGTGTGTTTCAGGCTGTGAATGTGGTTTAATGGTAGAGTACTTGCCTGGCATGTATGAAGCTCTGGATTTGATTCCTCAATAACACATAAACAGAAGAATCCAGAAGTGGCACCATGGCTCAAATGGTAGAGTGCTAGCCTTGAGCAAAAGAAACTCAGAGACAGTGCCCAGGCCTTGTGTCCAAGCACCAGGACTGGCAAAAAAAAAAAAAAAGCGGGGGGGGGGGAGGCGTTTCCTCCTCTACCTATAACAACCAATCAGATCTGCAGCAAATAGAGGTAGGCACCCCTTAATTTAATTAAATTCTCCTGCCACCTGGAGATAGCATCAGAGCCCACAGGTTAAGGTCTCAGGTCCACAAAACTGCCTCTCACTTCAGGTGCCAGTTTGCAAGTCTGTGCTTCTGAAACTTATGGTGGACCAGAATCATGTATATATCAGGTTTCCCATGACCCTCTCTTGGTACAATTAATTTGCTTGAGCAGCTCGCTCACAGAACTACACTTAATTTTAGCAGTTGATTGTAAAGAATATTGCAAAGGTGCCAGATGAATAATCAGATGATAGAGACACACAGGTACTTGGGGCATGGAGACTTCATGCTCTCTGGATGCCACTCTCTCTGGAAGCCTCTGTATGTTTGGCTGTCTAAAAGATAACACAGCACACACAGTCCTTTTGGAATATGTTTAGAAGTTTCATTGCATAGGCATGATTTATCAAATAATTGGCATTGGTGATCAACTTAGGCTTCAGTCTCCCCAGAGGTTGGATGTCTGGGTGACTAACATTCCCCCCCCCCCAAAAAAAAAGCCCCTCAGGAGATTCCAAAGCTTTGGAACTGTACAACAGGAGGTCGACTAAGACCAAACATTTCACAGTAAGACGATCAATTATTGTAGAACACACTACCTTGATATTAATATTTAGCTTTTTTATGTGTGGTACCGAGGCTTGAAATCAACCTCACACTCTCACTTGGTGTTCTTGCTCACAGTTGGCACTCTACCACTTCAGCTACACCTCTAATGAGGATTGTTTTGTGGGGGGAGGGTACAGGTCCTGGGGCTTGAACTCAGGGCCTTGGCACTGTCTCTGAGGTTCTTTTGTTCAAGGTTAGTACTCTACCCCTTGAGCCTCAGCTCCAGTTCCAGTTTTTTTCTGAGGGGGGAGGGGTAGTTTATTGGAGATAAGAGTTTCACAGACTTCCCTGCCCAGGCTGGTTTAGAATCCCAATCCTCACATCTCAGTCTCCTGAATAGCTAGGATTACAGGTATGAGCCGTTGGCACCCGGCTTAATACAGTATTTTTACTGGTTAATTGGAAATGGAATTTCACAGACTTTTCTGCCTGGTGAGCTCTGCGCTTTGATCCTCCAAGTCTCACCCTCATATACTTTTCTGCCATAGCGGGCTTTGAACCTTGATCCTCCAGGTCTCAGCTTCCAGAGGAGCTAGGATTACAGACATGGCCCATCACTTCTGCCCATCTACCACCAAACCATAGCCACAGCCCAATACTTGACTTTTCTAAAAAAAAATTAAGATTTTAATTTTTTAACCATATCATCGGACCAGATAGAGGAATACGTAGGATGATTTAACCAGGAAAAAATTTTTTAGAAAACCAGAAGAATCTTGAAATTTAGTGGCTTTTTTGTCCTAGATTACCAGCAGTGTTTGTACAATAAGATTTGATCATACCTAGCGGAAAATGAACAAGAATAAGACTGTCTTTCCTCAGAGGTAGATCCGTGAAACTAAGTCAAGGTCATCTTGAATTCCTGTCCCATGCTCACCACATTATAGTTGCCAAACCATGAGTCTTGTGTACAGGCTGCTCTTTCTAACGGACTACAGGATGAGAGGCTAAGGGCAGCAGTATTATACCACTGTTGATCCCTTTTCTCACCTAGCAGAAGGTGTGAGTATTTCAGACATTTGAAAACAGGACTTTAAGGCACTGCTGGCATTTGTGTGGGGCTTTCCACAATGATGACACTGGGGGGGGGGGGGGAATAAGCCATAGGAAACTACCTTAATGAGCCCTGGGTCTTGGCTGGGCTCTTCCCCACGAATGTGGTGAAGTATAGTAGGCTTGTATTTTTTGCTGCCTGTCTGGTTTTGTTGTTGTTATTCGCGTATTTCGCTTTTTTTTTTTTTTGCAGACAATGAATGGAGAATTCTCCCTAAGGTCAGCGTTTTAATTAATGGCCTCGCTCTGGGCTGCTATAGTATTACAACTCTTGGAATATACAGCATTGATTCTACTATTCAGTTTGCCTGGAACGTGCCAATTGGACATAGTGTTCCAGTGACTGCCTCTGTCACAGGAGTGGGAGGCTCATTTTGCCGTTTACTATCTAGGCGTGCGGCGGCCCGAGGCGCGGGACCTCTGAAAGCCTAGATTGGGTCCCGCCCCTGTCCATCATCCGAAGGCTCCGGGCGCTGACTGTTTGGCCGCCAGATTTGGGAACTGTGTCCCGCCCCTGGAGAGCGGGAGGGCGAGGGGGCGGGGCGGGGGAGAAGCGTTGTATGAATTTCTCTGTTTATTGGACCGCTGCCACGTCAATTATACCTGCTCTGCTCTCGTTGGCGGGAAGGCCCCGGGCAGGTAGCGTGGACGTCCTGCGGGCCCCCTCCGGAGCTGGGACCGGGCGGCGTGACGTCTCCGACATTTGTTGTTGGGGTTTGGGGACTCATGAATTATTCATAAGGGTATCTGGAAGGGCCGCAGCGATTGGCGGCGGGGAATCCCGGTGGATTGTGTCTGAGCTGGAGATTCGTGCGGCGGGAGAGACTTCGCATAAATTATTCCGACGGGAGAGGGGCGGGCCCGCGCATAGATTAGGCAAATGAGCCGGGGGAGGAGCGCGGCGGGCTGAGAATTAGCCTAAGTTATTAAAGATGGCGGCGGAGCGGAGTCGCTCCCCGATGGACTCGCCGGTGCCGGCCTCGATGTTCGCCCCGGAGCCCAGCTCTCCGGGGGCGGCCAGGGCCGCGGCGGCGGCAGCCCGGCTCCACGGCGGCTTCGACTCGGATTGCAGCGAGGACGGCGAGGCGCTCAATGGCGAGCCGGAGCTGGACCTCACCAGCAAGGTAGGCCCGGGCGGCGGCGGCGGCGGCGGGCTCTACCGGGACCCGCGGCGGGCCGGGCCGTCTCCCCGGCGACCGAGGGCACCGGGCCGTCCACTCTTGGGGTAGGCAGGGACGCGGGAAGGGACCGAGCTCACCCGCCGGCCGCTCTCGGAGACGTGCGAGGGCCGGGCGATTCCCGGGCCCCTCACGGCCACCTCGGTTCCTGGCGGTGCCGCACGACCCCGTCCTCCCGCGCTCTGGGCTCCCGCCGAGATCGCAGCCCCCCGGCCCCGCCACGTGGAACCGGGGCGCTCGACGCCCGCAGCGCCCCGTGGGGGCACTTGTCCCCGCGCCGGGCGGCCTCGTCCCTTCCCCGGGTCGGAGCGGAGACTCCGTGTTCGGCTCCCCGGGAGTGTCCGGGAGGACCGTGGGGGTCGAGGCGGCTTGGGCGGGACGCTCCGGGGGGGGGGACTGGTGGCGGAGGGAGAGGAGGTGGCTGGTGGCCGCCGCGTCCCGTCCTGATCGAGGGGGAAAGGAAACAGAAAGTAGCTGGGGAGGAGGACATCTGAGGAATGTCCACTTCGCGAGTCCACTGAAAACACGTTTTGTTTTCCACTTGAACGATGGGCATGACCCCAGATCTCACTGGGTACGGCCCCAAATCTCAACATCTGGAAGTGGAACCGACTCTTGTGTGTTATGGAATAACGAAGGTCCTTTTCAATAGTGGTTTAAATAAAATAGAGCTGTTGAGAAGGGGAGGGAGGAATTAAGGGTTCACCACCTGCCAGGCGTGGTGGAGAATTGCACAAGTATAAGATGTAACTGGTGGAAAGAATGTCAACTTGGGAGTCCGACAGGCTGGGTTCCCTTTCCTGATCTGCCATTAAAAAGGCTTGTGACCTTGGGAAAGTTTCTTAACCTCTCACTTCTCCACAAGCCCCCGCTTCAGAAAGTACAAATCTGCTGCAGAAATTAGAAGTGTATATGAAGGGATCTAGTGTTGTGCTTGATCCGTACTAGAGACTGCACGTTTGAACTGGAGTGCTGGTAATTCTCTGTGCAGATTGAATAACAGCTGATGGAAGACAGAACCTTGGTAGCACTTGGTAGCACCTCCTACCTGTTGTAAGATGGTTACAGTAGAGTTTTTTTGTTTTGTTTTGTTTTTGCCTGTTCTGGGGCTTGAACCCAAGGCCTGGGCACTGTCCCTGAGCTTCTTTTGCTCAAGGCTGGCACTCTACCACTCTACCACTTGAGCCACGAGATTCTTTTTTTTTTAATGGAGCTTTGAAAATGTTTGTGAATTTTCATAGCTTATGGTGGCAAACCTGCCAGAAACTTTGCTGCAACCTAAGTAAGCAATTGTTCAACTGTGCTTTGTCCTTCTAGTACTCAGCACTTGGAAGCCAGGTGGCTCCTGTTTGTCACAGTGGTCCTGTCTGGTTCCTCTCGTGCTATCATGAGAGGTAGCAAGCTCAGAGAGACAGATGATTGGGGAAAAGGGTGAGGCAGTGTGACCCAGGCAGCGTCCAGTTTATTATTGCAAGCTCTGATGAGTCAACTCAGGAAGCTATAAGATAGGCAGGCATCTGACTCAAAAGTGGACCAGGTAGATGGCAATACCCAGCCAACCTGCTGAAGTAACTTGAAGACAGTGGGAAATTGCAGGGCAAAGTTGCAGAGAGGGTGGTACCTTTTATTTTCTGACCAACTTGTTTAATGGTCATGACTAAGGAAGTGATAAAGAGCTGGGAAATCCTCATGATTTTGAAATTCAGAAGCCAGATGTAATGTAAATATTGATGGTATTGGAAAGAAAAACCCTGTGGAGGAAAGAAGGGATGGATTGAATAGATTAAGTCCTGAAAAGTGTAGAGCCTAGCGGGTAAGAAATGCTTACCGCAGTCTCATGTGGGGACATAAGGCTCTAAGAAGCTTTCCAAGGGAAAAACATTTGTGGTGAGTTTCATAGAAGAAGGCTTTCCTAGAAACGACTGGGTAAAGAAAACACAATGATCACGTATTGAGCTGTAGGCTCCATGCTGTACATGCTGTTGTAGTCGGTCTCTACAGTAGCTTTAGGGTGCCAGGTGGCATTTCTATTTTATAGACTGAAAAACTGAGATTCAGAGAGGTTAAGTTCTTTGCCCAAGGTCACATAGAAATTGTCCAAGATGCCTGTTAGTGAAAGACCTCCCCAAGAAGTGGTCAGTACTTAGATGTGATTGACAGAAATTTGCACAGCAATGATGCTAATACTTATCTTACTGGTAGTGATGTTTTGTTGATGAAGATGACTCTTCTAGGGCAGTTTTCCCCACTGTTTTCCAAATAATCAAGATAGCTAATTTGAGGCAGAACAGAATTCTTCTGTTATAGTGGGAGCTGCTGGCTGTATATGAGCTTTGTGTCCTTGAATTTCCAGTTGTACCCTACAGGTAGACTGGCATGTAGGTGTAAAGCACTGCTCATCAGCTTCTTCCTGTAGTGTCAGCCCCTCAGTTGTTTGGGTCCTGCCCCTCATGAAACTCAGAGGCAGGCTGCTTACACCCCTTCGTGGGTGGTGGCTCAGACATACTCAGGTTAGCGCATAGACATACTTAGGTTAGTATATCATCTGGATCATATAAGGCTGCTTCGGGAGAGGAAGAGAGGGCATGAGGGGGCTGGGCTGCACAGCTGTTTCCAATTAGGGTACTATGGGGTTTGGTAGGGTCTTTGGTCAGGCTGTTGATCAGCTTTGACTGGTGCTGTCTAGTAAGCATGGTCCTAAGGCTGTTGGTTTCTCTTCTAGCTGGTTCTAGTGAGCCCTACATCAGAGCAGTATGACAGCCTACTTCGGCAGATGTGGGAGAGGATGGACGAGGGATGCGGAGAGACCATATATGTCATTGGGCAGGGATCAGGTGAGCATAGTTTTTGTTTCATTTATTTTAAACAACTACTTAGAGCACATTTTCCTCCTTTGTCAACTTTCCTGTTCATGTGTCTCAGTTGCAGTGATGCTCAGTGTCGGCAGAACTGCTGGGAGGACATAAACAGGCAGAGCAACTGTCAGCTCCCACCGTAGTGGGAGCTGTAAAGAATCCAAGCAATTGTACAGATGTTCCCTATTTGCATAAAAGGAAATAAAGCACCAAGCAATGAAACTTGTTGTCCAAGGTAACAGGGCAAGTCTTAGGTCTAGGGTTGGCCTACCCTGGGAAAAATCCAAGTCTCTTCTTCCATGCCCTGTGTGTGGATCCCATCACTTTAGATCCTGCTTAGTGGAGAATCTGTCATTCTTGCTGTCAGCAAGAAACAGATGCTGAGAGTTCCTCTCCTCAGTCAGGTTGCCGTGGCCCAGAACACAATGACCATTCAGTCTGGAGAGCTATGATAACAGAGGTCCCCGTCTCTCCCTACTAGATCCTGACAGGCATGTACATTTGTGACCACTCTAGTTACTGTCCTTCAGCCTGCTTATTCATCGCAATGGGGCCTCCTGTTTTAGAGGAAGGGAGCCCCATGACAGGATCTCAGATGATGTAGAGGGATGGTGTCCCATTCCTCCCTCCCGCCTCCTGCTAGTTTATCCCCTCAGTACAAGATCAACTTGCTTTCATCTTCCTTATGGCATTATCTTTTCTGAACTCACCACTGAGATTGTTTAAGCTATTTCATTTTCCTTTGCCCCAAACTGGGACTTAAACTCACTGATGCTCACTTGCTTTTCCTCATTGGTGGTGTTCTACTTCAAGTGAGATTTGTTTTTTTCCTTTTTAGTGTCAGTCCTAGGACTTGAAATTAGAGCCTTGGCACTGTCCCTGAGTGTTCTCATTCAGAGCTCATGTTCTACCACTTGAGCCACTGCTTTACTTCCTAAGATTGTTAAAATTAATGAATCTAGCCCATTCTGCCACTTGTCTCTTGTCATCTTTGCAGAAAGTCCCAGGATAGGCCTGGATACATCATTAAGGATACATCATTTTCATTGCTCAGTGTAGGCTTTGTAAAGGCAGGTAATAAATCTTTTGCAGATGGCATTGGTGGGCAGGATAGTCTAAGCCTGCATCCCAGCTACTTGGGAGGTAGAGGCAAGAGGGTCACAAGTTTGAGGCCAGACTGGGAACTTAGGGATACCCTTAAAAAATACAAGGGTTGGGCTGGGAATATGGCCTAGTGGCAAGAGAGCCTGCCTCGTATACATGAAGCCCTGGGTTCAATTCCCCAGTACCACATATATGGAAAACGGCCAGAAGTGGCGCTGTGGCTCAAGTGGCAGAGTGCTAGCCTTGAGCAAAAGGAAGCCAGGGACAGTGCTCAGGCCCTGAGTCCAAGGCCCAGGACTGGCTAAATAAATAAATAAATAAATAAAAGGGTTGGAGTATAGCTCAGAGATAAGATACTTGTCTACTACTATGTACAAGGCCCCTGGGTTCAATTCTTTTTTTTTTAATTTATTAATTAAACACAAATTTTTTGACAAGGTGTTGTGTAAAAAGGGTACAGTTACAGTTACATAGTAGGGCAGTGTGTACATTTCTTGTGATATCTTACACCCTGGGTTCAATTCTTTTTTTTTTTTTTTTTTTGGCAAGTCCTGGGCCTTGGACTCAGGGCCTGATCACCGTCCCTGGCTTCTTTCCGCTCAAGGCTGGCACTCTGCCACCTGAGCCACAGCCCCCCTTCTGGCCGTTTTCCATATATGTGGTGCTGGGGAATCGAACCGAGAGCTTCATGTATACGAGGCAGGCTCTCTTGCCACTAGGCCATATTCCCAGCCCCTGGGTTCAATTCTTGAGACTGCCAAAAAGAAATTTTTCCTTAACTAGTTGGCAAAAATCTACTACAAAGTATTTTCTTGCCAGGTGCTGGTGGCACGTGCCTGTAATCCTATCTACTCAGGAGGCTGAGATCTGAGGATCGAGGTTCAAAGCCAGCCCAGGCAGGAAAGTCCTGGAGACTCTTATCTGCAATTATCCACCAGAAAACTGGAAGTAGAGCTGTAGCTCAAAGTAGTAGAGCATTAGCCTTGAGCAAAAGAGCTCAGGAACAGTATCCAGGCCAGTCCTGGGCCTTGAACTCAGGGCCTGAGCACTGTCCCTGCTTCTTTTTGCTCAAGGCTAGCACTCTGCCACTTGAGCCACAGCGCTACTTCTGGCCTTTTCTATATATGTGGTGCTGAGGAATTGAATTCAGGGCTTCATGTACACGAGGTGAGCACTTTACCACTAGACCATATTCCCAGCCCACTTCTAGCTCTTTTGAGTAGTTTATTGGAAATAAGAGTCTCATGGGGACTTTTTTGCCTGGGTTGGCTTTGAGCCACAGTCCTCAGATCTCAGCCTTCTGAGTAGATAGTATCTGGTACCTTCTTCAAGGAGGAAAGATGGCATATACACAAAGAACTTAAGTAGGAACCAGTATTTAGAAATGTCACAAGATGACAAAAGTAAAGTTTGATCTCCAAATACTGTTATCTTCCCTTTGAAATGTCTCTCCTATCTCTCCTTCTCATTCTTACTGCCACCTCCCCAGCCATAGGTCTTATCACCTAAAAGAAGACTTGGTGAGAGATATAGGCATATCGAGGGGCTGCATGTTAAGAAAGGATAAGTTGACTGGCATTGTTGAGTACTATCTGGGCAGAAAGTAATAGTAGGTTCAGAAAAGGCCATTCTACTAAGTGAGTAAGAAGTCATTGATAGCCTCTTGAAAGCTTGTCCAGTACATGTCTGACAGGCTTTATTTAATAAGATGAGCCATTCAAAGATCATTTCACGCTTGTAGAATTTCAGAAACCACATAAAGGTCAGTTTTGACAAGTGGTATGACTAGTCTTTGAAGACCCAGATTTTTCTTTTCTTTTTTAAATTTGTGGGGGAAGGTGCTTACTGTGTAGCACAGGCTGGTGCAAATTCTACCCTCCTGCTTCAGCCTCTCGAAAAGACCTAGATTCTTAAGACTCCCTCCTCCTTCTTCTTGTCCTTTACTCTATACTCTGAATTTATTGCCTTGGCAACTCACAGCTAATTAACCCTCCTGTGGCAAAGCATAAGATGTCAAACACTCATTAGCCCATCTCCCACACACCCCAGCATTATCCTTGCATCCCCTAGCTGGATGCTATGACATGCATAGTGACTCCTGCCCCTGAATTCTCTAAAGGTGTTACACAAGTTGAACATCAAGAAGACCAAGCCAAATGCAGGGGCCCAGGGGTGGGCTTCATCTCACTTCCTGTAGTCTTTGGTGCTTTACCTCTCTGTCATGGCCTTCCTCTGGAGAGGGGGGACACCTTCTCCACTCTGCCTCAGAGAAATTGTGTATGAACAACTGGATGGTCAGTCATGGGGCTTCAACCTGGGTCTTGGGTGCTGTTCCTGAGCTCTTTTGCTTGAGGCTGGTGCTTTACCACTTTGAACCACAGTGCCACTTCTGGTTTTCTGGTGGTTAATTGAAGATAAGAGTCTCAAACACTTTCCTGCCCAAACTGGTTTTGAACCATGATTCTCAGATCTCAGTCTCCTGAATAGCTAGGATTACAGATAGGAGCCATCGGCACCCGGCTAGATGTGGAAATTCTCAACAGGGCAGAGGAATGTGTGCGTTCTTAATTTAAAGTTGGTATTTTACAAGGAGGCTAGTCAGTGGAGCTTTGTAGTTTAGGGTCTGGAGCCTGGCAGGTCCAAACCTGTCTTTTTTTCTTTGTCTTAATATGTGGATAACAATAGAACCTGTCCCATGATGGACTTGTGGGAATTTAAAGAAATCACTTGACATGTAAATGTTAGTGAGTATTAGCAGTTGCAGTAGTAATATTTTCCAGATCCCAGGCTGCGGTTGATTTACCACGAGACTTCTTTCCAAAAGAACGTTGTTCATTCTCTAAATACTAAATCATGACCTTTTCAGAGTCATGGTTGTAGCCAGGTGCTATATTGAAAATGTAGGGGACAGAGGAAAGGTGTTATATCTTCGGGGGTGGGGGCTACTTGGCTGGTCCTAAGCCATGAACAGGAATTTCCAGGTAAATGGAGGTGGTGACGAGTGGGCAGAGGGAATGAACCAAGGCATGATGCACTGGAGAGACTGGCATATTTAGTGGGCCAGAAGTACTCCAGGTAAGGTGGGAGTAGAGAGTGAGACTAGAGCAGAGACGGGGTAGGGAGGGGAGACTGGACAGGTAGATAGGGCTCAGATGTGAGGGTCCTTGAATGCCATGCTAAAGATGATCGACACCTATCCCAAAAGTCTGGGGACATGGCAACACACTGGGACTAGGAACAGTAAATGAGCTGGTGGGTTGGAAATCTGATTAGGGTTGTGCATGGCTGAGTCTGTGGCCTTTAGTAATTGGACCTCTGCGGCTTTTGTCTCCACTCCTACAGTGAAGAATTCAGTGAGTGCTAGAGAATGGTAATATGACCGAGATCCCTGATGGACAAGGTGACATTGCTCATGGACCCTGGTGATGAGCAGGATCTGAAAGCACTGATTTTCCATATAGAGTAGATGGAGCTGAGGAGTCCAGGCACAGTGGCTTATGTCTGTAACTCCAGCTACTCAAGAGGATCAGGGTTTGAGACCAGTCCAGGCAAGAAGTTACTGAGACTCCATCAATAAATTAAGCATGATGGTACGAGGGAGGTATAGTAGAAGCATCTGAAAAACAACCGGAGTATAAAGGGCTAACTCAAGTGGTAGACTGGCTGCCTCACAAGCATGAGACCCTGTGTTCAAACCCCAGTATAGCAAAATATAACACACACATAACACCACCACCACCACCACCAACAACAACAACTTCTGGTTGGGCTCAGGTGGCTCATGCCTGTAATCCTAGCTACCAGGAGGCTGAGGATTGCAGTTTGAAGCTAGCCAAGCAGTAAAGTCCCTGAGACTTATCACCAGTTACCATCAAAAGGCCAGAAGTAGCACTGTGGCTCAAATAGTAGAGCACCAGCCTGAGAAAAAGGATAGGCAGGTGTCACATACACACGTGTATGCATGCACACACAGATATGCACACACAAAATAACAGCCTTCCTTGAGGAACACATCCCAAGCCCTTCTCTAACCCAGAAGGTGTTCAGAGTTCACTTGCCTGTATACTTAGAACCTCCTCCCGCCCCCCCAGTAGCTCTATTGTGGCTTATTTGCATTGTATTTTTACCAGTGTTTGGGACCCGATGTAGGAAAGCTACCCCTGTGGGGCATCAAGGGTCAAGGAATGGTTGAGGTATGTCCTATCCTCAAGATGTTGTATAGTCGTGAAGGGCCCGAGTCCAAAGCACTATTGCACAGGTTGTAAGGGAGAGGAATGTCTGTGGGCCTCTGAGCAGGATGGTGAGTCAGGCCCTTCCCAGGATGCCTCACGACTGGCTCTTTGGAACAGGGAATCCATGAGCAGAGCTGTAGATCTGGGACATGCAGGACCTAGCAGGAGTGCTTGGGCCACATGGACTGGGACAGAGCTGATGAAGAGGTTGAAAGGGGAGGAGGGATAAACTGGAAGGCCTTAGGGATTTCCGAGGTTTAGTGTGGAGGTGACGGCATTAGAGCTGAGATTCCTTTGGGGACCTAAGCTTGTGGATCTACATAGGATGGAGAGAGAGTAAACTGGATATGCTGAGACTAATAGAAAGTCTGTTATGGTGACTTGGGTAGAATAACGGCTGGAGTCAGATTGGTAGCAGTAGATTGGCAAACAGGAAGGGCATGAAAAAGAGCTGGAATCGGGGGCTGGGAATATGGATCAGCTGTAGAGTGCTCGCCTTGCACGCATGAAGCCCTGGTTTAGGTTCCTCAGTACCACATAAAAAGAAAAAGCCGGAAGTGGCGTTGTGGCTCAAGTGGTAGAGTGCTAGCTTTCAGCAAAAAGGAAGCCAGGAACAGTGCTCAAGCCCTGAGTCCAAGCACCAGGACTGGCAAAAACAAACAAACAAGAGCTGCAATCAGCAGGACGAGATGATCAGAGTGTTAAGTTCAGGTGAGCAGAAGGAAAGTGTCATTATTAGAAGGGGAGGGGAGGTCTACCCGTGAGAGGAACACCACCAAAGGACCAGGCTCTCCATTTGGACTCCAAAGACCACAGTTCACATGGCCCAGCTCTGAGACCACTGGCTTCTATTTACCCTACTTTTTTACTTATTTATTTTTTAAATAGAATCTCTCTGATCAAGACTACTATTAAATTTACTATCCTCTGATCCTCCTAGTCCTAGGATTATAAGCATAGGCCACAATGTGTGGCTGTTTGCTACACTGCTAAGAGGAAGTAGCAATGCCTACCCAATGCTTTAGATGCAAATCATTTGCATGCTGCTGTTCAAAGTAATGGAAATTGGATCAGACTTCTAGAGTTACCATCCAGGTCATTGGAAACTCAGTATGGAGCTCAGGGAGGAAGACACTACTACATAGGAATGTTTTTGAAGTTCTCAAAACAACTGGAGCCATAGATAAAGCCTTAAGATGGCTAGGGTCAAGTTTAGAGGAGAGAAGATGGGGTGTGTAGGGCTGGGAATATGGCCTAGTGGTAGAGTGGTAGAGTGTACATGAAACCCTGAGTTCGATTCCTCAGCACCACATAGATAGAAAAAGCCAGAAGTGGCGCTGTGGCTCAAGTGGTAGAGTGCTAAGCCTTGAGCAAAAAGAAGCCAGAGACAGTGCTCAGGCCCTGAGTCCAAGCCCCAGGACTGGCAAGAAAGAAAGAAGATGGTATGTGTGTGCGCCCTGGAGCTTGAACTCAGGGACTGGGTGTTCTCCCAAGGCTAGTGCTTTACCACTTGAACCACAGCTCCACCTCTGGCTTTTTGGGTAGTTTAATGGAGATAAGAGTCTCACAGACTTTCTTGCCTGGGCTGGTTTTGCACCACGGTCTTCAGATCTCAGCTTCTTGAGTAGCTAGGATTACAGGTACCTGGTGAGAAGAGGGTCTTTGATGATGATAGGTGGGGATGTTGTGCCTCAGAAGGAGAGGCAGGATGGCAATGGTATAGTATGCTGGAAAGCCATTGGTGATATCTGTAGACTTTCTTCAGGAAAAATAGTCAATTCAGGGCTTGGGAATGTGGCTTAGTGGCAGAGTGTTTGCCTAGCAGGCACAAAGCCCTGGGTTCGATTCCTCAGCACCACATATACAGAAAAGGCCGGAAGTGGCGCTGTGGCTCAAGTGGTAGAGTGCTAGCTTTGAAAAAAAAAAAAAGAAGAGGAAGAAGAAAGGGACAGTGCTCAGGCCCTGAGTCCAAGCCCCAGGACTGGCACCAAAAAAAGTCAATTCAGAGTAAGTAGGGTTGGATGGTCTTCAAGGTGGGCTACTCTTGAAATATTGGTAGCCCAGGAGGTGAGTAGGAAAAAGGGAAAGAAGGTGCCTTTCCTCTTCTAGGCGGGGCTCTACCACTTGAGTCATGCCCCCAGCCCTCCCTTTTCTTATAAGTGCGGCAGGCTTGTTTTCAGAAAGCATTGGGAAGGTAGGCAAGGAGTACTCTTGGTACAAGGTTTTTAGGTGGCAAAGGAGAAGACGTTACTCTGCTAAAGGGGTTTGCCCTGCAAGGAGTCCAGGGAAGGGCTGAAGGAGTAGGGGTGAGAGTTCAATCCCACAGCACTGGAAGCATCTGGCGGGTGGCTTACTTTATGTAGGCACTGGGGAACAAGAGACACCCTCTTTCTTTTTCTCCCCTCCTCTTCCTGGACTTGAACTCTTTTTTCAGTTGCTTGCTGGACACTTTACCTGAGCCACACCTCAGTTAAAAGTCTACCTCTTGGGCTGGGAATATGGCCTAGTGGCAAGAGTGCTTGCCTCGTATACATGAAGCCCTGGGTTCGATTCCTCAGCACTACATCTATAGAAAGCAGCGCCAGAAGTGGCGCTGTGGCTCAAGTGGCGGAGTGCTAGCCTTGAGCAAAAAGAAGCCAGGGACAGTGCTCAGGCCCTGAGTTCAAGGCCCAGGACTGGCCCACCCCCCCCCCCAAAAAAAAAAAAGTCTACCTCTTAAATATTCTAGAAATCTCCATTTCCTCCATCTTCCAGTCCTCACAGCTTGCCTAGTTTATTAGAACTACTTCTCTTAGCTCCGCACATCTGGCGTCTTGCTTGCGGAGCCATTAGATCTTTGTGACCCACCTCCATTTGAGTGTTACTGCCCCCAGGCTCCCATACCCGGAGGGCAAGGCTTTGCTGCTGTCTGCTGTCCTCCTCCAGCAGCTTTCTCCTGTCACCCGTGACCCTTAGCCTGTGCCCCCACCACACTGAGCGCCTCTCCTGAGTGTACCCCCTCTGCTGTGCCTCACGCTTTGTCTCACTGCCAGACTGTCCTTCCTCTTTTCTCTGTTTACCTGAAGACTTGGAGTCTTGGAGTCGGTACCCCCCACAGCTACCCCTACTTTTCTCGGCCATGCTTTGCTTTCTACAGCACAGGGCTCGAGCCCTGTTGTAATTAATTAATTTCCTGTCTCTCTTCTGCACAGCAGTGAACTCACTCAGAACACCTGTATTCCCAGTGCAGGCCTAATACCTAGGAGAGTTGCCGTGACTGTAGTTGAGTGAATTAATTGCCCCATGCCCTGCTTGGTAGGGAAGCCCCTGGCCCTGCTTTGCCTTGACTCTCTGTGTTTCCCGATTTCACTCAGGTAGAGCCTGTGTTCTCCAGGGCCCAGGCGGGGCCTCGGCTAGTTGGGGTTGAGTGGCTGGCCTGCTGCCCGGCTGGTTGGTCAGACTCCCTCTGTTGCTGATGTCTGCTCTCTTGTCACCAGATGGGACTGAGTACGGGCTGAGTGAAGCAGACATGGAGGCCTCTTATGCCACCGTGAAGAGCATGGCGGAGCAGATAGAGGCGGATGTCATCCTCCTGCGGGAGCGGCAAGAAGCTGGCGGCCGCGTACGGGATTACCTGGTTCGGAAACGAGTAGGAGACAACGACTTCCTGGAGGTCAGGTGAGGAGGCCTCCAAACCATTACGGGGTGCTCCCTGTGGAATCGTGGGGTTAGGGCCCAGCTGAGAATAGTGAATGGGACCTGTGACACCCTTCCTGAGTGGACAAAAAGTGGGTGGGTCAGGATAGCATCACTGTGTCTGCACTTCATTCTAGATTTTTCCACCTGGGAAATGTGGGTACTGTGGGGGCTGGGGATATAGCCTAGTGGCAAGAGTGCCTGCCTCGGATACACGAGGCCCTAGGTTCGATTCCCCAGCACCACATATACAGAAAACGGCCAGAAGCGGCGCTGTGGCTCAAGTGGCAGAGTGCTAGCCTTGAGCGGGAAGAAGCCAGGGACAGTGCTCAGGCCCCGAGTCCAAGGCCCAGGACTGGCCAAAAAAAAAAAAAAAAAATGTGGGTACTGTGGGAGCCATGTGGCAGGAAGTCCAAGGCTGGGGAGAGCACTTTGGCTTCTTCCCAGGGTGGGAGTTGGGGAGATAAGCCTTGAGCCCAGGGACCCTGCCAGCGTGCTGTGGCTACGGGGCCAAGCCTGGACTCGGGGACTCAGTTCCCCCACCGACTCTCACACGGATGTGCGGGTTTGTGTCCTCGCAGGGTGGCAGTGGTGGGCAATGTGGATGCCGGCAAAAGCACACTTCTGGGCGTCCTGACGCACGGGGAGCTGGACAATGGCCGTGGCTTTGCCCGCCAGAAACTCTTCCGCCACAAACATGAGATTGAATCTGGCCGCACCAGCAGCGTGGGCAACGACATTCTGGGCTTTGACAGTGAAGGCAACGTGGTGAACAAGCCTGACAGCCACGGTGGCAGCCTGGAGTGGACGAAGATCTGTGAGAAGTCCTCTAAGGTCATTACCTTCATCGACCTGGCTGGCCATGAAAAGTACCTGAAGACCACGGTCTTCGGCATGACCGGTCATTTGCCTGACTTCTGCATGCTCATGGTAAGCAGGGGGTTGTTGGGGTTCAGCTTTGGCCTTGAGGGGGAAGGGCAGAGGAGAGCAGAGCGCTCCTGAGACGCCACCCTTCCCCCAGCCCTCGGGGAATGCGGAAGCAGGCCACAATTCTCTGGGTCCTGAACCAGAAGAACTGGCTTTGCGACCAGCCCCCCAACTTTCTTGCCAGCCCATGTGCTCCCCATTCTCGCGGGCTTTGCCCCTGGGGTGGTGCTAAGCAAGTGACGTTAGCTCATGAGGGGGTCCTATGACAAGCTCGCCAGCCTATCGCCAGCCCTTGGTCGATCACCCCTTTTCTCGTCACCCCCTACTATATCAACTGCTAGCCACTCCCTTATTAAATCAGATTTGCTCTTGAAGTGTCTCCGAGATCCGTGTATGCCTGGCTTTCTTCATGGGTAAGGAGGGAGGAAGAGCAATCTCCTACGGCCGCGTGCACCTGAGGTCTTTCCTGAGCCCCCCCCCACTCCACTCTGGCCTTACCTGCGGGTTGGGTGACCAGGGGAGAGGGTGAGAAAGGGAGCGATTAGAGTAGAGCCTGAACCCCCGTGCCAGGGGAGGCGACCCGAGCCTGGCAAGGGGTGGGGGTGTGTGCTCCCCGAAGAACGCTGGGGGAAGGGCAGCTGGGCTTGTGGCATGCAGGGGGCTGCTGTCATTCTGAGACCAAGGCCAGTGGGTTGAGCTCTGAGGTCTTCTCCAAGGGTTTACGTTGATCGTCTGTGTACAAACAAGGCCTCGTTTGTAGACTTATGTTTTCGAGAGGCATGGATGTGAGTTCCTCCTGTGGCTTACTACCTTTAGAAACATTTCCTCTTGGTACTTAGAGGAGGCCTGGGAAGGCATGGAGGGAGCACCCCCTGTCAGAAGGCCAGGCAGCAGGCAGGAGGGCCTCCCAGTGTTAGCCAGGTGCAGCCATTACCGGAAGATTCCTAGGAGCCAGGCCCTGGGTTTACCTGGTAACACCAGAACTGGGCTATGTTGGTCATGGCACCTCCCGGAGAGCTCTATCTAGTGTGATTAGACTTTTAGGAGGTGGAGGAAGCACTAGGGCTTTGCACTCAGGGTCTCATTCTTGCTAGGCAGGCTCTGTACCACTTGAGCCATGCCTCCAGCCCATAGTGTAATTAGGTTGTGAGCAGCTTGCCATGCCCTCACTGGGAAGGAGAAAGCAGAGGACTCGAATTGGCTCATTCACGTCGCCATGCTTGCATATGTGTCCTGCTGAGTTGTTTCAGCAGAAAGCCTGCACAGCCTCCTATCCCTCATGCCGGGAGGCAGGAAGGGAGAGGGCACACTTGCACAAGTGAGTGTGGTTTCATCTGGCATGGCCTCCCTTCCTCTTCCTAGTTCCTCAGCTGCCTGTGTTAATAAGTGTGGTAAATAGCAACATCTGTTCCTAACAGACTTGCTCAAGTTGCTCCACAAACACAGGTTCTCAGGCCAACTCCCAACTCCCCAGATGGAGGAGAGAGGCCGGATTTCTTGTGCAGTGACTCCTGGCAGCTCACTGCCTGAGCTTCCTGGCGTTGCACCTGAGATCTGGGGTTCTTGGGGTTGCACCATGGCTTCATCTCCCATTCCCTGGAGCATGGCAAGGTCTGTCACCAGCTCTCCTGACTACGAGAGGACAGCTGTGCTTTTTGTTCTTATTTATTTATTTTGTGGTAGTAGCCTCACACTTACTAGGCAGATACTTTACCACTTACGCTCCTCAGCCAGCTCCTTTTCAAGTTGGTCGTTTTTGTGATGAGTCTCCCTTTATACCCCCTGCAGGCCTGGACTGCAGTCTTCCTAGTTGTGCTTCCCTTTGTCACGGAAATGATGGCGCCTCACTGTGCCCAACCATTGCATAAGATGAGATCTCTGAAATTCCACCTAGCTGGCCTTAAACTAATCTTAATCTTCCCCATCTCAGTCTCTCAAGTAACTACAATGACAGACTTGAGCCACTATACCAAGTTTGTTTTCTTTATTTAATTAACATGTAATAATTGTACATATTTATAGGGTGCAATGTGATATTTCAATACATACATGCAATGAGCATCCATCAAATTGGGTAGCATTTTCTTTCCTTTTTTTTTTTTTTGGCCAGTCCTGGGGCTTGAACTCAGGGCCTGGGCTCTGTCCTAAGCCTCTCTGTGCTCAAAGCTAGTGTTCTACCACGTGAGCCACAGTGCTACTTCCAGCTTTTTCTGTGTATGTGATACTGAGGAATGGAACCCAGGGCTTCATGCTAGGCAAGCACTCTGCCACTAAGCCAAATTTCCAGCCCCGGCATTTTCTTATCTTTTGTGTGTCTGTCTGTCTGTGTCTGCATGTCCTGGGGCTTGAGATTTCATCACAGGTGGTGCTATGCCACTTGAACCACACATCTATTTCTGGCTTTTTACTGGTTAATTGGAGATAAGAATCACTCACATTTGTCTGCTTGGGCTACCTTTCAAGTGAGAGCCTCAGATCTCAGCCTCCTGAGTAGATAGGTGTGAGCCACTGCCACCCAGCTTTTTTTTAAACATCTTACATATTATATGATATGTGTTCTTTCATATTGTGTAAGTTACATGAGTAATAAACCCACCATTTAGAGACAGCATTAACATGATGTATGTGTATAGGTACATGTATTTTTTTTCCTTTGGGGGGCTTGAATCATTTAAAGTGAGTTGTGAACTCCAGTACTTAGCACACAACTCCTAAACGTAAGTACCATCTCTACTGTTACTGCAGCCAAGAAAGTGGCCAGCAGATTGTCTGTATTTATATTACCTCAGATGTTCCGAATAGTTCCACACTGCCCACCTGTTGTTTCTCTTTTGTGATTCCGGGGTGGATTCCGGTCTCGCACATGCTAACCAAGTGCATGGCTGCATCCGTCCCCGCACTGCCTCACTTCTGTATGGAGGCATACTACCTATACCTTGCTTTTTTTAAGATTTATTTTTAATTATTTAATTGTTGTCAAAGTGATATACAGAGGGGTTACAGTTTTCATACGTAAGGCAGTGAGTACATTATCAAACTTGTTACCTCCTCCCCCATTTCCCTCCTACCTTCCTCCCTCTCCAACTCCCCCCCCAGTTGTACAGTTGGTTTGCAGCATATTGTCTTACAAGTATTGATGTTGCATTGCTTTGCCTTTTGCCCTTTGTCTCTCCATTTTGATGTTCTCCTTCCCTTTCCTAGTTCCGATAAATGTATATACAATACCCAGTGTACCAAAATCAGTTACAGTGACATCAGGGGTAAAACCATGAGGAAGAAAAACAAAAGAAAAAGGCATAATTTCACATGGTATGTTGAAAATAACGACAAACCACTTATTTCCCTAACTTAGAGTTCATTTTGCTTAGCATTATCTTGTGTGATCATATATACATAGCTATTGAGCTATTGTGATCTTCTGCTAAGACTATCCTAGATGGGTACTAATTATTACCAATAAGGGAAACCATAGAGTCTATAGTTCTTTGGGTCTTGCTCACTTCGCTTAGTATGATTTTTTTTCCAAGTCTTTCCTAGAGTTATTTTTTCTTCTTTTAAGAATGTTTATTGGATGGGGATTGGGGATATGGCCTAGTGGCCAGAGAGCTTGCCTCATATACATGAGGCCCTGGGTTCGATTCCCCAGCACCACATATACAGAAAATGGCCAGAAGTGGCACTGTGGCTCAAGTGGCAGAGTGCTAGCCTTGAGCAAAAAGGAAGCCAGGGACAATGCTCAGGCCCTGAGTCCAAGGCCCAGGACTGGCCAAAAAAAAAAAAAAAGTTTATTGGAGATTAGCCCATCCCAGAAGGTAAGAGTTTCTTTTTCAGCCAGACACTGGTGGCTCATGAGTGCAATCCTAGCTACTCAGGAGACTGAGATCTGAGGATTGCGGTTTGGAGCCAGCCTGGGGCAGGAAAGTCCATGAGACTCTTATCTCCAGTAAACTACTCAGAAAAAGCCAGAAGTGGTGATGTGGCTCAGTGGTAGTATGCTAACCTTGAACACAAAGAGACTTAGAGACAGAACCTAGGCCCTGAGTTCCCAGACCTAGGACTGGCACCAAAAACAACAGAAAAAGTTTCTTTTTTCTTTTGTGCATTGCATTTTGGATGTAAGCCCTATAATTTTTTTTTTGAGACAATATCTTGCTGTGTAGCTCAGGCTGGGCTGGCACTTGCTATATATAACTTAGGCGGACCTCAAACTAGCTAATGTCCTGTTTGAGCCTCCTAAGTGCTGGCATTACAGGCCCACACCACCACACTGAGCAGTTCCACGTGCTCTTAATTTGGTGAATGAGTCTTTATGGTGAGTTTGAAAAGTTTGTATTACCGGGAGGACGTTGTGCCATTGTATGAACACTTAGTTCACGCAGACTTGGTCTAGAACCTTCATATCGTGTTAGGACAGCTGACCTGCAAGCTCAGCCTTCAGACGTGGAATGGTTACCCCCGTCTTAGAGATGGGGGAACTAAGGGCCAGAGATGTAAAGTTGAATCTACTCTGAGGACAGCAGTCCGCCTGCACAGGTCTCGGGTTCTGGTGTTCTCATCACTGAGGCAGGGGCAAAGCAATCCGGACCCAGCCTAGCTTTCGTGAAGTTTTCTTTGAAACCCCGAGCCCCAGCGACAGTAGACTCAGTTCTTCTTCTTCTAACAGTTCTTTTTTTGTGTTGGGACAGGTGGGTAGCAACGCTGGCATCGTGGGGATGACCAAGGAGCACCTGGGCTTGGCATTGGCACTTAATGTACCTGTCTTCGTGGTAGTCACCAAGATCGACATGTGTCCTGCCAACATCCTGCAAGGTTAGTGAGGCCCCCAGCTGATGGCCTCCATAAACTGTCGGCAGTGTCCCCAGGGTGGTCTGCTGCCAGGGCTCCAGCCCAGACCTTCTGCTTTCACACCTGCTGCTGCTGCTTCCCCTAGTTAACTCTTGGTAGGAGCATGGCCTAGAATTTCCCTCTGTTCTTTGTTCCTTCTGGATCTAAGCACAGGATCCTTAAGGTCCCAAATGTAGATGGCATGGGGACATTTAGGCGGGGATTGGTGACAGGTGACCAGCAGGTTCCACTGGGGCTTGCGGGACTAGGCCTTCCTGGGCCGCCTCCTTGATGCAGACTCCAGGGGAGAAGCGCAGCGCGGCCTGTGGAAAGCCCCGTAATAAGGGCCTCTGCACACTTCTGAGAGACACCAAGAGGTCCTCTTGACAGATGAGATTTTCTTCAGGAAGCAGAGCATTCTGGAAAAAACAGTATCCTCCTCAGGGAACCCCCTAATTACTTGTCTACAGGATGTGGGCTTTCTAGAGATTCTGGAGAAATCTGCCAGGTGTCAGACTCACAGCTTTAGAAAAGAGGCCCCATCTGTGCTCTTTCCACTGTGACAATTCAAACCCACCCAAAGTTTTGATCCTCCTTTTTGCTTCTCCAGGCATTGTGACATTTAACACTCCGTCTGTCTGTCTGTCTCCTGCTTGCATCAGTAATGAGTGGGCCCATCTTGCCCTGGAAGCCTGGCTGAAGAGAAGGCTGTGTCCCCTAATTCTGTTCCATTTCACCCTTTAAGAAACCCTGAAGCTGTTACAGCGCCTGCTGAAGTCACCAGGCTGTCGGAAGATCCCTGTGCTGGTGCAGAGCAAAGACGATGTGATTGTTACAGCTTCCAACTTCAGCTCTGAGAGGTAATGGGTGGGGGCGGGGTGCTTCCAGGCAGCTGCCCTTGCCACAGCGAGCAGTAGGCCTGCAATGGCTGCTTCGGGCGTGAGATCTCCTGGACGCTTCTTACTGTTCAGAGATCAGAAGAAACATAAATACATACACGTATGTGCATATATATATACATATATATGCATAACATGTAGATATATGCACGTATATAAGACATTTAGCACTGTGCCTGGCTGGTATATAACAGACCTATGCTGATCCTTTGTTGTTGTTGATTGTGGGGCTTGAACTCAAAGCTTGGGCATTGTCCCTGAGCTCTTTTTGGTCCAAGCTAGCACTCTACTGTTTTCAGCCACAGTTCTACTTCTGGTTTTCTGGTGGTTAATTGGAGATAAGAGTCTTGTAGGCTGGGTGCTGGTGGCTCATGCTTGTAATCCTAGCTACTTATGAGGCTGAGATCTGGATCATGGTTCAAAGCCAGCCCAGGTAGGAAAGTCCATGAGCCTAGAGTTCAAGCTCCGTGACCAACAACAACAAAAAGGAGGGCTGGGGATATGGCCTAGTGGCAAGAGTGCTTGCCTTGTGTACATGAGGCCCTGGGTTCAATTCCCCAGCACCACATATACAGAAAATGGCCAGAAGTGGCGCTGTGGTTCAAGTGGCAGAGTGCTAGCCTTGAGCAAAAAAGAAGCCAGGGACAGTGCTCAGGCCCTGAGTCCAAGCCCCAGGACTGGCCAAAAAAACAAAAACAAAAAGGAGTTTTACTGACTCTCCTGCCTGGGCTGGCTTTGGACTGCTGTCTTCAGATTTCAGCCTCCTGAGTATGAGTATAGGCATGAGCCACTGGCACCCAGCTATAGTGATTCTTTATTATTCTTTTCTTTTTTTCTTTTTTTTTTGGCCAATCCTGGGGCTTGGACTCAGGGCCTGAGCGCTGTCCCTGGCTTCTTTTTGCTCAAGGCTAGCACTCTGCCACTTGAGCCACAGCGCCACTTCTGGCCGTTTTCTACACATGTGGTGCTGGGGAATTGAACCTAGGGCTTCATGTATACGAGGCAAGCACTCTTGCCACTAGGCCATATTCCCAGCCCGATTCTTTATTATTCTGTAAGTTTTTTTTGTGTGTGTATGTGCCAGTCCTGGGTCTTGAACTCAAGGCCTGGGTACTGACCTTGAGCTCAAGGCTAGTGTTCTACCACTTGAACTACAGCACCAATTCTGGCTTTTTGGTAATTAATTGGAGATGAGAGTCTTTCCTGCTCTGCTGACTTTGAACTGTGATCCTGATATCAGCTTCCTGAGTAGCTAGGATTACAGGTATGGGCCATTAGCACCCGGCTCTATTAGCTTTTCATAGTCTCAAAACCTTTCTAATCACAGGTTCCTAGTGTATCCTTTCATGCCATAAATATTCATTAGGTGCTTGCTCATGTAAACATTGAGGATTCAAGAGTGTCTGGAGCATAGGCTTCATATAGCCAGTCCTTTGGCCTAGGACAGTTGCTCAATAACAAACAGGGGCCTCCTGAGGGGCCATCTGCCCCGTGATTGAGTTTGTGGTGCCGAGTACAGGGCAGCCTGGAGTTTTGGTCTGTTTCGGTGACCCAGTGCTGTCCTGCTCTGCTCCGGCGCATTGATCTGCAGGTGCCATTATAGAAGCTCTGGGAGGGTGCATCCTGGGCTCGAGGAATTTAGTTCACCAAGGCCATAAGCGACTGATAGAAAGTCCTGTGTCCTGGGTAGCTGTCCAAGAGCTCTAGAAGGGCTTTGGGATGGGAGCATGTGCGTCGCTCTCCGGGAAGGCGGGGGTTGGGGAGAAGAATCTGCCCCACGCCAGGAGTGTTGAGTGTTGAGGACCTGGAGCACGCCTCTGATGAAAGGCAGCATGGAAGGCTACAAATGCTTGAGGAAGAGGAGGACACAGGTTCAGAACCGAGTCTGAGAATATGTCCAGCTGGGGGAGGGCAGGAGCGCACTGCTGAGCACCTCTTTCCTTCTCTCCCCCTCCATTTAGGATGTGCCCCATATTCCAGATATCTAATGTTACGGGCGAGAACCTAGATCTCCTAAAGATGTTCCTCAACCTCCTGTCCCCCCGAACCAGCTACCGGGAGGAGGAGCCTGCCGAGTTCCAGATTGATGACACCTACTCTGTCCCTGTGAGTGGCCGGGGTGGGGGCAGGCGGGCCTCGGGGTCGCCAGTGGGGGGATGGGCTTCCTAGCCTGGCGTCTTCTCCTTGCAGGGCGTGGGGACCGTGGTGTCAGGCACGACGCTGAGGGGCCTGATCAAGCTGAATGACACTCTGCTGCTAGGCCCAGACCCCTTGGGAAACTTCCTGTCCATCGCTGTCAAGTCGATCCATCGCAAGCGCATGCCCGTCAAGGAAGTGCGTGGGGGCCAGACGGCCTCCTTTGCACTGAAGAAGGTGAGTGGGACAGTTCCCCATGCCCCGCGCACTGTGCGCAAGGTTCTTCACCTCCCTCACCAGTCCTCGTGGCTGCTCCGCGGCCTGAGAAAGTGGGCTCAGAGCCCAGTGACTTGTGTAAGACTCTCAGTAAGTGTTAGAATGCGGACTCAAACCCAGGAGCGCCGCCTCCTCAGATGCCTGAGCAGGTGCCCCGGTATGCAGCCCAGTATACAGCCCTGCGATTCCCCCTCCCCTCAGCCTTCTGTCTTCCGGTCACATGACTTCCTGCCAGAGCAAGAGGGACCAGGTGTGTTCACTGCAGCCATCCGATGCCGGGCAGGCTGAGTTGGGGTGTCTCCTCACTGTCTAGGACCAGCCAGTGTGTGAAGCCGGAAGGCTGCGCTCCCTATGCTCTGTGGTTCCTCTCGCTTTCAGATCAAGCGCTCATCCATCCGGAAGGGCATGGTGATGGTTTCTCCACGCTTGAACCCCCAAGCCTCCTGGGAATTTGAGGCCGAGATTCTTGTCCTCCACCACCCCACTACGATTAGCCCACGCTACCAGGCCATGGGTAGGTGTCTAGGACACTGTTGCACCAGCAGGCCCTGCTTTCACCCATCCCACAAGGTGCTCAGCGACCCCATCTCTAGTTCTAGCTCCAGCCCAGAGGCAGATGTCCATTGTGTTCAGTGAAATGATTCCCTCAGTTCTGCCCATGCGTCTCAGCATCTTCTGTCCTGCAGACGCTCACGGAGGGTGCTGACCCCAGACCTGCCCTCCAGGACCTCCCACGCGTGGCACGCTGCTGTGTTCCAAGAGGTGGTGCCACGTAGCAGGGAACGAGGCGTGGGCAAGGGTCTTTCCTAGTAGGAACTCCCAGTCCAGTGAGGGGTGCGTGTAATCCCAGGAACTGAGGCCCTGAGCACAGGACTTGGGGAGCTGGCTAGGTGGAGAGTGAGGCGGGGAACAGGTCTCTAGTCGCCCAGCCTCAGTTCAGGGTGCCTCTCCAAGCCCTGAGGCCACAGGGTGTCTAGCACATCCTGACCTTCCTGCTTCCTCCACAGTGCATTGTGGGAGTATCAGGCAGACAGCCACCATTCTAAGCATGGACAAGGACTGTCTGCGCACTGGGGACAAGGCGACTGTCCATTTCCGCTTCATCAAGACCCCTGAGTACCTGCACATAGACCAGCGGCTGGTGTTCCGGGAAGGCCGCACCAAGGCTGTTGGCACTATCACCAAGGTACCACGGGGGCAGAGCACCCGTCCCAGGAAGCACCAGCGCTGCCCCTCCCGTGGCTGTGGGCACCCAGCCTCCCAGAGCCAGCCGCCCTGCGCTGGGGGAGCTGGGCCAGCTCCTAGGCATGGCCTCGGCTTCGCTGCTGTCTTCCCTCCCCTCGCCTTCCTCAGAGGAAGGAGTGGGCTCCCCATGTCCACCCCTGGCGTCAGCCTCATGTTGGCCCTTCCTCCTGGAGGGCTTCCTCGGGCCCATCCCTGGGACCCAGGGCCTTGGCCTCGAGGGCCTGCTTCCCTTGGCCAGCTGAGCGTTTGGCAGAGGCTCAGGCCCCCGCTGTGGGGTCTGCAGGGTTGAACCTGGGCCACAAAGGGACACTCTGAGCCATTACTCCTGGCTAGTAGCTGTGATGATTTCTCGCAAACTCCCAGTGTTTCTGCCTAACAAGGCATTCATCTGGTCTTGAGGCCGGCCCTAAAGCTTGGGCCCGAGCTGACTGTGGCACCTGCGCCACGTCCGGGGCAGAAGGCAGGGGGTTTCTGCAGGGTAGGAAGGGCGGCTGGGGCACAACAGAGGCCGCAGCGGCGCTGGCCTTGGGGTGGGGTGGGAGGTGCGGGCATGCTGGCCTTGGGTGGGGTGGGAGGTGCGGGCAGCAGCACTGGCCGTGGGTGAGGATGGGAGGTGCGGGCAGCAGCGCTGGCCGTGGGTGGGGGTGGGAGGAGCGGGCAGCAGCGCTGGCCGTGGGTGGGGGTGGGAGGAGGGGGCAGCTCTGGCCTCATGCTCGCGCCTTCCCCCCCCCCCCCCCCCCCGGCTTCTGCAGCTCCTCCAGACCACCAACAACTCCCCAATGAACTCCAAACCCCAGCAGATCAAAATGCAGTCCACAAAAAAGGGCCCCCTGACCAAGCGAGAAGAGGGGGGCCCATCTGGCAGCTCAGCAGGAGGCGCAGCTCCCCCTGGAGACGAAGCTGCTCTGGGGCCCGGGCAGGCCTCGGCGTCCAGCAGCCTCCCGCAGGTGGGTGTGGCCCCTGCTGGCCTGGGGGGGGGGGGGGGGCTGAGGCTCAGCCTGTGGAGGCGAGGGCGGGAGTGAGCCTCGGGCAGCTCCTGACGCCCAGGGCCATCCATCCAAGGGAGGAAGTGTGGTGTGGTCCTCGTGACACCTGTTTAATTGGTCTTCACGAGCATTTATTTAACTTCCTTTTTTTTTTGTCAGTCATGGGGCTTGAACTCAGGTCTGGCGCTGTCCCTGAGTTCTCTGGCTCAAGGCTAGTGCTCTACCCCTTTGAGCCACAGCGCCAGTTCCGTTGATAAGCATTTCTTTCGTATTTTGTTAGTCTGGTGCACCTCGGGTTTCAGCGCAGCCCCTCTTCCTGCTGGGCAGGTGCTCTGCCGTTTCAGCCGCGCTGCTAGCCCTTTCTGCTTTCTCAGATGGCATCTTTGCTTTTTTTTTTTTTTGCCAGTCTGGCCTCTGCCCCTCCTGTGGTCCCGTGGCCTCCTGTGTAATTGTGCTTGCAGACAGGCACCACCACCAACGTTAAGCCCAGCTTATTTTTGAGATGAGGTCTAACTTTTTGCTTGGTCTGGCCTCCAGCCACAATCCTCCCTACCTCTGATTTCCAAGTTGCTGGGATTACAGGCATGAGCTGTTGTGTCTGGCCTTGGAATTTAGTTTTTTGTTTTTTTAACAGAACTGGAATTTAAACTCAGCTCTTACACTTGCTCTACTCCTAAAGCCATAGCTTTAGTTCTGCTTTTTGCTGCCGATTTTGGAGATGGAGTCTAGGGAACCTTCTTGTATGGGCTAGCCCCGAAGAGCAGTCTCCAGATGTCTACCTCCTGAGTAGCTAGGACTATAGGTAGAAGCCAGTGCCCAGGCCAAAGCATTTAGTTGGAGTGAAATAAAAATAGAACTAAAAACCTTGATGGAGGGCCAAGAATATGGCCTAGTGGCAAGGGTGCTCGCCTCGTATACATGAAGCCCTGGGTTCAATTCCTCAGCACCACATATACAGAAAAAGCCAGAAGTAGCACTGTGGCTCAAGTGGCAGAGTGCTAGCCTTGAGCAAAAAGAAGCCAAGGACAGTGCTCAGGCCCTGAGTTCAAGGCCAGGACCGGCCCCCCCCCCCCCAAAACAAAACCTTGATGGTTTTTCTTTCCTAGTCACAGGAAATGTTGTTGGAGCGTGCAGGCCGCAGTTGGGCGACTGAGAGGTGGAGACGCTGCCTCCGTGGGCCCCATGTCCCCTCACACAGAGGGGAGGCCGTGGGGCTGCGTCCCCTCCGGCAGGTGCGCCTGGCCTAGCGGAGCTGAGCAGCTGCCCCCAGCAGCCTTGCCCTTTGAGTCCCTCTCTGGGAAAGGAAGGCTGTCCTAGATCTGTGTGTCATGTTCTCTCTCACGTCTCCCTTCCTCCCCTGTGTCTCCTTCCTCTGGTTCTTTCCTTTTTGTACACCCTTGCCTTCCACCCCGCAGTGGCACGTGTGTTTTGCACTCTGGACAGTGTGTCCACCTGCCCTGGGCTCCAAGTGAGGGGCTGGGGCCAGGGCCGTGCCCCCCGCCCGCTGTCCTGCTGCCCGGGGCCAGCCAGCGCTTCTCCTTTCTGTCTTATTTATTTTTTTTGCCAGTCCTGGGCCTTGGACTCAGGGCCTGAGCACTGTCCTTGGCTTCTTTTTGCTCAAGGCTAGCACTCTGCCACTTGAGCCACAGCACCACTTCTGGCCATTGTCCGTATATGTGGTTCTGGGGAATTGAACCCAGGGCCTCATGTATATGAGGCAAGCACTCTTGCCACTAGGCCATATTCCCAGCAGGCCAGCACTTCTCAAGTGCCTTCTTTCTCTCTTTCAGCCCAAGCCTAGCAGCGGGGGTCGGCGACGAGGGGGCCAGCGCCACAAAGTGAAGTCCCAGGGGGCCTGTGTGACTCCTGCCAGCGGCTGCTGAACCTCCCTCAGCTGAGGGGCCCTCGCTGGCTCCGCTCACAGCTGGGCAGAGCAGCGCCCAGCGCCAGCCGCTCACCACGGGCCACAGCGCCAGCCCTCGCTGTCCCAGCCCCATTTTCCAGGGGGATTGTAACTTATAAGCTGAAGAAGGTGGCCAACCTTCCCAAGAACTGACCGAGTCCCACCTCTTCCTGCCTCCCTCCTCACTCACACATCTTTTGTACATCTGGGCCCTTAGTTTTTATTCTTTTTATTATATATCTGTCTCTCGTGTGTGTGCGTGTGTGTGCGCGCGCATGTGTGTGTGTGTGTGTGTGTGTGTGTGTGTGGCACAGGCGTGCAGCCAGCTAGGGCCCTGTCAGTCTCCTTTTTTCCTGGCCAGCTACCAGCCTCCAAGATCTAGCCGCCGGCCTGTCCTTCTGTCTGTCCATGTGTGTCTGTCTGGAGCCGGCTTCCTGTGCTCTCGTTAGCGGGAAGCTCCTCCACTGGGCTGCCGCCAGGATTCAGCACTTCTGCTCTCAGTCTCAGAGAAAGAAAGCCGTGGCTTTCCCTCTCGCTCCCTCTCTCCCCTTAGCCCTCAGGCAAGTAAACTCTCCATGATGTGTGAGGGGAAGGCGGCAGCACCGACTGACCACCTCAGCTGGCCCTCACCACCGCAGATCCAAAGACTCCTGCCGGGCTTCCCCCTGGAGACAATCCTGTGCTCCCTGGGCCGGCCCCAGCGCCCTGGCTCTGCCATCTGCCCACCAGCGGCTCCTCCGGACTTCGGCCTTTGTGGGTGGCGAGCACTGGGAACTAGACTGGGTGTGGTGCCTGTTGCCCAGCTGCTCCGGGAGCACAGCAGTTGGGCTGGAGCCTGGCTGGATGCAGGGGGAGGGAAGGGGGAGCCGTGGAGAGATTCTTCCATGCCCAGCACGGCACTTCGCCCCTGGGAGCTTTGTTGCCCAGGACTGAGCTGTGCCCCTTGGCCCGTCGAGGGTGCCCGACGGGTTGGGGTGGTGTTTAGCCAGGGCAGACACCCAGCTGGCTGGGTCCTCCTTCAGCCTCGCCTCCCAGCCCTCAGCTGCCCTCTCCCGGCTGCTGGTCCTCTCTCCTCCCTCTCCCAGCTGTTTCTAGTTACTACTGCCCCGTGGCCATGAACTGACCAGACCAGCATTCACAATAAAAGTTTCTTCCAAGTTGACAGTGTTCCCTTCCCTGTCGCCTGGGATGCTAAGGCTTTACCTGCGGGGAGCCTGGCTTCCTGTCAGCCACGACACAGGACACTGTGGCCCTTGGCCGGCACTTGCCTCATGTACAGCGAGAGGCACTGGGTGGCCAGCACTGCGGGGTGGCCTTTCTCGTGTCTGCTCTACCTTCCCAGCCCCCATCAAGGTGGACCCTGCTAGCACAGCTCTTCTAGTTGAGGCTGAAGCTGTGAGGATTGCAGGCAGATCTATTCCCCCCCATGCTGGCGCCCTAGCCACGGTTTCACCCTGCTCTTTCGGCTCTTACCGTGAAGAGGGCAGCCATGGTAGGCTGCGTTGGGCTTGCACTGTAACCATTCTCAGGTGCTGGACTCTGGCCACTCTGAAGGTGCCATTGCCAGCAAGGACATGGCTACATTTTTAGGGTCATGAACAGACTCCCTGCTTAGCATTTGGGGTGAAGTGTGAACCTGTCAAATCTGCTGGTCTCAAATGGCAGGGCCTGGCCCTCCCTCCCATGTGGGCACAGGCTGGGGGGGGGGAGGCCTAGGCAGGCACGGGTGGATGTGGAAGCAGCTGGACCCCCTTCGCAGACTGGTTTCGCCTGGGCTTGCTGTACCCAGCACAGCGGGATTGGGTGGCAGGAATGAGCCCCAGTTCACAGACACCCTGGGTTGGGCTCAGTGTAAGGTGTGGCCCGGGGCTAACAGCTGTTGCACGTGAGTATGGAAGCCCTGAGCCCTCGTGTGGTTCCTAGTCAGCATGTCCCTTCATTTAAAACTGGCACTAGGCTGGGAATATGGCCTAGTGGCAAGAGTGCTCACCTCATATACATAAAGCCCTGGGTTCAATTCCTCAGCACTACATTTATAGAAAAAGCCAGAAATGTCGCTGTGGCTCACGTGGCAGAGTGCTAGCCTTGCGCAAAAAGAAGCCATGGACAGTGCTCAGGCCCGGAGTCCAAGGCCCAGGACTGGCAGAAAAAACAAAACTGGCCCTAGATGTAGAGCAGGTGGGGGGGAGGGAGCAGGGAAGGGGTGTGGGGTGAGTGTAGTTCCAGCCCTATCTGGGGCCTGAGTCCCAGGGCAAGGTGCCATGGTGGACTCTGGGTTCGGCTGGGAGAAGCTCACTGAGCCAGGACCCTGGCTGGTCCTGGCAGTTTCGTAAGCATGAGACTCCGCCTGTGGCTCCTCATGCCAGGCACTGGGGAAGTTTGGGAGCCACCTCACTTCCTGCCAGCCCCAGGGCCTGAAGGCGCTGTGTGGGCCTCACCTCTGCTCCCAGCAGGGCTTAGCCAGAAGTCCCAGGGAGCTGCTGTGCCCGTTTCCTCAACAGCATCTGTGCCGTGTGACTGCCAGACAAGAACCGCACTCCATTGATCCTGGGTGTCCTTTATTTTTTGCATAGCCATAAATTAGAATCTGAAGATACAAAATGAAGAACCAACAGTGCAGCATTTGTGCCAGGGGAGCACAGACAAGCCCCAGAGGTCCCGGAGGGCCAGGGCGGTGTGGGGCCATGCTTCCACCGGAGCCCTGCCTGCCCCCCACAGCCAGGAAGCAGGAACCGACCGCTGACCAGTGCCCCAGAGAACGGGGCTAGGAATCAAGCCCTTAGCTTTTCAGTTTAAAAAAAAAAAAAGGCCTTGAAAAATATATACACAATACAGCAGGGCCTGTGGGGCTTCCCGCGGGCACCCTCCCCATCCCACAGAGAAGACCATGGGCGCAAGAGCCAAGGGGGTGCTGCGCTCACCTCGGGGCCTGGTTAGACCACCCTCCCACTGGCTACCCGGAACCCCCCCCCCCCCGAGCTGACCCCAGATGCCAGTGTCCTCACACAGAGACCTGGGCCCCCCTCTAACGGGGGGTGGGGAGGGGGAATGTGGACAACTGCCCATCCCAGCACGGGGAGTCCACATCGGCACAGGCAGTGGCCCAGAGGCGCACAGAAGCCAGCTCCCTCCAAGGACTAGCCCGGGACTCATGGAGGCTTCTAGAAGAGCTCTTTGGGGCCCAGGGCCAGAGGCTCCCCGTGGTCACCCCTACCACCAGGTGCCGCACCCCCTTCCTCTGGGGGCCGTCCCTATGCGCCCCCTTCCCCCCCTCCCCTGGGTGGCCCCCCGCCCCCGTGCTCGCGGAGGAGGTGAGGGGGCTTGCTGGAGCCTGCTGGCCCCCTCGGCTGCCCGCTGCTTGGGGAGCCTCGCTCTGTTCTCGTCTCCCTGGGGCCCGTGAAGCATGTGGGGGCAGTGGTGGGATGCCGGGCGTCCACTGCGGGCAGAGGCAGGGGCGGGGCATGCCTCCCGTGAGAGGCTGCGGGGCGGGGGGGGGGGGGGGAGGGAGGAGGGGCTAGTGGGCAGGCTCCCCGTGCACCCGGAAGCGGTAGATGCAGGTGTACTCGGGGTGGCCCCAGTTGGTCAGGATCCGCAGCTCCACCACCTGGTACGTGGCCATTTTCGGGGTCTGGGTAGAGGAGGTTAAGAGATGTCACCAACGAGGAAGGGGGAGGGGAGCCAGCCCCTGTGGCCCACTGCACCCCTTCCCCAGAGGACCAGGGACCCCAACACTCCATGGCCCCTCCAGGGGTCACTGTCCCACAAGCCAGCACTGGGGCCAGCCTGGTACTGATGGCAGCCGGGACCCGCGAGGCGGAGGGGCGTTCTGGCCCTCCTGGGTGGCTTCCCCCTTACAGGGCCCGAGCACGCAGGGCTGTTTCTGTCTGTTGTGCCTGTTTGGCCTGTCCTGTTTAAAAGCCGCCGTGTGAGGGCCGAGGGTGTGCATCTCTCACACGTGCCCCGAGCTCCACGCGTCTCTCCGCCCTCCTCTCCCGGCCTTTGCTGCGCCCAGCCTGCGTGCCAGCCCCGGAGTTGCAGCCCCTCCTGCAATCTGCCCATTACCCCAGAGCTCATGAGGATGGCCACCTCCAGGCCTCCACGGCCCTGCCGGGCCATCTCGCAGGCCCCGGGGACGGTGGGGCCAGCCCGCTCCCGGCTCTGGGGTAGTGCCGCTTAGTCCTTCCAGCCTTGACACTGGCAGACTGCGGCCGGCCCCTTCCGTCCTTTCCCACTGCTCCCCTGAGCTGACATCCTCGGTCCACCCAAGTCCCATGCTTTTTCATGTCCAAGGGCTTGGGTCCCCTCGGCCCTGAGAACCCCACGTTTCTATGAGCCTCGATCAGAGGTCTACACAGGGCTCAGGCCCAGGCCCTGCCTGAGACCCCAGGGGGCCATTCCCAGTGGCGTCCTCCTCACGGCACCCTTCCTTCCATCAAACTTGTGCCCTCCAGCCGTGGCCCCGCCCCCTGCCCTCCACTTCTGACCCCAGAGGCTCACGGGCCAGGGCTGCACATCTGAACCCCAGGCCTGGCAGAGCTGGGGGACACCCTCCACCCGCTGGGAGCACAGGGGCTGCCCGTACCTGGAAGTAGAAGGTCTGAATGGGGTCCCCGTCCTGGTCATAGGTGAACGTGCCAAGAAGCGTCCCTTCCTGCTGCAGGTCTTCGTCGAACCCCTGGGGAAGAGCGTGCGTGGGTGGGTGGGTGGTCCCTCAGTGGTCCGGGGTGTCCCAACCTAGCGTCACTTTCCCAAATCTGTTCCCCTCCCTCCCAGCCAGAGCAACCCTGGCCTGCTGCCCGCAGGCTCCCCTTGGCCCTTCCGCTCCCACGCGGGCCAGATGCTCACAAAGATGGTGAAGTCCCTGGGGGCACTGGAGATGGTGCTGTTGGGTGACAAGGCCTTGGGCACGTGCTCTAAGGTGACAGCCGTGGGGCGGATGCGAGCAGAGAGGCGAACCACCGCGAAGCCCTGGGGCCCCTGGAAGGCCCAGCAGTTGCCTGGGTGCACATCTGGCTGGAGGGGAGGGAGGGCGTGTCAGGACAGCCCCCAGCACTCACGGCCCCCCCCCCGCCCCCCCCCCCCCCCGTCGAGGCACCCGCCTGCCCTCTAGAGCGCACCTGGAGGATGACGCGCGGCGACTGCGAGTGGTACCACAGGGGGATGCCGAAGAGGCTGAGCAGGGCCGTCTTGGTCTCGTAGGTCTCTGAACACCGGGTACTGATGACACTGGCCCCTGACGCAGGGGAGAAAGGCAGGTGGCAACGGAGGGGAGGAGGGCAGGCTGCCAGCCCCAGAGGCCCGGGCAGGAGCAGGAGGGGCTGCCACTGCTCATCTCCTTGCTGCCCACAGCGGGCAGACCCCAATCCAGACCCACAGGGCTGCTAAGATGGCCTCCCCCGCCGGGGCGCTGGTTGGCACCTCCCCTGGAGCCTAGGTTCGGTGAGAGGCACTGGTCTGGCGCCCTGCCTGCTTCGATTCCTGGCAGAGCCCAGGCCCCCGCCACTGGGGAGACGGGCCAAGGCAGGGCGAGGAAGGGGGGGCTCACCTCCGGACTCCAGCGCGTAGTCTACCAGCCCGATGCGGTCCTCGCTGTAGCGCTGCAGGGCCTGCTTGACGATCCGGTGCACCTGCTGTCAGTGGGGCCCCACGCTGTGAGAACTCACCCCCGAGGGACGGAAGTGTGCCAGCCGTCCGCGGACACCCCCCCCCCCCCCACTCGCACGGTGCCGGGGCCCAGGCGCGGAGCGTGCTGGGTGTCACTTGTGTGTCCTGGAGGAGGTACTGGGGGGAGGGGGGCTCCCAAGGGGGAAAGCAGCACTTGGGGGCCGGGGGGAGGGGCGCTCGCTCCTCACCTCCTCCGTCACCCCGACCACGCCTTCTTTCTGCAGCGTCTGCCTCAGGAAAGCGGCAGCCTCGCTCGCTGACTTGCCCTGCGTTTCTGCCACGTGGGCGAGGATCTTGCTCTCCAGCTCCTGCAGCCGCGTGTGTATCTCCTCCCTTTGGAGGAGGCTGGGGTGGGCGCCCCCTCCTCGAGCAAGGTACTGACTGATCCAGGTGGGGAACTGGGACTCCACCTGAGGACAGAGACCGTGTCAGGGCCTGAGGGCATGGGCCTAGGAGGGAGGGGGAGGCAAAGAGGGAGGCCCACCGAGGAGCAGGCAGAGGAAAGACATGACCAAGGCTGCAGGCCATCAACCGGAAGCAGGGGGCGCTCCTGCCACAGAGCCTGCCCTGTGGGTGCCCTGGGGTGGGGGGCCCCTGAGGAAAGGGCCCCAGCACTCACGTCCTCCCGCACAGCCTGGATCTTCTGGGGCAGGAGCCCCACCTCCTTAGCCACGGAGCTCTGCTTCTGGGTCAGGGCCGCCAGCTCCTGCCGCAGGCTGGTCAGCTGGGCCTCCAGCTGCCCCAGCTCCTTCTCCGAGTTCTCCCGGAAGGTCTCCTGAGTCAGCCTAGTTCCACAGGAAAGCAGGGCAGGGAGAAGGTCGACCTCTAGTTGGTCTCCTGGTGTGGGCTGTGCCCTCCCCGGTGCGCGCAAGGGGCCAGGTGGTTGAGGGGCTCAGCCATGGCTTGCCCATCCCTCTGGTCAGTCAGATCCCAGTCCCAGTTCCCCTGGCTTAAGAAGAGGCCGCCCAGGGCCCCGCCCCAGGGCCCGCCCCCTCGCCAGTGGGCCATTCAGAATCATGCTCTGGGCTGTTTCCCAGGCCAGTGGAGAGCAGGTGGGCCAGATGAAGGGCTTTACCTTAGCCATTCTGACTTCAGCTGCTGGACACGAGCCTCGGACTCCTGGGAGTAAGAAGAGCCACGGCTGAGAAATGCTGAGGTCCAGAGAGGCCCATCTCCAGACCAGGACGGACTTTCCGTCAGGTGCTCTGCTTAGCTATCCTTGCCCCAGGGGTCCCAGAGATTGAACTGACCAGTCCTTCTGGCAGCCCTGCCCCCGTCTGACCTGCTCTCGTGTGTGTGAACCCAGTCACCCCCTCCTCCAGCTACGCGACCCCAGCGTGGGCCCGGGGCGCCGGCCTCTGACCTGGGAGGCCCTGACGATCTTCTTGAAGAGGTCTTCAGAGTCCTGCTGATGCTCGGCCCTCAGGGCGCCCAGTTCTTCCTGCCAGACAGCAGGGGGGAATGGAAGGTTTGAACTCGGGACTTGGAAGGGCACTTCTACTAGGAGCGGGTCTGACTAGGACTCAAAGCGGGGCTCTGAGTCCCAGGCTCCCGCTCTGGGCCTCAGGCCTCGGTGCTTCTCAGAGGCACGCGCACACCCCGTCGGCTCTCTCGTGCCGTGGCTCACACCTGTAATCCCAGCACCTCGGGAGGCAGAGGTGGACTGTGTGCTCCAGGCCAGCCCTGGGCACGACAAGCACCAGACCCTCGAGTGCCACCAAACAAGTGGGAGACCCTGGGCCACCAAAGAGAAAGGGGAGAGGGCACAGCTGTCTGCTCTACATGGCTCACTGGCACCTGTACCTCCCGCGGGGGCTCCTCGCTCCGCTCCCCACCTGGATGCGGGCTGTGGCGTCTCTGCGCAAGTCCTCCTTCAGGGCCGCCTCGCGGCGGCTCACCAGCCCCTCCAGGAGGGCCAGGGCGTCCTCGTGGCTCAGGCCACCGCCGCCATGGCCAGCGGCCCCCTGCCGGAGCTCCAGGCGCTCCAGCCGAATGGCCTCCTTCTGCCAGCTGGAGGAGAACTCGGCAGCAAGGGTGTCCAGGCGGCGCTCGAGGGTGTGGATGCGGGACAGAAGGCGCTGCTCAGCCTGGAGGGGGGGGCGGGGGAAGGTGGCAGAGGTGAGGGACCCAGGGAGCCACCGTAGCACCTGCTGAGCAGTCACTGGGACAGCCCAGCCGGCAGCGAGAGGGCAGGGGAGGCGGGATGGGGGCACAGGGAGCTGGGGGCACACCGGGAGAGAGGGAGGACGCGGCCCGGGACACGCCTGGGGGGACGGGGACAGGGATCCGGGCACAGGGACACAGGCCGAGACAAAGACAGGAAGTTGGGGGCTGGGGGCTGAGAAGCTGTGGCTCTCGTGGTAGAGCACTAGCCCTGAGTGAAGAAGCTAAGCAGGGCAGCAGGAAGCCCTGAGGCCGCGTGGGCAGGTGGTGGGGGAGGGGGGGGGGAGCCGGGGGCTGTGGCTGTCAGCCTTCCACAGACAGCCAGGACGAGAGGGACGAGAAGGACAGAGCTTCCTTTCTCATCTGTAACAGGTGTCTCTCAGGTTGGCACCTGGCAGCGAGCATGGCATGAATTTTGAGGACCTTTATTGCTGAACAAGATCTTTGCCAAGAGAAATTATGAAACATAAAGGGCCAAGGAACGGCAGGCTTAGATTCTAGGAATTTTCATTTATTTATTTATTTGCCAGTCCTGGGGCTTGGACTCAGGGCCTGAGCACTGTCCCTGGCTTCTCTTTGCTCAAGGCTAGCACTCTGCCACTTGGGCTACAGCACCACCTCTGGCCGTTTTCTATATATGTGGTGCTGGGGAATTGAACCCAGGGCTTCATGTATACGAGGCAAGCGCTCTTGCCACTAGGCCATATTCCCAGCCCCTAGGGATTTTTGTTAATAGGCAGTGCATTTTCATGAGCTGGGTAGCAAGCACAAGCAGGTGCTGATGGCTCACACCTGTAATCCTAACTACCCAGCTGAGACGGGAGGATCACGATTAAAAAATCCAGACGGGAAGGACAAATCTCCAATTAGCCAACAGAAAGCCGGAGGTAGAGCTGTGCTCAAGTGGTAGAGCACCAGCTTTGAGCATAAAAGCTAAGGGACAGGGCCCAGGTCCTAAGCTCAAGCCCCAGTATCAGCACGTGTGTATACATGCACATACACACCAAAAAAAAAAAAAAACCCACAAAAAAACAGTCCTGTTCCTCTCATCTGCCTGCTCCACAGCCTCTCCAAGCAGCCCCCAGCTCCCCTGGGGTTGGTGCAAACGGAAGCAGAGATGGGTCAACTCCGCTTCCTTCCTCTCTTTAGAGAAAAGGTGTCTGAACCCAAGTTGCTTTTAGTACCTTCAACAATTAAAAAAAAAAAAAGGAAGTTGTAGCTTGGCAGAACATTATTTCTTTACAAAATACTAAGATTGTTCTTAGCAAAGTACTGTCCACACACATAAGATTAAAAAGATGGCACTGAACTGAATCCGGCACGGGGTAAACCAGTTCAAATAAACGAGAACACACACGGTTTTTCGTGAGCTGCAGCCCTGCCACGTTTTCGTTGGGTCTACTTGTCACCCCTGACTGACGGCGGCGGGCTTCTTGAGAGCACAGCCTGGCCCTGGCCCTGGCCCATCTTTAGATACCAGCTGTCGATCATAAACGAGCCCTCCCCCCCCCACCCCCGGCTGTGCTGGCTCTGCCGCGGCCCCGCAGCTCTTTCCTTAACTTGCTGTAAGACTGGCCCCACCATGAGGTCGGAAGGGAGGGTGCGCAGCTTCCAAGTCCGGGTCTCAGTCTGTCTGGCCCGCTTCCGCTCTCCCAGACCACGCTCAGCTGCCCAAGGAGCAAGCCCAGGCTAGTGCGTGTGCAAGAGTCGCCCTCAAGGGTCCCCAGGCAACTCTGGGTGTGCACATGCACGCACACAGCCTAGCCAAGATGATCGCTCCCTTGCTCAGACTTACACACACACAGAACATTCGGACAGTTTGAAGTCATAAAGACAGATTTGACTCGAATGCCTGCGCCCCAAGCAGCAGGGAACGGGGTGCTGCAGCGAGGGTGGCGTCTCGGCACTGGGGCCAGGGTGAGGGAGGCGGAGGGGAGCTCTGCGGGGCGCTCTCGGTACTCACCTGGATGTGCCGGGACGCGTCCTTGGATTCCCACACCTCAGGATGCCTTCTGCCGCCCAGTGCCCACCAGGAGGCCACGGCCGGGTGGAAAGTGTGCAGCACGTGCGGGTACAAATACCAAGCACCTGGACACAGGAAGCAGCTGCTGGCAATCTCCTCCGCCCCGCGGCCTGTGTCTCCCCATCTGGGCTCCGATCTTCCTGCATCCCCTGCAGGCCCCTTATCTACCCCGCATCTCCACAGACGGTGACACTCAAGGAAATGGCTGTAACCATCCAGGGAGGCACCAGGTAGCTACGCTCCAGGGCCTGAGGCTCTGGCCCTGGCCTTAAAAGCACAATCCTGTGAACTAAGAGGCTTGGGATGGGGCTCTGGGTGGGGGTTTGGAAACGCCCCATCACTGGGTCCAAGATGGGGTGATGCTGGTCCCCAACGGGAGCGCAAAGCTCCACCCACACAGACTCGTGAACCTTCCTGTGAGGCCGTGCTTGTGATGTTTATTCTTGAGAAGTGTGCGTGTGCGTGCGTGTGTGTGTGTGTAAGAGAGGGAGACAGAGAGAGATTAAAATACAAACACAAGCCAGGCACTGGTGGCTCACACCTGTAATCTTAGCTACTCAGGAGGCTAAGATCTGAGGACTGAGGTTCAAAGCCAGCCTGGGCAGGAAAGTCTGTGAGACTCTTATCTCCTATTCATCACCCAGAAGCTGGAAGTGGAGCTGTGGCTCACCAGCCTTAAGCAGAAAAAAAAAAAAAGCTAAATGACAACCCCAAGGCCCTGAGGTCAAGCCCTAGGTACTGTCACACACACACACACACACTATATACACAGACAGAGAAGGGGGAAGGAGAGGAACAGAGAGAACCTGAAAAGGCAATGTCTGTCTTTCTTGGCCATGAGCAAGGGAAGGGAAGCCCCCATCCCGGCTGGAGATTCACAGAGGGGCCTGAGCAGGTCCCCCACCTGCACTCCACGTGACGTGGCCCTGACACTCTCCCACCAACCCCCTGGGGCACTGGTGAGGCTCAGGTTCGATGGCCCCACGTCTTGGGAGAAGGCTGCAGGACAGAAAGCTAGGAGATTAGAAAGCACCGTTGTTATGATCGTAGGGCGATGCCCAGTTTCCACTGGATAAGAACAAGCTGTTCTTGTAACAGGAAACATAAAGGAAACCAACTTTTGGAAAAATTTGTTACTCTGTTATTTTGAAAAGAAACACAAATAGAGTAGATGCTAAGCCAATAAAAACCAACTCTCTCTAAAAAATAATAGAGCATGGTCTTAAATGGTAGGTTGGTGTAATGATTAAAAGAGATCCCGGGCCGCCCGGGCATTTCCTGGGAAGCTGGGAAGGACGACGCAGGAGGGAAATGCGACAAGGGGACCTGAGCGCAGGCTGCAGCAATGCCGGCAGCTGCCAAGAGACTTTCCTTGGAGTCCAGGGCGGTACTTACCCCTCTCAGGGCTGAGAAACAGCTCAAGATTTAACTTGATCTTGTAAAAACAACCCCCCCCCCCAGACACACAGTCTATGTCCTCATGTGGAATGGAGGGAAAACGACTGCTACTAAGAATAGCACCCGAGTTCCTGCTGATGGCTGCTGTCCCGGGCTGGGTCCCCGCCCAGGGGTGGTTTCCGGGGTGCTCTGTACTAACTACAGCTACAGTGTGGCTCCAACTCAGGATATGGGTAGATGGGGTGTTTCTCCTTTGCCCCAGACAGCCTGAGAGTGGGAAGCGTTGGGCTCAGGGTTCTGTCTGCCCTGCCACACCCTGCCCTCGCCCCTGGCACTTCCTACCCCTCCCTCGTCTGCCCCGGGCTCACCGTAGGTCAGGCCGGTCAGCAGGAGCAGCAGCAGGAGGAACCAGAGGAACGGTTTCAAAGAGGAGAAGCGCCTGGACCTCAGGGAGAAGCAGACGTGAGAGGAAGGTCCCTGTGTCTGCGTGCCCCTCCCAGGGTCCTGAACTCGTGGGACACCCCTAAACCGCTCACGTGCCGGGACCTCACTGGGCACCGGGCCGTCACCTGCACTCCTTGGAGTGATGTCTAGCATTTGGACTCTGTGCACTTTACTGACGTTATTAACGGTTAATAAGGTGGTCTTGGCAAAACCTAAACGTATTTTAGAGATCCTTAAGCAAGAAAATTTAGGGGCTGGGGATATGGCCTAGTGGCAAGAGCGTTTGCCTCGTATACATGAGGCCCTGGGTTCGATTCCCCAGCATCACATATACAGAAAACGGCCAGAAGGGGCACTGTGGCTCAAGTGGCAGAGGGCTAGCCTTGAGCAAAAAGAAGCCATGGACAGTGCTCAGGCCCTGAGTTCAAGGCCCAGGACTGGCCAAAAAAAAAAAAAAAAAAAGAAAATTTAGGAAAAACATAAACTCCCAGCCAGGCGCCGGAGGCTCACGCCTATAATCCTAGCTACTCAGGAGGCTGAGATCTGAGCAGTGCAGTTCAAAGCCGGCCCGGGCGGGAAAGTGATGAGACTCTTATCTCCAATAAACTACTCAGCAAAGGCCAGAAGTGGTGCTGTGGCTCAAGCGGTAGAGCGCAGCCTTGAGTCCAAGAAGCTCAGCGACAGCATCCAGGCTCTCCCTGACTGAGTTCAAGCCCCAGGACCCTCTCCAAACAAACTATTTTCTTTTAGGATAAGGACTGTCCTTGGGTGGGATGAATTGATGCTTTCCCCTCTTCTCAGCCATTACCAGCTGCCCACCCCTCCCTGGACCCTGGACTGGGGTGAGTTTCTCCCATCCCCTCTTTTGTGATTTCTGAACACCAGCAGGAAACCTCTAGGGCCTGGACCACTACAGGCCTGAAGGGAAGCTGGGCTTTCTGGAAGCCTCATTTCCGGGGTAGAACCCCAGAGCCTAACAGAGGGGACAAAGCCATGTGCAGAGCGGGGGCAGGAGGAAGACTCCGCACAGAAATCATCTGTGTCGCTGGAAGGTCAGCTGATAAGGGAACACACCCCACCTGTGTCCCCCCCCCCCACCACATCGGGCAGCGATGGGCTCTGGGGTCCACTCCCCGCTCACTGAGAAAAGCCGCATGCTGTGACGCGCAAGTTTACGCGCTTCACTCTCCTTCCCATCCCCGTCAGCCTTCTCCGTGAGCTCCCAAGGCTAGGGTCTCACTCACCGGGTCAACACGAAGACATCCAGGAGGGAGGCAGCTGTGGTCAGGCGGTACCACGTGGTGCCAACCCACCAGTAGAGGAGTCCGAAGAGCCGGCCTGAAGAGCGACCGTGGAGGTTGAGACTTGGTCACGGGTAGCACACGGCCCTCTCCTCTCCTCCCAGGCCTACGCCACGCCCCCCGCCAGGGTGCCCCGCCCCATCCTATAGTGTCACTCCCACCAGCCGGTGTGCGTGCGCCCAGCCCCGGTCCTGCCAGAACCCACCTGGAAAAGTGAACACCATCCAGACAAAGGAGCCCGCTCGAGACACGGCGCTGCCCAGCCGAGACCCCGAACTGTGCGGGTCCACGTCGGGGTAGCCTGCGGGAAGACAGCGCCCCCGTGCAGCTCAGCTGGGGCAGGGTGGGGAGCCGGGCACACAGCAGGTCAGGAGGCGTTTGCAGAGGGAGGAGAGGTTTCTGACGCCCTGGCTCCGAGCAGAGCGTTTTGTTTGCGTCTCTCTCCCCCTGCCAACAGTCCTCGGAACCGCTGTTCAGAGCCAGACTGCCTGCCAGCCACACACCTGTTCCCCTCGCCCGCCCCGGCGGCCCGGCCCAGGCTTCCCCGGTCCCCAGCAGACTCCGAGTCTGCTCAGGGGCCGGGGAGGAGCACCCACCTGCAAAGTCATCTTCCGAGGAGTAGCCCGAGGAGGAGCCGAGGAAGTCCTCCCGGCTCTCTGCCAGCCCATTGGCCTTGCTGCTCTCCGTGCCGCCGGTGCCTCTCCTCCTCCTCACCTGCAGGTCCTCGCCTGGCGGGGCGGAACGCAGGTGCCTCAGCTGGGGAGGCCCCTGGGGGCCCGTGGGGGACACTGAGGAGGAGGAGGAAGGCCGGGGACACTCACTCCAGTAGGGCTCACTGCGCAGGCGCTCGTCCAGGAGGGCGCTCCTGGCCAGGGAGGCGGCCCGGGGGCTGCCGATGTAGGACTCGTGGACCACCGACTCGCTGTAGTAGGAGGTGTGGGAGTCTGAGGAGGGGCCCAGCTGGGGGGCCGGGGACGGGCGCTTCATGGTGCTGGATTTCCTCTTCAAGGTCCTGCAGAACAGTCACGAGGGAAGAGACAAGGAGGTGAGCCCAGCTGGGGACAGGAAGCCACAGCCCTGGTGGCTCCGTGCTCCTGGTTGGTTTTGTTGCTAGGCAACCAACAACCCCATCTGCTCGGTCCTGCCCACCTCCCGGCACAGGTACTTTTCTCTGTTCCTGGTATCACTGATCTCACCAGAGACAGGCGAGATCATCAGTTAGGGATGGAGCCAGTGTTCAAACACAACCTCAAACTTCAAAGCCACGGGATGTGCCATGCTTCCTAATGGGCTAGTAATTTCTACAACCCACTGAGAACCCAGACGAACAGACGTGACCTCCTAGAGCCCGCGTGAGCCTCGGGGCCTCATGTCTCCAACCTGGGTGGTGGCCCAACCGAGGAGGCCCTACAGGACGTGAGACAGGAGATGGACAGATTGCCACACCCCGCCGGAGCAGGAGGGGTTGCTGAGCACTATGCGCAGAGCTACGGGGGTTTCCGGCTTGGCTCGCGTGTCAGGCCCGGCCTTCCCGCTTCCAGTCCTCTAAGCGAGGGCAGCTGCTCCAGCCCGGCCTGACTGGAGAACATGGGGCCCTGGGCACCTGCATCCTTGCAGAAGGGCAGGACCTCATGAGCCAGTACTAACTAACTAGCATCTGCTCTCTGCCCAGGGTGGCAGCAGAAAGCGCCCCCCGCCCTGTGGGCCCGCCCGGGGGTCAGGGGTGACAGCGCTCCCGCGCCCCTACCTGAGAGGACTGTCTTTAAACAGGGTGCTCTGACTCCCGGTCACCGAGCTCCCCCCGCTGCTGCTGCTGCCGCCGTCATCGTCCCCTTGGGAGTAGCGCGAGAGGCGCTGGCTGCGTCGGGACATGCTGAGTGAGGACGGGGACGCTTCCCCTGGAGAGAGACGGGGGGGGGGGGGGGGAGAAAGCACAACACGGGAGACGTGAGACCCCAGGCCGAGCCCCAACCTGTCTGCACTCAGGCAGAGCAGCCTGGAGATGTAGGCACCCTGGGACCCCTGACCCACTCCCCCACCCCAGCCAGGGCTCACCCCGTATCATGGAGCCTCTGGCGGGGTGCTTCCTCTTTCGCTTTATTGCTTTTAAAATGTTATGTCATGTTTATTCATTTATTTACTGGACCACAGCAGGGCTTCAACTCGGGGCTCTGTGCTTTCCCTTGGCTTCTTTGCTCAAGGTTGGCACTCCGGCACTTAAGCCAAAGCTATACTCCTGGCTCTTTGTTGGTTAACTAGAGATAAGACTCGCATTGCTTCGCCTGCCATCGCTGGCTTTGAACCTCAGTTCTCAAATCCCACCTCCTAAGTAGTCAGAATTACAGGCGTGAGTCACGGGCAGCTGGCTCCACAGGGTCTCCTCGTGGTCGGGGTACCTGTCTTTCTCCTCCTCCACAGTGAAGTCTGTGTGAACCGCCTCAAGCACTGGGCGTGTGCCCGAGGAGGATCTCACCCCTGGCAGGTGCCTCACAGGTGCTAGCCAAGACTCAATCCCCCCTGCCCGGCACGCCCTCCAGCCCTGCCGTCTCCCTGGAGCTGCTACTCCGTCCCTGGAGCTGGCCTTCCTTGCTTTCCTCTCAGCCAGACTCACTGACCCAGGCCGCAGTCACCTGTGGATGCCAGAAACCCTTTCCCCACGCCGGAACCTTCCTCAGCCGCGGCCTCTCTGTATTCCGTGGCCCCTCAGTGCAGACTGTGCTTGATGCAGTGATAAGAATCGTGGTTGAATGCCTACGCATTCCCCCGCTGAACCCCATTAGCAGGGCCGGTAAGAGACCCATCCAGGTGCCATCAGCATGCCCATCTACGAGGGAGGACCCTGGGACACGGAGCAGATGGGAAACGTGCCCACCATCACCCAGCTGGGAGGTGACAGGGCCGGGCTCTGCACTCAGACCTGACAGATGGCAGCGTCCTGTAACTTCTACTCCACCAAAGAGTTTGCAAGTTGTGTGTCTCAACTAGAGTCTTTATAGCTCCATATATGCTCAGAACAACTCTGATGACACAACGAATATTTCCTAACAAACAATCCAGCCAGGCGAAGCCGCAACTTGGCATGACAGTCAGTGCAAGCCTACAGGCCAGTCAGCACGCAAGGCAGTGACTGATAATCAAGACAAAGAGGCCAAAGTGAAAGGACCTGGCCAAGGGCAGGGTCCCTCACATGAGGAAGATTAGCCTTTTCCTTCTGGAAACCCCAATTCCAAATCTCAGATTACCAGTGTCCTGGAGTCTCAAAGTAGCACGGGTATTACAAAATAGCAATTTCATCCCAACACCCCTCAGACTTCCTAGTACTTGTGAGTGTGTCTTACTTCTGATATTCCAGTCATCAGGGCTGTATGGTGGGCATACCCCTAACACTGCTCAACCCTCACTATAAGAACCAGAAGGTCAGGTTCATCCAGCCTAGAGCACCTTCATTTGGAAAACAAGTAGCCTCCTGTCTGGGCTACTTGGCATTTTCCCAGGTGGGACTGCCCATCTGGTATCTTTTTCCTGGCTTTAGCTGGTGTTGGTAAAGAGACCAACTGGTAGTAGCCAGAGAAGGAAGTTGGCCTGGGGCCTGGGCTATATTCCACTCCTTATAAGGCAGTCCACGCCCCTCGGCTGACAGCCACCCTCACCTTTCAGCCACAAATGCCCACAGAACTCTTAACGCTTGCCCTGCTTAAGCAGGCAAGTGAAGCCCTCACCCAGGGGCAGAAACAACGCAGCGTGTTTGTACAGTACCCATGCTGCCATTGGCAAGAGCCCAGACACTCCCCCGGACGTGGGTGGGGAGGTGGGGCACTAAGTGGCTGAAAACTGCCAGTCTGCCCCCACCTCCCAGGGATGAGGCTGCTAAGTGTCGTAGTCTCACCGCAGAGTTTCACAAGATGAAAAAGGTGAAAGGCCCAATCTCCCAAACAAGAAGTTAACTTATAGAAACTCAACTCTTTTGCCCATCAGTACAGATACTCTCCCAAGCCGAAAATCAAGAAACCCTCAAATTAAAAAACAACAACAACAAAACCAAATACATAATTCTAGTTAGACCCCTGCCTGTCTGTAATACCAGCAATTCAGGAGGCTGAGATCTGAGGATCCAGGTTCTAAGCCAGCCTAAGCAGGCCTCTGAACTCTCATTAACCAGCACAAAGCTGGAAGTGGAGGTGGTAGAGCAGAAGTCTTGTGCAAAAGAGCTAAGTGCCCAGGTCCTGAGTTCAGGTCCTAGAACCTGCAGACAGACAGACAGACAGACAGACAGACACACACACACACACACACACACACACACCCCTTATTCTCAACACCTGTGAGCTGAACTACACCCTTTTCTCAGTTCGGCCCCCATCACAAACATGATGGCAGGATCCCCTCAATCCTGAGACTTCAGCAAGCTCTTGGGTGCCCTACACGTGACATTTCCACCCCAGGACACATGCCCAATACTTTCCTCGTGGGCTCTGTCAAGCACTCAGGGTCGCTGCCCTCCCTCACAGCTCACGGGAGGTGAGTGAAGGTGCTACCGCTCGCTCAGACCGCCCTCCCCCCTCCCCTTCCCCCCTCCCCTCCCCCTCCTCCTCCCCCTCCCCCCTGCCTGGTTTGTTTTGTTTCTGAACTGAGCGGACCTGCCTTCCTCCAACGCCCGGAGTTGGGACAGGCGCCGCCGCTCAGGCAGAGAACTGCCAGCCGGGACCGGGCCGGGGTGGCACCGCCTGGGTAGGCCCGGGCAGCGGGGGGAAGCCCCGCCTGGCGCTGACCGCGGGGCCCCGGGGCGGGGCGTCGGGGCCCGGCCGGCCCGGGGGTGTGCGCCTGCCCGGCTGGGGCTGGAGCCCGGCCCAGCTTGGCTCGGGGAGGAAGAAGCAGGCCCGGCAACTCGGGCCTGGCCCCAGCGGCGCGGGGCTGACCCGGGCGCCCGGCGGGGCCCGAGGCCGCGGACGCGCGAACCCCACCTCCGACTTTACCTGCCGCCGAGGCCGCTCCGTGCGTGGCCCGGGGTGCGCGAGGCCCGTCGCGACGCCTGGGCGCGCCCCCTTCCCGCGGCCGGGTCAGCGGGCGGTGTCCCGGACGGCCCTTCGAAGCGGCGGCCGGGCCCCGGGGCTCCGGCGCACGGCGCGCGGCGCGCGGCGGCGCGGGACGAAGCGGGCCGGGCAGGTGGACAAAGCTGCCGGCGGAAGCCCGCGCTGCGCGAGTGGGGCTGGGCGGCGCGCGCGTGGCCCAGTGTGTATGTGTGCGCCTGTCAGTCAAGGCTGACAGGCCGCGGCCCATTGGCTGGGGCCCTCCGGCAGGCCCCGCCCCCCGCCCCCGCCCATAGGCTGATTTGAACACAAAGGCTCCGGCTCGCCCCGCCCCCGCGTGGGGGCCCCGCGGCCCGGCGTGCGCCGCCCCCGGCGTCCGCGCGTGGGAGCCGCCGGCGTCGCCACCCTCCCCGGGGCCCGGGAGGTCGCTGCGGGGTCCTGCGCGGGGTCCGGGCCGGGCCGGGCCGGGCCGGGCCTCCGCCTGGGGACTTGCGCTGCCTGGGGCTTCGGTAAGCCTCCTCCCGCGGCGCCCCGCGGGCGCGGGTGACCGGCGCGGCGCTCGCTCGCGGGAGTCGGCCCCGGGTGGCGCCCAGGGCGGCCGGGGGCTGGCGCGGTGGCCGGGCCCCGGTGAGGTCGCGTGAGGACCGGGAAGGCCTGCCACCTGCCAGGCGCTTCTGCAGTTACTCGGCCAGTCCTTTGCACACCCCGGTGTCTGTAAGACAAGGAAACCGGGGTTCGCCGAGGTTTTCCGTTTCTTGCAAGAAGCCAAACTGAGATTAGAAGATTCTGTTTGGGGGCTGAGTTTAGGATTTCAGACATGGTGCAGACTCCCCGAGGTGGTGGTTGGTTGGCTTTGTTTTGTTTCTATTTTAAGGAAGGGGGTTCATATCCCGCCCCCCCCACTTTAATACTAGTTACTCAATAGGCTGAAATCTGAGGATAAATCCGTGAGGCTTTTGTTTGTTTGTTTGCCAGTCCCGGGGCTTGAGCTCAGGGTCTGAGCACTGTTCCTGGCTTCTTTTTGCTCAAGGCTAGCACTTGAGCCATTGCACCACTTCCGGCTTTTTCTGCATACCTGGTGCTGAGGAATGGAACCCAGGGCTTCATGCATGCTAGGCGAGCGCTCTACCGCTAAGCCACCTTCCCAGCCCAATCTGTGATGCTTTTATCTCCAGTTAGCCAACAAAAAGCCAGAAGTGAAGGTGTGGCTCGAGTGGGAGAGTGCCAGTCCTGAGTGAAAAAGCCAAGGCCCTAGGTTCAAGCCTCAGTACTGGCATGTAATAAAAGAGGGTCCTGCAGTTGGTGTCAAAAGGAGGCAGGGTGGGTTGTATGCCTGACTTCAGGGGTCCCGTCCCTGGGGCCCACCAGCCTGCTGTGTGGGTGTAGCCAGTCCAGTTGGGGACAAGCAGCTTCCCGTGCCAGCCCTTCTAAAGGAAGATGAGACCCGGTGCCATTGCTCGCTTTCAAAGTGACAAGAGGAAATAGGACAAGAAATGGCAAAGTCACAGAAGCAGGCACAGGAAATGTCGGGGGGCTGAGACTAAGGAAACAGGAAGTCCTCTAGGTGCAAGCAGCACCCCTCTCTGACCTCCACTGTGCTATCTGGAAAGGGGGGTTTCACCTGCCTTTGAAGTATCTTAGGACAATCACGCTCCGGGCTTAGCCCCAGAACTTGCTGTTGAGTCTGGCTGGCTCCTGTTTGTATCCGCTGACCAGAGGAGAAGACAAATCAAGAGAGACAGCACCCAAGCAGGAGAGGGCTTCTCAACTCCTGATGTCCAGGGTGCCCCACAATTCTGTCCTGGTGCAGTCCAGCAGTCTCCATACCCTACCCCTTCATGCAGAGCCTGCTCCCTCTTCTCTGAAGGCCTAGCAGACAATCCCCTCTTAAATTGTGCTGTCTAAATGGGCCTAAGTAGGTGGAGTAGTGTTCCCCAAAGATACTAGGTGCTAATCCTGGCATCTGTGAATATCACCTAAATGAAAAGGCTTTGCAAATGGGACTAAAGATTTTTCAAGTGTGATTATCCTGGATTACCAGGCTGGGCCCTCAAGGTAATCCTAAGATTCTTCCCAAGGAGAAACAGAGGAAGTGAGAAGGAGAAGAACCATCACAGTAGGTATCAAGAGATGTGGCTAGGAGCCAAGGAATGCTTCAGAAGCCCTGAAGAGCGAGAATGGACTCTCCCTTGGGCCTCTTGAGTGAGGTTAGCCCTGCTGATACCTGCTTGTGGCCCGGGGAGACTGATAGCAGATTTCTGGTTTCCATTGTCTCACCAGGTTTGTGGTCATTTGTTACGGTGCCACAGAAAACCAATAAAGGCCCTCAGAAAAGCCTTGGCCTGGCGTTCCGGGCTCTCATGATTGTGCCGGGACCCTCTCTCTCCTGACGGTCTTTATGATGCTCCCCTTCCTCAACTTCTGAGCTGCGACCCATGCACGTCTCGCTATGGCGCCTGCCTTTTAAGACTCCTATCTGCTCACTCAGCATCTCTTTCTGACCTTGACTAGAGGTTCAGAACAAACAAGGGATTCTGCCCACTCCCTCTTCCCCCCCCCCAAAAAAAAATGGTGGATGGGCAGTATGGAGGTCTTCTGTGTTCTTTTCTTCACCTGAATGCACATGTGAGCAACCAGAGGCCAGAGAGCCTCCAGGCTCTTGTCAGTTCCGCTGCTGATCATTAGGCTGCCCTCTCCCCGCTGCTCTGTGCTTGCTCCCACCTTCTCTCCAGTCATCACTGGGGGTGGGGCTGGGGGTGGGGAAGGGCTTTGCCCTGTTAGGATGGTGAGGCTGGCAGCTCTCACCAGTTGTGACTTTCCTCCTCACCTCTGAGGCAAAACATAGGAGCAGAATAAAACATTCCGGGGTTCCGTGATGGAGCGTGTGCTCAGTGTACATGAGGATTTATATTCTTGTAAGTAAATAATGTTTTACAACTTGGTTGGCACAAAGTTGACTATAGCCTAGACTTGGTCTGTCTATTACACATTCATCGTTAGCATACCCAGGGTTTCTACTGGTTTATAAAAAAAATCAAGATGCATCTGGCAGAGAAAGTGACTTGCACTGAAGACACCAAAGAACAGGGCTCCGCGGGGTGAGCCGGAAATGGCTTCCCTCCAGCCCTGCTTCCCAGGGCCCACGAGGGCCCAAGTGCGCCCCTGATCACTTCTTTCTTTTTTGTGTGTGCCGAGACAGACGTTTGAACCCAGGGCATAGGTGTTTGTCTCGGCTTTGTCCACTTAAGGTATTCTAGCACTTGAGCCACAGCTTCACTTTTGGCATTTTGCTGGTTAATTGGAGATAAGGGTCACCTAGACTTTCCTGCCTGGGCTAGCTTCGAACCTTGGTCCTCAGATTGCAGTCTCCTGAGTAACTAGAATTATAGATGTGAGCCCCTGGACCCTGGACCCTGACCCCCTTCTTGTCCACAGTTGAGGAGAATCCAACTCTACTGCAGTGGAAGATAGGAGGCTGTACATTTATTGAGCATTTATTGGGGGCAGGACACCGTCATGGCGTGAGGGGACAGAAATGATGAAAACACAGTCATCCCAAGGAGAAGCAGACAGGAGAAGGCTACTGCAGACCCAGTCCAGACCAGATATACTGTGTATTCGCTCCGCGATGCTGGCTGAGTCACTTAACCGGAGCCATTTCCCCGCAGCATAAAATGCAAGTGATGCTACTGCCTTTTGCCGTACCAGGTGGCTCTGTGACCATGGGCAAGTGGGTGAGGCCTTTGATGTCTTTTCTTCCGTGAGAGTCACCCCGCACCGGAGGCCTGCTCCCCCCCCCCCCCCGGCCTCGCCAGCCGGCAGCCAGGGTGTTGGCGTCTGTCATTTAGCCATCGTAGGCAGGCCCGGCAGAGGTGGGAGCTTTCATGTCAAGCTTCCTGGCAGCAGGAACGCGTTTGGCAGCTCTGGGGGTGGCACCCCTCGGGGAGCGTGGTGCCCTGACCCCTGAGGGCGTTGTGTGTCTCCTCGGTGATCTGATGTGGGCTGGCTACACCACCCCACCCAGCCCCGTGATGGGACCCAAGGCATTTATGGGCACTTTCATGCAGGCAGCTCAAAGAGTTCACCTCGGACCACGGTGGACGCGCCCAGCCTCGCAGAGATCGACGCAGGCTCTCTTTGGGATGACTGTATTTTCATCACTTCTGTCCCCTCACGCCATGACAGTGTCCTGCCCCCAATAAATGCTCAATAAATGCACAGCCTCCTATCTTCCACCGCCCAGCTCCTCGGCGTGGCTCCCGGGTGGCCTTGAGAGGCAGACCCTGTCCCCTGGCGGTCCTCAACTTTGTGACCTCTCCCCGGGCCATGCCCTGGCTCAGGCTGGGCAGTGACTTGGCACGCCCTCTCCCGGTTTCACCACCTGGCACCACTCCGGCCAGCCATTTGGGGACCAGCTCCCGCGTCTCTCCTTCCCAGCCCAAGCCTCCAGATGGAGCAGCGGCTCGCCCCCTGTGCTCCTGTTCTGCACAGTTCGGACCCAGCGCCTTCACGCCGCGCTCCGGGGTTGGGGGTGGGGGGGGACTGGCCCACAGTCCCGTGGGACAACACGAGGTTGCCACAGGAAGTGCGAGCGATGATGGTCACTGCCAGCCCAGTGCAAGCGCAGTGCCAGGCTTGACACGTGCTGCCCCGTGAGAGAGAGCCTGCAGCGCCCAGAGGAGAGGTCCAGGGATTAGGGCTCCCTGGTCAGAATGTGGGGGAGGCTGACACTGGAGGACCTGCTCACGCTCCCGGTCTATGGGCGCTCCTTCCTCCTGGAAACGTCTCAGCCTCTCAACACGCCCACCGGCTCCTCCTCCCATGGGGACATTCCTGGGCTACCCCCGCGTCACCGGGGCCAATTACTTTGTGCAGGCTGGATATTCTCACCTGTCCACGGGGTGTTATTAACCCATCAGCCTCATAGGAACTTGGCGAGCTCCATCTGAGCTGCTTGATAATCACCAGTGTAGCCGGCAGGTGCCCCTTGCAGTTGTGATCTGACCCTGGGAGGAACTCAGGCCCTGGGGGACCACGGCAAGGCCTGGAGGTGCTGGGGGGCGGGGGGTGGGGGGATGGATGACAGCCAGCTGTGCTCACCCAGTGAGCTAGGAGCCGGGCCAGCAGGGGGCGCTGCAGCCAGCCGCTCAGGCAGTGGAGCCCTGCTGGTCCAGACACCACTTTGCCAAGATCTTCCCTAAGACCCAGGGAGGGGCTCTGTGAACCCCCCCCCACCCCACTTCCGCTGGATCTGCTCTGCTCTGTCTTTTGACACACTGGCCTTGCCTGGTGGATTCTGCCATGGGGTGACCTGACTTACCTGTAGGAAATCAACTTCGCTGAGCAGGCCTTCCAGGAAGGTGAGGCAGACGCCCGCGAGCCATGTTATGCCCACGAGTGGCCACAAGAGGTCGCCCCACACCGTCAGCAGCAGCAAGGCGAGCCGCCCAAGTTCCCCTTGGAGGAAGACGATGAACTTGGGCCAGACTGGACATTTTACCGTCCAGAGGTCAGGGCTGCAGGGAGCCTGGGAAATTGGCTGAACAGCCCACAACAAAGGAGCTTTGCAGTGCAAAGGAGAAGTGGACTCAGAAAGCAGGTCTGTTTCTCAGGACACAGAGCTAGCCCATGCAGGGCTGAGAGGGTCCCTCCAGAGCCTCACTTTCTGGGTGTTAGCCAGGGCAGTGGGCGTGCTTTGGGGCTAGAGACTATAGCTCTGACGAGTGCTGGGTCAGCTGGGGAGCTGGGCCTTCCTGTATCCACAGTGCAGCTTGTGACCCAGCTCCATCCTCGGCTAGCAGAGCAGGAGGCCGCTTCCCATCAGTCCCTGGGGCTGTGCTCCTGAGGCCTCTCAGCTCCAATAAACCACCAGAAAACCAGAAGTGGCGCCATGACTAAAGGAGTAGAGCGCTCCTAGCCTTTGGTAAAAGTCTGTTAATAATAATAATAATAATAACACTAGGAGACATGGTCTTGGCCAAGGTTACATGGCGAGTGGAAGGTGCCCTTGCAAGAGTTCAGCTCGAACTGTAAAGCTCACATGCTTCTCTCGGGAACCAGGTCACAGGGGAGTAACTTTGTGCGTCTCCTACAAGCCTGAGACCTTTTGTAAGAGGCCTAGAAACTTAGCAGAGGGCATCAGAAACCCAAGGACAAAGTTCAGGCCCCGACCCAGTTATTGCTAACGTCCTTGGCCTCCTGTGTCCAGCTGCTCTGAGCCTCCTGGAAATGCCTCTTCTGTCTTCACTCACCCCTCCCTCCTTCCAGTCTTCATCCACCCACCCATCATTTCCCTCAAGACACTCCGTCCCAGCCACTGATTTCCGGATACCATGACACAAGGCTCACTGGGGACCCCGGGTGACTGTCCGTGGGTGTTCTGGGGTGCGGAGGGGGAGGTGTCTGGAGGTGCTGGGTGTGTAGGGGAGCACCCAGGCGTGGGCACCTCTACCGGGCTGTCCCTTTAGCCTTCTAGGAAGCCGTCTTCCCGTGGAGGGGTCACGGGGCCTCCGGGGACTTCCCCGGCCCACTTCACAGGGCTGCTTCCAGGCTGGAAGAGCACGGCAAAATCCCCTCAGGCACTTTCTGTCCCAATGGGCTTTCTTGGCTCAGGATGAAGGGGTGGCCTGGTCTCAGCTGTGTGGGGCGTCGGCCACTGGAGACAATGACCCTCTGCCCCATTCAGCTCAGCTTCCCCATGTCCTCGGCCCACACCAGGAGTGGAGCCCACTGGGGCCCACTGGGGCACTGGCCCCCCACGCCGCCCCGACCCAATTCCTCCACTGGCCTGGGCATGGCCAAGGCCCCTGTATGTTCCCATCCGTGGCTCCCTAGGCCCCAGAGCCCACCCGGGCTGAGTCGGGAGAGCCTCCTGCCGGTCGCTTGGCAGAAGGGACAGGGGGACTAAGCCAGATCCTCTGGGGTGCAGGGTACTCGGTGCTGTGCCGGCACATGTAGGACACCCGGGAGTCTGAGAAGAAGAATTCAAGTCTTCTGCCTCCCGGGCTCGCCGTCTCCCCCTTTCTAAGGACTGAAGCGGGCAGCTGGCAGTGGGAGGTGGTTGCTTTAAATACGAGAGAACAAAAGGAAAGAGAACGGGGTGGGGGGGCTTCTGGCGAGATCACCCACCCCCTCCCCAAACCTCAGGAGGGTCTGTGGGGACCCCAGCCCCGCCGTTCCCTGCTGTCGAGGAACCGAGCCCCCTCTGAAGCACTTCAGCTCCTCTGCGGGGGTGGGGACACTGGTTTGGACTAGGACCCCCCACCACCCAAGGCAACACCCCCACCCTGCAACCTACGTGCTCAGTCCTCAGAGACAAAGGAAGTAGGTTAAGCAGATCCTGGAGTTTCTCTGTGCCTTCCAAGGCCACATTAAATATTCACTAGAAGGTTCTCTACGGGCCCCACAGAGAGCTTCAAAGGCGACACCCCCCCCCCCCGCCCCCAGCTGTCCTTCCTCCTTGGTTGGCACAGGTCCTAGTCCCCAGTCCTGACCACCACCACCTTCTAGAAGCCTCTCCCATGGGTGGGGACTGCGCCCTGTGACCGTGTGGGGGGCGGGGGTTTATTTTCGGCACTATCACTCCCCGCTCTTCCTGACACAGCCCTGGGGGTGGGGGTGGGGGGCAGGGACCCCATCTCCGCACTGTGTAGCCAGGACCGGGCCATCCGTGGGACCAGGGGAGAGGGCTGGGTGGTGATGGCCCAGAGTGGTGACCAGGAGGCCAGGAGCCCGGGTTCGAGTCCTGGCTAGACCGTAGGCTCTGTCTCCACCGGTGACTGGGGACAAGGCCTCCTCTGGATGTCGGTTGCTCCCTAGAGGGCAGGCTACTGATTCCACCACCACACCCAGGAGGGCAGGGGACCCCTTAAACCCTCTTGGGACCCATGCCCAGCACCAGAGCTCATGTAGACTTCCCCAGTTCCCCGCACCCCAGGCTCCTCGCCCCCCCTTCTCTCTCCTGAGCCTTCTTCCTCCCTCTTCTTGGCCCATCAGTAGCCCTAGGGATGGCCCGGGTGACCACAGCGGCTTGGGCTGAGGGAAATGGAGCCACTGGGGCCCAGGAAGGCTCCCCTGGGAAACACCTGCCCCGGCCCGCCCGTGGCCGGCCCACTGGGGAGCGGGAGTGATGGAAGCTGGCCACTGGCACCCCCTCCCCAGGGATGGCACGGTGGCGCACACGGGGCAAACGAAGACTCCAGCCATCCGAGAGGCGGGCGACCGGGAGCCCCCCGCCCCACCGGGAGACCCCCGCCCCCCCCGCCCCGGCTGCCCCCGCCCCGGCTGCCCCCGCCCCGGCTGCCCCCCGCCCCACCGCCCCGGCTGCCCCCCGCCCCGGCTGCCCCCCGCCCCACCGCCCCGGCTGCCCCCGCCCCGGCTGCCCCCCGCCCCGGCTGCCCCCCGCCCCGGCTGCCCCCCGCCCCACCGCCCCGGCTGCCCCGCCCCGGCTGCCCCGCCCCGGCTGCCCCCCCGCCCCACCGCCCCAGCTGCCCCCGCTGGCACCCACCCCCTGCCCCACCGCCCCGGCTGCCCCCGCTGGCACCCACAGGCGGCGGCGCGGAGGAGGAACAGATGCCAGGCAGGCGGCTAATCCACGCGGTTATTCCAGACTGCGGCGCCCCCTCGCCACCTCCCCCCCGCCCCTGCCCCCCCCTTCCTGTCCCATCTGCACGACTCCTGTCTCCCTGGCAGCACCCCATGTGGCGGCGCAAGGGTTCCGTGAGGAATGTCTCCCCCGAGTCCTGCGGCCCAGGACCCATGATGAGGCTGAGATCCTCAAGCCTCCCGTCCACAGGGCCAGCCCGGGGCAGTGACGGCGATGGCTCCTCCCCCTCCTCCTCCCCCTCCTCCTCCCCCTCCTCCTCCCTCCTCCTCCTCCTCCCTCCTCCTCCTCCTCCTCCCCTTCCTCCTCCTCCCCCTCCTCCTCCCTCCTCCTCCTCCTCCCCCCCCTCCTCCTCGCTCCCGGCCGGCGCCCATGCGCACACGTGTACGCGCACACCTGCGCACACCTGCGCACGCTCCCATCCGTCATGCAGACGCCTCGCCGGGCGTGGGAGGGAGGTCGGGCCTTGGCCCGGGCGCGGTGGGCAAGGGGGGGGGGGCGGCAGGCTGCGGGCAGGGCGTTCCCTGGCCTGGGTCTCATGTGCTCCGGGGCCGCGTCCTCCCCAAACATGGCTCCCCCATCTCGTTCCCTCTGGGCGGGAGCTGGTGGCAGCCCGGCCCCTGGCAGACCCGCTTTCCCTTCAGGGGCCAGGCTCCAGGCCCTGCGCGGGCCGCTCTGTCGTCCTCCCGGAGCTTCCACATCTGGGCAACATCTGCTCCGGCCCGTCCACCCCCAGCTCCTGGGGCCTGGCCTCGGTGCCCGTGGGAATCACAGTCGGGCCCTGCCCTTGGCCGTGAGGGGCAGGCAGGGCAGCGGTGGGGCGCTGTGGGCGTGGAGCTCCCAGGACCCCCACCCCCCACCCCCACCGAGCCCCAAGACATCATCCGTCTGCCTTCCCCCTGCCTTGGGAGACGCTGAAGAACCAAGCTTCCGTTTTCGGTCAGTTTTAATTGTAAAAAACCAAGACATGTATATAAATAAGACCACTGTGTAAAATATGATTCACCCTTCTACTAAAACCCTTCTCCCTATACTCAAAAAAAGAATATAGAAAAGCCAGCGGGGAGAGAAGTACAAATTAGCATGCGGTCCCTGATGGGCCACTGCAGGCCAGGTTCCTGCTGGAGGGGCCGGGGCTCCGGGGGCTCCCGGGGCTCCCCGCCTCCGCACCCCAGCACCCCCAGCTCAGCTCTCACTAGACGGCTGGGCCCTGCTCCAGGCAGCGAGAAAGGGCCGGGCGGCAGCCGGGGCTGAGGAGCCATTGCTTGGATGAGATGCTGCTGCTGCAGCTTGCTCAGCCTGGGGTCACGCTGAGGGCAGCCTGGTGGGGGCGGGGTGGGGCGGGGCAGTCACCACGTCCCCCCCACCCCACCCCCAGGACAAGGAGAGAAGCTGCGAGTGTTTCTTGTGAGGAGAGATTCCTTCCGGGGGGGCCATTTCCATGTGGCCACTAAAGACAAGCACAGCGGACACTTCCCAGCGGGGCTGGGGACACCAGGGCAGGGGGCTCCGGGCCCGGGGGGAGCTGGGACGCCCTTCACCCTGTCGGATGTGCCCGCCCCGCCCCGACGGAGAGACGCGAGCCTCTGCCCGTCCACGGCCGGGCTGGGACGGGGCGGAGGGACGGGGACAGACGCACACACAGGGCGCGGCTCGGGAAACTGGTACTACACAGGACAGAAGGAGAGAGCCCCCGCGCTCCCGGGGGGAGCCGGGACCCCGTCCCCGGAGAGAGGCAGGCAGGGGAAGGCCCCGCGGGGGGTGGTGTCAGGAGCACTTCCACACACACACGGCCAGCGTGCCCCCAAAGTACAGGTAGAGGAGGTTCTTCACCTCGTGGGTGATCTCAAACCCGAAGCCTTCACCGATCACCACGTGCCAGGAGGAGCCAAACTTCTTGTCCATGGTCTCTTTGATCATCTTGGCGGCGCTCTGCCGGGGAGAGGGCGCGGGGTCAGGGGTCAGGGGTGGCTGGGAGCGGCCCGCTGTCCTGCTCCGGGGTGCTTCTGAGTGGGTTTCCACTCGGGCCGCGTCCTGCCAGGGCTGGTACCCAGGGACAGGAACTGGACGCTACCTGGCCGGTCGGTGTGGGAAAGCAAGCCACGGGGCTGCTCCCCGGCCACCGCCGTCGCCCCACGGTGAACCAGAGGCCAGGGACCCGAGGAGACGACAGGTCTGGACACCCACGCCTCCCGGGGCTTTCCCAAGGTGAGATCCCAGCTGAGCGGCGGGATGGCCGCACCCAGGCACCTGGCAGGCCTGCCGCCCTGTCAGGCACCCCAGGAGGGCTGTATCCCCATCATCGCAGCCACTGAACCCTCAGGAACGGCCCGCACATGAGGACTCTGGCTCTGACTGAGAATGGCTCCTGAGGCCCGGGGGCAGCCAGGGCCTGTGTCTGGGCGCAGAGCCGGGGTGCCACCCCCAGCCTGATGGGGGCGCTGCCGGGACCCCACCGGCAGCCGCATGCCCAGCACCTGGAGTGGGGCCCCGCTGGAGACAGGCTTCCAACGCGGGGATGGATGGATGAAGACATGGATGAATGCCTGGCAGCCTTGCCCACCACTGGGACAGAGCCCAGGAGGGGACCCTGGCTAGCAGCCCACCTGACGGGCCCCGGGGCAGGGCGGCACAGAGCCCCTCTGCCTTCCCTCCCTCGAGGGCTGGGCGTGGCCTCCTCCCTCCCTGGCTGAGGACCGTGGCTCGAGGCCACTCGGTCGCACGCGGGGTCAGCAAGGGCGCCAGGCCCGCCTGCGCTCACGGCAATACCTCATTGTTGTTGGAGTATTTCTCACAGGCTGTGACACATAGCTCCATGGTTTCCACTCGCATCTCCTCTGGCATGTCCGAGTGCTAGAGACGGGGCAGGGTGACAAACAAGAGAGAGGCTTAGCCCGTGACCGGCCTTCCTGGCCAGCCTCTTGGTCCTATGCTTAAAGCATGGGCAGCAGGTGCCGTCCCTGGCACAGCTCTGGGCAGCCGGCTGGGTCTGAGGGTTGGGCAAAGGGGATACAGGACGGAGCTGAGCCCCTCTGCGAGCCAGGGATGGGGCGGAAGAGTGCCTGGTTGATAGCAGGAGCCGCCCTGGGGTCCTGGCTTCCTCCCAGAGATAGCTGCACTCTGTCAGTGCACCGACCCGCCCTCTTCCTGACTGGTGGCCCTGGCTCCACCCCCTCTCCCCCCCCACCCCCGCCTTCTGTGGCTGGGCCCCCTTCTAGGGGCAGCCCCTCTTCCACGCGCTATGCTTCTCTATCACCCCCGGCTCCAACTTCTTCCAGAGACTCCAGACTCTCCTGTTCCCATGGTCTCCTGAAAACCTTACTGAGGTGTCTAAAAAAAATGTATGTTACTTGGATGTCTGAAAAAAATCTTACTTAGATGTCTAAAAAAATGTCCCCACAGTTTGGGTCTGCCTACACCTTCCCTTTCTTGGTAATTAATTAGCACACTCTGTTCTTCCCACTATGCAGGAAAGACGCACTCTGGGGGGACCATCTCTCACCCTCCTCCCCTCAGACCCCGCCCTCACTCTGCCTTCGGGGTGGGGGGGGTCCTGCCTCTGCCCAGGTCACAGCTACACTCTGGGTCCTGACCCCCGTCCCTCCCCCCTGCAGCCTGTGAGTCCTTACTGCTACTCCCTTGCCCGCTCTCTTCTCACAACAGCTAGTGTCACCTCTGTTTGTGTGTGTGCCAGTCCTGGGGCTTGAACTCGGGGCCCTAAGCACTGTCCCTGAGCTTTCTGTTAAGGCTAGCGCTCTACCACTCAAACCACAAACAGCTCCATTCCCAACTCTTTGGAAGTTCATGGGCGATAAAGGGGTCTCATTGACTTTCCTGCCTGGGGGCGGCTTTGAACCACAATCCTCAGATCTCAGCCTCCTCCTCCTCTTTAAAAGCTCGGGGCAGCTCCCGCCACTCCTCCAGCCTCAGCAGACCCCCCCCCCCCCACCTCCCAGGTGGCCTCTGGCCGGGTCTGCACGGGCGGCTCCCATCACGAGGGGCCTCGTGTCCTGCCGCCCCTCCTGGCAGCCCACGCCGGCCACGCTGCCTTCGCGCTGCTCCTCTAAAATGTGGGGATCGTCCCGCCCCGTGCCCCGGCACCCGCGTCCCTGCTGCTGAGCGGGACCCAGGTCTCTGATCTCGCCCGGGGGTGGGGGGGGGTGGGGAGCATTTCCTGTCTGCGGTCGTAACCCTCAGGCGTCCCTCTGACGTGGGTCGGGCTGCTCGTGCCACCACCCCCGCGGTGACAGAACTGCTCCTGGCACAGGGCAGGTGGCCTATCTACTTGGTGAATGGATGGATGGATGGAAGGATGAATCACTGTGGACTCCTAGGTGTGTCACTGGAGCCGGCAGGGGCCTCTCTTCCTCCCACTGCCATCTGCAGGCCGTGGGGGCCCTGGTGGCCACCTGTCCCCTTCCTCTGGCTTACCCTGACCAGAGGGAAGGTCTGCAGGCGCTTGTAATCTGCCTCGTCTTTCTTTCCCTCGGTCTCGCCCATGTTCCTTCCACCGTGGCCTTGGCAGGGGAGAGTGGGCTTTCAGGAGATGCTGGCGCTGGTGGTTTAGGCGCCCTGGAGTCTCAGGAAGCGGCCTTGCCAACTTGGTGGGAACAGAGACGCCTTTCCCGGATGGGTGCTGGAGAAAACAGGAAAACCAGAGGGGGGGTGGGGAAGAGCTGGCTTTAAAACCGCACATCACAAATTAGAAATGTCTCAGTAACAAGCTGACACCTCCCCATCTTAACTCCTCCGCATCCTTCCCAAATGGCCAGCAAGTCTGCAGACGGAGGGTGAGTCAACGCGAGATGCTGAGAGAACACACTGTCATTGTCAAGGCGGATGCTGACTGCGGGCCAGGCCCCCGAAGGAGCTGGAGCCGGCGATCCGCAAAACCAGTCCCGCTTCCCAGCGATGGGGCTCCCGTGACCTCTCTAGGCACTTGGCTCCCTGAAGGTCCCCGCTTATTCCCTTGTCAGGCCACCAAAGCCTGGCCTGCTGGCCCAGGAACATGGGCAGCCTGGGCCTGGGGGGGGCTGGGTGGCATGGGGGCTCTGAGTCCTCGCTGGTAGCATTCCAGACGGGACGGGCGCAGGGACACGCGGCGGTTCCTGGGAGAACCAATGAGAGGCTGCACACAGGTATGGCAGGAAATTACAGCAACTTAGACACAATCTAGTTATCTGTGACAGGTATCCCCTAAGAGATGGGCCTGGGCCCTAGGCGACTGCAAGTCCAGGTGGTTGAACTTCACCCCACAAAGGAACACGGCCCACAGTTCCAAGGGCTTTTTATCTCAGAAGCATGACGTGGAGGAGTGCAAATCACTGTAGTGACAAGCAAGCACAAAATGTTATGTCACCCCAGAACCTCTAGATACCTAGCATAGCAACTGATTTATATCATGCGTGTATATGTATGTGTGTATGAGGGAGGGACACACACGCACGCACGCACACACACACACGCACACTTTCTTTGAGACAGGGTCTTGTTAATGTTGCCCAGGTTGGCCTTGAACGCCTGGGCTCAAGGACTCTCTGAGAAGCTGGGACTACAAGTGCAGTCTACTGCACTGGGCTAACAGGTAGATGGGGACAGGCGGTGAGTGTCTGCTTGTATGTAGGCCGAGATCACCGGCCTGAGGTCACTTGTCTTGGGTAGGGCAGAGCCAAGATTGAGATCTGAGCCCTGCTCCCGGGTGGGCACACCTCGAGCAAGCCCTGCCCCTGGTTATGAGCACACACCTGACCGCCAGGGCAGCGGGGGGCGGTCCATGCGAGTGTGAACCTTCGCTCTCCCTTCCAGTATCTGCTGCTCAGATGTGACCCAGAACCCAAGCTTTCTGGGCCTGGCAGGCCATCTCTGTCCAGGCTGTGCGGTGCTCTTGATTTCATCCCCTCTCTGATGCGTTGGAAGCCCCGGGTGTTACCCATCTGGCCGGCTTCCTTGAGTAAGGCTGCAAGCCCGGCAACAGACTCCGCTGCTCCACAATGCTGGAGTGTTCCGAGTTCCCAGGGGACAGATGGCTCCTCTTATTTCCTAATAGTCCTCCGACCATTAGCAGTTTTTGTCTCTGCCTCTGGGAGCTGGCGGCTCACCAAGCACAACTGCACTGTACTTCCTGGCCAGGTTTCTTATCTCACCGAATCCGGTGAGAACTGGTGTCTGTCCCTGGATGTTCAAGGCCCGTCTCCACCTCTATCCTGTGCTCCTAGTTTAGTAATGGCCACTCGACTGCCTCCCCCCGCCCCACCCCCCCTTACCGAGGTGCGGCAGGGTGCAGCGGCCTGGGAGTGACAGGGCCTCGTGGTCTGTGGCAAATCACCTCACCCAGACCTGGGCGGCCTCCGAGGAGGAGGATCTGGGCTCCCACGGTCATTCGTGGTGGGCTGATGCCTGCATCACACACACCTGTCTGCACATGCGCAGAGGGGGAGCAAGGTCCTCACCACACCACTTACAACAGCATCTGGCCACCTCCTGGGGGGAGAGTATTCAGGCATGTTTATTAAGGACCATGATTGGTGATCGCAAATAGCTTTTCCTAACCACCACAGGTTCTGTGTGTGTGTGTGTGTGTGTGTGTGTGTGCGCGCGCGCGCGCACGCATTGCATATGTCCGCATGCACACCTGTACCAGTTCTGGGGCCTGAACTCAGGGCCTCCTACTCTTGCTTAGCTTCGTTGCCCAGGGATGGGGCACTGTCCCTGAGCTTCTTTTTACCCAAGGATGGAGCCACACCTCTAATTCTTTTGCTGGTTAGCTGAGATAAGGGTCTCATGGACCTTTTTTTTGCCAGTCCTGGGCTTGGACTCAAGGCCTGAGCACTGTCCCTGGCTTCTTTTTGCTCAAGGCTAGCACTCTGCCACTTGAGCCACAGCGCCACTTCTGGCCGTTTTCTATCTATGTGGTGCTGGGGAATCGAACCCAGGGCTTCACGTATACAAGGCGAGCCCTCTTGCCATTAGGCCATATTCCCAGCCCTTCGTGGACCTTTGTTGTTGAGGCTGGCTTTGAATCTCACATCTCGGCCTCCTGAGGAGCTAGGACTACAGCTGTGAGCCACCGGCGCCCAGCTAACCACACGGACTTCTGCTGATCCCAAACAGACGAGGCTTACGGAAGAGAAAGTTACAGCTGGTGTGCTTCCAAAACCAGAAGGGGGAATTTTTTTTTTTAGTGATGCTGTGTCATTACGGTGCAGTGACAGTCACTCTTCCACAATGAGCAGGCTCCACTGAAGGGACGCCGCCCCAAATAGCGAGACCTTGGGCCTTCATAACCTGATCCATCTCCCTCGTGGGCCGGGAGCAGCTTTGAATAATGTAGGCGTGCCCCGGCCAGGGTGTGTGAATGTGTCACACACACACGAAGGTCCACGCCAGGCCACTGGGCCCACAGTGGAGCACAGGGCACCCCTGCCCCTCCCACTGCCCATATTCCCTCGGGTATAGGAGGGGTGGAGAACACGCACGGACCCTGGGAAATAAGGCCCAAAGTATCTGGTGACCCCCAGGGGAGGGGAGACGCAGACAGCACTGGTGCGTACTCGGTCTGTTTCTGGAACGGCAAGGCCCCCTTGGCGCGTGCCACTGCGGGTCAGCGCTGGATTCGTGCCTCTCATTGTTTTCCACACGTGCTGCTCCTCTGAGCCATGATTCCTTAGAGGGGAATCAGGAAGGAGTAGGCTCCCCGTCACGTAACGGGAATCAGCTTCCGCCATTGGTGTGGCAGGAAGGGGAGCTTCCCCGCCCTTTGCCCAACTCCTCTTCCCCGGCAGAGCCCAACCTCCTCACTGAAGCACTCGGCCCAATATCAGTTCCGGAGTTCCCACAGCGCCAAGACACAGGTGACACACTGGGGGGGGGGGGTGGCTGGGCTCAAGGGGGGCCCATTTGGGTATGGCGACAAGATGGCCCCATCTTTACAGTCAACCTCATGAGGGACCTAGGACGAAAGTGTCAGCTCCCAGCTCCCTGGGGCTCAGAGAGGGTTAGGGGCTGGCCTGGGGGTTCACAGCCAGGGACAAAAGAATAGCTTCTGTGCTTCCTCGCTTGGAATAGGGGAGAAACAGGACTTCGGCATCAGAACCCACCAGTCCAGCCCTGGGTCGCAGCCCTTTCCCTACTTCCAGCATGTCAGAGACAGTGAAGAGAGCACGCTGGTCCCCGCTGCCTTCTAGCAAACAAATGAAGCAGGCACGGGGAGCGGTCCCAAGGATGACGGGGCACGCACTCAGAACGTCGGTAGTGAGGTAGAAATCTGGTTTCCAGAAGTGTGGGGTTCCCAGACCAACTGTGTGTGTGTATGTGTGTGTGTGTGTGTGTGTGTGCATGCGCACGCATGTGCATGTGTGTGTGTGAAACCCTCAGCATCATGGTCCACTTTCATCAAGAGCATTGGAAACCCATTGTCTACTGCAACTCAGAATAAAGGCCAGCTCTTTTCAAGAAAACATGCTTGGACTGGGAATGTGGCCTAGTGGCAAGAGTGCTCGCCTCGTATACATGAAACCCTGGGTTCAATTCCCCAGCACCACATATACGGAAAACGGCCAGAAGGGGCGCTGTGGCTCAGGTGGCAGAGTGCTAGCCTTGAGCGGGAAGAAGCCAGGGACAGTGCTCAGGCCCTGAGTCCAAGGCCCAGGACTGGCCAAAAAAAAAAAAAAAAGAAAAAAGAAAACATGCTTGCTGCCAGGTGCTCATGCCTGTAATCCTAACAACACAGGAGGCAGAGATCTGAGGATCATAGTTCAAAGCCAGTCCAGGAAGTAAAGTCCCTGAGACTCTTATCTCCAATTAACCAGCAAAAAGCTAGACATATGTCTAGAGGGAAAAAAAAATTGACAGCATGAAGCCCTGAGTTCAAGCCCTTGAACTGGCGTGCATGCGCACGCGCGCACGCACACACGCACACACACGCACACCAAAGAACAACAGCAACAACAACAACAAAAAGAAAACCCACAGTGCCTTTCATACCAGCACGCCAAGGCTGTTTTGTTTTGCTAACACAATCCTTCCTTCCCCTACTGTTTCCCTGATGAAATCCAGTGAACACTTTTGTGCCTTAAACCATGGGGAAGGAGGAAGAGGAGAAGAAAGGGCGGTGAGAAAGGTAAGGTCATGTGCTGAGCACCCTAGATCAGTAATTCTCAACATCACTGTCTACGGCCATGGGACAAGATGACACTGACTCATGACGTACACTCAGATTTCATGACAAATATTTTTTTTGTCAAGAGACAAGTGTAACAAGAAATCACAACCACCATCGGCTATGCACCAGGGCAGTCTCTCACCTGACTCCACCCCCACCCCACACACACACAGCAGAGAGACTTGAAAACTTGACTGTCAGGGACTATGAAAGACATCATCATAAAGCAAATTGGACTGAGCACTGGTTTATTTCCTGAGAAAGCACGCACAATTGCTAATGGCTAGTGATATATCACAACTCATCACTTCACCACGTGCCAGAATCCAGACAAAGCTCTGCTGAGGTTCAGGGACTTTAGTTTCCGCCTAGGCCCCGGAGCACACAGACCCCGGGGTGGCACATGAGGACAATGACAGAAGGGCAAAAATACTGGGATGGCACTGAAATTGTATTTCTTTTGCGCCCCCCCTGGGAAGGAAGAGGCCCTAGAGGAGCCAACCAATATTTACTAACTGCTGATCTGGGGCCAAGCACAGGAGGGGAGCTCTCCATACACTCTCATTCACTCTCCTGGAAGTCAGGCGCTGCTCTTCCTGTGTGATTGGTGAGCCAGAGCTAGGGCTCTGCCCTGATGTACTCCAATTCCACGAGTATACTTTTGTCAGCATGTAAGCAAGAGCGGGACGCTGATGGCTCACGGTTCAAAGCCAGCCCAGACAAACAAAATCCCACAGACTCATCTCCGATTAACCAGCAAAAACCTCGAGTGGTACAGCACCAGCCTTAAGGGAAAATGCTAAGGGACAGGGCAAGGCCCTGAGCTCAAGCACACACACAACACACACACACACACACACACACACACACACACACACACACACACGAGACACAGTATGCCTTCAAGGAGCTTCTATTCTGATACAATATAAAGACCAAACACATACGCAAGGAGCATTAAGCTCACAAGACAGATGCAGGGACGGATGCAAGGGAAGAAGGTAGAAGAGGACAGCACGGAAAGCTTTGTGGCAGCAAGGGCAGCACTGGAGCCGGCCTGGAAAGGTGAGTAGAAAAGTGGACACGAGGAGAGCTTCAGGCAGAGAAGGGCAAACCCAGCGGCTCAAGGTAGAAGAATCAAGGCATCTTTTGGGCAAGTCAAGCAGCCCAATTCGGCTAAAGGACAGAATGAGGCCAAGAGGGAGTGGAAGTGTAACGGGCCCCCACACCCAGGGGTAATAAGTGTGGGGAATGGGAAGAACCTGGGAGCTTTCTTGGTGGCTGGAGACACGGTTGTCTTGTTCTGGTGTGTTGGGTAACCGCTTAGGTGACAGCATTAAAGACTAGAACCAGGCTGGGCAGCAGTGGCTCACACCTGTAATCCTAGCTACTCAGGAGACTGAGGTCTGAGAATTGAGGGTGAATCCAGTCCAGGTAGCAAAGTCCCCAAGACTCTGTCTCCAACTAACCACCAAAGAGCCGGAAATAGAGCCTCAAACTTGAATGAAAACGGGACAGCTAAGGCCCTTAGTTCAAGCCCCAGTACCAGCGCACACTTACACGCGCGCATGCACACACACACATACAGATGTGAACCAGGGTGCTGGCTTCAGGAATGGAAAGGGTGTGAGATCCTCCTGGAGGCGATTTTGGACAACTGGGAAACTTGAGAACTGCCTAAGAGGAATGGGCTCTGCAGAGTGTAACGGGGGACAGTCTGTAGAACAGGGAGGTTTGATTCAGAACTACTGGGCGGAAATTGGGGTGAGGGGACAAACGGAGGTGTCTAGTTGGAGTAGGAAGTCACACAATCATGGGTGATGGGGGCAGAAGGGAAGGCACCATCCGAATGACATCACCATCCAAACCTTTGTCTCCTTACCCCACCGGCTCTCCCTAACCACAAAACCAAGGAAAAACAAAAGGTAGACAGCAGCTCTGAGAGTCGACTAGAGAGGCTTAAAGGAGTTTGGTAAGAAGAAAGGAAGAGACAAAGACTCTCGGAGTCTACACTAGACTTCACTCCTACTTCAATCCTGTTATTCTCCAAATTCCCAAAGGAGCCCCGGTTTGAACCAGCACAAAGCGGGTGCTCTGGGCGGTTAGGCAGACGTGTGAGGTTCCTTCCCACACGAGGGAATCCGAATTGGGTTTGCCACGTTCTTTCCTCCCTCACAGTGGGCATCCCCCAGAAACGCCCACAGTTGGTTCAAAGAATAACAACCCAAAGGCCTTATGAGATCATCCCAAGTTTGCACTGACAGACGGGGCGGCTGAGGCCCCCAAAGGGAAGTGAAGTAAGTGGCCGGTCTAGAGTCCCAAAAGGTCACCAACTCTCCGAGCCCGGGAAGTCTGGGGAGGGAGGGGCGACGGCGGCGCCCCCGGCGCGGCCGCGGGAGAGGAGGGGCTTCCTCTGCCCAAGTGGGGAGGGGGGTCGAGGTCAGGATCAGAGAGCGCGAACCTGGACGGGGCCTAGGCGGGAGGGGGGGAGCGGCCTGCGGAGTCGCCAGGGCGAATCTGGGAGCGCGGAGCCCGCAGATACCCCAGGCGGGGTGGGACTGCGGGGAGGGGGGGGCGGGGGGGGGGTCCTGGGACTGGGGAACAGCAGGCAGGAGACTGGGGTGGGGCCTCGGTGGTGGGCGAGGCCTCGCCCGCCCGCTTTGCCTCCCGCCCTCCCTTGCAGGCCAGCCCTCCCCGCTGGACGGACGGCCCGCCGCGCCCCGGGGCCTCACCTGCTCCCGCGGGGGCCGGAGCCGGGGCTGCAGCCAGCGCACCCCCGCTAGGGTTGTCAGGGAGCAAACAAGAGTGTCTTAGCAACCAGCCGGGAAGTCCCGCCCCCTGGCCGGACGTTGATAAACGCTTCACTTATTATTGGTGAGGAAACCTGTCAATCAGGGTTGAAGGGTCCTACGACACACGGGTTGGCGGGGAGGGGGCGTGGCCTGTGGGCTGGGAAGGCGGGGCTTCGCTTATAGTCGTCTTCAGCATGCCTGAGGAGCCGACAGTCTAAAGTTGGTTCTGTGTGTGTGTGTGTGTGTGTGTGTGTGTGTGTGTGTGAGTGAGTGAGTGTGTGTGTGTGGGCGCTGTCTGGAGCATCTTTTGCTCAAGGCCAGCGCCCTACCACTTGAGCCACAGCTCAAGTGTATACTCAAGCTTACTGTATATATATATGTATATATATATACACATATATATATACATTGTTGTTGTTGTTGCTGCTGCTGTTGTTGTTTTTGGTGATTAATTGCAGATAAGAGTCTCATGGACTTTCCTGCCTGGGCTGGCTTAGAACAATCTTCAGATCTCAGCCTTCTGTGTAGTTGGGATTACAGATGTGAGGCACCAACACCTGGCTAAAGTTGGCTTTTGAGAGAGAGGAGCTTGAAAAAGCAGTATTATTTGGGGAGTTTTTTTATTTCTGAAATAACAAATGCACTTATGACACTGAGCTGTTATTGTAACAGGACCACAAAAGCCTGATGATGGCTTGCATTGATGTAGGGCTTTACCTTAGTATCTCCCAGATTCTCACAATACTTTTAAGTAGTAGTGTCTGTGATCCTGTTTGAACCTAAGTGCAGAGAGAGAGAGAGAGTACCTGAAGGAAAAGTCAAGGCAATGCCCTGGAGAAGGAACACTGGTGCTCTTCCACACCTTCCAAGGTCACCTTGCCGTAGTTGCTAGGAGACACTTGCACCATGCAAGTTAAGACCTGGTTGTCTAGAGCCTGCCTCTGTTTCCTCTTGGGATGACAATAACCTAGAAGTATTAGTGCAGCTGGATGATTATGATAGTGAAATGCATGAGGGATGAGATCACAAGGTCTCTGAGAGAAAAAAATATATATAATTAAACTTCCTGCTTCACAGGTAACCTCAGCCCTGTAGGCTGGATGTAGGGATTGTAATTTCTCTTAGACGACCTCAATAAGTACTCAGACTTAAAGGCTAAAGCTCTTGTTCTCACCCTGGAGACAACTCCAGTCTATTGAAGATCTGTAATGTACTTAAACTGTTTTCACTGCTGCAAATTAATAAAAAGCAGGAGAAGGGCCTGGCATCCTTGCCTTCATTTGGTCTCTCCATGGTCACTTTGTAATTACTTTGGTTTCCAGGAAGGACTGGACAGATCCATAACATCTTCACCTACCACTCTAAGGAACAGCAGAGCTTTGCAGGATAGACACCCCAAATGAAGGTAATTACCTATAATGATCAGGCTGTCTCCTGCAGCCAGAGGAATCATCTCTTGGGAACCAGACTGCTCCCTTCAGGCAATGAGAGCCATAGCAATCTCTCCTGTACCCAGGAGGACCAGAGCCAGAGGATGACGAGCCAGGCCAACCCTGTAAGTGGGACTCTTAAAACTATGCATGCCTTTGCCTCCCTGTCCCTAATGTTTCCTCTACTGTCTGCATCCTGAAGATGAACTGAAGTGCTGTCTAACCTGCCTCATCTTACCGTGTCAAAAATCTTTCTCAGCTGGGTGCTGGTGGCTCATGCCTGTAATTATCTCCAATTAACCACCAGAAAACCAGAAGTGGTACTGTGGCTCAAAGTGGTAGATCTCTAGCCTAGAGCAAAAGGAGCTGAGGAACAGTGCTCAGGCCCTGAGTTCAAGCCCTACGACAGGAAAACAAAAATTATCTGCCAGATCCCTCTCCTATGCTTTTGCTGTTCCCCAGTCCCATCCTGTGGTACTAGGGCTTGAACTCAGGGCCTAGGCTTTTTTGCCCAGGACTCATGGCCTCCCACTTAGGCCGTACCTATATTTCTAACTTCTTCCTTACTATTTGGAGATAAGAGTCTCTTGGATTTGTGTGCCCAGGCTGGTTTCAAAGCACAAATCTCAGATCGCAGCCTCCTGATTAGCTAGGATTATTACTTTTGTCTGCCTGACTTCTCTCCAGACGTTAAGAATGGAGGTTGGTGGCTGTGTTGACTTTCTGGGAGCACCAGGGAGGACGAAGGGGAGGAACTTGCAGGCTCCATTTCTGATGGGTAGGTCAGAGGATCATTGAGGTACTTCTATAATGTCCTGTGCGTTTACCAATCACTCTGATGTGATGCCATGTAGTACAGAGTTTTGAAAGCTGTGAGAGGAAAATAGTGAGCCTCTCTTTTTGGAGAGGAGCCCATAGAAGAGTCCAATGGAGTTCTATAGGAGAGCCATTTTTATAGTATGGGGCTCCTCTCATATTGCCTCTGAGAGGTTTTGTTTTTACCAGTCCTGGGGCTTGAACTCAGGGCCTGGGCACTGCCCCTGACTTCTTTGTGCTCAAGGCTAGCACTCTACCACTTGAGCCATAGCGCCGCTTCTGGCTTTTTCTGTTTATGTGGTGCTGAGGAATCGAACCCAGGGCTTCGTGTATACGAGGCGAGCGCTCTACCACGAGGCCATATCCCCAGCCCCTCTGAGAGCTTTACACCGATTGCTTGATGACTTACGCATATGCCGCCCACCCTCTTTTCACTGGTTGAGCAGGTACCTAAGGCACTATGGGAAGAAGTGTTTTCAATGGGGCTCACAGCATTATGAGAAGAAGCATTTAAGCAGGAACCCGAGCCACAATGGAACAAGAAACTCATCATAATGGGCCACGTGTTACCTGTCATGTGTTATATCTGCCAATCTTTGTCTCTACCTATCAGCTCCCCTTTTTATCACTCAGAAGTGAAGCCCACTGGCCCATTGACTGGCATATAAAGAGCGCACAGGCAGCTCTTACCAGATGCTAGTGGTTCTGAGAAGAATAGAGGAGCTGATTGCATGCAGACAGCTCAGGGCAGGGAGAGATGCATGAACAAACAGAACGTAACTCTACCGAGAGCCAAGGCTGGCCAGGTACTGATTCTTCCCATGGAGTGAAGAACTCAGTGTGGTCCTGAGTGGGCGAGGCCATCGATGCCCAGGAGGCCGAGTGGAGACGGCTCAGTTGTCTGGAGGTGGTTGGTGTCTTCATGCATCCTCCATTTCACTGCAGGGTGAATACAACGAAAACCAAGTGGGGATGGGAGTGAAGGCCTTGAAAGAAAGTATGGGGGCTGAATGTTGGTGGCTCGTGCCTGTCATCCCGGCTACTCAAGAGGCTGAGATCTGAGAATCATGGTTGAAAGCCAGCCCCTTTAAGGGGAAAGTCTGTGAGACTCATACCTCCAATTAACCAGCTTAAAAAGCCAGAACTGGAGCTGTGGCTCAAGTGGTAGAGTGCTAGACTTGGGCAAAAAAAAGCTCAAGACAGTGCCCAGGCTCCAAGTTCAAGTTCAGGACAAGTGCATGCAAGTGCAAACATACACACGTGTGTGCACGCACACACGCGCACGCTCACACACGCACACACACACGGGAGAATCAGAAAGGCTTTGAATGTCAGATCCGCCCGGTGAGGTGAGAATCGGGGAGAGTAGCAGCTGGAGGGGTTCAGGTAAGGCTGTAACAAGGTCATCCTTGAGTTATAGGAAGCTCACTCTGGTCGTGGAGACCATGGGCTGCATCTGGAGTGTGTAGACCAAAGGTGGGCACAGTGGGTTTGCTCTGAGACTTGGCAGCCTGATGTGTGTGTGCATGGCCCTTTCTGGTTCCCAGCCCGCCTCCCTGGCACGTTCTGAGGGTCCACGGAACATGTCTCACTCAGCCTCCAGATTTCCTTGGTTCTCGTTGCCAGCTTTCTCTAGGAGGTGGAAGGGGGGCCTCTGAGGGAGACAACGCTCTTGCTCCCGCCTCTCATCCAGACTTCTCCCCAGACAGGGTCCACATTCCTCAGCTTGTCTTTCTCACCTCCCATTTATGCTTCAACCCACTGCAATCTGGCTTCCACGCCCACAACGCCACCCAAATTCCCTCTTCCGTGGTTCGCAGTGACCCCCTGAGGAGCGGAGCTGATGGAACTGTTCAGCCTCTAATTAGGGAGCCCCTCCCACCGGCTGGCAGTTCTCTACCCCAGAGACGGCCGGCCGTGGGGCGGCCCGCGCTTCACAGTGTAGATTCCACCGGAAGGGGGAGGGGTGGGATGCAAATGTCCACAGCGTTCCCGTCCGTCCGTATTCACCATCCTAACAGCTGGGGCGCATCACCCCACTGCCACCAGCACCCATCAAGGGCATCTCCACTGTATCTCCGATGTGTAACCGCGGCTGGCTGGTTACAAACCAACAGAGACGATGGGTACAGTCGAAGTCAAGAAGCTAATCATTCCAGGAGATGATCAGTATACCATAGTGGAGAGTTACAAGATGGAGACGGTTGGTTTGACAGAAGGGATTTCCCCCACCGCCCCCCCACCCAGGCTCTCAGCAGAGTTTCAATTGCATTTCACACATTTTGGTGACCCCTGTTTTCATTATCATTCAATTGAAATTGTTGTCTAGTCAAGGGTTCAATCCCTACCTGGATGTGGTGGTTGGTACTGGCAGACCCAGCATGGAGGAGGCAGATGGGAGCGTCTGAGTTAGAGGGTGCTTGCACTACATACCTAGCAAGCTCCAGGCCCACCTGAGGTAAAAGTAAGGTTCTATTACATCAGGCAACAACAAATGCTGGAGGGGGTGCGGGGAAAGAGGAACCCTTCTCCATTGTTGGTGGGAGTGCAAATTAGTACAACCACTTTGGAGAACAGTATGGAGGTTCCTCAAAAAGCTCAACCTAGACCTACCCTATGACCCAGCCATACCACTCCTAGGCATCTATCCTGAACAGCAAGTCCCAAGATATCAAAAAGACATTTGTACTTCCATGTTTATCGCAGCACAATTCACAATAGCCAAAATATGGAAACAACCCAGATGCCCCTCCATAGATGAAATATGGTACCTATACACAATGGAATACTACATAGCGATTAGGAATGGTGAAATATTGTTATTCTCAGGGAAATGGTGAGAACTTGAGCAAATAATGTTGAGCGAGACAAGCCTAGAACACAGAAAACAAAGGGGCATGATCTCCTTGATATATGACTGTTAAGGTGGGGGGAGGGGGAGACAGTAGAGACCAGGTCTGCGAAACCAAAAACTTCTTGTCAAATGGTATTTCCCACAGGTTTGGGTCAGCGACCCTACATTATGCAACTAAAACCAAACAACTACTCAACATATAAAGGTCAAAAATAGACCTCACAGGGGCTGGGGATATGGCCTAGTGGCAAGAGTGCCTGCCTCGGATACACGAGGCCCTAGGTTCGATTCCCCAGCACCACATATACAGAAAACGGCCAGAAGCGGCGCTGTGGCTCAGTGGCAGAGTGCTAGCCTTGAGCGGGAAGAAGCCAGGGACAGTGCTCAGGCCCTGAGTCCCAAGGCCCAGGACTGGCAAAAAAAAAAAAAAAAATAGACCTCACAGTGGATCACAATAGCTCAAAAGCTATGTATGTACGTTCATATAAGACAAGGATAAGCAAACTATTGTTGATGTTACATTTAAAGCCCTAGGCAAATTTCCTTTGGTGTAGGCCACGTGGCTACTGTATATGTTTTTGGTACACTGTGTATTGTATATATGTCTACCTGATCTAGGGAAGGGAAAGAAAAACAGGGTGTAAGATATCACAAGGAATGTACACACTGCCCTACTATGTAACTGTATCCCTTTTGCACAATGCCTTGTCAAAATTTTTTTAAATTAATAAATTTTTTTAAAAAGGTTCTGTTACAAACAAGCAGCAAACATTTCTTCCACAAATGACTTAGAAATGTCTTGTTTAATTTCTAGACATTTGGACGTGATCTAGTTTCTTTTTGTATTACGAGTAGTATGCTTCTGTTTTCTAGAATTGGTTGAGATCCCCCTTTTCTTCAGGTATGTGACTAGCTGGTTTACTATGTCATCGTCCTGGAGGTTAGATGTTCGCTGGAGCTCGCTAAGCTAAATGCAAAGCATCACAGGCCGTGTTCCTTCCTGAAGGGTCCAAGGAGACTCCGTTTCCTTTTCTGTCCCAGCTTTCAGAACCCCTCACGTTCCTTTCCATCTTCCTAGGGAGCAGTGGCTGGGCTTCGCTCAGTCTCCCTCCTCCACACCAAGGCCCCTGTGATTCCCTCGGGTCTATCCAGAGACTCCCTTCATTCCACCGGTCATCTGAGTAGCAGCTGGGTCCCATCTGCAGCCCTGTGCCCTTCACGACAGGACAGCATGTTTACAGCTTCTGGCGAGCAGGAGATCGACATCACCGAGAGGGAAGGTGGTTTGTTTCATCTACCATAATCAGTATGGTCGTCCTGTGTGGCCGAAACCTTAGTCTTTTTCAGCCTCCGCCTCCCAGGTTGGTGGAGACAGGTCCGAGCCACTGGTGCCTGTCTATGGTATAGTTGATAATTTTCTATTGAATGTTGAGTCCTATATAATACACATTTTGTGAGAGTCTGGATGATAAAACATCCTACAGAAAGAATTTACTTTTACTTCTAGCAAGCTGTTGGAGTTCATTCTAAGTGTACTGAGGAGCTTTAGAGGGTTATTTAATTTGTTCGGTTTTGAGATAGGGTCTTGTTCTATAGCACAGACTTGCCTGGAACTCAGGCTCCTTCTACCTCAGTGTCCTAAGTGCTGGGTTTACAGGTGTGTGCTGTCATGCTAGCTAGTGAGAGGTGGTTTGTTTTTCTAGTGCTGAGGTTGAATTCAGGGTCTGGACATGGTCCCTTAGCTTCAATCAAGGCTGGCATTCTGCCACTTGAGCGATACCTTTACTTTTAGCTTTTTGCTGGTTAATTGGAGATAAGAGTATCACAGACTTTCCTATCTGGGCTGGCTTCAAGCTATGATCCTCAAATCTCAGCCTCCCAAGTAGCTAGGATGACAGGTAAGAGCTACTGGCACCCAGCTGCTTCAGAAATTATTATTTTTTATGCCAGTCCTGGGGTTTGAACTCTGGGTCCCTTCCCTTCTCTTTGTCTCTGTCTCCTGTTCTCTCCCCTGTTCCCCTACTTGAACTCAGGGCCTTGTGTTCGCCTTTGGCGTTTTCACTTGAGCTGGCATATTACTACTTGAACACAGCTCCTGTTCTACTTTTTGCTGGTTCATTGGAGATAAGAGTCTCACAGACATCTCTGCCAGGCTGGCTTTGAACAGTGACCCTCAGATCTCAGCCTCCTGAGTAGCTAGGATCGAAAGCATGAGCCACTGGTACCTGACTCTTTGTTGATTTTGTGACACAAGGGATTTTTTTTTTTTTTATGTAGCTGAGGCCGGCCTAGAACCTGTGGTCCTCCTCCCTCCGCCTTCTGAGGGCTAGGTTGACAGGTGTATTCACCTTACCCAGCTAGTGATCAGAGTGACGGAGGAAGCCAAGCACGTAGGCAGGCTCCTGGGCCCACCTGGTGACTTGGGGCTGCATCCTGTCTGGCCTGGCCCGATGGTTCCTGTTCCTTCCATGACCTGGGAAGTGAGGTTCCCCCTCCGGTGTGCAGGACTGGGGAGCTGTGGTTTGAGGACAGGGAGGCTGTGATGTCGCCCAGGGCCTCGGGCGTCTCCAGCTCTGGTGGAGCTGTGGCCACGCGGCGGCGCTTTGGCACTGGGTGGCGCGGGGGCGGGCTCACGGCAGGTGGAAGCCGGGTGTGCGGGGAGGGCGGGGCAGGGGGAGGGAGGGTGTGTGCCAGTGGGGAGGGCCGGGGAGGAGGAACCAGGCCCCGGGGCCTGCAGTGCAGCTTTCAATGTGATCTGCCTGGGGCTCCGCTCCCCGGGGGAGTCAGTAAAGGCATTTTTTTGTTTTGTTTGTTTGAAAACAAATCTGGGTTTGTTCTGGTGCAGACTGTGGAAAGCACCAGAATTTCTCAGACAGCTTAGCTCTCCCGCTTGACTTACCTTGGGAATTTAGGAAACTTTGGGGAAAGTTTTGGAGCTGTGTCCTGCTAGTGAGGTTTCCAACCCCAGTCTAGCACACCCTCCACCTTTTGTGTGCATGTGTGCACAGGTCCTGGGGCTCGAACTCAGAGCCTGGGTGCTTTCCCTTCGCTTTTTTTTTTTTTTTTTTTTGGTCTGTTGTGGGCCTTGAATTTGGGGCTTGGGTGCTGCTGTCTACGAACTCTTTTGTTCAAGGCTAGTGCTCTGCTTCTTTGAGCCACAGCTTTATTTCCAGTGTTTGAGTGGTTAATGGAGATAGGAGTCTCGCGGACTTTCCTGCCCGGGCTGGCTTCAGCCCGTGATCCTCACGTCTCAGCCTCCTGGGATCACAGGCGGGAGCCACAGACCTGATACACACGGGCTTTTCCCACAGGCCACTCACGGACAAAGCTCACCCAGGGACAGGGACCCCGAGGATCAAATGCAATCAGGGGGCTTGGTCAGGGAGGCCTGGGGACCAGACAGTGCCCTGGGGGGGAGGTGGGGGGTGCAGCTGCAGACCCCGAGGCAGGTCTAGAACCGAGATGTGCGAGAGGAGCCGAGTAGACCGTGGAGAGGAAAGGGGCCGCACACCAGGGTCCTCCTCCTCCCTACCCCATCTCTCCAGGACCCTGGGGATGCAGAACTGGGGCACAGGTGGGGAAGGGGTGCTCGCAATGAGGCCAAAGCCCAGTTAGGGAACTGGGGCGCTTTCGGTGTGCGACTTGGTCCTTCATGGCAGCATGGCAAATCCTGGGGGCGGGAGTATCTGCGCCTGGCCCCGGCAGAGATGGCCCTGGCCGAGGCAGCTCTGCCTGGTGCCCCCGTTCCCCCCCCTCCTCCCCACCCCACCCCCGCCATGAAGAAAAGCCTCCAAGTAAACCACGTTTATTTTGAACACTCAAATTTACAAAAACCAAAAGAAAACAAAAACCGGACACCACGCGCGCGCACACCACACACACGCACGCGCACACACACGCACGCGCGCGCGCACGCGTGGCATCTCACGTCACTTTATGTACAAAAGAGGAGGGGGAGGGGCCGAGCCGGGTGGGTGGAGAGTGGAGGGGGGGGCACTAATTTCACAGTGTTGGATGACAGGACATGCGCACGGGCCTCGCCCAGCGGGGGCCGGGGGGCACGTAGGGTGTCTGGGGGTGGCAGGTGCCTGGGATTCAAGGGGTAAGGAAAGTGAGCCCATCTCTAGGAGGGGGGCCCCTCCCCCGGTTTGCTCAGAGTGAGGGTGCTGGAACCCAGCTCTGGGGGAGGGGTGGCTGTGTCGCGGAGAAAACCCCCCCAAGCAGGGTGCCGGGTGGCCCCTGCGTCTCCCTATCTGGGCCTCAACTTCCCTAACTGTGAAGCGAGGGCCTCAGCTTCCTCTAAGAGCTCAGCTGCCGGAGTCTGAGGCCCCAGGCCATGCACAGCCATGGGCAGGGAGTGTGTGTGTGGGGGGGAGGGTGTCCCCGGCCATGGGGGCGGGGCACCCCACGCCCTACGTGTGGGGAATTTGGCAGAGAACAGCTGGGAAGCACCTGTGGCAGGGCTTGGCGGGGGAGGGCCTGGCCTGCGGGGACTCCTGGGGAACTTCCACCCTCCCCGCCCAGAGCCCCACCAAAGGGCCCCTGGCCTTGGGGCTCAGCCGGCTGCACCTCTGGTTCTCCTGCCGTTCTGAGGGTCAGCAGGTGCTTCCCTCCGTCCAGACCAAAGCACACTGGCAAGCAGTGCACCCCGGTCCTGCTCTGTAGAGCTGGGTACCCTCGCCCTCACGCGGGTTAGTGGGCCATGGACGTAACCTGCGTCGTATAGAAATCTGCACCCCATCACTGGGCAGGTTGTTTTGCCTCAGAGCCCCCACCTCCTCCTCCCTACTGCAGGGCCAAGATCAGTCGGAACTCATCATCTTGTGAGAATGAGCCAGACGGTGCCCACAGAGCACAACACACAGAGGCCTGGACCGGCTCTAACCGGCTGGACTCCGCCCACCTCAGGGCTGAGCACCAAGCCTGGCTCCCCTTTCCCGACGCTCCTGGTCATGCCTCGAAGCAGCCAAAACTGGAGTCCAGCCAGGCGCCCGCGGCTCAGGCCTGTGAACCAACTCCTCAGGAGGCTGAGAGTGGAGGATCGTGGTTCTAAGCCAGCTCAGGCAGGAAAGTGCATGGGACTCCTATCTCCAATTAACTCCCCGAAAGCTGGACGTGGTGCTGTGGCTCAAGTGGTCGAGCGCCAGCCTTGAGCAGAAAAGCTAAGGGAAAGTGCTCAGGTCCTGAGTTCAAGCCCCGGTACTGGCACACACATACACCCTAAACAAACTGAAACTGGCGTCCGAACAGCAGGTGCTCAGCCCGCGTCCACAGAACGGTAAAGAGAGGAGGCAGGGCTGGGGGCTCTGGAGATGGGGGCGGAAGCCCTTCACGGAAATCCACACCCGGAGCCCCGCCCCACCGCCTCCACTTGAGAGGCTCCGGCGTCAGATCACCAAGACGAACGCAAAAAGCACTTGGGGTAACACATTGGGGCGCACTCTCCTCAGACCCTCCCCTCCCCTCACGTCCGTCCGCAAAAAACCGCCTCTTCCAAAACCACAGCAGGGTCCTGATGAATTTCAGGGTCCCTGAAGTGTCAGCTCCGGATTCTGCTGTCACCCGGCAACAGCGCCTGTCATCAGGAGGAGAATGCTTGACCCAGCACTGGGCGGACGGGATTGGCTGTTACCAGGCAACCCAGATCTCTCGTCAGGGCAGGCTGAGGCCACCGTGGCCCCGTGTTCCAGGGGAGTTGGCGCGGAGGTGCTGGAAATGGAAACAGAGATCTGGGGGGCTGGGGAGGCAAGGCCTGGACGCGCTCCCTGGCCCGAGGCCCGCAGCTCCTGCGTCACCGTCGCAGGCTGAGCAGCCGCGGGGAGCCAAGAGCAGCGGCGATGCCCGGAGTCAGGCCGCGTGCTGCTGCTCAGTCGCCTGGCTGGGGAGGACACCTGTGTCTTCACCTGTCTTCTGCCGGCACCCCGCCTCATGCCGCCTAAGTGTTCCGTGAAGGGAATACCTTGTGTGCTTTGGAAACCATCGCGATCCCTTAAATGTATAGCCTCGTGGGTGAAGGCCGGACTCAAAGACCCACAAGGACAGGCAGTTAGAGTAGTAAAATCACATGGCGTGGAGGAATAGACACCAAAGAAGGAGCCAAGCCCTGGGTTGTAGTCCCGGCCCACCCGCTGCTGTGTGCTACTTGCCCTCTCTGAGCTCTAGGCCATCTCTCAAGAGGGATGGCCATGTTCAGCTCTGACACTCTGACACTCCCTTGGGGGGACATGGTAAGGACTCAGGAGTGGGGACCAGGAAGCCACCAGCCCCTTTCTGACACTCTTACACTGGCAAGGTGTCAGGGTGTCAGGAGCCATTGGGAACTGAGGTGTATACTCCACTTGTGAGTCTGGCCTGCCTTGAACCTTGCCCTGCCCGTGGCCCTTGCCCGGGGTTGATCTCACGGGGCAGTTCTGGGACCTGCCCTTGCTGAGCTCTTGGTGCTCCACCCCTTGGATCATCAATTGTCTTCCATTACACATGCAGAGCTCTCAAGACCCGACCCCACATCGCCAGGAGGGAAGCCAGGCCCGGAGAGGGCAAGCACTTACACAGTCCACACACGGGGGCCTGGCTCAGGCTGAGGGCTCCCTGCGCACGGCCAGCCCTCCGCCCACCCGCTCAGCTCCCTCCTCCCTGCCCAGGGCCGGGCAGAAGGGACGGGCAACATAGCTCTGCCAGCAGCCAGATCTTTTGAACCACACAGTACCTGCTCCCAGCCCAGGCTGAAGTGGCCCAGGCCTTTCCCTGGGCAGGGGGGTAAGGGCAACCATGCCACTGGGCACCACTGCCAATGGGCACAAGGGGGAGAGACGACAGCCCTTTGGCCTCTGAGGGTCTTGGTCCCTAGAACCTCCAGGCTGGAATGGGAAAGGGAATGTTCTGGAAACAGGTGGGGCCGGACCAAGCGTGGAACAGACAATCAAACCATTGCACACCGAGAAACAAGGAAGGGAAGAGGGAGGAGGAGGGAGGGAGGGGGGGCATCATCAGGACCCTGATGCCCCAGACAGGAAGATGGAGGAGGGAGGCTGACCACCCGAATCTCCGCCATCTCCTCGTTCAGCTGTCCTGGGACCCGAGGGGAGGAGGCCGAGCTTGGGGAGTGGGGGCCGTGGGGGGACACTGTTGGGATCGGGTCAGAGGTGACTGGGGGACAGGGCAGGAGGGCTGAGGGGTGGGCGGAGCGGGCTGCTCTCAGGTTCAGCCTGCTGAGGTACGCATCCCCATCGGGGTGGTCGGGAGTGGGGCGGGGAGGAAGGCCGGCACACGGACAGGCTGAGGAGGGACCCCCCCCCCACACCCTCCCGTCCTGAAGTGGCGGGCGGGCGGGGCGGGGCGGGGCCGGGACCAGGCGTCCTCAGGCCTTGGCCCTGGCCTTGCAGACGTCGAAGGCGGCTTTGGTGGCTCCGCCGAAGGCCTCCACCAGCTTGTCCTCCCAGGGCAGGACGTTGCCCAGCAGTGGCCCGGTGCAGTTGGCGATGCCGAGGACCTGGGCAGGTGTCAGCGTGTGGTCCCACAGGTTAAACTGGGTGATGTCACCCACGAAGGCCTGGGTGGCATCAAACCGGCCCCCCAGGGTATCCTGGCCCGAGAGCAGCAGAGAGAGGAGAGAGAGGCGAGTGAGCAGCAGAACGGGGCAGGCCGGCTCAGAGGAAGGCTCTTGCTCCTGCCATAACCCTGCCCCAACGTTCAGCCCCCTACGGCGCTAGTTTCCCCAAGGGCCCCACCCCCACCCCAAGGCTGCAGCTCCCCAAGGCTGGGCCAGCCAGCACCCCTCGCCCTCCTGGCTACCACGCAGGGGGACAAGCCAGCCTGGCCACCCTCAGCTGCGTGTCCCACTGCCCGCCGCCCAGTTGCCCTCCCGGGGCCCTGGGGTGAGGCCTCCAGCCTGAGCCGTACCTGCTCCTGGCCCAGAATGAGGACTCCATGAGGCTTGATGGGGTGCCAGGCTGCCAGGTTCTCACCGGAACCCCGCAACTCCCCATCCTGGTATGCAGACCACAGGCCGTCCCTTGTGGTCCAGGAGATGCAGATGTGGTGCCAGTTGCTGTCCTTCAGGCTCAGGGGCAGCTGGGCCACCTGGACACACACAGACAGACACACACACACACCCCCGCCAGCCCGGGGTCAGAGGTGGCTTCGGGCCCACAGTGGGGCTGAGGGGAGGGTTTGCAGGCTCCAGTCTGTCCTCCCGGGGCCTGGCCCTCCCTTCTGCACGCCCCATTCCCACCCCCCTCCTCTTCCCTCACAATACGGCAGGCCGTTTCCCACGGGGCCACAAGGACCGGTCCAGCCTTGGTTTTCGATAGTTCCTGGGCCCACAGGTCATGGGGGGGTCAGAGCAGTATCTCTCAGCCTGGGGCCCCAGCTAGGACGGAATGAGCCTGGGCCTTAGCTAGGAGCTGATGTCTGGCCCGAGTTCTACCACCAGTCCCCCAGGCCCCTGTATGACCTGGAGGCGCCGTTTTTCTCTCCCCCGGCCTCCGCCAGACAAGGGAGGGTAGATATACAGTCACAACCTCTTCCCGCACCCTAGACAGACATGACTAGTCAATCACAAGCCTCCGTGCAGCTCCCGCAGTCTCCGCTGGGCTCTGGGGGGAGCCTGTGAAATGACAGGTCTTGCTGCCTGCACTGGACGCTCTTAGGGACCCCGCATCCGGAAGGTTCCCTGAGACTGGGACAGTACAGTCCTCCCTGAGGCTGGGTGGCGCTACATGGACCCCACGCTAGGCACAGCTTGAGCCCAGGCTTGGGGCTGGGACCAGGAGCTGAGCGCTTTGCCTCGGTGGTGCTGTCCAAGGTGCTGAACTCTCCACTGGGAAGAGCGAGCCGCCCTGCCCTCTACGGGACAGGGGTGGACGCCAGGGCCATGGAGGGACCAGAGATGAGCCCCAGGTGGACAGGGGGGAAGAGAATGTGGGTGTTCAGATGCCCCCTGCCCCTGCCTCCCCACCCCCACGCAAGGTGTGTCCGCGTCCTGCCCCGCAGCCAGGTGGGGGAGAAAGACGGGCACCTGGTGGCCCAGGAGGGGAAGGGCAAGGCGTAGTTTCCTCACCCTTTCCCGGCTGTGTGACTAGCGGCCACGGCTTTCCTGCTCTGAGCATGGCCTCTCCGTATTTAAAATGGGGACTGTGGGAAGCTTGGGGTGGTGATGGGAGGTAAGGGGGTCTTGGCCCCTTAGGACTTTCAGAGGTAGGGGCCACTGCCATTCCTGCTTTACAGGATGAGGAAACTGAGGCATGAGGGGGGCAATTAGTGAGGCCATCCAGGGAGCATGGTGGGCCATTCAGACCTGACACTGGTTCCCTGAGCCTGACCTGGGCAGGGGCGGGCAGCAGCAGGGCATGGCATCCCCAGTGGAAAGGGGCCAGCTAGTCCTGGAGTCCTCCTCCCTCCTCCAGGAGGGCGGGTGGGCCCTGGGACCAGCCTCCAACCTGCCCACAGCTGGGTCCTTGGGGAGTCCTTGGTCCCTGGGTGCCCCTGGCAGCCTCTAAGGGACTCGTGCCTTCTTCACCCAGCCCCGCCCCCGACTCTGGCTTCCTATAACCTGGCCCGGCACACAGTAGGTACTTCCTGTGGGCTGGCTGTGCGGAGCAGGTGCCCCCGGCCCATCTTCCCCCCCCCCCCCCCGCCGCTCACCTTGTCATTGATCAGCAGCTCCAAGGGCTCATGGCCAGCCTCCAGCAGGACAATCTCATTCGCCTGCCCGGGCACGGAGTAGGAGAAGGGCGTGCCCTGGCCAGTGCCGCCGGACCTGGATCGCAGCCACAGGCACACGGTGAAGGCGTAGAGCTCGGGCAGCGCCTTGCGCACGCGCGCGTACATGTAGTTGTTGCGGATTGGGATGCTGACCTTGAAGGCGTCCGGGGGGCTGTAGGCCGAGGAGCCTGCGGAGGGCACACGGGGTCAGGGGAGCCTGGGATGAAGGCCGACAGCTTCTGGCCATCAGGGCCCTTCACCACCTCCTCTCTCTCTCTCTGTGCCGAGGGGTGGGTGTGGCTGACGCCCAAGGGTTCTGCACCAGAGGTGTCCCAAGTTCAAATCCTACCTCCATGTGAGCACCAGTAAGCTCAACGTACTCACTGGGCCTCCGTTTCTTTAGTAAAATGGGGTGATCTTTCCTCCTACCCGCTCCCTCCATTGTGTGAGGGTTGGTAGGCCGGCATATACAAGGAGCCAGAGTCCCTGGTACGTTTTCAAGACATTTCAGCTGTCATGGTGATTATTTGGAGGTCCCTGTGGGCATAATGAGCCTCCCGTGGTACATTCTACGTGGTGAGTGCCCCTCCGTCTTATTAGTAGTTCATTCCTCACTAAGAGCCCTACCGGACAGACACTGTTATGATTCTCATGTTACAGCTTGGCACGGGGCAGTTAAGCTCTTTCCTTGAAGCCACACAGTAGAGGTGAGGTTTCCACAAAACGTTCTTGAGACCGTATGATCTTTGGGGAGTCTTTCACCCCAGAACTTCTGGGGTTCTGTGTTGCAAGCAGCAGGTGACTTTCTGTAGGAGGTAGAGGAGTCGCCCTGCCATGCTCATCTTGCCATCGGGGAAGGGACGATCGCATAAGGGCCGGGGTGGCCAGGCCGTGTCTGCTCTGCACCCCACTCACAGATGAAGAGGCTGAGCCCCAAGAAGGGAAAGGGCACGCACGGGCACCCATTAACCACCACCAAAAAGCCACGGTGGAGCTGTGGCTCCGGTAGAGCAGCACTAGTCTTGAGTGGAAAAGCTCAGCACCCAGGCCCTGAGTTCAAGGCCCGGGACGGGCATACACATAGATACCCCCAGCTAGCGTCACCCCCGTGTTCCCTAGCGTCCTGCCTCCGAGCGACACCCACCGTGCTCCAGCTCGGCCACTCGGCCCTGCAGGACATCCAGCTCCTTCTCCACCTCCTGCCGCTGCCGCTGGCTGCCGTGGCTGAGGGCCGCACGCTCCTTCTCCAGGGCCAGCACCTTGGCCAGCAGCTGGCCCTCGAGCTCGTCCATCTTGGAATTCAGGGCCGTGGGCATCGCGGGGGCCGAGGCTGGTGCAGTGGACAGGTTCACTCGGGCTGGGAGCTCCTGCTGCTCCCAAGACAGAAGGGACAAGTAGGTCACATGTGGAGGCCACGGGAGAAGTCGCTCCCTGCTTAGCCGCGCCAGCCGAGCCCGAGGTGCGAAGCGGTGACGGCGAGGCCGTGGCGGGCGCCCGTGCAGCCGCCGAGAGCCTGTGCGGCGAAGGAGAGAGGGGAGCCGCGGCCTGCCGGGCCCAGGGCAACGGTGTTCCCGAGAGCTCCACGGAGCCCTTACCCCCAGCCGTCCATTACCAGGCCGTGCTCCTGCCGTGCCGTGCTGGCTGGGCTCCCAGGGCAGGGAGGAGACACGGCCTGGTAACGGACGGCCTTGAGAACAGAGTCAGCTCTGTTTGCCGTTGAAACTTTCCTGAGCCCCGGTCTCGGCCCCAGGCCTGCTGGCACGCGCTCGTGGCCACCCAGGATTCCTTCGTTGCCCGCGGCTGGCACGGCCGCCCCTGGCAGCGCCGAGGGCCCCACGCCAGGTCTCCGGGGCAACCGGGTCCCGGTGTGGCCTCAGCGAGACCCAAGCGGATGAGAGCGTGGGGTCTGCAGCCCAGAACCCGCGCCCCGCTTGGGACCCCGCCCCGCTGCAGAGCCCGAGGACAGTCCCCTGGCCGCCCTGAGCTTCCCGCCAGACAGATGCACCTGTGTGAAGGGCTGCAGGGAGCTGCCTGGTGCAGCTGCTGGTGAGGAGGTCGAGGAGGTGCCGGGGGCCCCTCCTGCCCAGCCCAGGACCACGTGCTCGGGGAACCCCACTTGTCCTGGCCTAGGATCCACACGGCAGGAGAATCAGGGCCGGAGCCGGGGCCTCGCCTTCCCTCGCTCCTTCGAGCGCACGTGGAGACCTAAGCTCAGCAAATGTTCCCAATGTATCCACTGAACAAGCCCCCAGCGAGCACCGACCGCGTGCAGGGAGCACCGACCACGTGCGCTCAAGCACCTATCACGCACCAGGAACCCTTACTACGTGACGTGAGCCCCTGCTGCGTGCTACGCGCACCTATCATTTACAGGGAGCACCCACGATGTGAAACGAGCCCCCACCCGGCGCGGTGAGCACCCACGGCGTGCGCTGGGCGGGTGGATACGGGGTGAAGGAGCCCCTGCTCTGTGCGGAGCCCCTCTCCCGGGCCAGGGCTGTGTCCGGGGTAAGTGCGGGCGCACGCAGGGGCCCCGGCCCTCAGCCCGGCCAGGATGCGAGTCCGGAACGCGGCGGGAACGGGGTGGGGGCAACGCCAGGCTGCCGTCTGAGCTCCGGCGGCCGGGCACCTGCGTCCACACGCTCAGCCCCCCGCCCCGCGCGCTCCTCCACCTGGGGGCGGTTAGTCAACTTCCTGTCCCAGCTGCATGGTACGGCCGCTGGGGCTGGCCCGGAGGCCCCCCCGAGAGCAGAGCAGGGGGGACAGGGACCCAAGCACAAAGCCGTAGCCCTTCCCCACCAGGCTTGGCTGGGCCAAGGCTGGGGGGGGGGAGGGGGGCAGGAGGTTGGCCCACCCTGTTACACTCGTGTTCACTGTCCAGAGGCCTCCCTCCCCCACTCCCCTGGCTCCGATGCAGACTGGGTGCCAAGCCTCAGTTTCCCCTCTTATCAAAGGGGACCCCGGGCCTCCCTGTGTGGGTCACCAGCACCCAGGAAGGAAGGGGTGGGACCCACAGGTCCTGGGGGCGGGGGAGGCGGGTGTGGATGGGACGGCTGGTGGCAGGACCCCACCAGGCCATGGCACTGAGCGGCAGAGTGCTCCCCAGGGGCCCGGGGTCTCCCCAGTCCCTGCTCCAGCAGTCTGTCCTCCGTCTCCACCATCCCTGTGCCCGCTGGGCACGTGGGGGGCACACACTCACTGAATGAGACGTGGGGCCAGGCAAGCCCATCCTGGGAGTGTTCTGCCATGCTGGTATTCTCAGAACCCCCCCCCACCACCACCACTGCAGTTGGGAAACTGAGGCAGTGTCCTCCTATACTGTGAGTAAGCCTGCCTGCGTGTGGGCTCCTTGCTGCCTTCTGGGGGGGGGACAGGGGGAAGGGCCGGGGGAGGCGCGCAAGCTGTGCCCTTGTCCTAGCACAGGGAGGAGGGGGCTCAACCGCACCCCCGGCGTCTGAATCAGAACTCGACGCCCCCACCCGCTTCCCATCTGCCATGGGCGCAGGCTGCACCACGTGGGCGGCAGGCCTGGTGCCAAGTGGGCTCCTGGGGGGGGGCGAGGAGGGAGTGGGGGTGACCGTCACACCCTCCTCCCATTCAGCTTCGCATGGGGCAGGAACGTGGGGGCCAGAGCCCACACCTGCCCCACTGGGAGTCGGGATGGAGGGAAGCCTCACGATCTGCGCCCAGAGTCCGAGGCCTGGCGTCGTTACTGGGGTGTAGGGAGCAGGGCTCCTTTGCACCCATCGCCAAGAATGAATGCTGCCAATGGCTTTCTGGGGTGCTTCCCTGCACTGGGGAGGCTCTGGGCAAGTGTGTCTCATCTGCACTCTCTCCCCCTCCCCCTCTGCCCCCCAGAAGCGTGGGGTGCCCTTTGCAGACCGGAGAGTCCGCAGCTCAGGGAGAGGGGAGCTGGACCGCCCCAAGTCCCACGCAGCCCTCTTGGCTCTGCCCCCCCACGCCTACGCCCGGGTCCATCTCCGACAGCCTGGGGTCGGCGATCTGCCAGAGCTGGGCAGGTGCCACCTGCCACCTCTGCCTTGACGGATGGTGACAGGGGTTCTGGGGCCACCCGGTTCCCGGTGACAGGGAAGGTGGCGGGCTGTTAACTGTGACGTGGGCCCAGTAGGAGGGGCCCTTGCTGTGGGAGGCTGGACTTCGGGGTCAGGGTGGCCCTATCTGCTCAGCCTGGACTCCCTGGGGGAACTGGAGAGGCTTTGGGGACAGCAGTGGGGTCACAGTTGTCCCCCCTCTTCCTCCTCAATTGTGTCCACATCCTGTGGTCCTGGGAGCCCCGGCTCCCCTGGCTGGGTGACCAGGTCATAGAAGGTTGTTGTGCCTCAGTTTCCCCATTGGCACAGGCTTTTTGAGCCCGGCAGTGAGGAGTGGCGATCTCAGGGATGCGAGGCCAGGAAGAGTGGGCACAGGTGGAGCTTGGCATGGCTCCCAAAGTGGGGGGGGCACGACTTCCGCGCCCCGGGGCATAGCCCGCCATGCTCTCTCTCCAGCACAAGGCTTCCTGCTGATTCCCTCTAGCCAGAGGCAGTAGCTATGGTTTCCATGATGTCCCTCCAGGGGAGATGAGGGGTACAGGGCAGAAGGGTGACCTCGGAAGAAAGGCTGGGCCGGGAGCAGAAGAACGGCAGGGTCCATGGAAGCTGGCGTGGGGGGGGGGCTCCCCACCCCTGGCCTGGGGAGGCTCTGGGGTCCTTGCACCCGGGTGGCACCTGGAACTGTTCACTCAAAACCGGAAAGAACGTCTGTAGCTCCCTTGACCTCGTTTTCCCCATGTGGCCCCTGGGCCGCACCCCTCCTCGAATGGCCACAGGCCGCCGCCAACCCCAAGTGCTCCTGCTTAATGTCCCCCCAGTCCTGGGTGAGACCTGCCCTCAAGACTCAGCGCCATCGCAAGCCACCAAACCCAGCTGCCCCGGGACCCCCAGCTCCCTCCACAAGGGGTTCTTCCTGCCAAGAAGGCTTCCCACTCCTCCTCCTCCTCCTCCTCTGCCCAATGTCCTCCCTCCCTCCCCCCCCCCACCATGGCAGCCTCACTGACACGTGGGGGGCTGCCCAGCACTCCCTCGCACCTCCGCGTTGTCATGGCAACACTGTCAGTTCTGGCTGAGGACATCGGAGCCGCCTGCCCTGTTCCCACCTGTCGCCCACTGGCCTGAGGCCAGCTGCCCGACCCCTCAAACCCTCGAACCCTGGGTCACGGCCCAGGTCTAGACATCCAACTGGCCTTGGAGTGCGGAGTGCTCCCCTTGTCCCCAGAGTCCCCCTCAAAGTGGCCTGTCCTCGCACTTCCCATCCCAGCCAACCATCTTCAGCCCAAAGTGGACTCCTGCTGGGCGCCGATCATCCTAGCTACCCCGGAGGCTGAGCTCTGAGGATTGTGGTTCAAGCCCCATCACCACCACCACCTTCCAAGCAGGAAGGTCAGGGAGACGCTTACCTCTCATGAATCACCAGGACATGGGAAGTGGCACTGTGGCTCAAAGTAGAGTGCTAGCCTTGAGAACAAAGGGACAGCGCCCAGGCAGAGTTCAAGCCCCATAACACCACCACCACCACCAACAACAACAACGAAACTGGACTCCTACCCCGGCCCGCTTCCCTCAGAAATGCTGCCGGAAGTCTCCACTCAGCCTCTGCCATGCTGTGTGGCCTTGGGCATGAGCCTCAGACCTCTGAACCTCTGTTTTCCCCTGGAGCCAAATGAGGGCTTGGATGCCTCCATCCGGGCCCCTGGCGTTCCCTGGGGCTCATGTACCCTGGCTGTCCTGGGGAGCCCTGGCCTTACCCTACCTCCCTAACTAGGGCCAGTACCCATTATGGGGAAGGCAATCGCCATCCGGACCACCGGAATGACACAAATGGAAGCCACACGCCCACAAGGACACGGAACGCTTTGAAGTGACCGGGAGTGAGCACGCAGGTGGGCGGGCGAATGCTTACAACCACTTTGGGAAAGCGTGTAACAGTACCGCCTGATGCTAAATATACCCCCCGCCTAACACCCAGACATCCCACTCCTGGGGACACAGCCAGCAGAAATGAGGGCTGGCGGCCCCCCAACGTATCACCAGGATGGCACAGCAGTGTCATTTAGAACGTGAAAAAGAGCCCCCTACGCCGGAGCTGGTGGCTCACGCCTGTCATCCTAGCTACTCGGGAGGCTGAGATGGGAGGCTCATGGTTTGAAGCCAGCCTGGGAACAAATGGGAGACACTCTGATCTCTAGTTAGTAACAAAAAGCCGGAAGTAGAGCTGTGGCTCGAGCGGCAGAGAGCCAGCCTCCAGTGGAAAGGCTAAGGGAGAGCGTGAGTTCAAGCCCTGACGCGGAGCCGGCACCAAACCAACAAAGGGCCCGAACGTCGACTCTCACGACAGTGGCTGAGGGACAGTGGGGACAAGTGACATCGAGACGGAACACAGAGCAGGGCAGCCACGCAGGCCTTGGGGGCGGAAGCCAGGCAGTGGGCCCTTCCGGGAAGCACCGAGTGTAGGGGCACAGGGGGGCTTCTGGGGAGGGGGGGAGTGTGCTCATGGGGTACGCATGCACACGCACACGTGCACAAACACACGTCTGCACACAAAGTGGGATTTGGACCCACTGCAACCTATGTGGGCTCTCAGGGGTCATAGTTTTAAAAAAAAGTCCTTAATAATTTATTATGGTTACTATTATTATTGTCCACAGGGAAGGCCCTGCCTCCTACCCAAGAAGCTCCTCTTTAGCTGGGACAGTGTCTCCCTTCTCAGAAGGTCTACTGAAAACTAAAGGCAAGAAAGAGCTGGCGACAGAACACAAGTCGACTAGTGGAGTACTTGCCTAGCAAGCAGGAGGTCCTGAGTTCCAACCTCAGTATCGGGCTGGGAATACGGCCTAGTGGCAAGAGTGCTCGCCTCATATACATGAAGCCCTGGGTTCGATTCCCCAGCACCACATCTATAGAAAACGGCCAGAAGTGGCGCTGTGGCTCAAGTGGCAGAGTGCTAACCTTGAGCAAGAAGAAGCCAGGGACAGTGCTCAGGCCCTGAGTTCAAGCCCCAGGACTGGCCAAAAATAGTCCAACCTCAGTATCACCCTAGGACCAGAAAGCAGGAGGTGCAAACCACACAGCCCTACACCGCAGCCTCCCCATGTCACGGGCTGTTTAGAGACAGAAGGCTGCCGGGGGAGCGTCTGGCTGGCTGTGGGTTTTACTCTGAGACAGGGAAGGGGGATGGGAGTGGCCAGGATTTGCATGCTTCAGGTCCCCTGAAGGTCCAGTTCCCCACCTGGAAGGCAGAACACTTGGTCTATTTCGTGGGTTGGAAGGCGGAATAAGCAATCAGGTATGGGGTAAGTGCCTACTAAAGGTCTCCTGTTCTTATCACGTCCAGCAGGAGCCTCTGAGGGTCTGGGCCTCTAGGACAAGGCCCGAGGAGCAGCACCCAGCACTTGTGCTGCTCTTGGGAGCCCAAGGTCAAAGTGGTGCAGGGCTGGGTCCAGCAATGGGCCTCATTCTCATCTGTCTTCCTCGTTCTCTTGCAGGTGGATGAAGTCCTCCCTGCACATGAGCTGGAAGGAGTACTGCAGATCACACACTGACAGGTGAAATCCAGACTCTACTTCGTGACCCGGGTGTCTCTCTCTCTCTCTCTCTCTCTCTCTCTCTCTCTCTCTCTCTCTCTCTCTCTCTCTCTCTCTCTCTCTGCCCACTGTGGGGCTTGAACTCAGCCTGGGCACTGTCCCTGATTTTTTTTTTTTCTCCAGGCTAGCATCCTACCACTTGAACCACAGCTCCATTTCTGGCTTCCCCACCCCCCTCGGTAACTAATTGGAGATAAGAGTCTCAGACTTTCCTTCCTGAGCTAGCTTCAAATTGTGATCTTCAAATCTCAGCCTCCTGAGTCGCTAGGCTTATAGGTGTGAGCCACTGGCACGAGGCAAAGGGGTCTGTTTCTTAACCGCTCTAACTTTGGTTTCTTTGTAAAGATGGATTTGACTATCAAGGGTGTGTCTAGATTAAGTGAGATGGTGCTAAGTGCCTAATTGCCCAGGAAGAATGCTCTGATTGCTCTTAGAGCAAGAGCATGGCTTCCTGGGTCCCCTGGGCTCCGTACCAGGAAGCTCCTGGTACTCCCGTGGCTTGGGCTCCAGGATGGGGCAGGCAGCCAGCTTTCCAGGCTACGGATGGAATTTATGTCAAAGAAATGCTATTTCCATCTACCTCGAAGCCTCATCCGTACACATAAATTAGCACAGAAGCGGAGCAGGGGGCCCTGCACCCACGGCAGGCGGCCCTGTGGGCGGGCCGGCTCTCTTGGAAAGTGGTTCTTGGCTACCGCCCTGAAAAGTCAATATCATCTGCCCCAAGTAATACCACTCCTGGGAATGGAGCTGAAGAACGACTTAAAGACTTGAAAAGAAAGCACACAACTCTCGGGGCATGCAGTTCCTCCTGCCATGAGCCTCCAGAAGGAGAATGACTGGACGCCCCAGGAGCGGGTGGAGGGGGGGGAGCAGCCGCCAGGGTGCAGGGAGTCATGAGAGCGGCCATCGTGCTGCTGGGTAACAGCGGCCACTCGTACCTGTGGCTGCAGGGAGGGAGAAAACGTTGGGGTTAGAGCAAGGGAAGGGGTGACATTGTCCAAAAGCCAATGTACCCTTTTCCTGACTTATGGAACGGTAACACCTCCGCACATCACCTTTATGATCACAATTTAAAATTTTTTAAAGTGTTGGGATTAAGTGTAATTTTTCTCCTAACATATTTTGATTTTTTCTTTTCTTTTCTTTGCCAGTCATGGGGCTTGAACTCAGGGCCTGGGCACTGTCCTTAAGCTCCTTTTGCTCAAGGCGAGCGCGCTACCATTTTGAGCCATAGCGCCACTTCCGGTCGGTTTTCTGGTGGTCAACTGGAGATAAGAGCCTCCCGGACTCTCCTGCCCCCAGGCTGGCTTTGAACCATGATCCTCAGAGCTCATAAGTAGTGAGGATTACAGGGGTGAGCCACTGGACCCGGGCTTGACTTCTTTTCTATGAACAACAAAAATAAATAAAGACATAGGAAAGACCACACAAGTAGCCAGGCGCTGAAGACTCGTGCTTGTAATGCTAGCTACTCAGGAGGCTGAGATCTGAGGATTGCAGTTCAAAGCCAGCTGGGGCAGGAAAGCCTGTGAGACTCTGATCTCCAATTAACCCCCAGAAAACCAGAAGTGGAGCTGTAGCTCTAAGTGGTAGAGCTGCTAGCCTTGAGCAATTGACACCAAACAAAGTTCCCAGGAGAGATGGCCGCCTGGACCTTCCTCTCTTTCTAGTCAAGGGTGGGAGGTATTATAGGAGGGTGACGCTCAGAGAGACAGAGAAATAGACAGACAGACACCAACCAGAACCATCCGGGGGAGGGAGGAGCCCAGGCTGGCACACCTGGGAAGCAGGCGACACAGGCGAGAGGCTGGTGGTGGGAACCCCAAGCTCTCCGGTTCTGGAATGGAGTATGGAAGCCTGAGGTAGGGCTGAGCTTACCCAGGGACTGGGAGAGGAGGACCACAGAGGTGGAGCCTGCACCAACACAGAAAGCTAGGGAGAGAGGGGACAAAGGTCCTCTCTAGAGGTATCTAGACATCTGTGGGCAGGAGCGGACAGGGCTCAGATGCCTAAGAGGGGCCCAGCAATGTACAGACTGCAGAGCCCTATCTGGTTGACCAACTCTGGTCAGGGCCATAAGACAGAGAGAGAGAAACCCTGAAAACCGGGGGAGCTCTTTAGAGTACTGGTCATGAGGTTGGGGGAGAAATAAGACAGTGACTAAAGGGTGTGTGGGCTCTACCTGAGACCACTGGCCTGACTGGGTTCCAGATCCCTGCCCCTCCCCAAAGCTCAAGACAGGTGCTGGCCACAGCCAGGCTCGGAGGGCAGGCCTGATAGCCAGCAGCCCCCTGCCTTTCTTCTTCTTCTTCTTCTTTTAATTTCAACCACATGCCGAAAACTTGAGAAGTCAAGGCATCAGTGGCTCACGCCTGTACTCCTAGCTACTCAGGAGGCTGAGATCGGAGGATCGTGGTTCAAAGCCAGCCCAGGCAGGAAAGTCCATGACACTCTTACTTCCGATTAATCTCCAAAAAGCTGGAAGTGGAGCTGTGGCTCAGTAGTAGAGTGCCAGCCTTGAGCTTTAAAAAGACAAGGGAGAGTTTGAGGCCCTGAGTTCAAGCCCCAGGACTTGGAAAGCGAATTTGAGAAGGTGTGTGTGTGTCTGGAAGCTGGGACTCCCCGACCTGGAAGGGCTGACTGACTCACTGCCAAACGCCAGCTGCGAGGATCCCCCAAGCCTCCGCAGGCTCAGCAGAGGGGAGCACGCTCTGCCAAGATCCCTCGGAGCTGGGGACACGGGTCCAGAGCCAGCTCAGCCCGGCCAGCCCCAGCCACGGGGGGGGCGGGGGGGGGGGAGCCACCTGAGCCATCTGCGGTAAGGACCGGCTGTGCCGGCGAGAGGAGGCTGACAACACCAAATGATCCGCGCGCGCGTCTTCTGCTTCCTGAAGGGAGAACTTTTCCTACTCAATCATGTTTTTAAAAAATTAGAATTTTATAGCGCCATGGTAAAAATAGCCATGTTTGGAATGGGGCGCCGGTGGCTCGCACCCGACATCCTAGCTACTGCTCAGGAGGCTAGGATCTATGAATCACGGTTCAAAGCCAGCCCAGACAGGAAAGTCGGAGACTCTTATCTCCAATTAACCGCCAGAAAGCCGGGAGCTGAGGTGTGACTCAAAAAGGTGGTAGGGTGCTAGTCTTGAGCACAAAAGCTTAGGGAGAGTGCTTAGGCCCTGAGCCCCAGGACCAGTACCAAAAGAAGAAGGAAAAAAGCCATCTTTGGACATGTTCTTGACTTCAACCCAAGTAAGGCCCCAGTGAGGTACTTGCTAATCCTGAGCCCATTTTACAGGTGTGTAAACAGACTTCCCAGCCCTGTTGACTCTGAGCTTTTCCTTGACCATCTCCCTGGTCTTGCCACACCAGCTGAAATCACCGCTTTCCACGTGGGCATCTCCTGGGCTGTTTGCCCAGGGACTTCACCAACGGAGCCCCGGTATTTCCCTCGGGTTCCATCACCCCCGGGCTTGTCTGGCCATTCTCAGGCGTCGCTGGAGAGCAGCAGAGTCTCCACGGATAACCCCTCTCCTTGTGCTCTCGAAACTGCTCTGTGGAGGGGGATGCCCAGTGCCTCTCGGCTGTTCATCCCCTCTACTCTGTCCATCTGACCCACACTTTCGGGGACCCCAGTTTGCTCTACTGGGAGGTGGTTGGCCCAGGACCACCCCACCCCAGCGCAATCCCCGCTGCCCAGCGCTGGGTGTCTGAGCTGGAGTCTGGAAAGAGTGGAAGTGGGGAGCCAGGGTGGGGCTCTGCTCTGTCCCCATTCTCCACCTGGATTGAGGGCTGCAGGGACCTACGGCTGCCTGCCGGAGCTCCTGCTGTTGCATGGGTGGTCTGAGTCTATTCAAGGGTGGTGTGGGACACCCAATTTGTCTTCCAGGTTCCAGACCTCTGCACATCCTGTCTCCTGGCCATTCAGGGTGGGTGTGTGGCTGATCGGGAGGTTCTAGAAGGGGGTGAACCGGGCGCTGAACGAAACCCTAGATGGTTTCCCAGGCGTTTGGACACGCCTCCATGCACTTCGGTCCGTCTCCGCTACCAGAGGTCGCTGTGACACCCATTTTACAAGCGTGGAAGCTGAGGTTCAGGGAGGAGGCTGGGAAGGAAAGCCCCAGGGCCAGGCTAGGACCGACCGACAGGACGGAGGGCAGACCCCCGTGCCACCCCCCCACCCCCCCGACGGTCACACGCATGGACGGGCGGAGGGAAGGACGGCCGTCCACCCGCGAGCCCTCCCCGGAGCCGCCCTGGTCCCCGAGGCACCCCGCCCGCCCGCCCCCCGCCCCCCCCCCCCCCCGCGCGCCCCGACGGCGGCGGCGGCGCCCCTCACCTCGATGCGCTCGATGCGGTCGCGGAGGGCGCGCACGGCGTCCTCCAGCTCCAGGACGAGCGCGGGCGAGTCCCAGGCGCCGTCGGCCATGGTGTCGCGGCGGGGCCCGGCGGGCTGCGGGCCGCCCTCGCAGCGGGCCAGCTTGCCGGTGAGCTCGCGGATGGTGTCGCGGTCGGCGCGGATGCGCGCCTCCTGCTGCAGCGCCGTCTGGCGCAGCTGCTCGGCCGCGCTCTGCAGCAGCAGCAGCTCCTCGCGCTCGGCCGCCGCGGGCCCCGGCTCCGGCCCCGGCCCCGGCCCCGACGACGACGACGACGACGGGCAGGCGGCCGCCAGCGGCGTGCACAGGAAGCGGCTGAGGAGCGGCGCGGGCGGCAGCGGGAGCGCGCTGGCCCCCGGCGCGCCGGGCAGCGCCGAGGGCCCCGCCGGGCCCCCCGCTCCGTGCAGCGCGCTCAGGCCGCGCTGCGGGCCCGGCGCCGCCGAGGCGTTGTCGGGGCCCCCGGGCAGCGCCCGCGCGGGCCCGGCCGCCAGGGGCACGCTGGCGATGATGCAGATCACCGCACCGAGGAACGCCAGCATGCCCGCGGCCAGCAGCACGGCCAGGAACTTCAGCGTGAGGCGGGCGGCGGGGGCGCCCAGGGGGGGGGGCCCCCCGGCAGGCGCGGCGGCGGCGGCGGCGGGGTCCGGGGCGCGGGGGCCCGGGCGCGCGGAGCGAGGCGCGGGAGCCGGAGTCTCTCGGAGCTGTGGCCGCGGCCGCTGCTGCCGCCGCTCTGAGCTCCCGGGCTGCGGGAGGCGGCGGCGGCGGCGGCGGCCCCGCCCCACTCGCTCCCCCGGGAGGCCCGCGGCCCAGCCCCGCACCCGTTCCGTGCCGGCCGCCCAGGGAACGCGCTCACGCCTGGACCCCGGCCTCCTCCCACCCCCCCCACCCACCCCGGGGGCTCGGAGCCTCCCGGTGCCCCAGGGGTGCCTCGCCTCCTCGGGGCTGAGCTGATTACAACCCCCCCGACTAGAGAGGAAACTGAGGCAGGCCCGTGGAGGTCACATCGCTGTCCAAGGTCACACAGCTAGCCTTTGAGCTAAGTGCACCCCGGGCCACTGGATGGAAGGAGCCGGGATGGAAAGGCAGAGGCCATTGTTGGGGGCCACCTGTTCACTGTGGCCGCCGGTCACCCACCCCCCCCCAACCCCGCAGAGGAGCAGAGCTGACCCCCTTATCCCCATTCCAAACGATTCAGCCGGTGCCCCTGGCGCAGCTATTCAGAAGGCTGAGATCTGAAGATCAGGGTTCAAGGCCAAGCCTGGGCAGGAAATTCTGAGACTCTTCTGCTTCAGTTAAGCAGCAAAAACCCGGACGTTGGAGCTGTGGCTCAAGTGGTGGAGCACTAGCCCTGAGCAAAAAAATCCTCAGGGACGGCACCCAGGCCCTGAGTTCAAGCCCCCAGGACTGGTGCACGCATGCGCGTGCACGCACACGCACGCACACACGCACACTCCTGCTGCATGCAGCCTGTGGCCCAAGCCTTGAATCCAAGGGAAGACTCGAACCTGGGTCTCTGAACCACCTCAGCTGCTGTTGTGATCACAAGTTTATATATATATATATATATATATATATATATATATATATATATATATATATATATACAGTATTGCTGGTGGTGGGGAGACCAGAACACTTCTGAGGAGCCCGTGGCCTTGGGGGGGGGGGGCCCTGTCTAGCCACTGAGTTCTGCGCGGTGGTCCCTCGGCTATGTGCGCAACTCCTTCCTCTCCATGTCCTCCGCGCTCACCCCTTCTCGGGGAGTCAGGGATACTCACCCGGATCTGAGTTGTAACGCAGGAGCGAAGGGAAGGCCGGCTGAGTGTGCGTGAATGGGAGCTAGTACTCACTAGGCCAGTGACCTGAAAACCAGGCCGGTGCAGGGCTGCCAGGAGAGAGCCTGTCATGGACAAGAAAGCGGTTCACCGGCAGACATGGGCCAGAGTCCTGGAGGCAGTCCCGGTGCCTCCCCGAGGCGAGGGGAGCGGGCCGCGTTAGCACTCTGGGCCCATCTCACGGTGTCTGTGACGGCCTTCCCGAGGGAATGTCAGGAAATCCAGGGAAAGCCTTGAGAGGCGGCCCAGAGCTGCTGTGCTCTGGAAGCCATGGTGGGCGAGCTTGATGGTTTGCAAGGAGGGCAAACCTCAGACCTTCTCCACTTCTCCATCCACTCCGTGCCCCAGTTTTCAGACCTATAAAATGGGGACGATAGCAGAATGTGGATTCAGAGTGCTCTCTGTGTGCGTGCACGTGCGTGTGTGTACGTGTGTGTGTGTATGTATACACCGCCACTTTCTGGAGAGTCACTCAGACTAAGTCAGCACCCTCCTGCCTTCCAAGAGGGAGGCCGGGCCCTAGGGCCAGGCCTGCTGGCGCCCTGGCTGTGGGTGCTGAGCCCAGGAGCCCTAAACAAAGGGGGGGGGGGGCAGGGCAGGAGTAAAAGCAAGCTTCTCCGGGGAAACCCAGAGATTTCCACTCTGTGTGTCTACCTCCTGGAGGCAGAAAAGGAGCCAAGCCAGCCACAGGCTTGGGCAGGAAGTGGGGACATCTGTTCCCCCATGGCTCAGGAGGGGCCTGAGAAGCAGGCAGGAAGTGAGTGTCCTGGGGTGGGGGAGGGGAGGGGATGCGACTTGGCTGGGAAGTGTGTGCCTGTGTCCAGGCCCAGGGAAGGAAAGGAGGCCGGGAGGAAGGAAGGCAGGAAGGCCAGACCAGCGGCCCTCCAGGAAGCCTGCCACCTCTTTCCCAGGGTGAGCGTGTCCAGTGCACGCCTCGCCCCTGAGGTTGAGGCTGGGCTTTTCCTCCTCCTCCCGCTCCTCCTCCCGCTCCTCTTCTTCCTCCTTCTCCTTCATGCCAGTACTTGGACATGAACTCAGGGGCTGAGCACTGTCCTGTAGGTTTTTTCACTCCCTCTACCACTTACTTGGGCCAAGCTCCACTTCTGGCTTTTTGCTAGGTCATTGGAGATATGAGTCTCATGGATGTGTCTGCCTGGGCTGACTTTGAACTGTGATCCTCAGATCTTTGCCTCCTGAGTAGCTAGGATTATAGGCATGAGCCACCAGCACCCAGCTGCCCAGCCTCCTCCACTTCTTATTTACTGGGCCTCCCCTGTGGCTTCTGTGTCACCGTGAAAAGCTTCAGGACTCTAGGATGCAGTTTTGGGGACCTGGGGCTCTGTGGCCAATGGACACATAGCTAGCATGAGCCTACTGGGGATTGTCCACCTGCACATGGAGGGGCCCTGGCCCACCTCTGGGACCATGTCAGAGTCCACATCTCCTGTCCTCACTGGGTCCCTGGGTCCCTCTCTCATCAGCACCCTTCTCTTTCTCTTCCAGTGGTCCTGATACCACATTCTCGCACACTGATTAGACACCCAGGACCTCAAAAAGGTCTTCAGGACACAAGATGGGTCCAGAGTGTCTGCTTCAGGCACAAAGGGACCTAAGGGCTGGTGTCTGCCCCTCTGACCCCCTAGACAAGGCAGTTTTCTACAGGTTGTGGTGGCACACATACGTAATCCCAGCTACCCAAGAGGCAGAGGCAGGAGGACTGTGGGAGCTAAAGGTAGCCCGGGCAAAAGCGCAAGACCCTGTCTGAAAAATAAACTTGAGAGACAGAGAGCTGGGGAGTGTGTGGGGGAGGGAGTCATGATTATAATCCTAGCTACTCAGGAGGCTGAGATCTCAGGATCATAGTTCAAAGCCAGCCAGCCTGGGTAGACAAAATCAAAAGATTCTTATCTCCAATTAATCAGCAAAAAGCTAGAAATGGAGCTATGGCTCAAGTTTAGAGCGAGAGAGAGAGAGAAAGAGAGAGAGAGAGAGGCCCTGAGTTCAAGCCCCAGTATAGCATTTGTGCATGCACACACACACACACACACACACACACACACACACACACACGGGGGTAGGGTTCAGGGTATGGCACAAGGGGTAGAGCACTTTCCCAGCTGAGTTCAAAACTCAGTACTCCTCCACCTCGAAAAAGAAATAGACAGTGGGGAGGTGGGGGGGGGGTGACCCGTCCTGGGGCTTAAACTCAGGGCCTGGGCTCTGTTCCTGGGCCTTTTTGTACTCAGGGCTAGCGCTCTACCACTTGAGCCACAGCGCCACTTCTGGCTTTTTTGAGTCCTTTGTTGTTGGTAAGAATTTCATGGGGATTTTTTTTTTTTTTTTTTTTTTTGGCCTGGCCCAGCTTTGAACCACAGTCCTCAGATCTCAGCCTCCTGAGTAGCTAGGATGACAGGCGTGAGCCACCGGCGCCCAGCTGGCAGGTGTTTTTATTTAATGGAGTACCCCACGTTCTCCAGATGCCGCACTTCAGAGTTCAGGGCTCTGGGCAGCTTCCTTTCCAGTCTATAAAGTGGGTCTATGTGGCCCTTTGCTGCCTTTGGCCACTTAGGCCTGGGTAGCCATTTGCAGGTGCCTGGCTGCCCCACCCCCCCCAAGGCCAGGTGGAGGGCCACGGGGAGGCCCCCGGAAGAAGGGACAGCAGGCCAAGGTGAGGTTGGAAGCCCCCTGTGGGCATCTGAGGCAGACAGACGGCCACTGCGGGCCTAACTCCCAGAGTGGGCGTGCGGGACCGTTGCCCTTTGGCTGTCTGGGATGGATGGGGACGTAAGTCAGTGATCAGATGACACTTGCACATGGGGGTCCGTTAGTCCCAGACACTGCTGGCTGGCATGAGTCACAGACGGGCACCCTTGGGGGGCACAGGTGATTCAGGTGGCCTGGCAGGTCCACGTGTAGCGGGGAGATGGGTTTTGGACATGGGGTTTGAGGGAACATAGCAAGGTAGAGTCACACGGTTGAAAGCTTGGATTTTGAAGTCAGGATGCTTGGGTTTCAAGCCCAGCAGCACAACTTGCTAATGGGGTCGCCTGGGGGAGGTGACTCAGCTGCCCTCCGGTTCCCAAGGGAGGGGGGACCTTATGGGGGGGGTTGAGCTCCAAAAGGCTTTCAGAGATGGCCAAGCAGCAGGTCATCCATCAGGGGGCCACCAGCCAGAAATCCCAAGCCTCATTGCGTAGGGACCGCACCGGGAGGTGTCAGTCATGGCTCCGAGCCCCCTTGGGGACACGGGGGCCCCCATTTGCCCTTTCCAGAGCGTGTCCTGGTTCCTGGCTCCCAGCTGGGTGTTCTTAGCCTTGATGGAGAGCTCTGAAGCTTAGCCGCTCTAGCCAGCTTGTTGCCCGTGGTAAAATTTCAGACCCAGGAGATAAGAGGGAAGGAAAAAAAAAAAGAGGTACAGGGCCCAGACCCCCTGCTCTGACTTTGTTCCGATCCCACCCAGGCTCGGCAGGGCATCGGGGGGTGGCTTTCTCACAAAGGCTGGCTGCTGCCACGTCGTGTCTTTATGACGCTCACGCAGCCTTTGGGAACGGCAGGAAAGACTTGGGTAGCAAGCTGCTCGAATGAGGGCTCCATCTCTGTGGAGGAAGCAGGGGGCCACGGCTCCCCTCCCATCCCTTCCCTCCCACCTGCCCACGAGTCGCACTGTCCCCAAGGGACTGCAGAAGTTAGGAATTGGGAGCAGGACGAGCTCAGTTGCTGTCCAAACACGACAGTATTGAGGTTTGAACTCAGGGCCTGGGCACAGTCCTTGAGCTTAGGCTTTTGTACTCAAGGCTAGTTCTCTATCGCTCTGAGCCATAGCTCCACTTTCAGTTTCCTTCCTTCCTTCTTTTTTTTTATTTTTTTGTGCCAGTCCTGGGGCTTGAACTCAGGGCCTGAGCACTGTCACTGGCTTTTGTTTTTTTCTTGCTCAAGGCTAGCACTCTACTACTTGAGCCAATTCTGGCTTTTTCATATGTATGGTACTGAGGAATCAAACCCAGGGTTCCATGTATACGAGGCGATCAATCTACCACTAGGCCACATTCCCAGCCCCCTTTCCTTCCTTTTTTTGTAGTTTTGGAGATAAGTGTCCCACAGGCTTTTTCCTGCCTGGACCAGCTTCCAACCGCAATCCTTACAGCTCAGGTTCTTGGGTAGCTAGGATTACAGGGGTGAGCCACACTGGTGCCCAGTACAGATCAAGTTTTGATTTTTGTGCACTCATTTTGCTAGTGACTTTTTCCCCTACTTTTTTTTTTTCACTGTAGTAAAACACACAACATAAAATTGATATTCTTCTGGTTTTTTTTGTTTTGTTTTTGGTGCTAGTGCAGGACCTTGAACTCAGATCCTGGCTGCCCCTGAGCTTTTTCTCTCTCAAGGCTGGTGCTCTACCTCTGTGAGCCATACCTCCACTTCCAGATTTGTGATGGTAAATTGGAGATAAGAGTCTCATGGACTTTCCTGCCCAGGCTGGCTTTGTACCAAGATCCTCAGATCATAGTGTGAGCCACCAGTGCTTCACTATATGACTATCTTTATGTCAGTTACAACACTGTTTATGTTGTTTGTTGGTTGGTCGTGGGGTTTGAACTCAGGGCCTACATGCTGTCGTTAAGCTCTTTCTCTCAAGGGTAGCGCTCTACCATTTGGAGCCACACCACCACTTCCAATTTTCTGGTGGTTAATTGGAGATAAGAGTCTCATGCCTTTCTTGCCGGGCTGGCTTTGAACCATGATCCTCAGGTCTTAGCCTGTGGAGTAGCTAGGATTAAAGGTATGAGCCACCAGAGCCCAACTTGATCCCATCTTTTGATGCACAATTCTAATTTTTGTGCAGCCCAGTTTGGTATTTATTCTTGTTACCTGTGCCCGTGGTGTCATACCCAAGAGTTTATCACCGGCTTTGATTGTGTGTTGTGTTTTGTAACTTGAGGTAATGAGCTCATGTTTGCAGGGGTTCTGTTTTTTTAATCTGTGAGAACACCCTGTGGCCTTCACCGTGGGAATGCCAGCTGCCCCAAGGCCTGCGCTTGCTCTGCGGGGCTTCCCACCCAGGTTTGGTTTTTATACTAATTTCTCAATGTGAGCGCTCTGGGGCTATGTGAGAAATATATGTATATTCACACTTGAAGCTTGTGTTAGGAAAGGTCTAGAGTTGTAAATTCTCCAGAGAATTCAATGAAGCCAGATAGGAGCCAGACAGCTCCCCTGACACAGCCCCTTGATGGTGTGTGTGTGTGTGTGTGCGCGCGCGCGTGTGTGTGTGTGTGCCCACATTTCTATCTTCCCTGAGGACCTAGGTCCAGTTTTATTCAGGCATCCTGGTGCCAACCTCTGCGGGGCCCAGGCCTGGTGTCCGGATGTAAAACCCAAGATCTAGATCTCAAACCTGAGTTCCGTAGTTGCCAGAATCGGCGAGGAGCAAGCCCCTCCCCCTCCCTCCCATCCCCGATGCCCGCCCCTCCCTGCTCGGTGCGCTGATGGATGGCCACCTCTTTGCTTTTGGTTCCGGGGGAATTTTCTGCCCTCTTCCTCACTTGGCTGTTGTGGAATTTGCTGGGTGATGTTTCACTCAGAGGGCTGGAGATTCGTTGCCCTTTAGTAATGGGGGGCGGGGGGGGTGTCTGTGGCAGAGAGGCAGGATGCTTCTGAGCCTCAAATCCATGGTTGAAAACCAGTCCTGGACTCTGCCTGATACAACACTTTCCCAAGGGGTCCCAATGTCCCCAAAGCCACATCCTGGCCAGGTCCTCAGCCCTTGGCCTGTATCTAATCACCAAGTGATAATAAAGTGCCTTCTAGAAACCTCTACAGGCAAGCCATTACCAACTCCTAAACATTCCCAGTACCCCTGGACTCCGGTCACCTCCTGCCACTGCCTCCGAGTGTCCAAGGCCTCCATTCCTCCCCAGGTGACTTCAGATCTAGTCCTGGAGTCACGTGGGAGCCTTGCCTGTGAAGAACGGCCCCTGGCAGTGCTCTGGAGCGGGGTTGGCTTCTCACTGAGCACATCCTTTGTGAGTCACCGCCGGGGATCAGGTCTCCTCCCACCGGCAGGCGACGGGGCTTTTTGAAGTGTGTCCTCTCAGAAGCCTCTCAGAGTGCAGGGCAGCTCCCCGGCTCCTCACCTGGCTCAGGAGGGCCTCAGCATTCTGATGCAGCCTCTTTATCTCCTTTACTTTAGGCACAGCTTGATAAGGACTAGAAAACTATGAGTGTTCTGTCTTTAAAAAATAAAAAAAAAGACAAAGATGGGTGTGCATGGTAGAATAGTAGTATACACCTGTAATCCTAGCTGCAGAGGAGGCGTGGTTGGGAGGATGAGGGTCTGAGGTTGGCCTGGGCAGAGAGACTTGATACTGTGTGAAGAAATAACTAAAGCAAAAGAGGACTGGGGTGTGGCTGAAATGGTGCTTGCCTAGCAAGCATGAGGACCTAAGATTGAAGCCCAGCATGACACACACACACACACACACACACACACACACACACACACACACACACAGAAAAGGAGAAAAGTATTCATTCTTGCCCATCTCAACTGCCATTCTTCCTTTCTTCCTGGGGCCTGAGTCCCGTGGTATCATTGGCCCCGCCCTGGGAGAAGCAGGGGGCAGGGCCCAGGCCCGAGGCCCCACGGGCAGCCCGGCTGCCCTGTCTGGAGGGACCAAGCGACTGTGACCACGGCTGCCCATCAGCCTCAGCCGCAGCCGCTCGGTGTGGCAGCACTTGGGACGGGGGGACAGACAGTGGTGTCTCCCTCCCACTGGCAGGGCCGCAGCCCCTGGACGAGTCACCCCTGGGTCCCCGTCTGCTCAGCTGTGCGGGGGGCCTCACTGGCAGAGCCTGGTGACGGAGGTGAGCCCAGGGTCCACCGTGTGCTGGGCCCAAGTTCTGAACTTCAAGGAGAAAGGGCTCTGCTTGCAGGGAGGGGAAGAACCAGACCCCGCCCAGGCCCGTCACCGGCGAGGAAGGGAAGCAACGCCTAGCCAGCCGCGGGTGCCCCTGGGCCGGGCTCACAGGCGTGCGGCACCCCTTCCTTGCGGCTGCCCCCCACGGTTCCACACACACCCCCCCCCAGGCCGAGGCTTCCTGAAGACCCGCAGGGAAGGAACAGGCAGACACACCCAGCCCGAGGGGGCCGGGCCTCTCCGGCTTCGGAATGTGACAATTTATTTGGGGGTGGAAGAGGCTTCCACTCCCCTTTCCTGGCATCGATACAATATTGAGCAGCAGAACAAAACGTACAAGACAGAGTCATCAGCACAAACCCACCCTCCCCTGGCCCAGAGTCCCGCAGACCTGGAACAACACCAAACCCACACCCCAAACAGGCTGTCTTCCCCAGGGTGGGGCAGGGAGGAGGGGAAGCCCATAGCCTTGGAGGGAGGGCAACCCCCTGTCCCCCCCCCCCCAAACGGCCTTCTCCTGCCCTCCTCAACCCCCATCTTTAACCACGGGAGGCAAAGTTTAGCCAGCTGGGAGCTGGATGGTTGAACCACAGACAAAGGCAACAACGCTTCATTTAAAAACGCAAACGCGAGAGAGAATACACAGTGCCCCTCCCCCATATAGAGCTATAGACGTATATCTTATATATATAGAATTCATTCGTGCACAAGCCATTAGATGAGCTTTGCAAAAAATTAAAAAAATTATAAGATACATATTTCTCTAGGCCTTTTGTGTTTAAATTAAAAACCAACATAAAGAAGTCTGTACCTCCCATCCACCCGCCAGCAAGGGCAGGCAGAACACCCCACTTTTCTCTGACTGGCCTCCCTGCAGAACTCTAAGGTGCCCCCCCTCCCGCCCCCTCGCCCGCCTAGCTGATGCGCTGCATACAGCAGGCGCTCACTGCTGAATGGGGGCTCCCCTGCCCCTCGCAGGCTCCCTGCTTCTGCATCTGGGTGACTGTTAGCAAGGGGAAGAGGCAGGGAGCCCCACTCCTGGACCACGAGCCCCTAATTCTGAGTTGAAAGGAGGTGCAGAGGAAAAACCCAAACCCTTCAACTTCTTCCTTTTTCTTTCTTTTTTTTTTTAAAAAAAAGAAAAGTGATTCCTCGAGCCATGCAAGCCCCGGGGAGGCTGTCCTGGCGGGCGCCTGGGGCTGGAGAGCCGCAACGGGCCAGGCAGGGCCCTGCTGTCCAGCACGGGCGAAGTGCAAACCAAAACAAAAACCTAGAAAAGTGAGGAAATGGGGTGCCTTCTCTCGGGCCCCAGGGGCAGAAGGGCTGTCAGTGAGCCCCTCTAGAATAGAGGCCCAGGCCCGCCGGCCCGGTCTTCCTGGCCCTGGTCTCACAGCCCAGATGGGGAGGTCCTTGCCATGTCCCCTCCTCCTACGGAGTCTGGGGACCCAGCACTGTGGAGCACCAGCGTGGAGCACCAGAGGGCCTCGTGCCAAGGCCTGGCTGCCCGGCATACCCCTTTCACAGAGGGGCAGACTGAGGTCAGAAAGGGCAAGAAGACAAGAACAGGCCCAGGTTCCATCTGCAGCCAGAGACACCTGGGTAGGGAGTGCTCCGTGGAAACGCGATCAAAGCCCACCCCGTAGCAAGCCGGGGGTGTTCTCTCACATACAAAAATAAAGCAAACCAGATTGCAACTTCTGCTTGGTAATTAGGCAAATAGAAAAGCAGCAAGGGGCGGGCAATCCCTACAAGTGTGCATGGGGGTGGGGGTCAAGGGGGGGTGAGTGGACTGGCTCTGGGTCCCCAGGGGAGCTGGGCACACGTGACTTGGGGTACAGTGGTCCAGGGCAGCAACTCAGCTGTGAAAGGCTTTCTCTCCTCCCCAGCTACCCCAGTCAGCTACCACCTAAGAAACTCCCATGGCCCACCGCGTCCCCCTCAAGCCCCAGTCCCTTCCCCAGCCAGGTAAACACAGGAGTGTCAAGGTCTTTGGGGGGAGGAGGCATGGGGGCAGGAAGATGCAACTATGAGCGATGGTAGTAGGCCCCACAGGTTGGCAAAGGGATGGAGGTGAGCAAGAAAGCCAACTCTCCTCACCAACCTTCTTGGAGACTCCCCACAATGGAGCCCCAAGTCTCAGCTCCATTTGCCCTAGCTTCCCCTAGTCCTTTGGGCCTGGCAGTTGGCCTTCCCTTTGTACAAGGACTGGAGAGGAAGGCAAGGAAGGCTCAGCCCACCCGGAGCCCAGGGGGCAGAGAGTAGCCAGCGCCCCATTGTCTCCCGGGAGCCTCCATTCCTGGGCCTCCCCAGTCAGACCCAGAACTGCACCCCATCCCTCAACTTTGCCAACCCCCCCCCCACCGCCCTACCTGTGCAATCACAGCGTTACTAGGTTCTCTTTAAATATCTCTCTCCCCCACCCCATTCCCTTAGGAATATTTTTTTTCTATTTTTTCCTCTTTTGTTTTTTTTTTTGTATTGTTTTTTTCTGTTTTTTTCTTTTTTGCAAAACTAATTCTTTCACTTTCCTGTCATAAAATCACCTGTGAAAACACAATTTCTTTACAAAAAAAGTCACAAATGACACAGACTCTCAGGAAAACACATTTCTATGGTCTCTGCAAACACCTGTAACTGGCACCAGGCGGAGTACACCTGGGAGGGGCGGGAGGAATCACCTCCGTGGGCAGAGGAGAAACACCAGCCCTTATTTTGGGGAAAAGCCAATTGGCACTTGGACGGTCTCGGAGCTAACACAAAGGGTAGGATGGGGGGGGGGTGTCTCAGGAGTGTCACCCTCAAAACTCTGTGGGGGCCCTGTTGTATACTTAGGCTGAGCCCCTGGCATGGGGGGGCTGAGCAAAGCCCTCCCCTAAGGACCACGGCGCTGTCAATCATCTGCACCGTTCCCTTTCACCTCCCACCTGCCTTTCCAGAGCATGCTTCTGGGCAGTGTACCAATGGCCACGAACACTGGACGCTAGCTCAAGTCACACGCAGGACTGTGTATCTTGGTCCTGCCCTAGGGAGATGGCCTCGCCCTCCTGGGCCAGGCCCACAGCCAGGCTTTGGTCTCTGCTGCTGACATGACTGCCTCCGGAGCTGCCCAGGGCAGAGGGCCTCCCACTGCCTCAAGCCCCAGCCGTCAGGAGAAGCAGTGGGAGGGGCGAGAGGCTTCCTCCCTCCTCCCCCAGACTCAGAAAGGAAGTGGGGGGGGGGGGGCTGGAGCAGAGCTCCGGGTCTACTCCTGTCCCCACACGTCACATCAGCAGTGAAGGCCTGGCTACTGGGCTGACCACCCCGAGGAGAGGGGTCCCAGGGCTCAGTGCCCCCAGGACCCCTGGGCTAGGAGGAAGGCCTGGACCCTATGGAGCTGGGCTGGGAGGGGGAGGGAGGGCCAGGCCAGGCCTTGATGAGCCTCTAGCCGCCCTAATCTGAGCCATGGAAAAGCGGGGACCCAGCCTCCAATGCACATGCGAAGCCACGTAAAAGCACGCCAAGAGCTGCGTTTCCACGGCAGGCTCCCGTAGCACCTTAGGCGGAGCCCAGCCCGCCTCTCTCACCTTCAAGAGGGGCTTCCGAAAGACAGGAGGAGGGGGCCTGCTTGGGCCTGGTCCAGAAGCAGGCAACCAGAAAGTGGGCCTGGGGCCTGGCTGGTGTGGAGGGAGGGGCCATGCGGCCTGAGCCTGCGCTCTCTGGGGCACTGCCATGCACCGGAAAGCCGTGCTGGGGCTGCCCAGTGCCCGAGGGGCCCGCGGTCCCCACCGAGCCCGGAGCTGCTGGGTTAGCACCGAGGTCAGACGCTGTACAAGAGAGCAAGAAGCAAGCTAGGGAAGAGATGGGGTGGGAGGTGGGCAGGTGACCCCCAGCTTCTGGGGTCCCACTGTGCACAGGCAGGGACGCTGCCTGAGACAAGAGGGAGCACTTTCAGGGAATGTGCCCCACCCCTGCCCTCGCCCAGTCCGGGACTGCCCAGCCCCCGGGGGAGAGGGGGCCACCTGCCCATCCCATCCCATCCCAGGGCCAGCCCCAGCCATCTGAGACAAGCAAAGCACAGGCAGACAGGTGGGAGGGTGGGGCGGGGCGCCCCCCTCCTGGGAGGGCCCGGCCCCCCCTCACTTGCTCACCCCGCTGCTGCCCGCCCCCCCTGCAGCGCCCGTAACCCCGGCCGCCACCTTCTCAAAATCCTCGGGGTTGCAGAACTCCTTGATGGTGACTGTCAGGAGGTTGCTGGTGACGTCGGTGACAACCACGTTGGAGCAGGGTGACATCTCGGGGCGCCAGTCCCCGGCCTCGGGCTCGGAGGTGGCGCCGGCGGCGGCGGCGTCGGGGGCTGGGGTCGGGGCCCGGCCCGCGTCGGGAGGCGCCCGCCGGCCCGGGGCCTCGGGCGGGACGGACAGGTCCAGCACCTCGGGCTCCCGCCAGGCCTGGCTGCTGGCGGGGCTCAGGGTCTCGGGGAGCAGCTTGGGGGGCGCGTCGTCGGGGTCGGGGGGCAGCGGCGCGGGGGAGGGGCAGCCGGAGGAGGCGGAGCTGCGGGCGTCGTAGGGCGGCGGCGCGGGCAGGGCGGGCGCGGGCAGGCGCAGCCCCGGGCCGGCCTCGGCCTTGCCCGCGGGCGCGGGCGCGGACAGGGCGGCGGGCGGGGGCTTGTACAGGGCGAAGGCGCCGAACTTCATGTGGCGGATCTGGGTGCGGAGGATGCTCTCGCTGAACTTCTTGCTCTTGCCGATGACGCGGTTGCGGGAGGGCACCGTGGGACGGGCCAGCGCGCCCGCGCCCCCCGCGCCGCCGCCGCCGCCCCCCGCCGGGCCCTTGTCGATCACCTTCAGGTTGAGGATGACGCGGCTGCGCTTGGGCTCGCGGGGCTTCACCTTGCGGTTGATGATGCGCACGGTCTCGGAGAAGGGCGAGATCGGGGGCCGCAGGCCCGGGCTGCCCCCCTGCGGGTCCGGGCGCGGCAGCGGCCGGCGGGACATGCGGTGGCAGCGGCGGATGTCCTTCTTGAGCCGGTGCACGGCGGCGCTCGAGTGCAGCTTGGGCGAGGAGGCGCTGGCGCTCGGCTTGACAGAGAAATGCACATCACTGATGCGGAGGGCCTCGGCCTGGGCCCGGGCCTGCGGGCAGAGGGGCGTGGTGGGACCTCCGGGCACCCCTGCGCCAGCCAGGCCTCGGCTTCCAGACGGTTCTTGGTGGGACCAGTGAAAGGCGGGCGCCACTCACGGAAGGAACCGGGCTCGGGGAGGCCACGTGACCTCGCTCCTCTCCACCTCTGCTAGCTAGGGACGGGTTCCTTGGGGACAGGGGCAGCTCCAGGGCTGGCCTGGCCACCCGAGGACATCTGCCGGGACCCTACACCCAGAGGGCAGCCCCTGCTCTGCCTCCCCTCAGTGGAAGCCCTCAGCCCAGCAGTCCTCTGGGATGGGGTGGGGTGGGGGCCTCTGCTCTGGACGCCCAGCTCTATCCATCTACTTGCAGTGTCCGGGGTGCCCCCATGCTCTCCTGGCTCTGAACTGGCCAACCTCCAGCTCTAACCTGCCTCCCCAAAGGACAGTCATCTCTCTACAGGGCCTCCTCCCCTGGGCCCATCCTCCATCTCTGGGCCTCTGTCCTCACACTCCTGGCTCAGTTTCACCTGTCTGCCCAAGTTGTTGCCAATGGATTCCAAAACCTGCACCTTGGAACTTGGGCTAGAATCCAACCTGGTTAGATAGGACTGGCAGGGACAAGTCTATAGGTGGCGCCTGCCATTCTCCACTCTGCCAGGATGGCCTGGGGACAGGATCACGGGGCAGAGATCTGTGACAGCCAGAGCCCAGCTGTCTTTGCAGCCGTGGGTTCTCTCCAAAGCCCCAGCTCAGCCACTACCTTCTGACACCTGGGATGTGACGGGGCCCTAAGGAGACCCCAGCCAACCCATCCCTTCTAGATGAGGCACGGAGGGCAAGGGACTCTGAAGGACATACACACTGTCCTCCATGGCCAGCTGCTCGTTGGACCTGCGCGTGAACATGCAGCCCTCCATGAGTACCCTGTGTCCTCACGGAGGGACACAGGCAGGAGAAGTGACAGGGACAGTAGCAGGGAATACAGGGGCCTAACCCCAGGCATGGAGGGCAGTGCCAAGGCCAGCCCAGATGCAGCACTGGGCTCGGGTCCCCACTCAGTGCCCAGTGGCCAGGCTGTCCCAGAGGCAGGGTCTACAAAGGCAAGGGGGACCGAGGGTGGAGGCTGTGGCGGTGTGAGGACTGCCATGGTAGGGGACTGAGCCTGAGGGTTAGGTGGCAGACAGTGAGGGCGGAGAGCAAGGACACATTCCTACAGTCAGTTAGAATCCGGAAGTGGAATCTGCATGGGGGGGAGGGGTCTACCCATCTTCCATCTGCCAACATCCAGGAGGCGGCCCCTATACCACCTCAGACAAGATGAGGATGTTCGGCCACAGCCCCCCAGTGGCTGTACCTGCTGACTGAGGATGTCTTTGGCACGTGGCCCTCACGCTCCCTGGGAGAAAAACACCGAATGCCACCTGGTCCTTCCCACCCAGGCTAGGGCGTCCTGAGGCTGCTTTGTCAACAACCCACTGGCCACTAGGTGGCAGCACACAAGCCAAGGCTGCCAGTTCCCAGGGAGACCCGGGGCCTGGGCTCCTCCTCCCTTCCCAGACTGAGGCAGGGGAAAGCAGGGGTTTTCTTTAGCCTGGCAAGCTGGGTTGTGGTACTGCAGGTCCCCCCCTCCCCACCCCGCGTAAGGGCAAGTGCTTAGCGCATGCGCAGATGAGCTCGTTCAAGCTGCACTTATCTATGAGTGTGGGGCTCCTGAGCAATCTGCTAACGTGTACTTCACAAACTTCCTGTGAGAAGTATTATGATTCCTATTGCTTCTATAATCTACAATACATATTTTCCCCCAGGTTGAGATTTCCTTGAAGGTAAGACCTGGGTCTGTCTGGTGAGTGTAACTGCAAGCCAAAACATTGATTGTGCTCTGGTGGGTTGACAGGTAGGTGGTACCTAAACTGCTGGGGACTCTGTGACTATGGGAAAGTTATTTGACCTCTCTGGTCTCTTCTTTCAGGCATTAAGAGGGGGCTAACAGGTTCTCCCTCTCAGGTTTCCATTCCCTTCTGATGAGTTCCCCGCAGAAAATACTGAGTACAATTTGCTAGCCTGCCATCGGCTCTCTGAAACACAGCACAGCAGATTTCGGCCAGGCTGTCTCTGCAGCCCTTTACAAATAAATAGCCCTGCTGCTGAGTGCCAGTGGCTCATGCCTATCATCCTAGCAACTCAGGAGGCTGAGATCTGAGGATCATGGCTGAAAGCTAGCCCAGGCAGGAAAGTCCATGAGACTCTTATTTCCAATTAACCACCGGCAAACCACAAGTGGCAGGCACTATGGCTCAAAATGGTAGAGCACTAACTTTGAGCATCAAAGCTCAGGGACAGCACCCAGGCCGAGTTCAAGCCCTACAACTGACACACAAAAAAAGCTATCACTTCTGTGCTACCTCTCCTGAGGTCTACATCGAAGTGCTACCATCCAGCCCAACCCATCAACTCTGTGGCCTTTACATTCCTTGTGTTTCCATCTTCTCTTATCCTGACAAGTATTCCCCCCAACCAGGAAGCTGGGTGGCAGGACCTCGGGCAAGTCACTTTCCCTCTCTGGGATGTTTGATTGCTTCCCTTTGTGCAATGGAGCTAATACTCCTCACTTCTTGGGACTGCTGAGAGAATCAAGGGAGATAATCCTTGCTCAGCGCTGTTGGCTCCTAGGCAGCTCAGGAACTAAACTTATAGGCAGGCGTTTTTTTTCTGAAACAGGGCCATGGCCGGCCTGGCCGCCAGAGGGCGCACCAGCTGTGCTTGCGAGGCTGTCACCACCACCGCCCGCCCACCGGCCATCCAGCTGCTCCGCCTACCCCTCCCGACAGGCAGGCTTCAGGGTTACCCCAAAGAGGAGGCATCACGGTTGTCCACGGGTGGGGTGGGGTGGGGGCAGGAGGAGGGTTCTAGGAAGGCGGAATTCTGGAAAACATCCTCCCCCCATTTCTGCTTTAAGACCCAAAGCAAACCCTTACACATACACAGTTCTTCGGCGGGGCAGGAGGTGGAGGGGCTGGAGAGGCCCACCCCGCACTGGGCTGGGAGCCCTTTGCAGGAACGGGGACTCTCGGGTGAGGTTCTGCATTCTGCAGTCTTTTCTCCACAAGAGTCCTCCCTATCTTTCTGGTGCCAGATGCCACAAAACCACGAGCTGTCCGGTCGGGAGGGGCTCTGAGACCTCTCTGGCCTTTGGGGAGACTTGAGGTGACTCGGTGTGTCCCACCTGCAGCCTTGCATAGGGTGGACTCCTTGGGCTCTCTTGCCCTCCTTTTCCCCACAGGCTATTCTTTTTTTTTTTTTCCACCAAATTAAATAAATACCCGAACCCCCAAGATGGCTTCCTCTGGAAATTCTTCCCTCCCTTTGCCAAGAAAAACAAGGCTACGCTTCACCACGTCTGGCATCCTTATTAGAGTCCGCAGAAATGGGAGGAGCTGGGGGTAAACTGAGGCTCAGGACCCTGAACTCGGAGGCCCGGCCTAGGGGTTAACACTCAGGTTGACGCGATTCAAGATTAAATTCAGATTGGGCCTTTGGGTGAGGTGTGGAATGCAGAATTCCTCCCCGAGACAGGAGTTGCGCAGCAGGGCGGGCGCCGGTGGCCCTAGTGTCTCCCTGCAGGGCGCCCACCCAGTCTCTGCCCCGGGCTCCAACTTGGGGCATCCCCCTGAGTGCCTACAGCTGGGACGGGGTGGGGGAGGTGAGTGGTCTCCCGGGCATCAGCAGCCCCCCTGCGACCTCTTCCCGTGCCCCCCCCCCGTACACACACCTGCTCCACCCACCCAGTTTCATCGCCGGGGGATGAGTGATTCCCCTCGCCCAGGGCCCCCCTCGCTGGAGCGAGCCGCGCGTGTGCGGCCTGGGGCCGGCCGGGCTGGGGGGGGGGGGGGCTCACACCCACCGCCTCTCCCAGCCCGGCCGAGGCCGCGGGGTCGGTCCCTCCCTTCCAGGCCCAGGCCCCCCCCCCCCCCCCGCGCGGCGCCGGGCCCGGGGGCCCGCGATGGGGCTGGCTGGGGCTGGGCCAGGTTACCTTCAGGAGGAAAGTTTTGGGCTTGGGTCCCCTCTTCTTGGGCCCGTACAGCTCACGTTCCCGCTCCCTGCATCGGAGAGACGCCGGGGGTTAGGGGGCGCGGGCCGGGCGCGGGTCCGGGGGACGGGGGTGGGGGGGGGGAGACCCCCGTCCCGGGCGGGCCTGGCCCGGGCTCGCGCGGCCCCGCGGGGCGGCGCGGGGGGAGGGGGAGCGGGAGGGGGAGGAGGGGGGGCGGGGGGGCACTCACTTCTGCTCGAAGGCCGCGATGAGCCGCGCGTCCAGAATGTTCTCCTCGGGCTCCCAGGTGCTGTACCTGCCGGGTCCCCGTGCAGAGGGCAGCGTGAGACCGGGCGGCAGCCCCGCGCCCCCCGCCCGGGCGCCCCCCCGGGCCCCACACTCACTTGATCGCCCACCCCTTCCACTTCACCAGGTACTCGATGCGTCCCTGGAAGACAGAAAGTGAGGGCGAGGGAGGAGGCGGTGGGGAGGATGCGGGGACCCGCGGGGAGGGGGGGGTGGCCGGCGGGGCCGCCCCGCGGCGCGGACCCCCGGGGTGAGGAGAGGGGGTCGGGTGGCGGGGCGGGGGGAAGGAGGACACCCGGGCCCGGCCTCCGCGAGCCCAGGCCCGCCCGGAGCGGAGGCTCACCTTGCGGACCCGCCGCTTGATGATGGACTCGGCCGCGAAGACCCGCTCGCCCACGGCAGACAGCTCCATCTTGTTCGGCGGCACCCACAGCCCATAATACTCCCGGCTCCCGCGGCCGGTGCTGCACCGCTCGCGCACGCGCCGTCAGCGCTCAGGCCCCCGGCGGGCGGGCGGGCGGGCGGGCGCGGTGGGGGCGCGCGCGCGCGCGCGCGCTCGCTCCAGCTGTGGGCCGTCACGTGACCCGGCCGGCCAGCGCGCCGTTGCCAGGGACCTCCCCCTCCCCCGGGGGCGGTTGCTAGGGAAGGGGAGCGCGCGCTGGCTCTTAAAGGGGCCGCTCCCGGCGGCGGGCCGCAGGACTGGGGGCGGGAGTCCTGGGCGCGGTGGATGCCTGGCTGGTGCCCAGCTGGGTGAGACGCAGTGCAGCGGTACCCGGCCTTCCTTCATCTTCCGGCTCCCCCCGTTCCCCCGGTCGCTGCCCCCCTCTCCCCTCCTGCGGACCACCCCCCCCAATCCCCGGCCAGGTCGCGTCGGGTCCCGGATGGAGAAGTGCCTCCGGCCCCCGGGTGTCTTGCAGTGGCTGCGCGTCCTCCTTTGCAACTCGTTTGCAAATAGTTAAATATGAGACAGCAGAAATGCAGGGGCCGCGGCCGTGCCCAGCCTGGCGGGACTCTCTTTAAATCACCACCGCCCCCTTCCCTTATCCATTATTTATGTCTCCGTGGGAGTTTGGTTTTGTAACCAGTTCATATGAGTTAAAACAAAAACGCCACCGCAGGCGCGGCGGTGCCGCGGGCCCGGGGCGCCGGGATGGGGGGGTGGGAGGGGGGAGCGGCGGGCTGGGCCCGCACCTGCCCGCGGCGGCCCGGTGGCCCGGTGGCCCGGCGGAGGCGCGCGGGGCCGCGGGCGGGGCGCCCGCCCCCCCCCCCCCAGGCTCGGGTCACCCCGGGGTGCGCTGGGGTCACCGCCGTGCTTCCCCGGGTGCCCGGGCTGGCCGCGCGCGTCCCGGGCCCGCCCTCCGCCGAGGCCTCCGCCATTGCTCCGGGGAGGCCGGACCCCGCTTTCCAGCTGGGGAGGGGCTGTGCTAGGATGGAGACAGGAAACCCTCCATTCCTTTTGTTTTGAAATAGCTTAAACTCGATTTTTCCACTACGCCAACAGTCTTGTTCTTTGTTAAAAAAAAAAAAAAGCAAATTAATAAAACATGCAGATAATAATAGCAAGCCACTCTCCGTCCTCTTGATAAAACCCTTGTTACCGTCTTCACAGTCTTCCAGCCCCTCAATTACTGAATGCTGAGACACACGCCTGTGTGAACCTATGCATGCTTATATACGTGACACATTGTGTACTTAATTTTTTAATAAGGTAGGCTCATATTATTTACGCTGCACCTCGGTTGCATTATTGAACATGAATACTGGCTTCTGAGCCATATTGCTAAGACCGGGAGGGGAGCGGTGGGGAGGGCCATCTCTCCCTCCCATTGTTTATTGAGAAAGATTTTTTTTATACTTCTCTGCTGCAGCCCTGATTTCTTTCGAGTCTCACATGGACCACATCATAATTCCAGCTTGTCATCCCTGCCGTGCCTGCAGATGTATTTATTACCTTAAGAGAAATCCCGAGAAAAATAGCTATTCACTGGCTGGCTGGAGCTGAGTTCTGGTATAAAGATGGAGAGCCTCCTTCCTGGAGGAGAGGATAGGGCTGGATGGGCAGGTGGATTATGCTGACATAATGATTACGCAGGTCTATGCAGGCCGGGAAGACAGATGAATGGATCCAGCTCGTATAGCCAGTCATCGTGCCTCATTTCTATGAACTCTAGGTACTCGGGAGGCTAAGGTCTGGAGGGTGGCAGTTCGGGGGCAAGCCAGGCTGAAGTGTCCTTGAGACGCCATCTCCAACTAACCGGCAGAAAGCACCAACTGAGCAAGAGCAAGAGCTGGGAGTGGCTCAAATCCCAAAGAGAAAACATTAAAAACAAACAACAAAAATGAACCATCTCGTGTTAAGCCTTCAGGAAACAAAAGATGACATTTAATGAGAAAGTTACCTACAACGTCACGTGTATTTGTTTCATGTGCTGCCATAACAAATTACCATGGCACCCAGTGGCTTCAGACAATATAGATTTATTATTATCTGATGACTCTGAAGGTCAGGAGTCCTCAGTCAGGGTCACGGAGCTGACGTGATGGCCCAGGGAGCCCCAGTTCCTTCCGGAGGCTCTCAAAGAGAACCTGTCTTCTAGAAGCTGCTACTATTCCTTGGCTGGTGACTTGTCACTCAGCTGTTCCTGCCATCACCTTACTTTCCACTGGCTGGCTGACCTTCCTCGAGCGGAAGGACCCTCGTGATTGTGTTGAGTCCAGTGACTGCTGGGCCCACAGCCTGAACTGAACCTGGAATTCGCTGGCTAGTGCTGGCTTGCTCCTGCGGGGGGGGGGGGGGGTCTCCCTAGCTTGCGTGTGGCTGGGTTTGCGCTTTCAAGAGACAAGACCCTCCCCCTAACCCCCCCCCCTTAGATTTTTATTTATTTATTTATTTATTTTGCCAGTCCTGGGGCTTGGACTCAGGGCCTGAGCACTGTCCCTGGCTTCTTTTTGCTCAAGGCAAGCACTCTACCACTTGAGCCACAGCGCCACTTCTGGCTTTTCCTGTCTATGTGGTGCTGAGGAATGGAACCCAGGGCTTCGTGCATGCTAGGCAAGCGCTCTACCACGAAGCCACATTCCCAGCCCCCTTAGATTTTTTTTTTTAAATGTCAACATAGTGGCTCACAAAATTTTGGAAAATGGTTAGGTCTGGGTTCACTCAAAAACTGTGTGTGTGTGTGTGTGTGTGTGTGTGTGTGTGTGTGTGTGCGCGCGCGCTGGTCCTGAGCCTTGAACTTGGGGCGTGGGCATGCTGTCCCTAAGCTATTTCACTTAAGGCTGATACTGTCACCCTGGAGCCACAGCTCCACTTCCAGTTTTCTGCTGGTTAATTGGAGAGAGAGGTCTCACGGACTTTCCTGCCAAGGTTGGCTTAGAACTGCCATCCTCAGAACTCAGCCTCCAGAGTAGCTGGGATCACAGACGGGAGCCCCTGGCGCTCAACCACTCTAAATAGCTGAGATATTTATTGACCTCTAGAAGCCAATCTTGAGGTAATGAGCCCTTGGAGAAGATCACTTCCATTTTATGAGGGGAAAAAAAGCCCCCCCCCCTCTCTCTGTCTCTCTCATACAGGCTATAGTTCCAATGTTTATTGCCATAAGTCGGGGGGGGGGGGGTCCTTCCCTGAATGAGTGGACTCCCAGGGAGCAGACACGCGCGCACTGTGTGTAAGTAAGCCTGTGCCCGTGGCACGGATTCCTAGCGTGACACACCCGTGTGCTCACTGGAAACACCAGAATGGGGCTGAGCGTGGGGCTTTCCTTCTGTCAGCCCAGCTATGCACGAGGCTGTGATCAGGAGGATTGCTTTGGGAGGCCAGCCTGGGCCATAAATAAGACCTCAGCTTAACCAACCAGAGGCTGTGGTGGCTCACATCTGTAATACTAGCTACAAATGGGGGGGGGGGCGGGGAGGGCCGTGTTAAAGGAAAAGAAAGACCAGCCGGATTTGAGCATGGAGGTTTTGACTGACCCCGGGTACGAGGAGTGACCAGGCCGCACTGCACCGCTATGGTTATGGCAACATCACCAGAGGGGACCACCCCCTTGGGACATCGTTCATCTCTAAAGCTACGGGTTCCTAGGTTTTTCCACAAGGGCACCTGTGAGTTTTGGGGGGGTCATTACCCTTGTGAGCTAACCAGTGAGTGATTTGTGGGACACGTGGATACGGACTGTTGTTGAAGGGTTTGGGGGTGGGGGGCGGTCAGAGCCAGCAAACACACGGTGGGTGTCTCCCTCTCTCCCTCCTTGCCCGCTGGGCTCTGGGAATGCAAAGCGGGGGGAGACACAAAGATGCTGGAGGCAGAGAGAGGCAGCCTTGCCCATGGGGGCCATCTGAGTTTAGAGTGCTGGGCCAGCCCGTGCCTCCGTGTGCCGCGCTTGTCACGCAAGGAAAGTCACTCCCGCCTTGTAGAACCCTGAGGCTCTCATCTCAGGTGACGAAATAAAAACCTCGGGCACATAGTGGGTCTGTTGCTGGAATTGAGGGTGTATGTATAAGCCTTAGGTCAGCTTATATCTCGAAAGAGTGATGCACACTTACACACACACACACACACACACACAGTACACATACACATACGTTTCGTTTTTAGCAGTACTGGGGATTTGAACTCAAGGCCTTGTATTTGCTCAGCAGGCTCTCCACACATTGAGTCATGCCCTTTCTTTTTCTTCTTCTTTCCTTTAGTTCTTTTTCAGATGGGTCTGGCTTTTTCTACCCGGGGTAAGCCTCAGACTGTGATCCTCCTACTATCCCCCTTCTTGGAGCTGGGGTTTTTCAGGAGGAACCTCATGAGGCCTCAAAGATTTCCTCCAGACGCCTCTGCCTTGCACACAACTTGAGCTCCTCGAATCCCACGAGAGAGCCACTGTTACTCCGTCTCACCGTGGAGAGTAGCGTCCAAGACCGTGTCCTGTTGGGACGGCGTGATGTGACGTGACAGGGCAGAGAACTGTGGATAAAAGAGCCACGAACTCCTGTCCCGGAGGCCGGGAGGCTGGGGTGGATGGGCCCCACGGACCGTGCAGAACGTGGAGCTGGGAGCTGCTGAGGAAAGGTGGCTATTTATAGACAGAGGGCAGTGGAACTGTTTGGAAATATGCCTGAATATGGTCGGCCCCGGGCAGGGGACCCAGCAAACACTACTTTGAGATGAGGGAAAGATAAGACTCCCAGACACTGACAGCCTGAGTCTTTCACACCCGGGACATTCCCTTCCTGGGGGCCACTGAGCCACCTGCCATTTTCTAACTAGTCCCTTGGAGGATCTGGGGTGCAAGAAGCCAGTGGGGCTGGGGTTGAGTGGACAGAGAGACTGGGGTCACCCGGGGGGGCAGGCCCGTGTGCAGGCTTGGGAGAGCTTGGGCCTTCTTCCAGCGTAGTGAAGAGGCTCTGGGGAGAAGGCAGAGGGAGCCCCAGGCATGGATGGGCAAAGTCTGCCCCCGCCGCTGGGTTCCAAGTGCCTGGTAGCTGCCAGACTCTCAGCTGGATGCTCACGTCTGCTGTAGCCAGGCCCGCCCTGGCTACCTGGGAAAGGGCTGCCCCTGGGAACTCTGGGCCAGGCCTCTTTGTCACAGAGAGGTGACCTGGAGTTGGGGGGAGGGGCAATCGACTCCCTCTATCTGCTAATTAGGGCAAATATTACGTTCCTGTGGGGAGACCCCCCCCCCAATACTATGGCAGCTTGCATTAGAGCTTCTCTTCCGTGCCAGTGTGGCTGGTGGAGGCTGGAGACACCGACCAAGGCGCAGGACACAGGGGAGTCGAGGCCACAGTGCGAGAACCGGCCTCAGGGCCACTGCAGTACCGCCCAGGGTGGCTTCTTCTGGCTTGTGTGGGCTCCTAACCCCAGGGGACCGCCTCCCTCTCCACAGAGACTGAAACAGACGCACAGAAACCACGCGCGTGCGTGCGTGTGCCTGTCAGCCAGTCCTGGGGCTTGAACTCAGGGCCCGGGCACTGTCCCTTGGCTTTTGCACTCAAGGCTGGCGCTCTACCAATTGAACCTCCACTCCACACCCCCTTTGTTGGTGGCAAATTGGAGGTAGGAACCTCCCCGAGATTTCCCAGGGTTGGCTTCCAACTACAATCCTCAGATCCCAGCCTCCTGAGTAGCTGGGATTAGAGGCATGAGCTTGTGCCCTCACTTCCTGTTTTGGGGGGAGGGCTGGGGGGATGCGGGGGGGGGGGGGGGATGCTTTCCTTTGGCTTCTCTCGGGGGCTGGGCATTGGCCGGCTGCTCCAGGTCAGTCCTGGAGCAGAGGCTGCTGGGAGGCCGGTGCCCTTGGGCGCCACCTGCAGGCCTGACAAGGATGGCACAGGGCCCCAGCATGGAGGACCCCAGTCACCTGAGTGGGGCTAGCCCTCCCCACCACGTGAGGGCCTCTTCAACCTCACCTTACCCTCTCACCTCCTTCTCAGGGCGAGGGGACCCTCTTGGGGTGCACATCAAAAGTGTGGAGGTTTCGTTCCAATGTGACAGTTCTGGGGCAGATGAAAAAAGAAAGGTGTCTGCCACTAAGTTAGGAAGGAACCTACTAGAGGATTCCGTGAGCATTGTCTCCCAAGCCAAGGCCAACAGGTAGGCCGGGGAGATGCTAGGTCCACGTCCTGTCTGCCACAGGGCCCAAGGCAGGGACTCCTCCCTACTCGAGTTCCCAGGGTGCCTTCCTCCGGACCAGCTGCTGCGGGGACTCTGCCAAGGGAACTGACGCCCACAGTCCTGTACTTACAGGTAAGGACAGGGGTGAAGGTTTTCTGAGAACGGCGGCGGGGGTGGGGGGTGGGGGGGAGACAGTGGGCCATGGAAACAACGTGGAACAGATTGCCATCAGTCTCCCAGCCTTTCCCGCCCCCGCTGGCTTCGAGCCATGGTCCTCAGATCTCAGCCTCCTGAGTAGCTGGCAGGCACTTCAGGAAGGAGCCTCCAGTGCCTGGCTTGACAGTAGCTTTTGTACACAGAAAAGAAATACTGGCAGATTTGCTTATGTTTTAAAAATTAATATTCAATTTAGCATGGTTAAACATAGAGGGAGTAAAAAAAAATCTAGTGCGTTGAGCTTTACATTTCAGTTTTAAAAACTTATTATTTTAATTATAGGTTTGGAAAACTCCAGCAATCACTTTTAAGGAGGCTTGGATTCATTTTTGGTCTCATTTACAAACTTAAACGGCTTTAACCAATTCGTATTGAATGATCCGTCACATATATTTGCTTAACTTCTCAAGTATAATTGGCTGATAAACCTTCTCAAACACTCAAGCATTTCTTACAAATCTAATGTATTGAGTTGGTAAATGTGGTGAACTTAAATACAGTACTATCAATTAAGGACAAAAAGCCAAATTTGGACCAATTACTGCATATTTAAAATTGGAATTGTGAAAATAAACATTCTAATTGGCTTCCCTTAAATATGATAGAATACAAACTACTGCATTTACATTAAAATGTGAACCCTACTTTCTGACCTTTTTGCATCTTGGTACTTAATTTAGATCCTCCTGGGGGGTTAAAAAGTACATAGGACAGCTGGATGCTGGTGGCTCATGCCTGTAATCCTAGCTGCTCAGGAGGCTGAGATCTGAGGATCAAAGGTCAAAGCCAGCCTGAGCAGGAGAGTCTATGAGACTCTTACCTCTAATGAACTGCTATCAAAAAGCCAGAAGTGGAGGGAGATGTGGCTCAAGTGGTAGAGGGCTAGACTTGAGGGGGGAAAAAGCTCTAGGACAATGCTCTGGCCCTCAGTGAAAGTCTCAGAACAGGCATTTAAAAAAAAGAAAAGTACTTATAACTAAGGAAACAAGTTGGAGCACATGTTGGAGATAGTCCTAAACCCTTTGATGCCAAGAATGATCTAAGAGCTGTAGGCCAAAGTCTTTCTGTGACCCTGACTGGCCATTAGCAAATGACAAGTCATTTATAAAGGATCTCGGGACTTGCCGGCATCTTGAAGCCCTCGGGACTCTTGTCCACACCCCTCCCTTACCGAATGCTAACCTCTGTGGTGGAAATCTGTTCCGTTCTACCTTAGTTCTGCATCCGTGATGGGATTTGGTATTTCTCCGAGTCTTACGGTGCAGGTACAGTGTGGGAGTCCCAGCTACTCGGGAGGCAAAGATCAGGAAGATCTCAGTGTGAGGCTATCCCAGGGGAAAAAGTTATCAAGGCCTTATCTGAATCAATAACTACACCTGTCTGTCTTCCTATCTGTCTGTCCAAGCATCCGTTCACATCTGTTTGTCTAGCTCCGTATCACTAAGTACAGATCTCCTTACCCCTTGAGCAGCCACAGAGCAGCGAGCCGCTGACCGGCTCTGCCTAAATTCATGTCCGCTGTGGTCAGGGATCGTTTATATGTTGCTTGGAGTTTTGAACTTACTCAGAGGCCTCGGTGAGAATCCTCAACCCCCTGTTCCTGCTCTTATGGCGTTATCTTCTTAGAAGGCACTCAGTGGGCAGGGTTCGGAACCGTCACAAACTTTTGGGGTGGGGTTACTGCGGCCCTCATCCCATCAATCTAGCCTTGGATGCTTTGGGGGCCGGGGTACTGGGGGTGGGGGGCTCCCCAGCTCTAGTCGGCCTTCTCACCCTCCCATCCTCCCAACCACAGGGCTCCGCCTCACACCCTAAATGAGGCTGTCCTCCCTGGGGGACCTGCGGGGTGGAGTCTCTGCTCTCCTCCCCTGGGGGAACTTTCTGGCTGCATTGCCCTGTCCGGGCCCTGAAAATGGTTTGGTGACAGCATCAATCACTGCACTGAGGAGGGGGCCCCGCCGCAGAGTGTATCCGGCGTGTGTGAAGCGTTGGGTTCCTGCTACATCCCAGCACCACAGCGAAGAGCAAGAAACATGAAGGCCTTTGCCTCGCTCCGCCCTCCGGCGTGTCTAGGCATGTTTCTCATCTCGAGAGGGGGAGGGGCCCTTCGTGACCGGAGAAGTAGGGGGTGAAGGGGTGGGGACAGCCACTCTAGGTGGGGCTGGAGAAGCACCAGAAAGAAAATGCAAGCCAGGCACCAGTGGCTCACCCCTATCATCCTAGCTACTCAGGAGGCTGAGGTCTGAGGATCAACGTACAAAGCCAGCCTGAGCAGGAAAGTCTGTGAGACTCTCATCTCCAACGAACCACCAAAAAGCTGGAAATGGAGCTGTGGCTCAAGCGGTAGAGCTTTAGCCTTGAGGATAAAAAGTGTAGGGACAGTGCCCAGACCCCTTAGTTCATGCACCAGGACAGGCACAAAAAAGAAGAAAGAAAATAAAAAAAGAGCTAAATACTCGGTAATGATTATTGTTCAAACTGAGGGTTCAAACAATAGAACTAACAAGTTTTATTGTTGCTCATTCATAGGCTATTTTGCACAAGTATTGGAGAGTATGCATTCATTTCATGTTCCCCTAGAACATTTGTGAAAAACGACCACACATTATACCACAAAGCAAAGTCTCAATATCATCCTTCTTCAAAGACAAATGGAAAAGTTAACACTCTCAGTTAACACTGAGAAACAATGAAACATACTGAAACTTGTGGCACATAGTTAAAACAATACTTCGGGGGAAACATATAGCCTTAGTTCCACACACTGGGAAGACTAAACTAGTCTTTAAGTCTACCAAAGAGCTGGTATCCGTCTCAAGGAGCTAGCAGGGAAAAGCTGGTCGCTGGGGGTGCATGCCTGTAATCCTAGCTAGTTAAGAGGCTGAGATCGGAGGATCTTGGTTCAAATCCAGCCCATGCAGAAATGTCTGTGAGCCTCTTATTTCCAACTTAACAGCAAAAGGCCACACATGGAGTGGGGTTTTAAGTGGTAGAGCACCAGCCTTCAGTACAAAAAAAGCCAAGCGAGAGTAGGAGGCCCTAAGGTTAAGCCCCATATGCAAGCGCACATGAAATCCCAACAAAACGTCAGCAAACAATAAAAATGACCAAAAAACAAAAACAAAAAGCCTGGAAAGGAAAGAAAGGCAATTGCTGTAGTCCAAATGGTTACCTCCTTAGACAAGGGTAGACAGTGACAGTCTAAGGTGACAGCAGAAGAATGGAAGAGCCTTCGGAGGTGGTCAGGTCGGGGGTGTGTGTGTGTGTGTGTCTAGAACCCTTGTAAAAGACACCTCAGTGCCCCCTTTCCCTTCCAGCAAGTGAGGACCCAGCTAAAAAGCACCATCTACAAACCAGAGAGCTACCCTTGCCAGCACTGAAGCCATTGGAGCCTTGAAGTTGAACTTGCAGCCTCAGAACTGTGAGAAATAAGCTTGTTATTCATAAGCCACCCCATTTATAGTATTTGTGTTGTGTGTGTGTGCATGTGCACTTGTGTGTGCGAGTGTTTATGAGTGTGTGTGTATTCCAGTACTGGGGCTTGAAGTCAGGGCCTTTTGCTCTCACTTGGCTATTTCACTCAAGGCTGGCGCTCTACCACTTAAGCCACAACTCCACTTCTGGCTTTTGGGTGGCTAACTGAAGATAAGTCTCAGGGACTCTTCTTCCCATGCTGGCTTTGAATCTTGATCCTCAGATCTCAGCCTCCTGAGTAGCTAAGATTATGGGTGTGAGTCACGAATACCTGGCCAGTTTATAGTATTTTATTATGGCAGCCCAGATAAAGGCATAAAAAAAAAGAATAGACATTAATTAAAGAAAAAACCCAAACCTATGGTAAAGTAGATCAACCAAGACAAATAGGCCTTTAAAAATAGAAGACCTGCCAGGCACTGGTGTCTCATGCCGGGACTCCTAGCTACTCAGGAGGCTGAGATCTGAGGATTATGAAAGCCAACCCGAGTCCATGAGACTCTTATCCCCAATTAACCCCCAGAAAACTGGAAGTGGCACTATGTCTCAAAGTTGTAGAGTGCTAGCCTTGAGCAAAATTGCTGAGAGACAGTGCCCAGAGCTGGAGTTCAGACCCCACAACCTACAAAAAATAAAAACAATGTTTAAAAATAAAAGAACTTGGGCTGGAGGCGTGGTTCGGTTGTAGAGTGCCTATCTAGCTAGCAAGTTAGGAGGCCCCAGATCAAACCCCAATACCACCAAGGGAAAGAAATTGATAAACTTCAGCTGAGATTTCTCAAGAGGAGGAAGCACAATTAATATGATACCAAGAATAAAAGCAGGATACCATAACTCCAGATGTTGTAGGCATCAATAAGACCATACGATACTGTCAACAGATTATAATTGAAATTATATGCTGAAAAAAATCCTAGAAAATATCACCTATTAGTATTGGCTCAAGAAGCTATAGAAAAGCTGAGTAGTTCTGTAAGCATGAAATACATTGAGTGAGGAGTAGTATGTCAGTCAAAGTCCGGTCAGGAAATAAAACCACACCAGTCATCTGGGCAGAGAATTTAACAGAGCACAGTGGGGCTCACACCTGTAACCTTAGCTACTCAGGGGACTGAGATCTGAGGATCACGGTTTGAAGTCAGGCCAGACAAGAAAGTCTGTGAGACTCTTATCTCCAGTGAACCATCAAAAACCTGGAAGCGGCAGGTCCTGAACTCTCTCCGCCGACCATGGCAGAGCTGGGTGAGGCAGACAAAGCGGAGCTGCAGCTCTTGGTGGTGGCCCAACAGCAGAAAGCACAGTTCACTGCACAGGTACATCACTTCATGGAGCTATGTTGGGATAAAAGTGTGGAAAAGCCAGGGAATCGCCTAGACTCTCACACTGAAAACTATCTCTCTAGCTGTGTGGACCGTTTCATTGACACAACTCTTGCCATCACCAATCGGTTTGCCCAGATGGTACTGAAAGGACAGTAGACCGTCTCCTCAGAGAATGACAGAAGCAGCAAAGGACTTGCTATTAAGCAAGGGTCATTGGGGGAGACTGTCAACCCATTGTCAAGATAGCATCAACTGATGCTAACAGAACAAATGTTTAGAATGTGAATTTTATTTGGAATTCACACATTCCAGGTTATATTACATCAGTCAGTCAATAAATGTGAATGCTCTAAAAAAAAAAAAAAAAAAAAAAACCCACCTGGAAGTGGAACTGTGGCTCAAGTGGTAGAGAGAAAAAGCTACGGAACAGTGCCCAGGCCTTGAATGCTGTACTTTGGGGGGCTGGGGCAGGGGAAGCATTAACCTAGAGATGAAGTAGAAAGCCCTAAAGGGAGCTATAAGATCTGGATGTAGGAAACCCAAAACCCAGCTCCCACTCCCAGGGCTGCTGGGAGTATAAATAAGCCAGGATTGAAGGCTGGAACCAGTTTCTTGGGAGAGGAGGCCTCCCCGGGAGCGTCCACATGTGACCCAGTGGCTGCCACAGGGTGACCTGCCACTTCCCATCAGGTGAGAAGCTCAGCCAATACCGGGCAAAGCAGAGCCCACAGGAACGCTGGAGGCAAGATCACAGTGGCCGTCCCTCCTTCTTCCTCCCAGCCTGCCTGGTCTCTCACTTGCTCTGAGCTGGAGTCTTTCATGGAAACAGGCGAGAAAGCTCAAATGTGATGTGCAGTAGTCCCCTCTCCAGCAGATAGGATGGTGTGTGTGTGTGTGTGTGTGTGTGTGTGTGTGTGTGTGTGTGTGTGTGTGTGCAGCCATTGCACCTAGCTTTAGTTAGGGTGATAACTACTCCTGCCGCCCTTCCTGAGCACCATGAGAACACGGTGTTACCAAACATGGAAAGCTAACTTCCAATAAAGTAGCATCAGGAAGCGGGAGAGAGAGAAGAAAAGACACACCAAGATAGCAAAGAAGAAAATGCCCACATGGCTCCAGGCTTGGCTTCTCTAACTGGGCACTGGGACTGGGACTTGACTGGGACTTGAACTCAGCGCCTCAAGCTTTCTCTTGGCCTTCTCCCTCAAGGCTGGTGCTGTACCACTTGAGCTAGGCCTCCACTTCTGGCTTTTTTGCTGGCTAATTGGAGGTCAGAGCCTCTTGGATTTGTCTGCCCCGCCCACTTGGCTTTGAACCACCATCCTCAGATCTCAGCCTCCTGCGTAGCTAGGCTTACAGGTGTGAGCCCCTTCTCCTCACATTGGTTTCTGACTAGGAACCCCAGCTGCCTGCGGTGTGGCCGGACTCCCTCTTTTCTGCTCTGTCTGCCTGGAAGCCTAGACAGATCTCTCTAGAGACCATGTGACTCAGGCGGAATCTGGGATGGCAAGGTAGGTTCAGAGGCACAAACAGAAGGGACGAGGCTTGAGAGAGAAGGAGGAAACACAATGGCCCCGACGTAGCCATGCTCCTGGCCTTGCGTGACCAGCGAGGGGAAGGGGTCCCAGCCAGGGGGAGCTTTGTCATTGGAAGGCATGGATGGCTGCGCTGGAGAAGCAGGGTCTCGAGGGGGTGGGGAGGAGGGCCGGTCCCCCACTGCCCTGACTCCCACCCTCCTCCCGGGCCATGCCTCCCCCACCCGCTGCGCTGGGGGGCCGCTGGCTGGCATTAGGGGGCTGAGCGCATCAGAGCACCCTGTGGCTTGGTTTAGCAATCCCTCTTGGGCTACATCTTCCTGCTCTAGTCCTTTCACCCTCACTCACGCCAGAAGCCAGTGGCTGCGACTCCCCTTTCTCCACCGGCGGCCCAAGACAGCAGGGTCCCCCGGTCTTTTAGGGACACACTGCCCTTGTCGGCCCTGGGGCTGCTCGAACTCACCACCGTCTGTTTGGGTGTGAGACACTTTTGCAGTGCTGTTCATGGTCCTGAAGCCCAACTGCCCTTCTCCCTGGGGGCTGTGGGGATGGCGGGGCACCCCACTCTGGGGTGGGGTGGGGGAGGGAGAGACAGAGAGGAAGAGGGAGCTGGAAAATCCTGCCACCCAGATGTTGCCAGGGGGAAGAAGATGGGACTGTACTGGGTGGGCATGTGCAAAGATGACTGGCCGTTAGCTCCACGTCACCATCTCCCTCTGGGGAGAGTTCGTGGAAGGGGACACCACGGGGAGTTCCTGGACTTCAGACTCCGTGCTGGACTCTCCGGCGTCTCCCCGGGGCCTGTGGTTCGGTGGTCGGTGTCTGTTGCTTGAACTGATGGGATGTTGAGTGGACAAGGAAGATCCTGAGCTGGATTCCTGGAGTTTGCTTTGAGGAGGGTAGAGAGGCCAACAAGCGAGGTCCAACTCCATCTCAGGAGTTTGCCATTCGCTTCTTGCGCCGAGTCCTGGCCACAAGGGAGGCCACGGGTGATGGAACTCTGCCTTGTTCTCATAGCTCAAAGATGGCTCCCACGGCTCAGGGGGGCCACTGACCACCCTTCCTGGGGTGGGGTGGGGGTGGGGGTGGGGGGCTTCCTGAAATTCTCCAGCCCAGTCTGCAGCCCAGAATCTTCATCTAGATGTTAACATTCCACTTCCTCACCCCTCCCCAGGTGACAGGCACCGGAGTGCCTCCAAGCAGATGGGGCAGGGAACTTAAACCATAGGTTCCCGCACCTGCCGGACTGCTACCCGAAACTCAAGCTACCCGCGAGCCTGCCCCCTGCCCACGACCCTGCTTATGCCCCTCCATTCCTGCCGCCACGACACCATGCCCCGCGTCTCCTGTCTCCCCTCGGGTCACGGTGGCGTCCCTCTTCAACGCGCCATTAAAGCTGATCCAGTACTGACAAGAAAAATAAGTCAGGCTCCTAGACGTGTGACCCCACCGTGAGCAATACCACTCCCCCGCCCCGGGACGGTGAGCTGAGGGCCAAGTTCCCAGCCCCCCCAGGCCACCACAACATCTGTGCTCCCCTAGATATGGAACCTTGCTCCTGTGCCAGGGCACCGTCAGGGCGAGCACACACCCTGGGGACCCTCTGGAGGTCGTGGCAAGGTGAGAAGCTGGATCAAGAGATGGTAGCCGTTCCCGACGAGAGAGTGGAGCCAGGAGCTTGCGCGGAAGGGCTCTCCCCTTTCCCCCAAGCCGCGGGCCTCATTCACAGTCCCGTTTCGGATAGCACAGGTAATGAACGGCTTCCAACCAAGATATCACCTGAGGAAAAGCCAATAAAGACAGACGGGCCCTGGCAGGGACCCAAGCGGCAGCTCAGGTGCCCCGCTTCGGGGCCACAGGCCGGTGATTTCCTTCAGCTGAGGCGTGAGTCAGCTTGGCAGCCGCCCAGACACCCATCGGGATGGAGAGGAGCAGCCAGCGTGCACGTCGAGGGCGTTCTCCAAAGGAGGGGGCCGAGCTTGGCGCCGGGGGTCACGCCCTAATCCTAGCTGCTCGGGAGGCTGAGGTCTGAGGATCGCGGTTCCGAGCCAGCCTGGGCAGGAAAGTCCCTAACGCTCTCATCTCCAATTAACCTCCAGAAAACCACAAGTGGAGCTATGGCTCAAGGCGTAGAGTGTTATGCTAGTCTTGAGCTGAAACTCTCAGGGAAAGTGCCCAGACCCTGAGTTCAAGTCCCATGACTCACACACACACACACACACACACACACAGGCTGGGGATGTGGCTTAGTGGTAGAGTGCTCACCTAGCATGCATGAAGCCCTGGGTTCGATTCCTCAGCACCACATAAATACAAAAAGCCCGAAGTGGCGCTGTGGCTCAGGAAGTAGAGTGCTAGCCTTGAGAAAAAAAAAAAAAAAACATAAAAAGAAAGAAAGAAAGAAAAAAGAAGCCAAGGACAGTGCTCAGGCCCTGAGTACCAAACCCCAACACTGGCAAAAAAAAAAAAAAAAAAGTAGGAACACTAAATATTTCCTGAGCCATTGTCCCTGTACTTCACTACAGTGGTCAGTGATTTGTGGGCCTCTGGCATACTCACAAATTGATTTGTAATTTAAAAGAAGTCGAGGACCAGTGGCTCACGCCTGTAATGTTAGCTAATTGGAAAGCTGAGATCTGAGGATCCTGATTCAAAGCCAGCTCAGGCAGGAAAGTTCATGAGACTTATCTCCAAGTAACCGGCAAAAAGCTGGAGATGGAGGTGCGACTCAAATGGTAGAGCCACTTAAGCAGAAAAAGCTGAGCAAGAAAATGAGGCCTGGAGTTCATGTCCCAGTACCAGCACAAAAAGGAGCCGCAATGATTTTAAACTAACAGGTGAAACAGCCATGCTCCTTGGGAGGCTGAAGTAGGAGAATTGTACATTCAAACAATAATCTCTAAGTGAGCCACACGGAGAGAACCTGTCTTCAACAAAAGGAACAAAGATGAGAAAAAGAAATAAAATACGGGATAGCATTTTAAACATTGGTAATTGTTTTGTTTCAATGAGATGGCCTTCCTTCCCTTCCTTCCTTCCTTCCTTCCTTCCTTCCTTCCTTCCTTCCTTCCTTCCTCCTTCCTTCCTTCCTCCCTTCCTCCCTCCCTCCCTCCCTCCCTCCCTCCCTCCCTCCCATAGGGCAGGGATGGGCAATTAGTGAATCCCCCCCCTTGGCATCACTGTGATTGGCTCAGAAGTGGACACATGACCACAATGTTTGTCCAATCAGTGTGAAGCTCAGTTTTCCTTCCCCCCCTCCCTTCCCCTGGGAATTGTGGGAGCAGCTTTGGTCCAGATGATGGGGAGGGGTGGGCTGCGAGGTTTGTCCCTGCCAGAACCGTTTTTTTTTTTTTTTTCCCTCCCCCAAGCCAGGCTTAACTGAAAAGAAGCCAACACAAAGAGGACAGAGCCAAGACACCTGCAGCTTTGAGAGCCAGAGCCCTGACATCACCCATGCCTTAATTAGTTCCATGTATGGGTGAATCCACCGCGTTGGGTTTCTCACCCCTGCCTGACCCGCGCCTTACCTGTTTTGCCTGCACCATGCTGAACAAATAGGCAGTGGAACTTGGCCCGGATTACATGATGTTCTTCTTCCTCTTCTTCTTCTTCTTTAATGATTACTTTCTTGAACCGTGAAGCCAGGTCCAGATGTGGACTATGAACTCTGTTCTGCGAATCCAGCTGCGGGAGGCGCATCCATCCATCCGCCTTTCTGCCCCGGAGCACCGGCCCTTCTTCCCGCAGCCATGGCTGCCTCCAGCCTGGCACCGATCCCAAAGCACCATTTCTAGTCCATGACTCACAAAGTAAATAATCTCCGAGTGAAAAGCCTCTTATCGTACTTTGGCAGGAAAAACAAGATGGCAAGCCAGACAGCATTTTTCCTCCGTGTTTGAACCCCATGTGTGCCAAGGACTCCTTTATGCCCTGCCCGTGAGCCGTGTGGGCTGGCTCAAAAGCCAAAAGTATTGGCTTACGTGTGTGCACATTAATAACTGCTTTTCTCCAGCAGAGGCTCTCGGGTGTGTGCAGTGTTCCACGGAGGGAGCGATGAAGAGAGTTTCTCCGTGTCCTTTTGGCTCTGTCCCACCCAGCGATCTTTACAGTGACCTTCAGAGCTGGCGAGGAGCATTTTGGTCACAGTGACGGACGTGTAGGTGCGTTTGCTGAGGACAGCAACGTGGAGCCAGGGCTCTGTGCCTGGAGTCACCTTGCACCCAGAGTTCACAAGACCGAGCAATCTTGTACTAGAATGCACTACTTTGTGCTTGTTCTGGAAAAACTGGATCGGTTGCTTTTGTGTGTGTGTGTGAAGGTAATAGAAAACTTGTTAATATGTTTTTATTGGCATTAATCACGCGTGCAAGGAGCTTCATTCTGACATATCCCCGAATGCCCGCGCTAGGCCTTGATCGGACCCCCCCCACCCCCCTCCCTTCTCCACCTCCTTTCCCCCCCCCCCCTTCCCAAACCACTCTCGGCTGCGTCCTTCCATTTTCACATGTGGGCATAATGAGCTGTGATATTTGCCTTCCTTCACCCTCTCCCTGCACTCACTAGTAGCACACCCAAGACAGGACGTATCCCAACTTCCTGCTCCTCACTTTTGTTACACCGCAGGCTAATGGTTCCAAAGGGCTTCGTCATGGTGTGGCACACATGTGCTTGCCATCCTTAAATTAGACCGGTCATAATGTATACACACACACACACACACACACACACACACACACACACACGGTCTCTGGTATGCATATATATGGTCTCTCTGGAAAATGGCCATTTTTAGTCTTCTGTGAAGCCTCCATTCTGGTTTCCACAGTGGCTCCTTTCCGTTCCCACCGGCAGCGTGGCAGCTCCCCTCCTCACAGACTCCCGGCACCTGCTCTTTGTGTTCTTCACGATGGCCATTCTCACTGGGGGTGAGTGAAATCTCCATGCCAAAATTTTGCTGTGCATTTACGTTACGGCAAGAATTGTTGAGCACGTCTTTTTTTGCCAGTCCTGGGCCTTGGACTCAGGGCCTGAGCACTGTCCCTGGCTTCTTTTTGCTCAAGGCTAGCACTCTGCCACTTGAGCCACAGCGCCACTTCTGGCCATTTTCTATATATGTGGTGCTGGGGAATCGAACCCAGGGCTTCATGTATACGAGGCAAGCGCTCTTGCCACCAGGCCATATTCCCAGCCCACTTGTACTTCTTTTGAGAATGTCTTTTCAGTTCGTTTGACCATTTATTAATGGGGTTGTTGATTGTTTGGGTGGTTAGTTTTATGAGTTCTCTCTCTATTCTGCATATGAATCCCTTGTCAGATGTACACAGCTAGTAAGATTTTCTTTAGCCTACTGTTTCCTTGGCTGTGCAGAAGCTTTCTACCGTCGGGCAATGCCATGGGTCAACCCTAGCTCCTATTCGTTGAACTACTGGACTCCTATTCAGGAAGTTCTTGCCTAAGCCAATAACTTCTAGTGTTTTCTCTATTCTCTCCTATAGTAGTTTCAAATTTCCAGGCCTTCATCCTACATCAAGACCCTTGATCTTGCGGGGTTCCGGGGGCTTATGCCCGGAATCATAGCTACTCGGGAGGGAGAGAATCTTGGTTCAGGGCCAGTCTGGGCAAGAAAGTTGGAGAGACTCTTATCTCTAATTAACCACTAGAAAAGCAAAGCAGGGCTGCAGCTTCAAAGTGACAGAGGGCTGGCCTTGAGCAAAAGAGATCAGGGCCAGCGCAGAGGTCCTGAATTCAAGTCCTATGACCAATAACAAAACCCTGATCCACTGTACCATAAGATGGGGCCTCACCATGTAGCCCAGGCTGGCCTTGAGCTCATGCTCTTCCTGCTACTGCCTCCCAAGGCCTGGGATTACAAGCCTGCACTACCCTGTACACCTTCAAAAACATTTTTATAGTTTCAAACTACTACTTATCAGCATTTTAATTTTAATAGTAATATGTTGAGGGCTGGAGAAAAGTAGATTTAGGGCTCAGCAAGTAAGTCTTCAAGTATGCCAAACAAAATGTATCACAGAAGCCTGGCCATTTCCAGAGACCATACATAAGCATACCAGAGACCATACATATATATCTATGTGTGTGTGTACATTATGACCGTCTAATTTAAGGATGGCAAGCACATGTGTGCCACACCATGATGAAGCCCTTTTGAACCATGTATCATATGTAAAATCATTTCTCCAGGGTTCATGCAGTGGCATACTTCAGTTACACTGAAGAGCTATTTCTTTTCTTTTCTTCACCCCCCCCCCCGCCATCCCCCACCCCCCTGCCAGTCCTGGGGCTTGGACTCAGGGCCTGGGCACTGTCCCTGAGCTTCTGTTGCTCAAGGTTAGCACTCTGCCACGTGAGCCACAGCACCACTTCCAGCTTTTTCTGTGTATGTGGTGCTGAGGAATCGAACACAGGGCTTCATGCGTGCTAGGCAAGCTCTCTACCGCTCAGCCACATTCCCAGCCCTGGAGAGCTATTCCTTGTATTTATGGTGCTCTCCTGAGGTTTTATGCTGCCCCTTTCATCATTACATCTTGAAGAACCTTATTGTAGTCATTAACCTATTTTGTAGAGATATTAGAACACAATACGAACTACAAACATCCAAAACTAAGGTCTGAATAGTACCTGTGGGGAGAAGCCAGTCATGTCCTTTTATAGGAGACATCCTTCGAAGTGGTAGCTCTTATGAGTTTATTTTTAGATGCAGTGCACCAGCCTTCAATGAAAAAGGTGAGAGCATGATCCTGAGTTCAAGTCCCAGTACTCACACACAAAACAGTTTGGTGTTTTTTTTTTGCAGTTGTGGGATTTGAACTCAGGGCCTGGGCACTGAACCTGAGCTCTTTTGCTCAAGGCTTGGGCTCTTGCACTTTGAACCACAGCCAGGGCTGGCTTTGAACCAGGATCCCCAGATCTCAGCCTTCTGATTGATTTCTTAAACAGCAGAGGGCTGAACTTCAACCCAACAAGGGGGAGGATTTGCATCCTATCTTGCTTGCTTCCATGGTCCCCATGGATTTTGAACTGTGACCCTCAGATCTAGATCTCAGTTCCCTGAATACCTAGGATTATAGGCATGAGCCACCAGCCCCAGGGATTTTTTTTTTTTTTAATCCTTCAGATGTTATTTCTAGGTGTCTCGAACTCAGGGTCTGGGCCCTGTCCCCTACCTTTCTCCGCTCTGCCATTCTGAGCCACGGCTCCACCTCCACCCTTTTACTGGTTAATAGAAGTATCATGGCCTTCCCTGCCTGGGCTGGATTCGAACCGCGATCCTCAGATCTCAGGCTCTGGAGTGGCAGGGCGCCTGGCTTCCTGCTGCCCTCTTTAGACACATTTTGCAGCTTCCTGAGTTCAACTCCTGCCTTCCTGACCCACGGGTGCGGGTGGTGTCCGGTCCCGGTAGAAGCGGTAAGGGGCCCCGCACCCCTCAGCCAGGCTGGAGGGGAGCTAGATGGAGGCTTCGCGGGCCCGGTGGTGCAGGGGTCCAGCGGGCAGTGCCCCGGGTGGTCCCCCCTCCCTCCCTGCCTCGCCCCTCGTCCCCCTGCCCCGCACCCCGTGCTGGACCCCAGGCTTGCAGCTGTCCCTGAGCTTCTTTGTGCTCAAGGCTGGCACTCTGCCCACTTGAGCCACAGCGCCGCTTCTGGCCTTTTCTGTGCATGTGGTGCTGAGGAATCGAACCCGGGGCCTTGTGCACGCCGGGCGAGCGCTCTACCAAAGGTTTGCAGGCCGCTCCCAATCCAGAGACCCAGACACGGGGCAGAGACTGAGGGCGTGGCGCTGGCCGGCGGCGCCCCAGCCTGAGGGGCGGTCCCCGGGCTTCCGGGGGCGGGGCTGGCAGAGGAGGGGCTGGCGAGGGGGCGGAGCGAGCGGCGCCCCGCCCCCCGAGGCCTCGCGCGCCCCCTCCTGGTGGCGGCCGGAACAGCAGCAGCGGCAGCAGCTCCCCGCGGAGAATCCAGGACCAGCTCAAGGGACTGATGGATGGTGGAAGATGTTGGCTCTACAGGACATACCTCGTATACATGAAGCCCTGTTTGTTTCTACACCTGATGTGTTTTCTTTTCTTTTTTTTTTTTTCTTTTTGGCCAGTCCTGGGCCTTGGACTCAGGGCCTGAGCACTGTCCCTGGCTTCTTTATTTTGCTCAAGGCTAGCACTCTTCCACTTGAAGCCACAGCGCCACTTCTGGCTGTTTTCTATATATGTGGTGATGGGGAATCGAACCCAGGGCTTCATGTATGGGAGGCGAGCACTCTTGCCGCTAGGCCATATCCCCAGCCCCGACGTGTTCATTTTTACACCTGAATATTCAGGCTGGCCTCCTACCTCAGCCGTTCCAGGCCTGAATTATGTCACACCCGGCTGGCTACTGTTGAGTTCTAAGAAGATAACAGTTGGGGTTGGGCAGGGTGGGGGGTGGGAGGAAGAGTACTGGGACTTGAACTCAGGGCCTCTCACTTTCCCTTAGCGTCGTTGCTCAAGACTGGAGCTCTGCCACTTGAAATTGCACCTGTACTTCCAGCTTGTTGGTGGTTAGAGATAAGAGTCTTTCAGATTTATCTGCCTAGGTAAATAAATCAGCCAAGCTATGTGTAGATAGGATTACAGGTGTTAAGCTGCTGATACCCACTCAACTGATAATAATTCTTGTCTGGTGTTTTGTTTTGTTGTCTCTTGCCGGTCCTGGGGTTTGAACTCAGTGCTTAGCCTCTGCCCCTGGAGTTTTTCCACTCAGGGCTAGCGCTCTAACACTTGAGCCACAGCTCCACTTCCAGCTTTTTGGAGGTTAATTGGATATGAGTCTCGCAGGTTTTCCTGTCCCTTACATGGCTTTAAACGACGATCCTCAGATCTCAGCCTCCCGAATAGCTAGGATTACAGCTTTGAGCCCCCAGTGCCCGGCTTTAGATGTCTGTTTTAATATATTTTTTCTCTCCTTGTACGTGGCTTGTCATCTCATTCTCTTAACAGTCTTTCACAGCACAGTTGTTGGTCTCAATGAACTGCACCTTACTTTTTCATGGACCATGGCTTTGGTGTTGTATGTGAAATAGCATTTCAATACCCCAAATCATCTACCATACTTCCTGTGCTATCTTCTCCGAGTTTATAGTTTTGCCTTGACATTTAAATCTATGATGGATTTTGACTTCATTTTGATAGGTTTTTGTTACAATTGTAGCAACCTTTTTCCAAAATGACTGCTGTATTGTATTGCCTTTCCAACACTGTTGAAGACCAGTGATTTGACTGTTGATGTGTCTGCTTTGAAGACCAGTGACTTGACTGTTGATGTGTCTGCTCCCCGCTTCTCTCTTCCTCCTTCTCTCTCTCTCTTTCCCCTCTCCTTTCTCCCCTGTCTCTCCTCTCTCCCCTCTCTCTTTCCCTCTCTCCCTCTCTCCCCCTGTCCTGGGGCTTGAACTCAGGGCCTCTGAGCACTGTCCCAGGGACTTATGTCCAGTTAACGCAAAAGAGCCAAAAGTGGAGATGGGATTCGAGGGGTAGAGCATTAGCCATGAGTGATAAAGCCAAGAGACAGGCAAAGTCCTGAGTTCAAGCCCCATTTTACACACACACACACACACACACACACACACACACACAATTAGTTGTCTCCAGGTCTCTTTGTGCCAGTACCAAACTGTTTTTGTTCCTGTTGCTCTGTAGGAATTTGGAGTCTGGTGTTATGATGGCACCCGTGGTTCTCTTTTTATTAAGAATTGCTTTGGGGGCTGGGGATATAGCCTAGTGGCAAGAGTGCCTGCCTCGGATACACGAGGCCCTAGGTTCAATTCCCCAGCACCACATATACAGAAAACGGCCAGAAGCGGCGCTGTGGCTCAAGTGGCAGAGTGCTAGCCTTGAGCGGGAAGAAGCCAGGGACAGTGCTCAGGCCCTGAGTCCAAGGCCCAGGACTGGCCAAAAAAAAAAAAAAAGAATTGCTTTGGCTATCCAGGGTCTTCTCTGCTTCCACGTGGACTTGAGGTTGAGTTTTCTAATTCTGTGAGGAATTGTTTTGTTCTGTTTTTTTGCCAGTCCTGGGGCTTGAACTCAAGGCCTGGGCACTGTCCCTGACTTCTTTTTGCTCAAGGCTAGCACTCTGCCCCTTGAGCCACAGCGCCCCTTCTGACTTTACCTATATATGTGGTGCTGAGGAATCGAACCCAGGGCTTCATGCATGCCAGGCAAGCACTCTACCACTAAGCCACCTTCCCAGCCCTCTGTGAGGAACTGTGTGGGGATTTGGGTGGGTATTGCCTTGAATCTGTGCATTGCTTTTTTTTTTTTTGCAGCTGGGCATTTTCACACGATTAATTCTACCAACCCACGAGCATGAGATGTCTTTTCCTCTTCCGGTGAATGGAGACTTGGAACTGCTTCCGCAGTCCCTCGGCAGAATGGCCGGCATGGCGCCCGTGGGACTCGCCCTTGGGGGGGGGGGGGCGCGTGGGGACTGGCGGCACCCAGGGGACTCCAGATGCCGGGCAGGGAGACGCGGGGCCTCTGCCAGCCAAATCCAGAACTCTGAACTCAAGGACGTGGCGGGCGCCCGCGGCCCCACCTCCCGGGCAAGGGCAGAACCCTGTCAGCTCAAGCCAAGGCAACAGTGAAGCTGGGGCTGGCGGTCACTCGCCTTGTGAACATGACCATCCTGCCCGAAGCGATCCACGGACACAGTGCGGCGCCCATCAGAATCCCAATGTCATTCTTCCCAGCCATGTAAGTATCCGTTCACAAATTCCGAATAAATGACCCCAAATAGGAAACATACAAAGGGTATCACGGATGTTATTACGATACTAGACTTCAAATTATACTACAGAGCCATAGTAACAAAAAAAATAGCTTGGTACTGGCATAAAAACCTGCATGAAGACCAATGAAAGATTCTAGAAGACCCAGGAATAAAACCACCTACCACTGGGCACCAGGGGCTCACGCCTGTCATCCTAGCTACTCAGGAGGCTGAGATCTGAGCAAAGTCCAACTAACCACCAGAAAGCCAGAAATGGAGCTGTAGCTCAAGTAGTTGGGCACTAGCATAGAATACAAAAGCTCTGGGCAGAGCCCAGGCCCTGAATTCAAGCCCAGTACCTACATCAAAAGAAAGAATCGAAAAGAAAACAAATAACAAAAAAAATGTCAGTGAGGATGTGGAAGAGAAGGAATCTTCATGCACAGTCAGTGGAAATGTGAACTAGTGCAACCACTGTGGAAATCAGCATGAAAGTTCCTCACAAATAGACCCTCCTACATCAATCTACCAGAAGGACACTTGCCTATCTGTATTTATTGCATCAGAGTTCACATTAACCAAATGACAGATTCGCAATGGGATAGACACACACACACACACACACACACACACACACACACACACACACACCATGACACAGCCATAAAGAAAAAATGAAATCATGTTATCGGCAGGAAAACAGATGCCATTGGAAGCATGGTACTGAGTGAGACAAAGCTCAAAAGGCAAAATCTCAACATTTCACTCATAGGAAGCAGCGAGATGTGACCTTGGCATCTAAGTGTGAACACCTGTCTGTATACACGCGTGCACACACATCTACACACACACCTAGTGTGGCCAGTATGACTAGCTTAACATTTCTTTTTTTTAATTTATTGTCAAAGTGATATACAGAGAGGTTACAGTTTCATACCTTAGGCACTGGATACATTTCTTGTACTGTTTGTTACCTCCTCCCCCCTCCCCCTTCCCCCTTTCCCTCTCCCCCCATGAGCTGTTCAGTTGGTTTACACCAAACAGTTTTGCAAGTATTGCTTTTGCAGTCGTTTGTCTTTTTATCCTGTCTCTCTCGATTTTGGTATTCCCTTAACATTTCAATTCACAAGCCTTCACAATAACCTTTAAGGCAGGCGTTATTTATACTCACTAATAGGTGAGTGTGGCAGTCGTTTTTAGTTTTAGGTGTATTTTTAGTCTTTTATATTAGAGGCTCAGGGACAGTAAGTACACAACTCAGGCCCCACAGCAAAGAGAAGGGAAGCTCAGACTTGACTTGCTGTCCTTACTCTATCCTCCTCCTCCTCCTCCTCCTCCTCCTCCTCCTCCTCCTCCTCCTCCTCCTCCTCCTCCTCCTCCTTCTCCTCCCCCTCCCCCCGCACTGTCTGTGAACTCTTTTGTTCAAGGCTAGTGCTCTACCACTTTGAATCACAGCATCATTTCCAGTTTTCTGGTTGTGAATTGGAGATTAGTCCATGGACTTTCCTGCCCTGGCTGGTTTTGATCTTCAGTCCTCCGATCTCAGCCTCCTGAGTAGCTAGGATTGGAGGGGTGAGCCACCTCTGCCAGCCTATAGCACCCGGCGATGTCTTCTTCTAATGTGTCCATTTCTGATAGGTTGATGAGCGATTTACCACCCCAAGGTGCAACACAAGAAGTTCATGCCCAAGCGAGTGCACCTTGTGAGGCGCAGGACAGCCTTCCGCCAGGCGGGGGCGCTGTTCCGCAAGCTAACGGCCACCCCCGGGCCTGCAGGTGGGGCTCCGCCTCCTGCCTGCGGAAGAGTCCAGGCACCCCGCCCCTCCCCCCCTCCAGACACCCTAACTGCTCTTGGGACAAAAAAAAAATCCCACTGAGGAAGTGGCGCTGTGGCTCACGTGGTAGAGCGCTAGCCTTGAGCTGAAGAGCTCAGCGACAGCGCCCAGGCCCTGAGTTCAAACCCCACAACGGATGTGCATTCATTCCTTCCTTCCTCCCAAGGATTCTGGGTTCTATCCTCGGATGAACTTAATTAATGAGAAAGTGTGTGTGTGTGTGTGTGTGTGTGTGTGTGTGAGAGAGAGAGAGAGAGAGAGAGAGAGAGCTCTCTTCCCGGGCTCTAGGTCCAGCTCTGCTGCTGGGCTATCTGTGGCACTTGGCTTGGTCACAGAGGGCAGCTGAGAAGTTACAGGTGACCAATGTGGAGAATCAAGCACCCAGTTAAGAATCCACAGTATGTCTGTCCACTCTGTTACCCGTGGCGTCCTCACCTGCCGAACCCAGTTCCATCGCCCCCACCCTCCACAGCCCCCTTCATCCAACAGTCGGGCTGGGCCGAGGTGGGGTGGGGCCGGAGAGCCACCGGGGAGGAGCATCTGCCGCCCGGCCCTCCTCCGCCTCATCTCCCCCTCCCTCCCCTCCCTCCTCCCTCCCTCATCAGTTACTTTCTCTTTCCCTTTCTAACCAACCTTGGCACACACAGCCTCTGGCTCCACCGCCAGGCCGGCCGGCCGGGCACCGAAGCAAGGCGGGAAGAAGTCAGGTCTGAGCCCGAGGCGCTGGGCACCGGGCCCTCCCCCTGTGGGGCTGAGGCAGGAAGCAGGTGGGGCCGGCTTCACCAAGGCCGGGTCACTGCTGGCTGTTCGGGGGGGCTGCCCCAATCAGGAGCCTCAGAAGCAGAAAATGCAGCCCCAGCGCCCCAGACCAAGAGCCAGGCTGGGGCCCCCCTGCCTGGGATGCCAGCACCCATCTGCACGGAAGAGGTAAAGCTCCGTCCTTGGGTCCCCTGCCTCTGCCCCGGGCCTCGTCCTCCGCCCTGGCTCCTCTCCAGGCTCCACACGCCCCCCCCTCCCCAGGACGCCCTCTCCCCTGGAGGAGCGCTACCCTGTTCAGGGGAGGCCCTGTGCTGTCTGTATTGGCCACCCTACCCCTCCCTCCTCTGCCCAGCTGCCCGGGGCTTTCCTGGGACAGAAGTCACAATGGCGGTGGGGGGGGGGAGGGGGGGAGGGTACCAGTTTCCTGGACGTGTCTAGACTTGGCATGAATCAAAATCGAAGGAAAAGTCAGACTGGAGCAAACTTTTGGCCAAAGCATATTGATGGGTTTTCTGTCATCTTTGCGCTATTTTCGACAGTTTTAGGGGAGGGGAGGGGGAGAGGGGCAGGCGAAGATCGCTCAAAGATACGTCCCACCTGGTCGTAATGACATTTTTGGGGAACGAAAATAGAAGGATCGAGAAAAACGTCCACCTTCTTAGATTAAGAAGCAAGTTTCGCCTTCAACCGCACAGCTCTACTGAACAGGAAGAAGGGCTTAAAACAGGCACAGGCAGAGCAGACCTCAGAAGACAGGCTTCTAGCGGGACCAGATAAGCCAGGGACTCGTTTCATAGCCCCGCTTGGGCACCGCCATTTCTGCTCCGTAAGCGGGCTGCTTGCCACAAACCCCCTGCACGGCCTGTCCGCCACGCCCGCTTGCTCACGCAGCCCCCAGTGTAGACCCACCGGTTACACCGCCCACGGCCCTGGCCTGCACCCGGCCCGCCGCACTGCCCTGTGAAAACCCCGCAACCCCCACACTCGGGGCCCAGAATGAACTCGTCTGGGTCCACTGGTGTAGAACTAAATTCAAGTTTTCCTACCTGCTTTCTTGCCGGTCTGGCATTGTGTAATATTTCAGGCGATCTGGGGGGTACCACTTGGAGCTGGCCTGGCCTGCCTAGGGGTCCAGTGCCACCGTTACCAGCTCTGAGATTGGGCAGATGGCCCCCTGGCCTGAGTCCCCCCCTCTCCCCCCCCCCCCGCCCCGCCACCCCACTCTGCTCCCTGGGGAGAGCCAGTGAGTTCAGAATAGTACCTTCCAGGCACATGTGGTTTTAGGTGTTACCTTACCTTTAAGACAATAACAAAAGCCACCCCCCAAAAAAATCAGGCACTGGTGGCTCACACCAGTAGCCCTCGCTATTCAGGAGGTGGAGATCTAAGGATACATGGTTCAAAGCCAGCTTCGGATAAGTCCATGAGTTTGTTTTGGTCATGGGGCTTGAACTCAGGGCTTGGGTGCTATCCCTGAGCTCTTTTGCTCAAGGCTAGCACGCTACCTCTTAGAACCACGGCTCTACTTCTGGTTTTCTGGCAGTTAGTCGGAGGTAAGAGTTGTGGACTTCCCTGCCCCGGCTAGCTTAGAATCATGATCCTCAGATCTCAGCCTCCTGAGTAGCTAGGATGACAGGCCCCCAGGCCACCCGCAGCACCCCCCACGTGCCCGAGACTCTTCTCTCCAATAAATTACCCAAGAAGCCAGAAGTGGAGCTGTGGCTCACGTGGAAGAGTGCCAGCGTGGAGCGAAAGGAGCTCAGGAACAGCGCTGAGGACCTCAGTTCAGGCTCCATGACCAACAAAACAAAACAAAAAACAAGCCTGGTGCCGGCTCATGCTTGTAATCCTAGCGACTCGGGGGGCTGAGATCTGAGGATTGCACTTCCAAGCCAGCCCCCCGCAGAAAAGGCTGTAGAACTCTTACCTCTGGTTGTGCACCAAAAAGCCAGAAGTAGAGCTGTGGATCAAGTAGTAGAGCACCCGCCTTGAGAAAAAACAACAACAATAACTCAGAGATAGTACCCAGGCCCTGAGTTCAAGGCCCAGTGCTAGCATCCAAAAGAAAAACAATTAGAAAGCATGCCTAGCTAGAAGCCAGGAATGAAATAACTAGTGCTATTGTTTGTGAGTGTTGAAGATGTTGTTCTTCTTCATTTTCTCATGAGCCGGAGGGGGGCTTGGGCAGGAAGATTGTGTGATTGGATGGCATGCCCTGGGCCCTGGGCCCTGGGACCTTTGCCTACCTCCCCAGTCTTTCCAGCTACAAAGATGGTGGAGAAATCTCAAGGCCATGGAGGGCTGGGAGGAGGCACAGCGCTGGGATTCCAGGGAGCACCACGGTCACTTTGGAGGACACCCACAAGCTTAGGTGTCCCCCCCTCCTGTCCCCAGAAACCCGATGTTCACCTTAAGTCAAGGATCATTCTACTTCCATTTTCACAACCTTCTTCATGCCAATGGCCGGCACACAACCTTCCTATGCTGTCGAGTGGAAAGAGAACACGAAGGCCTGATGGACAGGAGGGTCTTCAAAAACCAGGTATGGGGAGGGCAGGGGGGGGTGGCCGTGGCTCGTGGGGCAGGGCAACCTGCCTAACTACAAAAACAAAAACAGGCATGGGACAGACTCTTCCCAGCCTCAGGCAGGAACTAAACCGTTCTCCCATGTAGAAAAAAAAAGAATCAGTAAAATGTCAGCCAGCGGGAGCCCTTGGCCCCGCTGACCTGGCCTGGAATCTGATAAAGGGTGAGATTCGGGCTGGAGGCTCTGGCCTGTCATCCTAGCTACTCAGGAGGCTGAGATCGGAGGATTGTGGTTCAGAGGCAGCCCTGGCAGGAAAGTCCGTGAGACTCTCATCTCCAGTAAACCAACCACCAAAAAGCCAGAAGTGGCGCGGAGACTCACGGGGGATCTCCTGGGTCTACTAGCTCTGGTCGCCACACCTTGGAAGAGAGCTGTGCTACAGCAGCTCTGAAATAAGGCTGTCTAGAAGGCCGGGTTCATTGAAAGCAGAGCACCGTGTCTCACTTGGCTGGCTGCTGGTCTGGCCTCCCCAACACCCCATGGCGTGGGTATTATCACCCCAGGACCACACGTAGCCTGTGGGCTTCACCAGAATGTCTGGGGGAAAGGGAGCCCTTGGTGCGGAGCAGGCTAGCTCCATAGCCATTCTGCTAGGACAGTCTTAGTGACACACCTGACTCTTGTAGTTCCCATAGTTTTAAAAGCTATGACACGGATGGGTAGTGTGAATGCTGATGACTTACTCAGTCCAGTGTCTATAAGACCATTCCAATGCAAAATCAACCTAACCTTCTTCCTGAAAGCCGCCCTGGAGGCTGAGAGCTGAAGATTGAGATTCAAAGCCAGTCTGCACAGGTAAGTCGGTGAGACTTTTATCTCCAGTTAATCACCAAAAAAAAAAAGCCAGAAGTGGACCTGTGGCTCAAGTGTTAAAGCATCAGACAGCATGTAGGCCTTGAGCTCAAGTTCCAATGCTGGCACACACACACACACGCACACACGCACACACACTATGCACAGTGTAGGTGTCAATTCAGACGACGACATTTCAAGGGCTCAGTATCCACCTGTGGCCAGAGGCTCCCCTGGGCGGGGTGACAGAGCCCGGTGCCGTCCCTAGAGACAGCAGGGAGGGGACACGCTGACCCCCATGGGCTCAATGGAGGAATTCACACGCGTGAGGAGACAGACCTGGGGGGAGCGGAGCACAGAGTCCCCCTTCCCCGGCGATCGCCTATCCCTCCAACCGGAAGCCCCTCTTCCCCTCTCCCCCAGGTGGGCAGCGATCACGCGGAGCTCTGCTGCCTCTACTGGTTCCGCGACCAGGAGTTCTTCCCCGGGGAGGACTACCAGCTCACCTGGTACATGTCGTGGAGCCCGTGCCCCCACTGTGCGGAGGAGGTGGCCTGCTTCCTGGCCGCGCACCGCAACGTGAGCCTCACCATCTTCATCGCCCGCCTCTACTACTACTGGGTGCCCGAGTACCAGCGTGGGCTCCGCCGGCTGTGCCAGGAGGGGGCCCAGGTGGAGGTCATGTCCTTCCAAGGTGAGGGGCCGAGGCTGGGGGCTGGATGGGAGCCCCAAGGGGAGGGGGGTCTGAGGCACCCCGGAGCCCAGCCCAAGGGCCCGGGGAGAGGCCTCCTGGACTGAGCGTGTTCTCCTCGTGTGTTTGATCTCAGAATTTGCGGACTGTTACGAAGAGTTCGTGGAGGAGCCCTTCCGGCCGTGGAAGGGGCTGTACAGTAATTATAGGATGCAGGAAAGCAAGCTGAGGAAGATTCTCGGGTGAGGGGCTCCCTGCCGTCTGCTCGCCTCTCCTCACCTCTCCCTCCACCCTCCCCACCCCCTCCTGCCCTGCTCAGACCAAGTTCCCACTCTCGCGTGGCCCGGCCCGGGAGGCCGTGCCCGAGTCTTGTTATTAAACAGAAATGAGCCTCTGTACACAGCGCGGATGGGGGCTGGGGAGACGCCCCGGGGGCTCGAGCATCCTTCAGGAGGGGGCCACGAGGGCCCGGGCTACCGTGGGGACCCGGGGCTGGGGCTGCAGAGCTGGCCGTCCGTTCCGGGGCGGGGGGGGGGGGGGCCTCTCGGGGGTCGAGAGCCACCTCGGGCCGGCTGCTCACCCGTCGGTGCTCTGGCTCCGCGTGGCCCTGCCGCGTCTCTGGGCACATCTCCTCTTCCTCGGAGGTGACGGCCAGCAGTGGGGCCCACGCCGCGGGACTCCACGCTTCAGGGGCCTGCGTGCTAACGCAACTTCTGTTCGGAGTTCTGGGGCTTAGGGCTTCACCCCATGAATTTGGGCTCATGACAGGACCAACTGAGGGGCTCCAGGGGCTGCTGGGGGTGCTGTAGGGAACTGCTCTCGGGCGGTCCCTGCCTTGCCCCTGCTCACCTGTCCATTATGCCACCTGCCCTGTCCCCCACCCCCACCCCACAGGCAACTGTGGATGGGGTGCAGCCTAGCCATGGTGAGGAGACCGGTGGGGGGGTGGGGGGGGAGGAAGCAATGGTAAAAGGAGGAAACTGGTGGTAAAAAAGCAATGGTGAAAAGAGGCATAAGTGAGACTCGCGTGGAAAATGACTGGGCAGCGCGAGCCGTGATCGACAGCTTCTCCTGGAGGCAGAAGGAAGAGGGAAGGGCGGCTGGAAGGGAAGGAGCGCAGTGCAGGGGTGTCCGGGGGAGCAGCCAGATTCCCTGCCACTGCGCGACGCAGTGAGGGGCAAGGGGACGAGCCCGGGGACAGCAGGAAGGAGGCAGCCGCTCTCTCCCCCACCCCCCCTGCCCCAGCCCCCCCCCCCCGCCCGTTTTCCGGGGTTCCTAGGTGTCGGTCTCCAGGATTCTCCCAGGCTAGTTTGACATCTGGGATCTGACCCCCCCCCCCCTCATTCTTGACGGTGTTGCTTATCAACACGGACCTGAGGGGCCGGGCCGGGCTGTCCACCTGCTCCAGGCCGAGGCCAGGCTTGGGAGGCCAGGGTCCCCCGTGAGCCAGGCATGGCTTCTGTTGGCTATGTCTCCCCCGCCCCCCCGCTTCTCCATCCATCTCACAAGGACCCCCAAGTCCCAAGCAGCAGGAAAGGGGAGCGCAGTCCATCGTCCTCTGCGGCCTCCCCACTCCCTGTGCACGAAGACACCTCGGCTCACTGACAAACACCCCAGTGTGTCAATGGGACGGCTCCCTAGAAAGACCCAGAACATTCTAGAATCTTCCACGGGCTGTGGTTCCCAGGACATTAGGACAGATGGGAGTGGAGGGGGCATTTTTCCTGTAGCCCTCTAAACTCTTACCGAGACGGACTTAAGGAAATGCCGTCCTGGGTCAGCCTGGCACCGGCCATTGCTGGATACAATGAAAGGTGACCTGCTCCACTCGCTCACGTGTTTTTGTGCTGTAGAAACATCCCATAAAGTAACCCAAAAGTTGTCCAACAAAGATTATTAGTGCAAGACACCGGCAGCTCACGCCTGTAATCCTAGCTTCTCTGGAGGCCGAGATTGAGGTTGAAAGCCAGCCTGGGCAGAAAAGTCCATGAGATTCATCTCCAGTTAGCCAGCAAAAAAGCCAGAAGTGGAGGCGTGGCTCAACGGGCAGGGCACCACCTTTGGGTGGAAAGAGTCAAGTTAGGGTGCATGGGCCTGAGTGCTAGAATCCATGATTGGGGGGAGGGGCAGGGAGTGGAAGACCCCCGCCCTATCTGGGGGAGCATAACTAAGTCCCCAGGGAGACCGTGTGGCCAGTCAAGCCCAGCTTTGCCCTCGGGAGAGCCTGGGATGCCGGTGCCCGTGGCCAGGAGCCCCAGGGGACCCGAAGCCCCGGTGGCCGCTCTCAGGGCAGCTCCCACAGAAGGTTCTTTGTTTGCTCCAAGCTGAAGAGCCTCCCCTTGGCTTGCCAGGGCGGGAAGATAGCTTCAGGAATGTAGGCTCGAAGCCCGCGTCCTTGAATCCCTCCCCCGTGCCACCTCCCGGCCGGCCCTGTCCTGGGAACCAAGCAGCCCGCTGCGCCAGCTGGGGCACCGACCTGCGGGGTGACCGCGAGCAGGCTGAGAACCCTCTCTGTGCTTGCGATCTCTGAGGCCATGGGAGCCACCCCTCGGAGGCTTTGGGGAGACCGGGGTTCAGCTCTGGCCACACACCTGCCTTCTCCAAGGCCAGAATCCTTCCGGAAACACCCCGTGCCACCCTGAGGGGGTGGTGGGAGCCGAGTGGGCTCCAGCCTCTGGCTCCACCGCCAGGCCGGGCAGCCGGGCACCGAAGCAAGGCGGGAAGAAGTCAGGTCTGAGCCCGAGGCGCTGGGCACCGGGCCCTCCCCCTGTGGGGCTGAGGCAGGAAGCAGGTGGGGTCGGGCAGGAAATGCAGCCCCAGCGCCCTGAAAGCAAGAACCAGGCTGGGGCACCTCCTGCCTGGGAGACCACAGGCCTTCACAGGCCCTGGGGGCCCCAGGGAGCAAAGCCCCCCTAAGGCCATTCCAGGACACAGGGTGAGGGACAAGGGAGTAAATGGTCTGAGTCAGGAAGGTGGCAGGTGTCTAAGAGGAAGTGGCCCCTTTGTTCTCGGGAGGCGGGGGAGCCCCAGCCCCCAGCCCGGCAAAAAGTCTCAGCTCTGCGTGGAGTCCCTGTCGTCCCAGCCCTCCCTCACCTCTCCCCAGGGCCGAGGAACCCCACAAGGGGGATCCAGCCCAGAGCAGGTGGCTCTGAGTCGCCCTCTCGGCATCTGTGGTTTTCTTTCTTGTCACACAGAAGCACGGTGAGCCTGTTAAAAGAAGAAACCTTCCTCTTCCAGTTCAACAACCGGCACCGTGTGCCCAGACACTGCGGCCCCCACCGGCCCCGCAGGAAGACCTACCTGTGCTACCTGCTGGCGCGCCCCGGGGACACCACCGCCCCCACCAAGGGCTGCCTGCAAAACAAGGTGCCAGCTCCCCCCACCCCACCCCACCCCACCCCCGCCGGAACTCAGGGCCCTGCGCTCCCTCTTCCTCGTCTTGTCCGCTCAAGGCTGGCGCTCTACCACTTGAGCTATGCCTCCACGTCTGGCATTTTGCTGGTTAACTGGAGATAAACATCTCAGGTTTGTCCGCCCAGGCTGGCTTGGAGATCCTCGGGTCTTAAGTTTGCTGAGGAGCTAGGATTACAGGTGTGAGCGGCACGGCTCTACGCTCAGCGTGAGGCTCACTCCATCTACGCAGGAAAACATGCGTCCAGCAAGCCTGCAGGGGGGCCACTGCCCACGTAATCCCCGCTCTCTTCCCGATTTGGGTTGGGGGGGGTCCCAGCTCCTAGCTGTCCACGTCCTTTCCTGTCCCCGATCCTTGCAGTCTGTTCCCTCCCACCTGATGCTCTTCCTGCCTCTTGGAGAGGTGCTAGTGTCCGCTCATCCTCCTCTGAGCACGCCACTGGACACCTACTGAACACCTGCCTCCTCTTCGCTGCTGTCCTCCCAACCCGAGGGCCACTCCTCCCTCCCACTCCACCCGCAGCCTGCAGCTCCCTTCTTGAACCATCTTTGAATATCTTGGATCTTGGGTCAGTTTGCCAAGAGCCTGGGGGACTGTGTCCTGCAGGTGTGATGTTTGCTGGCCTCTCCCGTCTGGGCCCTGGGGTCCTGGTCCAGTGTAAAGGCCAGGGGAAGCTGGGAGCCTGGGGCTCATGCCTGTCATTCTAGCTTTTCAGGAGGCTGAGATCTGAGGATCTCAATTCAAAACTAGCTTAGGTAGGAAAGTCTGTGGGACTCTTTATCTCCAATTAATTACCAATAGCTGGAAGTGGCGCTGTGGCTCAAGTGGCGGAGTGCTAGCCTTGAGCCCAGGCCTAGTTCAAGCTCCAGGACAGGTACACAGACACACAGACACACAGACACACACACGTAAAATAAAGGCTAGTTGAATGTGGATGGGTAAGACCCTGGAGGACTTTCACCTCGTAACTCCAGCTGTGCCTGGATGTGTCTGTCACCGGGTGAAACATTCCGTTAGGGGTTTAGCCACGAGTGCCACCTGTCCTTTCTTCTCCATTTTCTTTACAGACCCCTATCCGCATTAGAAAGTTCCCCCTTCCCCCACCCCAAACTTCGAGACTCTGCCTTCTAACCTTTTTTTTTTCTTTTCTTTTTTTCCTTCCTTTCTCTTTCTTCCTTCCTTCCTCTTTTTTTTTTTTTTTTGCTTGATCACAGGGCTCGAACTCAAGGCCTGAGTGCTGTCCCTGAGCTCTTTTGTTCAAGGCTATAGCGCTCTATGACTTTGAGCCACAGCTCCACTTTTGGTTTTCTGATGGTTCACTGGAGATAAGTCTCACAGACTTTGCTGCCTGGGCTGGCTTTGAACCTTGATCCTCAGCTCTCAGCCTCCTGAGTAGCTAGGATGACAGGGGTGAGCACCGACACCCATCTAACCTTCCCTTCTGTGTGTGTGTGTGTGTGTGTGTGTGTGTGTGTGTGTGTATGTGCCACTCCTCCAGAAAGGTCACCATGCAGAAATTCTCTTCATTAAGAGGATTCGTTCCATGGGCCTGGACCCAAGCCAAGACTACCAGATCACCTGTTACCTCACGTGGAGCCCCTGCCTCGATTGTGCCTTCAAACTGGCTAAGCTCCAAAAAGACTTCCCGCGCCTGACGCTGAGGATCTTCGTCTCCCGCCTGTACTTCCACTGGATCCGGAAGTTTCAGAAGGGGCTCCAGCAGCTGTGGCTGTCGGGGGCCCTGGTGGCTATCATGGGCCTCCAAGGTAGGGAAGAAGGGCTGGGTCTCCACAGTCCAGCTCGGCGGGGGGTGGGGGGGTGGGGGGGAGAGGGATGAGGGAGAGGCTGGGTAGGAAGAAGGGTGGTCGTCCACATTAGACAGTGCCGCTGGCCACAGGTGACTCACGCCTGCAGTTCTAGCTCCTCAGAAGGCTGATATCTGAGGCTCTGGGTTTAAAGCCAGCCCAGATAAACCGGAGACCAACAGGACAGACTTTTATCTCCAATTAACCAGCAAAAGGCCAGAAATGGGAGGTGTGGCTGGGCGCTGGTGGCCCATGTCTATAATCCTAGCTACTCGGGAGACTGGCATCTAAGGATCATGATTTAAAGCCAGCACCAGCAGGAAAAACCCTAGCGACTCCTATCTCTTAATCACCATGAAAGCCAGAAGTGGAGCTGCGGCTCAAGTGGTAGAGTGCTATGCTAGCCTTTGACAAATAGAGCTTAAAAAGTGGGGGCGGGGGGGAGGGCGAGAGGGGGGAAGCAGGAGAAAATGGGGGGGAGTAACAGTGTCCCAGTGTCATCTTGTGTAACAGTAACCCCCTGTTCATCACCTTTACAATAAGGGGGGAAAAAATGGAAAGTGTTGGGAAAATGGAGGAGAAGGGAAAAGGAATAGGCCGGACTTGATCCTCAACAGGCAAGGACTATTGACTGAGGGGCACAGACCTTCTTGTGGGTTTGGAGGTTGTGCTGCTGTCTGGGTTTGTGGGTACACAGGGCTTCACGAGGAAGTAGAAAACAGAAAATGGGTGCTGGTCCCAGGGTGACGTCCTTGACCAGCCCCCCCCCCCCCCAGTGGAGTGTTCTCTGTGGGGTGAGGGGCTGCTGTCCCCTGGGGACCCAGGGTGGCGTCCTGGATTGGAATGACCTGCCTTAGGACAAGCCCGTGACCCAGCTTGTTGTCTTGCTTGACCTTGGGAAGGAGGCAGGAATCAAGCCTTCCCATTCCATCTTTGGATACCTAGAAAGAACGGGGCTTGGGAGGGAGAGGCGAGTCCTTCCGACAGTACTGACGAAGGAGGGTTCCCGGGAGGGGAAGGCGGGAGGAGGGAGGCCTGGCTAAGGCTCCCTGCACCCCAGGCCTCACCGGCTTCGTGGCTTCACCCTCAGAGTTCACTGACTGCTGGAACAACTTTGTGAACCACCAGCAGAGCAGCTTTGCCCCCTGGGATAAACTGGATGCATACAGCAAGAACATAAGGGCGAGGCTGGGCCGGATCCTGAGGGTGAGCGAGCTTCGGCCCCCTCCCTCCCTCCCTCCCTCCCTCCGCCTGTCCTCTCCTCTCCGTTACCCCTCCGCTAGCAGGGACGCCTCCTTTGCCTATCCCTGCGTGGTCTGGTCACTCCCCTCACCTTGTTACCTTGTCACCCTCCCCCACGACCCCTCCCCTCCCCACCCACAGCTCACCCTCATTTTCTTCTCTTCTCTCAACAGTCTTGGGGCTGTAGGCCCATACCACCCTCAGGAGAAGATTCAAGGTGACCTTGGACATCAGAGCCCCCTTTGCCCCCAGCCAAGTTTGGAAGCCTTTTCTTTCCTCCCACATTTTTCTTTTTTTTTTTTTTTTGGTGCAGGTCCTGAGGCTTGAACTCAGGGCCTGACCACTGTCCTTGAGCTTTTTTTTTTTTTTCCTCAAGGCTAGCATTCTACCACTTGAGCCACAGCTCCATTTCCATTTTACTGGTTAAGTGGAGGTAAGTCTCAGGCTCCAAGCCACAATCTTCAGAGCTCAGCCCCCTAAGTAGCTTGAATTACAAGTATGAGTCACCAATGTCCAGTTGTTTTATCCCCTTTTTGTAAGTAGGTGAATAATATTATAATTGAAAACAATTAGGGTGATTTTTCCCCCCCTGGCCTTGGGGCTTGAACTCAGGGCCTGAGCACTGTTCCATGGCTCTTTGGCTCAAGGCTAGTGCTCTACTGCTTGAGCCACGGCGCCACTTCTGGTTTTCTGGTGGATACTTGGAGCTAAGAGTCTCACAGACTTTCCTGCCCAGGCTGGCTCTGAACGGCAATTCTTTCAGCCTCCTGAACAGCCAGGATTACAGGTGTGAGCCATCAGGGCAGGGCGAGGTGATTCCCAGTCCTAAATTCTGCCGAGCCCTGGAGAACTGGGGTGTGGACTCAGCCCAGCCAGACAATCCTTGAGGAGAGAACCGGAGAAGCCACGGGACGCGTGGAGACTGTGTGGCGGCACCCGGAACCACCCACCCCCCTCCCCCCCAGCGCGGCAGCCGGGCGCCAGCCCCAAGCTGGTTCTCTGTGGAATGCTGCAGCCAGTGGAGTCTCGTCTGGACACAGAGCAGGTGTGGAAGGGTCTTAGTCACCTTCAAAAGCAGGGTCTGCGTGATTGGTCAAGGCAGATGTCCATCAAAGTGGCAGACACTGGGCCTAAGCCCCAGCCTGGCGTAGGCGTGCGGAGCTCTCCCCTCAGAAGCCAAGATCAAATGCCCAGGAACGTCTTAAAATCATCTTTAATGGATTTGTAATAATTTTTGCCTCATGTACCAGACAAATCATCTAAATAAATAGATGCTATACAGTCTCTTACCAATATCAGTACAAAAATAAACCGTGCTCTGCGCTCGCCAACCCCCCCAGGGCAGGCCCGTGCCCCACCCCCAAATACATTCATGTAGTCTAAGCTCGGAGCTCACTGTGCAAGGAAGCGTCTTGTGCTGAGACCCGGCCACACCGCCACGCCACGTAGAAAGCGCAACTGCACGGTGCCCAGCGGCTGGGCCTGGAGGTGGGGGCGGAGGAATTGGCAATGGAGTCACCGTCCTGAGAACCACGGAGCCCGGGGCTGGGCCACGCACTGCAAGTGACCCCTCCTCTAGCCCACCTCTTGGTGAGAGCCCAATACCAACTCAGCCTCTACATTCAAAACGGGGGGGTCAGCAGGCCCCCTCTCCACCCAAGTACTGGCCGTGTAGGGGCTGTGGAGAGGGGCCACCCGGGTGGACTGGCCCGGAGGGGTTTGCGTAGCAGCCCTGTGGGGGGGGGGGCTGGAAAAGCCTCTGCAGGAGGGTGGGCCACTCGTGGGGCGGGGCGGGCCCCTCCAGCCCCCCCCCCACCCCCACTGCCTTACCCTACGCCAGAGAGGACAGAGACAGGAAAACACGTTCTGCTGTTCTAGACAGAAAACAGCTGCTCGCTCCCACAGAACCCAGATGGAAGGCCCAGGAAACAAGAGGGACCCTGGGGGTGGGGAGCATGGTTTCCACTGGAAGCTGTCTGTGTCCCAAAGCCACAAAGTGGGGGGACACAATCAACCTGCTCGAGATCCTGCTCTGAGGAACCCCTGCACTGCAAGATCCCGGACCCCAGGGCCCCTCCCCCTCCCCGGACCTCTGGGGCTGGGGGGGAGGCCAGTCCCCTGCAGGCTGCCGTCCCCCAATGGAAGCACTGAATTGACCCTGGACAGCTAGAGACTAAGGAAAATAGGGAGCCTCAGGATTTGAGGGTCTTGCTAACGGCATCCCAAACACAATGGGTGCAGGCTCTCTTTGGTTCGGGAACTGGAGAGGGGAGGAGTTGCCCTAGCCTGGGGCCCCACATTCTGCTGGTCTCCTGAGGGACGACAGTGCTGGGCCCCCAGCCATACCGGCTGCGTTCAGTCCACCGGGGGTGGATGGGGGAGCCGACCATCCCGCGCCCCCGGGGCCCCGCGCCCCATCCAAGAGGGCCAGGGTGGGGGTCCTTCCTGCCAGCCCACGGGCACCTTGTGCAATCCAGCAAACGAGTGCCCCTCCTGGCAGGCGCAGGCAGCCCAGCCTCCCCTCGCCAGAGTGGGCGTGAGGGGCGGGCTGGCGTGCAAGCTGGCCCGCTGTCTCCGGCTGCACGAGGAAGGGACACAGAAGGCAAGGAAGAAGGGTACAGGGGACGGGGGCTGCCCTGAGAACTGGCGGCCGCCTCCCCCACTGAGCCGCAGGGGAGGGCAGGAGGGACGAGAACCTGCAAAGGCAGGTCCTGCTGTCCCAGAGCCCCTACGGATGTCGTGGCACAACTCGGCAGGCACGGCCCACGCGTGGCCCGGCCAGATGGGCATGCTGGAGCCTCGGGAGCGGCCACGCCCGGGCCCCGGGCCCTGAGGGCTGAGCGGGCGGGGCCGGCCGGCCGTCACGTGACGCGCATGCAAGGCGGGGCGGCGCCTCCGTGGCCAGCTTGCTTGTGCTGGGCCGCCCCGTGTTCGCCGGACAGTTCCTAAAGGTGGTGGGCCCAGGTATGCGGCTGGGCATGCGCACGGGCGCGTCCGTGCCCGCTGGGGGAGAGGGACTCGGCTGGCGGCCCCGCCCGGCCACCTCCAGCCCTCCACCTGACCCCGGCCCTGGAGGTCAAGGCCAGCCTCCAACCCCGCCGTATGGAGGTCCCAGGTGAGGCAGGCCTGGAGTGGGGGGGCACACGCCCGCCAGGTGGGGCGCTTCCCCCGAGGCCGCTTCTTCTTTTCCACTGAAATGACCACCCTGCCCCAGCCCCTCCCGGTCTCTGGGGTCCCCACCCCACGCCCCAGAGAACGGGTGAGGAGGAGTGGGAGCCTGGGTCACAGCTTCCGGCCGCGGTCTCGGAAGAAGCCCTCCGCTGCGTGAGCCTCGCGGAAGGTGACGGTGACAGAGTTGGCGGTGATGTCCGTCACGGTCACTTCGCTGGAGGGGAGCGCGGGTGTCCAGGGTGGGGGCCCGTCGGCCAGGTCTGCATCTGCTGCAGCCACAGACAGAGATGCAGAGGGGCCAGGCTGACGGACAGGAGTGCGGGTGGGCGGGGCCAGGCAGCAGGCTGCCCCTCCCCCCTCCCCGCCCCCCACATGGGTCCACTGGGCTGGGGGACCCGAGGCCCGTTCAGGCTGCCTTACCCTCCTCCTCGGGGGGCTGCTCTGCAGGCTCCCACTGGCCGGCCGCCTGCAGGGCGTCTGGGGCTGCAGAGTCCTGCGGGGAGAGTTCCTGTCCATGGCTGTGACTTTCCGGGGGGGCCCGCGGGGCGGGAAGGGCAGGGCAGGCCCCCAGGGGCCCTTGTCCACCAGCTCGGGTGTCCCCGCCTTGACCACCCCCTCGGGGCTCCCGCTGCCGAGCGGGCACGTGAGGGAGAAGCAGAGCTTCCCCTTGCCCTTGGCCTTGTGAGAGCTCCGCAGGTCCATGCTGCAGAGCCGCTGCGGGGGCAAGCCAGGGCACCGTGGGTCAGCCCGGCCCCGCTGCCAGCCGCGGCATCTCCGCTCGGGCAGCTTCTCCCCTTCCCCACTGGCATCTGCCCTCAGCAGGGCCCCAGTGCACCGTCCAGGCTTAGAGACTACGCGAGACTCCTCCCTGGACCCCCCGTGTGGCCACTCCTCGGTCCCTGTACGGCAGCCGGGGACACGGCTCAGGCCAGAGCACCTGCCTAGCAGCAGGTATGTGGTCCTGGGTTCCATCTCCTGCTCTGCATTTAAAAATAAGAATCTGGCCTTCTGAAGCAAAGCAAGGAATCACCCTGCATTGGAGAGGGGCGAAGAGCTGAAGCTGCAGCAGGGATGCCATCCCAGACCCTCTCCTATACGCTCTGCCCCAAGTTCTGGGATCTGGGATCTGTTTTACTGACGTTGGGGAGAATCTGCACGACCATAAGGTCCATAATGTCCAGACACCGGGAGATGCTGTGTTCACTGTGGGACAGCACCAGTCGCGCACGGAGAGCTCTCTTGATGGGCCTGAGGCCACACCCCGAACGCAGAGTGCGGACGGCCAGGGCAGGCCCCCCGGGCCTGGGCCTCACAGGCCAGGAAACCCCCACCACCTGCGAGGCCAGTTCAGAGCAGGGCTGGGGCCTCTCCCCAAAGCGACCTGGGCAAATGTTCCAAGCCTAGCCCCCCAACTTACCGTCTCCCAATGCAGAGAGACAGCAGCAGTGCCCCCCACAGCAGCGCGCTAAGCGCTTACTCACACGCTGGCTCCTCGCTCTTCCCGTGGGGGGAGGGAGCGGCCCCACGGAGAGGACATAGAGCAACTCTACCGGGCCCTCCAACAGCCCGGCTGTAACCAGAACTAGGATGAAACAATCAGCACCCCTAAATTCCTAACCCACACAAGCCACGTGGTACAGTAAACGCTCACTGCTTTTAGCTGGTAGTTAGGAGCTAACTTGTTACCCAGCAACAGACACTACTTAAAGGGCTGAGGAGTGCGGGGCCCTGGGTTCAAGCCCTAGTACTGGGCCGGTGTGCGGGGTGGGGGAGATGTAGTCCTAAGTGGAGGGCACTGGGCATGTGGCCACGCCCCGTGAAGAGGCCACACCCAGACACGCTCACGTGGGCTAAAGGAAGACCCGAGGGACACTCAGTAACCCGGCATGGCATCCTGATGTCTTGGCCTCCAACACCAGCTGGGCCCGTGAACTACACAAGAGAGCATGCACCCCCGTCACCCAGGACGGGGACAAAACTCCAGAGCTCAGACACCCGCCCCGAATCCAAGCTCCACTCCCTTTTGAGGCCCCCAACCCCAGGGTGCCACGGGGGACTCCATAGGTCTTGCCCCACTCCCAAAGGCCAGGCTTCGCAGGGTCGGCCCGCCCCAGGCTCTACTCCAGGGTCTGGCCGTCTCCCAAGCGCCCTCAGCTCTGACGTGTGTTTCTAAGGTTGTTGAATATCGCAATTTTGTGTTCAAGGACTTTGAAGGTCACAGAGCCCAAGTCACAAGATTGCAAGCTTTCAAACCTCCTCACAAATGTGCCTTCCTGCCAGTGACTTCCCCAGGCTCCGGTCAACCAGGGACTTTGCCGGCCCCTTCCGTGGAGAGGTGCCCACTGCAGGGCCCGCCTGAGGGTCTCCCGGGAGAGTGCTCGCATGCGGGGCGGGGAGGAGGAGGGAGGAGGCCCCACCGCAGCGGGGTTACCTGCAGCAGAAGCCGCTTGGGCTTAGGGCCTCTCTTCCTATACCCCGACGCTCGGTCTCTCTCCTCCCTGGGGTGCAAAGCAGGTGGCAGAAGAAAAGGAAACACTGCTGACATCCACAGGGAGGCAAGGAAACCCCCCAAGGCTGCCCCCCGCCCCCCCCCCCCACTCCATTGCTCCCTCGGGACCTAGGGTCCTCACAGAGCTTAGATCACGCAGGGGACCCCCCAAAATTGAGGTGTTACTACTCCAAGGAGAGTTGCACAGAAATCTGTCAAGTGACTCCCTGACTGTCAAGGGTGCTGATAAGAGCAGGTGTCCCTGCATTTGGAAGCCCTGGGAACCGGAAGAGGAAAGGTCTCCCTCATCTGCACCAACTGGTGGGGCAGCAAGGGAGCGGGCGTGCCTCAGTGCCCGGCAGATGCCTGGCTCTGTGGGGCGCCCTCCGCACAAAGGAAAACATACACACCACACCTCCGTGGGACAACACGACCTTGGACTCGGGACAACAGCGCTCAAGCGATGGGGGAGGTCAGGGTCCTTCCCTGCGCTTACATCTCCACAGCCCCCAGCACACAGCCCCAGGGGCAGGGAAAAAAGGACCCAGATGCCCCCCCACCCCCACAGCTGGGTGACCCCAGGCCAGGCTGTCCGGGCTGGGCCTGGGCATCAAGGCTTGCGCTGCCACGCCAGGTCAGATATTGGTGTTCCAGGCAGCAGGGAAAGGAGGGTGCTGCAGAGCTGGTTTCTCCATCTGCATCAAGACCCTCACCCTGTCTCAAGGGCTGGCCGAAGTGCCACAGACCCAGGGCTCTGTGACCCAGGCCCTCTCTGGGAGGCGGGGCCTCACGGACCTCCTGGGAGGGCACTTCTTTCACGGGAATCTCCAGAGGCCCTCGCCCGCACCAGCAGAGCCCCTGCTGCTGCCAGGGGCACCTGTGTGGGCACCGGTGTTTTTATGTTCCTCCTGGGAACTGGAACGCACGCTGGGGGAAGGGTGTCCCTAAGAGATGGAGGCTGGGGCAGGAGAGGCCAGAGCCAACGGGACAGGAAAGGGGCCCAGGGTCCCCCCTTTTCCTCTGGCTGCAGACCAGGCTGCCCTATGCCTGCAGATGCCCCAACCTGCCCTCAGGCCAGACCCAGCAGCGGCCGAGGGCGCTTACTTCTCCTCGTAGGCCATGACGAGGCGAGGGTCCAGGATGTGTTCCTCCGGCTCCCATGTGCTGTACCTGGGGAGAGGAAGAAGGCTCAGAGCTGGCCTGCCTCCACCTGGCAACCCCAGGGGGCAGCCGCAGGGTCAGGGCTGAGGGCCACTCGACCTTGGCCCTGCCAGTAAGATGTGACTGAGCAACGTCAACAGGCGGGCCTATGCCACCTGGGCTCTGATGGTGCCAGAGCTCCCCTTCACCCACACACCCCAATCCCATGGGGTCCTGCTAGATTGGACACCGAATCCACACCGGGCTCTGAGGTCCCTGCATGGCCTGGGACACAGCCAGGGCTGGAACCCCAGCTCTGCCCTCAGCTAGCCAGGCAGCCCTGAGTCATGTCCTCCATGGCACTGTGCACCCGTGTCCACCTGTGGAAGACTGGTGTGGATTCAACGTGGCATCTGAGCACTCAGGGCCCAGCCTGGTGGGGATAGTGCTGATGTTCTCCTGTTTTGATGGGTGCTCAGCCTCCACTGTGGGGGAGCAGCTCCCTCCTACATCAGTACATGGGGCCGGGTCAGAAGTTCCCTGAGCTCTGGGCCTGGCCCACAACAGGTATCTGGTAAACACTGGCTGTAGGAACCGTGCAGTGGTGCAGAATTTCCGTGTCTTTCACTACGCCAGACCACAGCACACGAGGGCAGAGCTGGGGTAGCAGTGAGCACATCCTCCTCCCCACCCCCCACTGGCCTCCTTCCACCTGCATGCTGGCTTATGGGAGTGTAAGCTACCTTCAGGGCCTGAAAGTAGCTGGGGTGGAATGGAGTGGAGGTTGGTATTGGGGCTTGAACTCAGGGCCTAAGTGTTGTCCCTTAGCTTTTTTTCCCTAAATTTTGAGTCATGAACTTTCCTGCCTGGCTGGTTCAAAACCTGATCCTCAGATTCCAGCCTCCTAAGTAGCTAGGACCACAGGAGTAAGCCACTGGTACCAAGAAATAGCTCCTTCTGAGACATGTAACCAGGCTGGCAGGGAACTCTCATCCCCCTGCCTCCCCCTCCAGAGTGCTGGGTGACAGGTGTGCACCTCTATACCTGGCTAAAGCAGCTCACATTTTTGTGTCTAAATAATTTCATTTTAAAACCAAACTGTTCCCAAAATGGAAAGCCCAGTATTGCCATGAACAGATGCAAATACTATATATACATGTATATGTGCATACACACACACACACACAGTGCTGACCCCAGGGCAGGTGCTGTCTCAGCTTTTGTGCTCAAGGCTAGTACTCTACCACTTTGAGCCACAGCTCCCTTTCTAGCTTCCTATAAGGGTCTCACGGACTTGTCTGGGCTGGTTTTGAACCTTTATCTTCAGTGAATAGTTAGGATTACGGACAGGCACGAGCCACTGGAGCCTGGCAAGTACAAGATTTAGAAATAAAACGCATACAAAACACACATCCGTGTAGTACATGTACAAAGCACACGAGCACATACGCACTTACGCAACCCATGTACATAAGCCAGAACGGGGCCAGGCTGCACAGCAGCGCTGCAGCATGAGGGGGCAGGAGCCGGGTGTGAGGAAGCCCGTGTGGGGCCGAGCCCCGCCCCCCGCCCCCGGGATCTGCCTGTGCACACCGGCTCACCTCCTGGGCAGGGGCCGGCCCTGCCTGGAGCTCACGCGTGTGCAAGGCGTGCACGGTCCGCTGTGGCTCGGGGAAGCGGAGCTGCACAACGCCAGCCCGCCGCTAGGGGCCTCCCGGCCGGCAGCGCGCCGACTGTGTGACCCGGGGCAAGTCCCCGCGCTTCCCGGAAACTCCGTTCCCTCCTCTTAATAACCGCCGAGGGCTCCCGGGACGGCGGGAGCGATGCTCCGCCAGGAACTCGCCGGGGCCTCCCCGCCCTCCCAGGAGGCCTAGGCTCCTAGGTCACCCCATTTGCAGACGAAGAAACGGGAAGCTCAGAGCTCGGGCAGCGCCCGAGTCTACTAAGCCGGCCCGGGGCCATCCACGTCGGGCCGAGTTCCGGGCCCGGGCCTCGCTCCGAGCCCCCGCACCGCCGGTAGCGGAGTCAGGCGAGGCTGCCGGGACGCGGCCCGCCCCTCGGGCGCCCGGAGTCCAACGCCAGACGCCGGACGCGGCCTGCGCTAGAATCTGATTGGACGTCAGCGGGAACGAGCGCTCTGAGCCCCGCCCCCGGCAGCGGCGGCGCGCACGCGCGGAGGGCGCGCGCCGGCTGGAGATAAACACGGCCACGTGACCGCCGCCCCGCCCCCACCCGGGTAAACAAGCTCCCGCCGCCGCGCCCCGACCGGCCGCGCAGGCTCCCGCCCGCCGGGATGGGGCGACGGGGACCTGGCCGGGCGGCGACGCCGGCGTCCCGGGCGTGGGTGCAGCTCCTCCCGGGACCCTGCGGCCACCCCGCTCCACTCTCTGCAGCGCCCGCCGAGCTGCACCTGGCTGCAGCTGTGGGCCTTGAACTCTCGGCCTCCACGGGGGGGGGGGGGGGGGTGGGGGCCGCTCATCCGGTAATCCCTTCCCTTCCCCTAGGGTTGTTGTGGAGACCGGCGTGGTGCATACGGAAGGCAAACAAGCGATCGATCGGTTTCAGAAACCTAGAGTGCAAAAGCTTTGTCCCTGGCACGGCGGCGCTAAGGACTTGGCTCAGGCCATCATCAGCAGGGCTTCAGTTTACAGATGGGGAAATGAAGACAGAATGGCTGCGGTGTTTGCCCGGGGTCACACAGCTGGCACCCACACATGCAGAGTTCAAAGGCAGGATGCTCAGGCCCAGTGGACCAACGCATAGCAAACAGGCAGGAGACTGCTGGCTCCTTGGGTGGAGTAGGCTGCATGCCACTCCGTCGTCCAAATCTTTGTGGGACTTTGTCTCCCCATCTGTAAATGGGCCAATGCCTGGCTCATGGGGAGGCTCACTGATGGCAGCTTTGTTACTGCTGCCCCGTGATGCCATTACTAAAGCCCCACGCAGCCAGGCCTACTAGAAGAAAGAGGCTGTGATTACAGTGGGCAGAAGCTGTCCACCCTGGGGAGTAAGATGTTCCTGGGAAGGTGGAACTCAAAGTGGGGGTGCTTAGGGTCTTGGAGACCCAGACCACCTACAGCTGACAACATTCTGTGCTTTGTGGCCCAGCCCCTCTTGAGCCATCTGTGGTGACTTGCAGAAGGTAACCTGTGCCAGTTCTACTGGAAGGGGCGGGGACAGTCATGTGCAGAAAGAAAAACGGGCAGTGCCTGCCCAGCAGCCTGGCTCAAGGGTGTTGTTATTTCTAATCACAGCCACTGTATTTTGATTACTCGATGTCTTTCTGGCCAGAGTGAGGAGGGGCGGGGTGCTGAGCAGGGTAAAAGGCCCCCTGCCCAAGCTGGCACTGCCCAGCCAAGGCTTCCAGGCCTAGGGGAGCAGCCTGACAACAAGGGTGGGGGGCTGGCTGCAAGGGCCATGGCTCTCCCCCCCCCCCCATCACACACACTGAGGTCTGGTGGTGGCAGCAGCTGAGACATGCAGGTGGCATTGCGGACAGCAAGCCCGGGCACTGCAGGCAGTTAGCAGTTGCATTCTGGTAGGAACCCTCCCTCTTTGAGCCTCAGTGTCTCCACCTGGAAAGACTATAGGAACATTTTCCTTTTCTTTTTTTCTTTTGTGACAGTACTGGGGCTTGAGCACGGGATCTTGCCCTCTTGCTGAGCTATTAATTGGAGGTAAGTGAGCTACTGGCACCCAGCAGAGAACATTAGAATAACTAAGGAGGTTTTGAGGTCTAGTCTGGAAGTGGAAACCATCCCTTAGCTTCAGTCCCCAGTGTGGGGCAGATGGAAAGGAAACAAGCCGAACCTGGCTCTGCATTTCCAGCCTCCAACCTCACAACCACCAGCCAAGGAAGCTTCTCTATTCCAACTCAAAGATGGGGAACCCAGGAAGCAAAGTGGGGGCATGCAAAAGGAGAGCCCACACCATCTGCTCAGATGGCTTCTGGGACCCCATCTGCCAGAAGGGCCCACCTTGTGGTCTCAGCATGTTAACAACAAAAAAAAGCAGCAAGCGCACAGGCCAGGGCATACACAGAAACAGAGGAGCCTCGGAGGACTTCCGGCTCCTGGCTCGTGCTCTCTCCCTCCTTTGCAAGGAGGCTGTGGCCAGCAACTAGCTTGTGGACGAGTCCCACGTGTCCAGGTGACCAGCCCCTCCCAGAGGCATGGGGGTAGTGAGGCCCCCCCTCCCAAGGGTACTGTTGCCCTAGTGGCCACCATCCTGCAATCAGGATGCCAGCGGTTCACCTAGGACTCCGGAGCCCACCTGGCAGAGAGGGAAGCGGAGGCAGGGCTCACACTCAGGGCTGTCCCCACCCCACCCCCCACCCAGCAACTTAGAACTCAATCCTAGGTCAGCCTCTCACCTCCCACCCCAGAAGAGAGAAGCTCCTAGCACTGATACACAGCAAGGCAGAGGGGGGTGTTCCAGGATCCAGCCTCCTGGAGGGGGGGGGCAGGACACCCACATACCAATGGGCTAGCTTGTCTCCCACCCTGACCACTCTTCATAGGGAGGTGAGTGGTTTGTGACAGAATCCCTGATTGGGTAGAAGAGGTGGAGCAGCTGGAAGAGGTCTTAGCTTAGATCCCCCAACTCGGGGATGGGAGACGAGGGAGGCAAAAGAGGAGAGACTTGAAAATGGGAAGATTTAAAGTTCAAGTCCCAGTTCTGCCTCCATGCTAGGGTAGCTTAAGGCAAGTTGCTTACCCTCTCTGAGCCTGTTTGCTTATCATGAGAGGTCAGGGGCACATCACAAGGCTGTCTTGACTGGCAACTGACCCTGCAGACTGGGAAGTGTCACCCAAAGGCTCTGCCTCTCCCTACAGGACACTGGAACTTGGGAGTCTCCTCATCCAGAACTGTATTTGCTGTGCCCTGAGACTGAAGCGAAAGGTGCTAGGTCTTCACTCCCAGGGCGATGAGATGCGGTGGGGGAGGGGAGGAGGCGGCTGGAGTGGAAGAAGCTCCATACCCCCCACCCCACCCCACCCCCCACCAGCCTGTGCTCAAACTCTCAATGAGCAGAGGGGCCGATCATCTAGTCTGGGTCAGCTGTAGAGCTGGAGCTAAAGCCAGGCTTGGGAAGGGTGAGCGGCGGACACACACGGACACACAGAGGAGCCTTACTTGGGGGGCCATCCTTTCCACTTCACCAGATACTCCACCTTGCCCTGCAAAGAGAGGAAAACGGACACAGTGAGACGCACTCGTCCCTGGGACACAGCTGCGGCAACCCAGACCTCCCCAAACGCTGGCTGCTCAACAAGGAGCACGCCTGGACGCAAACATCGTGAAGCCCAAGTTCAGAGCCTGCCACACATGGGGAAAACTGAGGCCACAAGGAGATAGACACGGGTGCAGTCTCAGAGCCGAGGCTGGAACTCTTTCTTCCGTGTTCTCGGGCTTAACTCAGGGCCTGAATTCGGCCGGGTCGCTTTTTTCAAAGCATTCTGGCTCTCCAGCCACACCTCCACTCCTAGCTTCTGGCTGGTTAACTGGAGTCTCATAGACTTTCCCACCAGGGCTGGCCACCGCCATCCTCAAGCCTTAGCCTCCAGAATAGCCAGGATTACCGGCGTGAGCCAGCAGAGCCCGGCTTCCCTGCAGGCGGGGAAGACACTGGGCTAATAGCACATTTCCCCCCAGCGATGGTCCCGCAGCTCCAGCCCCATCGGCGGGCTACGAGGCGGCAGGCCAGCGGTGTACACGGGGATACACTGTGTACACTGGTCAACCTCCAGCTTAGCTCAGCTCTGGGCAGCGGGTAAGGCGGCTCTTCACCAGACCACTGAGATCCCCACATGGCACATCCTCAAAGACGGCTGCCCTCCCAGCACCTGGGCTCTCCCCACAAATCGCACTGCCCAGCCACGGCGTCCACTTCCTCCGCAAAAACGTCGAGCCTCCGCCGTCGGAAGGACAGCCCCCTCACACCCCCGAGGAGGGACGGAGGGCTCAGGATGGTGCTCCAACACCCCAATAGGTGTGGAGTGCCCCCTGCAGAGCCACCCCCCGCTGTCCCGGGAGGACCGGTGGTGGTGGGGACCGGCTTCAGGCCGCCTTCCTCCCCCCCCCCCCCGGAGTTGGAGCTGTAAGGAACCCATTAATCCTCTTTAAGCCGGAGGACACCATGGGGGAGGGAGATGGAGGTCGGAGCCCCAGCCGGAAGACAGAGCCGGCCCCCAGGTGGAGCTGAGGAAGGAGGGAGCTGACCCTCCGCCCGGGATGCGGTGGGAAGAATAGGGGCCGACGGCTCTGCGGGTGCGCGGCCCGGGCGGGAACTCTTCCCCGCCCGCCCGTGCCCCATCTGGGGCGAGCCACCTGGCGCAAGCCCGGCCCGGGCGCCGCCGCCGCGTCGCGGGCGCGCAGGGTGTGGAGGGCGAGGCGGGGGCGGAGCCCCGAGGATGCCAGGCGCGGGCGGCGGCCGGGCCCCCGCCGGGCGGGCGGGCGGGGGAGGGGAGAGGCGCACGGGGGCACCGGGGTGTGCGCCGGGGGGCCGGGGAGCCGCCAGGCCAAAGTCCGGCGGGAAACTTCCCCGAGGTCCCGCCTCCAACTCCGAAGGAGTCAGTCGGTCCTGAGCGCGCCGAGTGCCGGGTTCGAGACTCCTCTCCGCCACCGAGGCCGGGGGCAGGCAAGTTGTTTCCTCCACCGGGGCCTCAGTTTCCCTCCACCCCCCCACCGGGGCCTCGGTTTCCCCACGTCTAGGGTAGGAGGGGGGGGGGACGAGCCGGCGCTCGGGGTCCCCGCGGCCCCCTCCCCGTCCGACTCCGGTGGCCCCGGAGGCCCCAGCATCTCGGAGCGACAACTTAAACCCTACGGTCCGTACACGATGGCAGGGAAACTGAGGCACGGGCCGGAGAGCCGGGCTCAGCCACGCCGGGCCGCCCGCCCCGCTTTCCCCGTGCGCTAAGCCTAGAGGGGGGCGGTGCCGGGGACCCCCCCCCTCCGGCGACCCGGCCCGAGTCCCGGGGTCCCGGGGTCCCGGGGCCGCTCCGGGCGCCTCACCTTCCGCACGCGCTTCTTCCGGATGCTCTCCACCGCGAACACCTGCTCACCGATGGCTGACAGCTCCATGCGGGGCGGCGGGCGAGCGGGCCCGGGGCCGGGCCGGGCCGGGGGCGGAGCTGCGGGGCCGCGGCTGCGGCGCGCGATGCTGGGGCCCGCGGGGTCCCCGTCACCCTCGGCCCGGCGCGCACGCGCACGCGCGCACACCCCCTCGCGCTGCCTCACGCCGCCGCCGACGTTCCATTTTTGAACCTGCGCAACGTTTTCCTCCGCGCCGGCGGGCGCGCGCGCGCGCACGGGGCGGGGGGGGGGCGGGGCGCGGGCGGGCGGGGCGGGGCGCGGGCGGGCGGGCGCGCGCGCGCGCCGGCGAGCTGACCGCGGGGCTGCGCGCGAGCCCTGAGGGTCAGCCACGCCCCCTTCGCCGCCGGAGCCACGCCCCCTCGCCGCCGGAGCCACGCCCCCCTCGCCGTCCAGCCGACTCCGCGCGGCGCGCGCTCCGCGGCCGGCCGGGCTCCTCGGCCCTCGGGGCGGCGGGACTTATTTGGTGCGGTGCGCTCGCTCCCGCTGCTCGGTTCCTGGGCCGGACGTGATCTTTAAAAAACCGAGGCGCCAGCCCTAGAATCCTCCCGAGGACTGGCGCCGGGCCGGGCCGGGGCGGTCAAGTGCATCACCCACCGTCCGTCCAGCCTCCAGGAGACCGGGCCGGGTGCGGAGGGCCGGGCCGCGGGCCTTCGGCTCGGGTCTGGGCGTTCCGGGAACTGGAGGCCGGCACTCCGGGCGTCCGAGCCTCGCCAGCGGGGCCCGGGCGAGGCCGTCTGGCGCCCCGCGCCGAGGAGCCCCCCCCCCCCCCGCGCCTTTCTCCCCGACTCTTGCCACCCCAGGGGCTGCCCCTCCCCGGCCTCCACCCCCGGGCCTCCTCCCCGACCCCGGCCCGAGGGCCACCGGCCAGCCCGCACAGGCCCTGCCACCCCCCCCCCCCCCCCGTGGCCCAGCCGTAGGGCTCCTGGGCATTTATCCCGAGCGCCAGGGTCCGGGAAAGCACGGGGACCCCTGCACTTCCAGGCCCACTGCTGCCCTGTTCACAATAGCCAAGGGGTGCAAACAACCCAGATGCCCCACTGCAGACGAATGGATCCCCACAAGTGTGGCTACCCGTGCACAATGGGATTCTACGCGGCTACTAGAAGTGATCAAATAATGGCATTCGCAGGGAAATGGACAGGTCTTGGACAAATAATGTTGAGCAAGAACATAGAGAACAACGGTGCATGGTCTCCCTGATAAAAAACATGGGTCTTAGAGATAAATAACAGAGAGACATGACAAAGTAGGACCCAAGGCACCAATCCACGGGGGGACAAAAGTCTTGGGAGAAAGACACCAGAAAGTAAAACACAACCACTAATTCCTATCTACATAAATTAATATCCAGGCTGAAAAGAGCTCCAAAGATACGGAAGCACATGACTTCTTTGTAATTAATCTTAGAGAATTTAAAGGGCCCTATACTCTTTACTTCACATATGGTGTATACACGTGCACATCTGAGAGAAGCTGGGAGGAGGGCATAGAATGAGTAGAAATGGGGGGGGGGCGAAATACAGTAGAAAGGGCCCAGCAACTGCAATGGACACTGATGAGAACAAACTAAGCAACTCGAGGGCAGCAGTGAGGGAGGGGGCGAAATGAGAGAAAAAGAAGGAACAGATTACACTAAGCAAAGGAAACAGATATATCACCCAATCTGGAAGGAATTGCTTTTATTCTTACTGATCATAGACATCATAAGCATTGTAGATTAGATGGACAATGTTCATCAAGGGGAAGATTTTTTTAAAAAATGAAGGAAGCAAGGGGGGCTGGGGAGGGGGAAGGAGAAAAATGAGGAAGGGGTTCACAAGTAAGACAAGAGATGTGTATATATTCACTACCTTAAGTATGTAACTAACCCCTCTGTACATCATCTTGACAATAAAAAAAATAGCATAATGAAACACACTAAAAACTCTTAAAAGCAGGGAGAAGGGAGGGTTTAAGAAAGTAATGTAGGGGTTGGGTTTGATCAAAATACATTATATGCATGCATGTAAATATAATGAAGCCCCTTTGCACAATTAATTTGCACTAATAAAAACACATTTTCATAACTCAAAGAAAAAGAATAAAATAGTTTTAAGATGGGGATGGGACTGGGTAGTTTCCCGTTTTCTTCCGGATACAATCCAAACAATTGTCTGACACAGGAGGCTAGATTTTTAACCGAGAGCAGACGATAAAGACGCCGGAGTTCTCCCCTCTCCCGGAGATTTAGGAAGGAGGGACTATGAAGACAATGGAGAGCACGAAAATGAAACAATGTCTTGTAGGTAAACATAAAATGTTGCCAGAACAATTAATCACCCAAACGGGGTGGGGGATGAGTGGGGTTCAAGTGTTCCCAAGTCTTTTTCCAGAGGGAAGAATGTGGAGTTGAAGGTCGGGGTTGCCAGCCCTTGGTAAACACTCTGTGAATGGAAACTATTAGAAGAGAAAAATAGAATGAGAAAACCAAACAATCCTGGAGGAAGCAAGGGAGGGAGAGGGAAGAGGGAGAAAATAGCACTGTAAACCCAAATGTCCTATAATTCTATCAATGCCAAGGGGACTAGGTGTGTTAAAACACAAAAGTTGTGGGGTTGCCTAAGGTCCATTCCCACCGCAGTTTTCAAGAGTCGCAGGAGACACACTGAATGGTTGAAAGTCCTCAGCCTGTGGAGGGGAAAATGCCATGCAAATAGTCACAAAAAGGTGGCTGAAGGTATTTCAATATGAAGGAAATCTCATCCCAGAGACAAAGGAGGTACTTAATAATGAAAGGGGTCTGACTAGCCAAAAAAGACCAATTTCAAATTTGTAAGAAAACACCACAGTCCTAAAATACAAGAAATAGAAAGAAGAGAACTATAATGAAAAAACAGACACATTTAAATTGTAGTGGGAGATTTAAAGCACATCTTTCTGTAATCAGGAAAACGAGCAAACAAAATTCAGTAAGATACACAGGATTCCAACATAATTAATAAACTTGACTAATGAACTTTCCCAGAACAGCACCATGCACTTCTTTTCAAAACATATTTACCAAAAGACTTCAGGAAACCTCTAATACATGTAAACTAAAAATAAAGATAATTTCAAAAATGTCTTAGGTTTGGAAATTCTGAGGCTTTTTTTTTTTTCAAATTTTGTATTGTTAGTATACAGGTGATATACATAGGAGTTACAGTTGCATCAATCAGGCAATGAGGACATTTCTTTTGGGGCGATGCCACCCTTTCTTCTCAACCACTTTTTCCCTCTCGTCCCCACCCACAAGTTGTATATATAGTTCATTTTCAACGTAATATCTAGTGAATACCAACCACTGCCGCATTTGTTCACTGAATGTCCCTCAATTTCTATGCCTCTCTCCCTTATCCTCCCAAAGACAGATAAATGGACAATCACAAGACAAAACAAAACAAGCAACAAAGAAACAATCTCTTGTTTCCATTTCCTAGAGTTTATCTCAATAAATATTATTTATATGATCATCTAGATGCACAAAGAAGAAGTGTATTTCAAACTCATCAATCAAAAGAGAAGTCATCATGGACATTATGTAGTATGTTCACTGAATGAGGATGACAATATTGGGGGTAACGATTAAAAACAAATGTACACATTACCTTACTTATGTAATTGTGACCCCCCTGCTCAACACCTTTTCAATAAAAGTAAAATTTAAAAGTAAAAAAATAAAGCCAGGAACCAGTGGCTCACACCTGTAATCCTAGCTACTCAGGAGACTGAGATCTGAGGATTGGGGTTCAAAGCCAACTCTGGGCAGGAACATCTGTGAGTCTCTTATCTCCAATTAACCACCAAAAACCCATAAGTGATGCTGTGGCTCAAAGTGGTAAAGCGCTAGCCTTGAGCTGAAGAGCTCAGAGACAGCATCCCAGGCCCAGAGTTCAAGCCCCATGACCAGCAAAAAGAAAAATTGCATATTTAAAAACCAGAAGAGGATGGGCTGGGGATATAGCCTAGTGGCAAGAGTGCCTGCCTCGGATACCCGAGGCCCTAGGTTCGATTCCCCAGCACCACATATACAGAAAACGGCCAGAAGCGGCGCTGTGGCTCAAGTGGCAGAGTGCTAGCCTTGAGCGGGAAGAAGCCAGGGACAGTGCTCAGGCCCTGAGTCCAAGGCCCAGGACTGGCCAAAAAAAAAAAAAAACCCAGAAGAGGGGCTGGGAATATGGCGTAGTGGTAGAGTGCTTGCCTCATATACATGAGGCCCTGGGTTCAATTCCTCAGCACCACATATGTAGAAAAAGCCAGAAGTGGCGCTGTGGCTCAAATGGCAGAGTGCTAGCCTTGAGCAAAAAGAAAAAGAGAGAGAGAGGTCCCGGACAGGGCCCGGTCCTGTTTAAGCCTCAGTACTGGCAAAAGCAAATAAACCAAAAAACAAACCCAAGAAAAAGCCCTCCAATATAAAAACAAAAATGGTGTTTCATTTTTCTTTTGTTTATTTTAGTTTCTTTTTTCTCTCGTGCCGTCCTGGGGCTTGTACTCAGGTCTGGGCACTTTTTTCCTCAAAGCCAGCATTGCTCTACCATGAGCCACAGCTCCACTTCCAGCTTTCTAGCACTTAATTGAAGATGAGTCCTACAGACAATTTATTGCCCAGGCTGGCTTTGAGCTATGATCCTCAGAGAGCCTCCTGAGTAGCTAGGATGACGGGCATGAGCCATTGGTGCCAGGCTCTATGGAATTTCTACATACTAAATTTAACAACCTTGAAAAAAAAAGCAACATAAGATGTAATTTATAATATAATAAAATATGTAAATGTGTCTAGGAATACATCAAATAGAAGGTGCAAGGCCTTCATGGCACAAAATCATAAAAGTTTTATGGGGAGATGTTGAAGATTTAAAAATGAAGAATGAATCCATATTCATGGCTTGAAAGAGTCAGAACTGGAGCCAAGTCAATTTCCTCAAACTTGGCCTCGAGCATCAAGACAACGCTCATCATAACCACCACAAGTATTTTTTTTTAGAACTTGATGTGTCGATGTGAACTTGATATGGAAATGCAAAAAGCTGAATCTAGTCAAGACCTTCTAGAAGACAGAGGGTGAGAGGAGCAGACAGCAGAGGTGCGTCACCTCTGGAGGGAGCCAAGTCAGGAGGGAGAAGCAGGTAGAGAGTTTGATGAGCATGGGAATGGACATTTGGGATGAAAGAACAAAAGGAGAGCCTTTCCAGATAGATGACAGATGGATGGATGGATAGATGGTATGTAGGTAGATAGATGATGGGTGGATGGATAGATCAATGATAGATAATAGGGAGCTAGATAGATGGTAGACAGACAGGAGAATAGGTAGATTGATGACAGAAAGATAGATAATAGGTAGAGATAAATTTGATAGATAATATGATGATAGATAAATGTGATAGCTAGATGGTGGATGATGGACAGATGATAGATGAATAGATAGGTGGATAGGTAGGTAGGTAGATCAAACAATTGATCAATAGATGACATAGACTATATACAGATTCTACATCTTAAGAGAGACTATCCATAAAGTACAGAGGGAAGCTGAGCACTGGTAGCTCACACCTGTAATCCTAGCTACTCAGGAGGCCGAAATCAGAAGGTCATGGTTCAAAGCCAGCTCAGGCAAGAAAGTCTGTGTGACTCTTATCTTCACTAAACTACCAAATAAACTAGAAGGGGAGCAATGGCTCAAATCCAGTCTTGAGTACAAAAGTTCAGGGACAGTGCCCAAGCCCTGAGTTCAAGCCCTAGGACAAGGAAGGAAGGAAAGAAGGAAGGAAAAAAGGAAGAAAGGAAGGAAGGGGAAAAGGAAGAAAGGAAGGAAGGAAGGAGATAGAGAAGGAGGGAAGGAGCGAGAGAAAGGGAGGGAGGGAGGGAGGGAGGAAGGAACAAAGGAAGGAAGGAGAGCCAGAGTCATTTTAACATTGCTCTGCCAAAATACCTGAGCAACACAACTTAAGGAGCTAAGAGTGACTTTGGCTCTCTATTCTCCAGTTAGTTTGACCTCTATCAATGGATAGTGTGGTGTGGTAGAGCAGAGCAACTCGCATAATGCCAACCAGGAAACAGAGACAGACAGACAGACAGCGAGAATTAATATATGTCTGGTCTAGTGTGCTCATATACTCTTTTCCTCCCCCGCCCCCGCCCCCATCTGTGTCCCCAGCCTATGAGATGGGGCCATCCACATTCCGGGCTGGCCTCCCTTTTACCTAGCCCTCTCTGGTCACACACACTAAGTGTGTAATGGCCAATCAGGTTGACTATCAAAATTGACATCACAGCTGGGCACCAGTGGCTCATGTCTAGAATCCCAGCTACTCAGGAGGGTGAGGTTTGAGGATCGAGGTAGGTTCAAAGACAGCCCAGACAAACAAATCCCAGAGCCTTTTATCTCTAACAATCGGCAAAAAGTTAGAAGTGGAGCTGTGGTGCAAGCAGTAGAGCGTCAGCCTTGAGCAAAAAAAAAGCCAAGAAAAAGCATAAGACCTTGAGTTCAAGCCCCGGTACTAATACACACCACACGCATCCCCTCCGTCCCCACCCGACTACACAGTATGAAAAGAACAGAATAAATATTTAAAACATTCCTACATAAGCTGGCCACCAGTGGCTGATGCCTCTAATCCTAGCTACTTAGGAGGCTGAGATCTGAGGATGGTAGTTCAAAGCCAGCCCAGGCAAGAAAATCCATGAGACTCTTATCTCCAATGAACCACTAGAAGCCCAGAAGTGGAGTTACGGCTCCAAGTGATCGAGCGCTAACCTTGAGCAAAAAAAAGCTTAGAGACAGCACTCGGTACCTAAGTCAAGCCCCATGACTGACAAAAACAAACAAACTCCTAAGTGGACATAGGCGATGGGGAAGAATCGGCGAGACAACCTGTTTTATCCCAACATGGGCGCGTATCCGGAGGACAAAGCAATTCGGCTTCACTCCCACCTGGTCAGTGGTGAGCAGTCTGATTAAAAAAAGAAGTTCCTGCAAGTGGCAGCATGTGCCGGGGTCAGGGCAAACTCTTCCCCACTGCAGGGGTGTGGAAATGGGGTGAAGCCCTTGGGAAACGGCACTTGGCACTGCCGCGTACACTTGAACCTGCCATGGGTCTCCTTGGCACATTCCTGAAAGCAGTTCTTGCAAACATGTTTGAAATTGTTCCTAGCAACCATATTTGTAAAACTGGAAACAGCCCCCAGGGGAAAGTGAAGTCTAGAATCTTCACACACGGGATTATTAGACAGGATTGAAATGGAATGACCTAGAGGGTTTGCACAACAACTTGAATCGTTCAAAATGACATTGAACGAAGCGATGGAGAATCCCATGCCTGGGGCCCCAGACACAGTTCACAACCGGCAAAACCAAACATCACCTTGTGTAGCAATGGTAAAACCAGTCAGAAAGCAAAGAAATAAGCTGGGTGCCTGTAGCTCACACCTGTCATCCTAGCTACTCAGGAGGCTGAGACCTGGAGACCGCGGTTCGAGGCCAGCCCAAGCAGGAAAGTCTGTGAGACTCTTATCTCCAATTAATCAGCACCTAGGCCCTGAATTCATTCTCCACCACCAGCAAAAATAAAAAGAAAGAGATTAAATTGAAAATAAATGGTCTACAGCTATACCACTCAGATCATGTCCATCTAGTCAAATCTTCAAACCTAAGAAAGGACAAGGCTCAAGTGGCAGAGTGCCTGCCTAGCAAGTATAAGGTCCTGAGTTCAAGCCCAGCAAGAAAAAGGAAATGATTCTGCAGCTGTTTTTAGAGCCCAGACACTAGGAGATATTTTAAAAGATTGTCTTCAGTCTAAAAGTACCAGAGAGCTAAGCGCTGTGGCTCACATCTGTAATCCTAGCTACTCTGAGGAAGAAGAATCAGAAAAACAAACAAATAAGTCTTCTACATTAAAGTGCTGTTGCCGTTTTTGTTTTGTTTTTCGTGCATGGGGCTTCAAAGTGGGACCTAGGCGCTGTTCCTGAGCTGTTTGTCGCTTATGGTTAGCGCTCTACCACTTAAGCCACAGTTCCACTTCTGGCTTTTTGGTGGTTAATTGGAGATAAGAATCGGACTTCCTGGCTGGGCTGGCTTTGAATCTCCATCCCCAGATCTCAGCTCCTGAATAGCTGGGATTACAGGTGTGAGCCACCAGCATGTAGCTAGTGCTGTGATTTAGAAGAGGGTGTTTATTACCTTATTGTCTGTTTAATATAGGATGTGATGTTCAGGCCAGTAGAGAAACGCAGTGCTGGTAATTCTGGCCCCAGGACAAATACAAGGCATTGGGGCTCGGGGAATCCAGTCTGAGAACTTGATGCTCGTTCTATGAGAACACACATCCATTCTACATCCCTGACTGTCTCTTTGTGATTTCGGTTTGTAATCACTGTTGCTGTTCAACAAGAATTGCTCCAGGGGCTGGGGATATGGCCTAGTGGCAAGAGCGCTTGCCTTGTATACATGAGGTCCTGGGCTCGATTCCCCAGCACCACATATACAGAAAATGGCCAGAAGTGGCGCTGTGGCTCAAGTGGCAGAGTGCTAGCCTTGAGCAAAAAGAAGCCAGGGACAGTGCTCAGGCCCTGAGTTCAAGGCCCAGGACTGGCCAAAAAAAAGAAAAAAGAAAAGGGCTGTGAATGTGGCTTAGCAGTAGAGTGCTTGCCTAGCATGCAGGAAGCCCTGGGTTCGATTCCTCAGCACCACATACACAGAAAAGGCTGGAAGTGGTGCTGTGGCTCAAGTGATAAGAGTGCTAGCCTTGGGGCTGGGGATATGGCCTAGTGGCAAGAGTGCCCGCCTCATATACATGAGGCCCTGGGTTCGATTCCCCAGCACCACATATACAAAAAATGGCCAGATGTGGCGCTGTGGCTCAAGTGGCAGAGTGCTAGCCTTGAGCAAAAAGAAGCCAGGGACAGTGCTCAGGCCCTGAGTCCAAGCCCCAGGACTGGCCAAAAAAAAAAAGAGTGCTAGCCTTGAGCAAAAAAGAGCCAGGGACAGTGCTCAGGCCGTGAGTTCAAGCCCCTGGACTGGCAATAAATAAATTAATAAAAATCAAAAGGTTCATTGTAACGTTTCCACACATGCATAAATGTCCCGATCATCCTCATCTCCTCCATCACTCTTCCTTAGCCTACACCCCCTTCTTGGTAGTTTCAACAGGTTCTGTTGTTCTATTTGCATATATGCAAATGAGCCACATAAACCATAACCGCCCTCTCCTTAGTCCTCCCCAGCTCACTGCTACCCACCCTCAGCAGAACGCAGGAAGGATTTCTCAGAGTCTAACACCTACGCATAGGCAAAGTATCCGAAATCAAAGACAGAAGGAATGCTCATTTCTAAAGCTTCCTAATGAAAGAAAATCACAAAGGAAGAAATATGGATCGTTCTCACATCAGCAATCACAGAAGACAGCCAAGGGCTGGTTCTTCAAATTCCACGGAAAAGTACTATGAACATAAACTATCCACCTCCTGGGCCAGATGACCAATGCCCCAGGTGATAGAAACTATGACTTCCAGTGTCTTCAACGAAGAGAAGGCTAAGCTGAGCGCTGGTGGCCCACGCCCATCATCCTAGCTACTCAGGAGGCTGAGATCCCAGCACTGCAATTCAAAGCCAGCCCAGGCAGGGAAGTCCACCACACTCATCTCCACTTGAGCACCCAAAAAGCTGGAAGCGGAGTTGTGGTTCAAGGAGTAAAGCACTAGTCTTGAGCAGAAAAGCTCAGAGACAGTGCCCAGGCCCTGAGTTCAAGCTCCAGGAACGGCACAAGAAATGGGATGGGGGGGTGGTGTATTTGTGTCTCATCTAATAAGACATTTCTTGTCCTGATAGAAGGAAGAAATAGTTTGCTCTCTGAGCTACATCTCTGTAACTCCACCTTGTATTTGTCTCCACGCGGTACAAGATGACTGCTATAGCTCCAGACATCACACTCGTGGTCACGGCAGGGAGGAACAGGAAAGGGTGCCATGCACCTAGGTTGCTCTCTCTTGTCTTGATTTTTTTTCTCAGGAGAGCAACGATTACTCGGGACATGAGTAATGAGGATCACGGTTCAAAGCCAGCACTGGCAGGAAAAGTCCCTAAGACCCTTAGATCCAATTAATCACACACACACAAAAAGCAAGAAGTGGCACCCTGGCTCGGGTAGTAGGGCGCTAGTCTTGAGCGAAAAGGAGCCCAGGGACAACACAGACCCAGAGTTCAAGCCCAGAACTGGCAAAAGAAAGGAGGAGGGGGGGCTGGGGATATAGCCTAGTGGCAAGAGTGCCTGCCTCGGATACACGAGGCCCTAGGTTCGATTCCCCAGCACCACATATACAGAAAACGGCCAGAAGCGGCGCTGTGGCTCAAGTGGCAGAGTGCTAGCCTTGAGCGGGAAGAAGCCAGGGAAAGTGCTAAGGCCCTGAGTCCAAGGCCCAGGACTGGCCAAAAAAAAAAAAAAAAGAAAGGAGGAGGGGGAAGGGAAGGGGGAAGAGGAGGAGGAGGAGGAAGAAGAAGGAGGAGGAGGAAGAGGAAGAAGGAGGAAGGGGAGGAGGAGGAGGAGGAGGTGGTGGTGATGATGATTAGGGGGAAGATTATTAGGGTGTCAGACAGCACAGGCAGACTGTTCCTCTAACCCACTAGGTCAGAGGTACCCTGACTGCCCTCCCCAGCCCCCCCCCCCCACCAGCCCTTCCCAGACAGCCCCAGCCCAGCCCCCTGCCCCTCTGCTTGCCCCCAGTCCCTGCTGCTTGCTCCAGCCTGCCCCAGGAGCTGGCGCCCTGGAAACCTTCAGGCACGAGGAAAGACAGCAGAAGTCTGGGCTCTGCCCCTGGAGATGAGAGGATTAGTAAAGGCCCAGCCACCCCAGGGAAACGAAAAACAAAAAGGGAACTCACCACGCAAACCCAAGAAGACACACCAAGAAGACACACCAACCGGGGTTTCTGGAGCTGGAGCCAAGGCAGAAGTCCGGTCTTTCAGCTCGGGCGGGCTGCAGGACTCGCTGCGACCAGCAGGTGGCGCCCGGCGCCCGGGTGTCGGCGGGCTGCAGGGCGCACACCCCAGGGTTTTGACTCAGGATGGAGCTAGAGAGAGCCAGACCTGCGGGACCACAGCCCCAAGGCCAGGCCTCCCTCTGGGCCGCTCCTTGGTGTCCCCTGGGGTAACCAAGGAGACGGGCCCGCCTGCACTCCAGGACAAGCCCAGTTGCTGGCCCTCAGATCATATGGGGGCGCGGGGGTGGTGGTGGTGGGGGGGAACCCATTCCAGGGGGAAGGGGCTGAGGCGCAGAGAGGTGCCTTAGTGCCCTAAAGATGGCACAGCTAGCTGGGGAGCCCTGTCCTGCTGGCAGCTGGAGGCAGGGACGTGGAGGGGGAGCAGGAGGGCTGCTGCAGAGGGTGGAGCTAGGGGGGAAACTGAGGCAGGCGCGCAGGGGGAGGCCTGGTGGGTGATGCCCGACGCTTTCTATGGAAGCACAGAGCTATTCGAAGGCCCAGGCTGGGTCGGGGATGGGGGTGGGGCCACGGGGATGGACCTTGGAACCCTGGACTCCCCCCCCCCCCAAGCAGCAGCCTCTTCCCAGAAGGAAGCCTTGTTTAGCCCGCATTGTGTCCGCGGAGCCCCGGCGGCCAGCGCCCGCCTGGGGGCTGTTTTGGCCTGGCGTGTTTTGGTGACCTTCTTTTTTTCCTCTTCCTTTCTCTTTGGGCTAATTGTTCTCATTAAACCGCTTTGTCCTGTTTTGTTTGTCCCGGGCTGACCACGCTGCCCGGTGCTCAGCCCGGCTTCCTGTGTTTCCGCTGGGCCCCACTTCCTGTTGTGAGCCGTCGCCCTGGCAACCGGAGGAGGGGGGGGCTCGGTGGGTGACATCACCCGGGGTAGGGGGCTGGGGGGGGAGGGGAAGGGAGGGCCAACCCCCCCCCTCCCCGAGGGCGCATGGCTGCGGGGTGACTCAGCCCGGGAAGGGGGAAGCGTGCCTCGCATTCCTCAGGGAGGTAAACAAGGTCAGGGGCCAATCGGGGATCCTGTTTACCTGAGCCCGACACCCCCCCCCCCCCCCGGGATCAGGGCCCCCGGCTGAGCCAGGCTGGGTGCCCAAGGCCGGCTCAAGATCACAGCCCCCCCCCCCAAGACACCCCACCGCCCTGAGCCTCACCTGTCACCAGGGCCCCGGTGCTAGGTGGGGGTCTCTCCCCAGCCCCGGGGGACAGGCAGGCCCCAGGAGGCCAGGCTGATGGAGAGACTGGGGTCCCCGCATCTGAACCCCACCCTACCACCACCCAGGATGGGTGCCCCAGCCCCGGGTGAGGAGCGCCTGGCATCTTGGAAGGGGCAAGGGAGTACCAAGGCAGACCCGGACCACAGGCTGGAGTGGGGTGGGGGGAATAGGACTCATCTGGTCCCCATTCTTGACTTTCAGCTCCCCAGCTCCATGACAGACTGCTCTGCCCGTCAGAGGGTTCCCAGGAACCCGGCCCACTCCCTCCAAACCCTTCCTGGAACTCTGCTTGTCACTATGACCCTCCAAGAACAGCTCCAGGCCAGGCCTGGAGATGGGGAACGTGTCCCCCCATCTCAGAAACAGACCTCCCAAGGTGACCTTCAAAGCAGACCAGCTGCCCCAGGGCAGGGCAGTTTCTCTACCTGCCCCCCACCCTCCCAGGCCCTTGCCTGTGGGGTGCCTTTGCCTTTGGGGTACACCATCTCCCAGGGCTGCCTTGAGAGCCAGTGAATGGCAGCCGGGGACACATCCAGCACACAGTAGGAGCTCAATAAATGTGGAACCCACACAGACACCCCCCCCCCAGCAGTGCCCAGGCCCCCACCCCAAGCAACCCATCCCCCCTGCAGGAAAGGCGCCACCGGTGCCCTGTGCTTTTCCCATAAAGGGACCGGACTTGGGTTTCCCTGGCGGGCTGGGGTTATCCTGTCCCGGCTGGGGTGGGGGGGTGGGGGGGGAGGAAGAGGAGCGGGAAGGAACAGCGCTCGGCATTCCTGACATTCTTGGCAGCGGCCCTGTCCAGCTGCCTGGCGGGTGCTGGGGGCACTGGCCTGGCGCCCACACGCTGGCTCGGCCCTGCGGGCCCGGGTTCCACTCTGGGGACCCCTTGCTGTTGCACCTACCCACTGTCCCTGGCGATCCCAACTCCTTAAACAGGTCTGGGGGGGATAGGACAGCCACCCACAGAGGAGGGCTTCCAGTTTACCTATTGGGGGGGTCCCCGAGGACGGAGCAGGGGCGCGGAGGGAAGAGGCTTCCTGAGCTCAGTGTCTGGGACAATCCTTCCTCTGGGCTCCGTCCTCGTGGCTCCTCTGGTTCTTTTAGAATCTGGGTGTGTGTCTCACGCTCACAATCCTCTCGCCTCTGGCTCCGGTGCGGGGGGGGGGGGGTGGGGACAGCAGGCATGCACCCCCCTGCCAGGCCTGGTCCACTGTGAGAGGGTCAGCTATGCGTTGCAGCATGGTGGCCATCACTGCTGGAAGCAGTGCTGGGTGGGGGGGAGGAGGCTGGGGTTCCTCCCCCTCCCACCCCCCACAGGCTCCAGGGAGGGAGTGCCTCCTCCTCTGGGGTCCCCGAGGGTCTGAGATCCCACGGTTCGGTTAGCCCCGTGCAGCTGACGTGGTTCATAGATTCATAGATGGATGATCTGCTGCTCCCTGCAAAGCTGCCCAGACCTGGCTTCATTCTTTCCCATGTCACTGTCTCCCCCCCCCACCCCCCCCCCCACCCCGTTTCAGACCCATGAGAGCTGAGCAGTCTGGGAGGAAGCCAGGCCCCCGCAGCTGCCGGGCTCGGCTTGAGAAGCCCCCTGCCTCCCCTCCCCATCAGAACCTGGGCCTGTGGGGTGGGCAGGTGGCCCCAGGTGCTGCCCCTCCCTCTCCCCTCTCCCCTTAACCGCGAGGCCTGCAGCAGGGGCACAGGGACGGGCTGGGAAGGGGAAGAGGCATCCGGGGCTCCCTGCTGCCCAGAACAGTCACATTGGGCACCCACCTCCCTCCCCCCGCCACCCCCCCCCCGCCTCGCCTGGAGAGAACAAAGCAGGGGGCCCAGCGCCCCGTCCATGTCCAGCGCCAGCCGATCCATCATCGCCCTGGCCTCCGCCTTCCTCCGGTGCCCCTCGATGGCTGCCTGTCCCGTCTGTCTGGCCATCTGTCTGTCTGTCTGCCTGCAGGACAGTAGGAGGAAAAGCCGGGGACCCCACCCTGCTGGGCGCACGTGTCCAGCGCATCGTTCGCCCTCCCCGGGGAAATCCTCTCAATTGTGTAGCCCGGGCGCCCCGGCTGGGCGCCAGGCTGGAAGGTGCGGGGTGCGTGCGGGGTCGGGTGATGGTGGGGGAAGGGGGCAAGTGTCATTGCCGCTGGGACGTGGGAAGCTCGGCTAAGTTGATGATGATTACACACAGCGTGATGGCAGGTGACAGCCATGCGCTGCGGGGCTTTGCTGACTACAGCGGGCCTGGGAAAAGCTACCCACCGCACCAGGGGCCTTGCCTTTCCTGTGGCCCTGCGTGTGCACGGTGGGGTGTGCGTGTGTGTGTGTGTGTGTGTGTGTGTGTGCCAGAGAGAGAGAGAGAGAGTACTAGGGTATGAACTCGGGGCCTAGCTGCTTTTTCACTCAAAGCTGGTTCTCAACCACTTGAACCAAAGCTTCCCTTTTGGCTTTTTGCTGCTTTAATTGGAGATAAGAATCCCACAGATTTTCCTGCCCAGGCTGACTTCGAACCATGGTTCTCAGATCTCAGCTTCTTGAGTAGCTAGGATTCCAGGTATCAGTGCCCAACTACCTATTCGTTTTGTTGTTTTCTTTTCATGCCAGTCTTGGAACTTGAACTCGGGACTCGGGCGCTGTCCCCCCAGCTTGTTGCTCAAGGCTAGTGCTCTACCACTTAAGCCACAGCTCCGCTTCCAGTTTTTTTGATGGGTAACTGGAGATAAGAGTCTCACAGACTTTCTTGCCCACTCTAGCTTTGAACCTTACAGCCTCCTGAGTAGCTAGAATTACAGGCGTGAGCCACTATTAGCCTTTTTTTTTTTTTTTTTTGCCAGGCCTGGAGTTTGAACTCAGGGCCTGGGCCCTCTCCCTGAACCTCTGTGCTCTGGGCTAGTGCTCTACCACTTGAGCCACAGCACCACTTCCATTTGTTGTTTTTTTTTTTCTGAGTAGTTTATTAGAGATGAGCGACATGGACTTTCCTGCCCGGGCTGGCTTCTCACGGCAGTCCTCAGATCTCAGCCTCCTGAGTAGCTAGGATCACAGACGCGAGCCCCTGGCACCTGGCCCTATTGCTTTTATAATCGAAAAATAATTGATGTAATCGTAGACGAATGAAAGAGAAACCAGACGACAAATAAACTTGACTTAAAAGAAAAACAAATGGAAGCCTAATGGAAAAAACATCAAACATAAAACTGAATGGGTGTTTACCTCAGGTTAGCAAACACTGTCCGCCACCGCCACCGCCTCCACCTCCGGGGCTGTGCTGAGTGACACGGCAGGACAGCCACCATCAGAAGGGGACAGTCATCAGCTACAGCAGTGAAGCCTCAGAAGTGAGACAAAGCAAGAGAGCTAGAGAGGGGCCCAGGAAGAGCGGGGGGCGGGGGGGGGGGGAGGCTGAGGGTGGAGCTGTAGCCCTGGTGGGAACCCCAGGGGCTGGCCGGGGTTCTTGACCTGCTTTGGCCAGGCAGAAATGACAAGCAGGCTCCAACCCTCTAGAGAAATCTAAAGTGGCTAAGTGAACATTCCTGGGGCAAGAATGCAGCGGCTGATTAGCCATCCATACATTCAGAGACGATTCCTATCCCAGGACCTGTAGCTCACACCTAGAATCCTAGCTACCCAGGGAGCTGAGAGCTGAGGATTGTGGTTCAAAGCCAGCCTGAGCACGAAAGTTTGTGGGACTTATCTCTAATTAGCCAGCAAAATAGCCAGAAATGGAGCTGTGGCTCAAGCGGTACAGTCACTAGCCTTGAACAAAACCTCTCAGGAACAGTGCGCAGGCCCCGAGTTCAAGCCCTAGTACCAACAAAAACAACAACAAAACGGAGAGACTTATGGGCTGTGGAGAAACCAAAGAGTCCAAGGGTAGCTGAGTTTTCAAGTGATTCCTAGTCATTGCAACTGAACCAGGACGTGGGTTTTCCGCTTCATCTCCTGGCCTCCTTTGCCTGGGACTTGTCCTTCCCCAGGCTAGCCCCCGCTAAGAGGGGCTCAGGATGGCTCCCAGTTGGGTCTGAGTCTATATATACATATAGAATGAAAAGTGGGAAATACTACTTCTCAGCTCATATAGAGATCCTGGCTCTGATTGGCCCAGCTTTGGTCACGTGTCTGTCCCTGAGCCAATCATGGGATACGTTCATTGGCTTCAACCAGTCAGAGCCAATTCCAGACTTGAGCTGGAGTCACAGGGGTTCCTTTCAGGAGAGAGGAAAGGGAATGACAATGCCAGAAAGGAAGCCCCAGGTCTGCTCTTCAGACACCCAAGAACAACAGACAGGGACTCAAAGCAGTGTGCCTGGCTCCACCCTGCAGAACCTTCTAGAAACTGTGTACTCTGGCAGACAGGAAGTGGTTGAGCACAGGAAAGGGGAAATCTCTCAACAGGGCTATTTCCAGCCTCCCATACCAGCTGCCCATCTGGCCGGGCCCGCGGCCCTGGGATGGGGCAGCCACCCTTGGCAGGAACCTGGGGTCTGCCGCCTGGGCCACTTGGCAGTTGGAGGAGGGCTGAGTTGGGAAAAGCGCCGCTGTAGAGGCCTCGGATGGGGAAGTCACTGGTGTCTTCCCCGACGCGGAGTGGGGAAGAGAAAGGTTCAGCTCGGGCACCAGGAGAAGCCCATGGAAGTAGCACGTGCTCCACACAGATAATGCTTCCCGTGGTAGCGCTCCAGTTAGAAGACCTAGCATGCTTCCTCCAGGTCCCGGGGACAGAGATCACCCCACTGCTCCAGGAAGGGACAAAGATCACCCCCATTGCTCCCAGGAGAAGACCGCGGCCCTCAGGGACAAAGCCCAGGAGGCCGGGGATGCCCAGAGCCCCGCTGCCGCCTCCACTAGCCAAAAAGCAGCGGGAAAGGGGGCTGTCGGGTCCAGGTGGCCCGTGTTCACTGCTCAGACTGCACGGGCTTGGCCAAGCCTGTGTTTTCACTTGCAAAATGAAGGAAGCAATATATATGTGTGTGTGCACGTGTGCACACACGTGTGCATGCTAGGACTGGAGCTTGAACTCACGGCCTGGGCGCTGTTCCTTAGCTTTTCCCTCAGGACTGGTGCTTTATCTCTTGAGCCACGCCTCTACTCCTGGCTTTTGGGTGGTGAATTGGAAGTAAGAGTCTCATGGGCTTTCCTGCCTGGGCTGGCTTTGAACCACGGTCCTCAGATCTCAGCCTCCTGAGCAGCTGGGATGAGAGGCGCGAGCGGATAGCCCAGCCAGGCCCCAAGGCTCATGGGAAGCCAGGCAGTGGACGCAGAGGCCGGGGGAAGGGGGAAACTCTCCAAGTAAATACCGAGCAAACAAGTCGGGGTGTCAAGATGTTAACCGGGGTGTGGCTCACAGGGTCCCCCCCACCTCCCTAGGACCTCAGCCTTAGGGTCCCAGCTTGAGAGGACTCCAGCCACGGGGGGGGGGATGGGGGAGCCAGATGGACACGAGGGGCCCGGGGTCCCCACGGCCTCCCGCGGCGTGTGGAGACATGTGTGTCTCGGTTGCTATGGGAGACGCGGCTCCTGCACCGGGCGCTCCGCAGTGTCCTGACGGTGACCCCCCAACATCTCTGACAAGCAGGCCTGGAAGGACAAAGCTGCCTTTGGCTGTGAGGTGGCTGGTGGCAGCGTGTGCGTCAGCGTGGCGGCCAGCCAGAGGCCTGGAAGCCCGCCCGCCCCCCCCCCCCCCGGGCTGCGGTGCCCGGGCATCTTGTTTGGGGTGGTGGCCTGGCATGGCAGATGTTTCTTGTCAACGCAACCAGTGACATATCTTTGGACCTCTGCCCCTGTTGTGCCCCTATGGCAGCTGCCCTGGTCCCCTCATCACTCATTGAGCCCTTCCTCCCTGGGCGGTTGATCCTCTCCTGCACGGGGTCAGGGAGCTTCTAGAAACACAGCCTGGCCACATTCCACCAGCCCAGGATCCTTCCGCAAGCATAGCTGAGTGGCCCTGGCCTCTGGGGCGTAGCCCTCCACACAGCCATATATGCATATTCTCATATATATATATGAGGATATATATATGAGAATATATATATATATATCACACACACACACACACCCCACACACAGAGCCAAGTGTCAGTGGCACATGCCTGGAATCCTACCTATCAGGAGGCTGAGATCTGAGGATCTCGGTTGGAAGTCAGACTGGGCAGACAAACTCTTGAGCTTCTTATCATCGCCAACTGGCCAGCACAATGCCAAAAGCGGAGGCGTGGCTCAAGGGCTAGAGTGCTTGCCTCCTATACATGAAGCCCTGGGTTCAATTCCCCAGCACCACATAGATAGAAAACGGCCAGAAGTGGCGCTGTGGCTCAAGTGGCAGAGTGCTAGCCTTGAGCAAAAAAGAAGCCAGGGACAGTGCTCGGGCCCTGAGTTCAAGCCCCAGGACTGGATTATCATTAACCCCTATAATTCACTTGGAGTTGACTGGCAGTAGATGGGAGAACCCTATGGATAGTATTGAAAATACTAAACCCACTGTGAGCTGGAGGCAAGTGGCTCACACCTGTAATGCTAACCTACTCCGGAAGCTGAGATCTGAGGAAAGAGGTTCAAAGCCTGGAGCCCAGGCAGGAAAGTTGGTGAGAACCATCTCTACTTAACAACCAAAGAGGGGGTAGTGGCGCTGTGACTCAAAGTGATAGAGTGCTAGCCTTGAGCACAAAAGCTCAAGGACAGTGCCCAGGTCCTGAGTTCAAACCCCAGGACTAGCACAAAACAACAACAAAACCTAAACTGTTGTATATAAAAGACTTGATCATTCGTGGATTTTGCTATTCTCCAAGGGTCCTGAAACCTGCCCCATTCCCCAACAGATACCAACAGATAAATATATCTGAAAAACATATACCTGACAAGGAACTCATATCCAGAGATTAGACACAGAGAGACAGTCTACAGAGAAGAAAGAAGAGACTTTGAGTGGACTGTACACTGAGAGGTTCTCCAAAGGGTTCCTATGTAAATGCATGCAAGCTTTATTTTTCACTTGGGCGCCCAGAATAACCCTACAGTGCAAAACCACCAAGATTGCTAAAACCAATATCGTCAGCAATGTCAAGTGCTGGTGAGAAAATGGAGCCACAGGAATGCCAGAGCAGGGGAGAGGGTGGAAATGGCTACACACACTTTGTGATCTGCTACAGCGGAGCTAACCTGTGGCACGGGCCGCCCTGGAACCTGCGCACAGCAGAAATGCGTGCAGATTCGTCCGTCCCAGCCCAAACTAGGACAGCAGCACAGAAAAAGGAAGGACGGGGTTGTGGGGGGGGGGGGCGCGGTGAGATGAACACTTCTTTCCCTGTATGTCCATTACTCTTCGGTTAAGTGTGCGCGTGAAATAACCTGCCAAGGAGGTCCAGTGTCAAGTCCTCCCTAGTGGCGCCTCCATCGCTGTCTTACCACAGAACCTTCTAGAATCACAGCCAGACCTCTGAATGTGTTTCACGGTGCGCTCTACCTGAAGCCCCCTTATGTACTTGGTAGACGGAAGGGGCAGTCACCTGGACCTTGGGGACCCCGGCCTGGCCTCACCCCACCTGCCTCTCCAGCTGCATGTGTAGATCCTGGACATTGTGAAGAAAAGTCATAAATGACACGTTGAAGTCAATGTTTGAGAGGCTGGGATGGCAGGCGGGGCCTCTGATGCCAGGATGTCACCCTTTCTCCACCTCTGGGAGCTCAGTGCACGGCCCGGCCCAGTTAGCTATTTTGGCAAACACCTAAGTGACTCCGTGAATGAATGAATGAATGAATGAATGAATGAATGAATGAATGATGGGAGGCCAAAAGAGAGGGACAAGCCAAGCCATCCGGCATACACCTAGAACCCCGGAGGCAGAAGCAGGAGGATCGCAAATTCGAGGCTAGCCCCAGAAGAGTTCATTTCACCTCTAAGTCTCTATAGCAAAATAAAAGCAAAAGGACTAGGGTGTATGTCGAGTGCTGGGGGCTTGCCTGGTGTGTGTAGGGCCCTGGGTCCAATCCTCAGCTTCCCAGAGTGGGGGACCTGGGTACCCCAAGGGCCTAGGAGCCCATCACAGGGATGTACCCCCAGCTAGTGGTGAAAATGAAGGCCAGGGCTCTGCCTGGAACCCCAGCCTCCGTGCAGAGCTTGCGGTCTTTCCTCCCTCCCTCCCTCCCTTCGCTGAGTTGACCAACACCTACTAAGGGCTGACCCCAGCAGGCTGCCTCTCTGCCAAGATCTCGCGAGACCTTTGGGGTTCACGCCGTCCCGGCCACTGGATGTCTCCCCGTCCTGAACCTCAGTCCCCACCTCGGGGCTGCTCCCCTGATCTCCAGGGGGGGAACCCCGGGATCCCAGCCACTCACAAGCTCCAACTTGATGGAGGGAACAGCCGTCCTTTTGCCAAAGTAACCGCTGCCTTACCAGAGGATTCCTAAGGTGATTTTAATTAGTTTCCTAACGGGATTTCCCACAGGCGGCAGGCAAGCGCGGACATTGGTGCTGCCTCTCCGAGAGCCACGTGCCAAAAATCCCAACAATCGAGCCACCGTGCCAGCCCAGGCCTGCCAGCCAGCAGCCCACTCGTTGGTGCGAACGCCAAGGCCTGCCGTACCCAGGCCGTGGGGAGGGGGGTGGCCCAGCCCGGTCCTGCCCGGTGCCCAGTGCACGGCGTCCGGTCACGTGGGACACACGGAGTGGAACTCAGGAGGCTGAGGCGGGAGGGCTGCTTGAGTCTAGGAGTTTGAGGCTAGCCTGGGTAACACCGAGAGACCCCCATGTCCAAGAAAACCAAATCATCTCACACGTGGACCGCTTCTGAGAAGATGTAGTGGGCAAACTCTCTACGCTGTTCCTCCTGCTAACCCCACACCTGTAATTCCACTTAGGAGGCTGGGATCGGAGGATCACGGTTCAAAGCCAGCCCGGTCAGGAAAATCCATGAGACTCTTATCTCCAATTAACCACCAAAAAAAAACAACAAGCTGGAAGTGGAGCTGTAGCTCCAGTGTTAGAGCACTAACCTTGAGGGGGAAAGCTAAGGAACAGCACCCAGGCCCCAAGTTCAGGCCCCAGGCCTGGCATGGAAACAACGTAAGGAGCCTCTGATGGGCGGGCGGAGGAGGCAGGCTAGCTGGACAGCTCAGGACCCGAGGAGCAACATAGGGGTGAGATTCCTGTTAGTTGGTTTTAATTTGTCTTCTCTATCCCAGATTGAGAGCTACAGAAGCCCCAGGCTAGCAATGCCAACAGTCCACATAAACCTCCCAACAAAGCCAGGCACTCGGGGCTCACACCCGTAATCCTTGCCACTCAGGAGGCTGAGATCTGAGGATCGCCGTTGGATTCCAACCCCGGGCAGGAACATCCATAAGACACTTATGTCAAATAAACTACTCAGAAAAGGCCAGAAGTGGGGCTGCGGCTCAAGGTGGGGAGTGCTAGCCTTGAGGGAAAAAGAGAGAGAGAGACAGAGAGAGAGAGAGAGCTCAAGGATAACCTCCAGGCCCAGAGTTCAAGCCCAAGGACTGGCAGAAAAACAATTCTAATAGAAGTGGGCAAAAGACATTTCAACGAAGACAACAGGTGCCAAATATGGTGGTCCATACCTATAATCCCAGCACTAGGGGCAGGAGGACTGAGGTCAAGGCCAGTTTGGCCTCCTAGCAAACCCAGATATATATATATATGGGGGACACATACGGGTGAGCTCAACTCACTGCTCTTAACAGGTACATTTCATAAGACAAATGATTCCTCCATTGGGTCCGGACACATAAAACTGAACATCTGGAATGAGTTCCTTATTCCAGGCACCACTAATAACGTGGGAAGTTGGGCATGGCTGGCTCATTTCTGTCATCCTAGCTACTCAGGAGGCTGAGATCTGAGGATCGTAATTCAAAGGCAGCCCGGGCAGGAAAATCTCCAAGACACTAATCTCCAATAAACCAACAAACAGCTGGAACAAGAGGCATGGTTCAAAGGGTAGAGTGGCAGCCATGCACAAAAAAAAAAAACAAGGAAGAGCACAAGGTCCTGAGTTCAAGCCCTGATCACTGTCCCCCACACATAAACACACACACACACACACACACACACACACACACAATATTCACATGCCTGGTGTAATGCAACCAGATTGCAAGTTCAAAGCCAGTTCAAAGCCAGACTACGGACAAGATTCTAATGCAAAAATAAGCTGTGCGTTGATGCTCACACCCACAATCCTAGCTACTCAGAAGGCTGAGATCTGAGGATCCCAGTTCAAAGCCAGCCCTGGGAAGGAAAGTCTGTGAGACTCTTATCTCCAATTAACCACAAGAAGCCAGAAGCAGAGCTCTGGTCGCGTGGTAGAGTGCTAGCCTTAGGCAAACAAAACAAAACAAAACAAAAAAACTCAGGAATAGCACCCACGTCCTGAGTTCAAGCCCTTAGGATCAGCAAAAAAGAAAAAGCCAAAAACTCAAGTTGTAGTTTATTGGCACAGCACTTGCCAAAGACTTGGTACAAGGCCCTGGAAATGATCTCTAGCACCATACACACACATATTCCCAAAAAGGAACGGGTAGAGGGGGTCTCCAGATGGCAAACACACATGAAAATATGTTCAACGTCATTAAATATTAGCCAAATGCAAATTGAAACCACAGTGAGATACCGTTACACACCTATCAGTGCGGCTGAAATAAGAAATAGCAACTGCACCAAATGTGGTCGAGGAGGGAGGGAAACTCGGTTTAGACACTGCTGGTGGGATGTGGACTGTGAAACGAAACAGCCACGCTGGGAAAATCTGGCCGCTTCTTTTGAAATCAAACCTGCGATCCAGGCACGGAGCGCTCACGCCTGTCATCCTAGCTTCTCAGGAGGCTGAGATCTGAGGATGGTGGTTTGAAGCAGCCTGGGCAAAGAAAAAAAAGTCCTCAGGAGACTCTTAGCTCCAGGTCACCACTCAGAAACCGGAAGTGGCGCTGTGGCTCAAGTGACCAAGCACTAACTAGCCTTGAGCACAAAGAGGCTCAGGGACAGCGCTCAGGCCTTGAGTTCAAGCCCCACAACTGACGAAAGAAAGCAAGGGAGGGAGGACAGACAGAAGGAAGGAGCCTCTAACCATCACACAACCCAGCTAGCACGCTTGCCGCCGCCTTTCCTCCGGGGAGATGACACAATTCCCTTCTTCATCATCACCCAAACCTGGAAGTGACCCAGATATCCTTCAGTGAATGCGGAGCTAAAGAAAGCGTGGAAAACTACTCAGCAGAGAAGAGGGACGAACCGACGTGCAGTACCCTGCACCACTCACTGCACAGAGTCAGGCCCAGTGCTGGTTACCTCCCCCCCACCCCCACCCGCCTGCCTACCTACCTGCCTCCTTGCCCATCTCCTGGCAGGAGAACTCCCCGTAAGGGACCCGGGACTCTGTGAGGGACCCTTAGCAGAGAGGAAATGTCCTGAGGTTTCCACGGCGTGGGTGATCTTTTCTTTCTTTTTTTCTTTCTCTCTTTTTGGTGTCAGTACTGGGGTTTGAACACAAGGCGTGGGCACTGTCCCTTAGCTGTTTTGATCGAGGCTACCACTGGAATCACAGCTCCCCACCCAGCTTTTTGGTGATTAACTGGAGATAAGAGTCTCAAGGACTTTCCTGCTCAGACTGGCTTCGAACCGTGATCCTCAGACGACCTCAGCCTCCTGAGCAGCTAGGATGACAGGCGTGAGTTACCGGCGCCTGGCTTGGCCTTTCCCTTTGAGCTTACTTTCTGCTGTGGTCTCACAGGCTTACCCCAGCCAGCCTCTTGCTCCTCTCACCTCTGCCGCTCCAACAGCTGGGCTTGCAGGAGTGACCCACACCACGCTCGGCCCTAAAAAGTTAATTTAAAGAAAGAAAGAAAGAAAGAAAACAAACAAACAACGGTCTCTAGCATGTCCTCCCTCTTTCCCTCACCTCCCTCCCCACCCCAGCGCCTGGCACCCGGCTGCTGAGCCCAGCTGTGCCAGCCCTGGAAGCCCGGCGGAGGGCCAGAGCAAGCCAAGGCCCTGGGGTTCAACCCCCCCCCCCCCCCCCCGCTTCACAGACATCAACAACCGCAGAAGCCAATGGCCCCAAATCAGGGACTACTGACCCCAGAAAACTTTAACCCCGGGCCCCCATCCCCCTGAGACTGGGACAGCTTGGTGACAGAGTGGGACATGAAATCTCTTGGGGTTCCTTTGGCCTCCAGGTGTCTTCCCGCCCCCCGCCATCCCCCTACTGCGTCCAGAACTCTCCTTTCCCAACTCTTTCCCTCTGGGTTGTGGGCCTAGAAAGGCCCCACAGAATCATGGGAGATACCAGAGACCTGCTGTCATCTGGGCAGCTAGGATCAGGGCCCAGGCTCTCTGCCCAGAGAGACGAGCAGCCTTGGGCTGCCCAGGGGGTGACAGGAGGCTGTAGCCAGCGCCCCAGCCCTCAGCCATGGCTCTGGGTCGGGCCCTGGGCCCCTGGGACCAGCCGCAGTGTCCTTTATCCCAGGACCCGGTCGGGAGCCTGCCAGCCCCCCAGGCGCTCTGGTCCAGCCTTGAGTCCCACACTCCTGCCTTCCTCCCCCACCCCGAGGCTAGGTGCTGCTCTGCCCCTCCAGAGTCCTGAACCCCGCGGGGTCCTGGTGGGGCTCGGGCCTGTCCAGGGGACACCCAAGCTGGTTTCCAAAAGTAACGCTCGTTTACGCTGGATGTGGGAGTTGGACCAGGCTGCGATCTGAGGGTCCTAGTCTGAAGCCAGCCCGGGAAGGAACGCTCCAACCAACTAGCAAAAAAAGCCAGCAAAAGAGGAATCGTTCAAGGGGTGGAGCACCAGCCTTGAGCAAAAAAGCCAAGGAAGAGCACTCTGGCCCTGAGTTCAAGCCCAAGTACCGCCCCCCACCCCTTCACCAACTGGCTAATCTTGTTTGGTTAGAATTCCCACTGCCCCACCCAGAGTGAGAGGCCAAAGCTCAAGTCCATCCCCTCTCTTTGTGGCCTCAGTTTCTCCATCCACACAATGGGAGGGAGGTGGTGGCCTTGAGGGGTTCCTTCCAGCACCCTCCCCCCATGGTGGTTCCCGGGGACACCGCACCCCTGGGGTACACACAACACACAGTAGGTCTCCAAGCAGCCATAGAACAAGTTGGTTTTCTCTGCCAACTCCAGCCACCACCGCAGCTCCTGGGTCAGGACCCCGGGACCCCATGAATCGGTGACCCCCTTCTGCAGCTGGCTCCAGAGATGTCCAGAGACTCTGACGACACGCCTCCAGCTGGCCATCGGATTCACGAGCTCCAGCGCCTGACAGGCCAGAAGGCCGAGGCGCGTTTCCTGCCTGCCCCCAGCAACACCTCCTCCAGCACACGCACGCAGGCACGCGCGCACACACGCATCGAGGTGCGTGTCTGTGCATGCACACGCGTGCTAGTGCACACTTGCCAGGTGCAAACCCCAGCCCTGCCTTACCCTCCGTGAGTCACAGGTGACTCAGTTCTCTCCTCCCTGGTCTTCAAGGGAGAGACCAAGACAGCAGGGGACGAGTCTCAAAGCCAAGCCGAAGAAAGCCACCTAGGCCCGGGGGGGGACAAGTAGGGTCAGGCTGGGCACAGGGCCAGGGACCCAGGATGCCCTGTTGTGCCAGCCTGGCTGGGGTCCCCCAGAGGGAGGGTGGCATGGAGACCAAGTGGGGTACAGCAACAGCCCTGCACGAGCACAGCCCCCACGCCCCCTCCCCACGAAGCAGCTTCCCAGTGAATCCTTGGGGGGGGTGGTGGGAGCCAACCTGACCCCCGTGGCCCATCCCCACTAATTGCTCGGCCCCCCAGGGTCCCTGGGTGGTGCTAAGAGGGGGCAGATGCAGGGGTGGGGGGTGCAAGAGGGCTTCCATTCCCTCCACTTTCCCTGCCCGGGTCTGGAAGCTTCCCAGGCTCTGACAGGTGGGCTGGAGCGGGGGGTGGGGGGGGGGGAGATGCCTGCGATTTCCGCCTTGATTAACAGCAGCATTCCTGCCTCCGTCATGGGAAGGCTGCTGTTACCCCGGGAAATGCAAACAGGCTCCAGCTGCCTGAGCCCCTCTCCCCACTCCCCACCCCACCCCCCAACAGGCCTCGGCCTCCCCCTCCCCCTGGCCCCAGAACCAGAGGCAGCCTCGGCTCTCCTTACACACATGTACACGCGCATGCACACACACCACACGCAGAACTGCTCCCGACACACCCAGCAACAGCTGCAAGGCGACGCTGGATGTGAGCCTACACTCCCACACGTAGGGGGGCCCTCGCCCCGCTGAGCTGTGAGAGTGGAGATCTGATGTCTCGCGGCCTGGCACACAGTAGAGCGACTTGGGCCAGACTTGGTGTGGGGGGGGGTTGTATGCCTTTCACCCACATACAAGCCAAACCCCAGTGCACATAGTAGGAGCACATGAAATGTCTGTTGACTGAATGTCTTATGACAAGTTCAAGGAAGAGCAGAACCAGAAGCTGGGCGCCATAGTGCACGCCTGTAATCCCGGCATTTGGGAGGTGGGAGCAGAAGGATCTTGAGTTCCAGGCCAGCCTGTGCTGCTTCGTGACACCCCCCCGCCTCATAAAACCAAAATCGAATTAATAAATGAATAGGATCAGAGACGGATAAGCCCCAGAGCCTGACCCCTAAAGCAACCCATCCAGCTCCTTGAACCAAAGATTCCCAGAAACACAGGAAAGCATGGAGGCATACCTGCTCACTGGGGCTGGAGCTAGATATTTCTGTCTCCTTCCTAGCCACAGTTTACTCCCCACCCCCACCCCCAGCCCTGGTCTCCTGGAGAGAGGCCTACAGCCCCCCTTTCCTCCCCAGAGAAGCCCCGCCAGCCCCCACCCAGGCAGCTCCACTCGAACCCCATCTTAGAGACGCGGACAAGCTCTGAGAATTCCGTCTTGCCCAAGGAGTGAAAAGAGCATGAAGCCAGGAAAACACCAACATTCATTAGGCCGTGTAATAGTATATGCTATTTAAATGCATTCAGAGGCAGGTAAAAGAAAATCCCGGCATATAGCAGCTTCAGGAAGAAATGAGGATTTTTTCAAGAGTCAAGATTTTTCAAGTAATAGCCAGGTACTGGTGGCTCACACCTATAATCCTAGCTACTCCGGAGGCGGATATAGGAGGATCATGGTTCGAAGCCAACCCGGCAGGAAAATCCATGAGACCCTTCTCTCCAACTAACCGCCAGAAAACTAGGAATAGTGCTGTGGCTCAAGGTGGTAGAGAACTAGACTTGAGCAAAAGAGCTCAGGGAGAACACTCAGGCCCGGAATTCAAGCCCCACGATCTGACAAAAGAAAAAAAAAAAGTGGTAATAACAATTGACGTGACCATGTCAGAGCTGGAATTCCTGCTCTTCTCTGACCTCTTTAACATCTTTATTCCTTCATTACTACAAAATGGCTGCGGATCCCCTAAGTAACATATCTGCAGACAGAAGAAGTTGCTGTCTCCTGGAAGTCTCTGCCTTTATGCTTATAAACATCACTATTTCCGAACAGCAATGGACTTTCTCTTACCACTCAGTAACCACAACGGAGTTAGATCAAACCACCGGCCACGGGGATCAGATGTCTGAGGCAGGATTAGGCCAATCACAGTTCATGTACGACCAAGTTAGACCAATCACAATTCATCCATGATTGGGATGAGCCAATTACCATTCATTCACAACCTGGTTGGACCAATCACAATTCATCCATGATTGAGATGAGCCAATTAGCATTCATTCACAACCTGGTTGGACCAATCACAATTCATCCCTGGTTGGGTTGGACCAGTCAGGGCTCACCTTCTGCCCCTGAGGGGGGCTGTGCCTTCACACACCATGCTAAGCACTTTCTGTCTTGTCTCCTCGGACCCCCACACATCTTTAGGAAGCCAGGTCTGTGCTACATCTATGTAGTAGATAAGATGACCCCGGGAGTCGTGGGCAGAGCCCCACTCGGCCTGCTGGGTCACCAGGGCCGCAAACGCAGGGGGAACCGGGTCCTGCCCAGTGGGATTTCAGCCAGGCCCCGAAGGCCTTGACTTGATCCTCGTCCGCCACTTTGGCCCGCGTGCTCAGGTCCCAGCACCTGAGTGGCCAGGTTCTGACGGGCTGAGCGAGGGGTGCCCCCTGCGGCCTCTGTGCCCAGGGAGCCAGGGCTGGGCCTGGGCAGAGCCCGGCGGTCCGTCCCTCCAGCCGTGTCATGTCTTCTGGTCGGGGGGCACAGTTCCGGTGACTTGGAAGAGATCCTGTCTCAAAGAGAGACTGCGCCAGCCCCTCCTAATCCAAGGGACTCTTGGGGTGAATGTTTGGAGGGATTCCGAGGAAGAAACGCAGACTGCTGGCCAGGAGAGCCCCGGGGGGAATCTCTCTATTCTTTGTATTTTTTTTTTAAAGTGAGGCAAAGTATGCATCACATTAAATTCGCCATTCACTATTTTTAAGTGTACAGTTCCGTGGTATGAAATACATTCAGATGGTTGTGCAACCAGCACCATCATTCCTCTCTGGAATTCTTTTCATCTTGAAAAAACTGAAACCCTTTTGTCCTATGCAATGTTAACCGGCGTGCTCCCCTCTTCTACCCCCGGCAGGCCGGGTTCCGTGGCCTCGCTACACTTGTCCTTGGGTGTTGGGCTTATCTCACTCAGCATCACAAGTTTAGGGTATGTCTCCGAGTAGCTTAGCAGGATTTCCTTCCTTCTTTTTAACACTGTATAGTATTTCACTGTGGAGGGCCTACATCGTTCACCCACACCCCCCAGTATCTGTCTGGCTGCTTCCGTGCTTTGTGCTAGCGTGAACACGGATGCACATCTCTCTTTGAGACCCTGTTTTCAGTTTTCTTAGGTGTTTTACTAGTGGGATTGCTAGGTGCTGACGACCATACTTCTATGTTGATGTGTGTGTGTGTGTGTGTGTGTGTGTATGCGTGTGCACGCCAGTACTGGGGCTCGAGCTCAGGGCCTGAGTGGTAATCTTTTAGTTTTATTTCTCAAAGCTGACTGACATTCTGCCACTTGAGCTACACCTCCACTTCTGGCTTTTTGGTAGTGGCTCACGCCTATAATACCAACTACACTGGAGGCTGAGATGGAAGGGCTAAAGTTCAAAGCCAGCCCAAGCAAGAAAGTCTATGAGATTCTTATCTCTTATTAATCACCAAAAAAATCCCATAAACAAACTGTGGCTCAAGTGGTAGAGTGTAACCTTGAACAGAAAAGCTCAGCGACAGTGCCCAGCCCCTGAATTCTAGCCCTAGGACTGACCCCCCCTCCAAAAAAAAAAAAAAAACAACTCCAGGTGCTGGTGGCTCATGTCTGTAATCCTAGCTACTCAGGAGGCTGAGATCTGAGGATCACAGTTCAAAGCCAGCCCAGGAAGGAAAGTCCCATGAGACTCTTATCTCCAATTAACCACCAGAAAAACAGAAGTGGCATTGTGGCTCAAAGTGGTACAGTGGCAGCCTTGAGCAAAAGAGTTCAGGGACAGTGCTCAGGCCCTGAGTTCAAGCCCCATGAAAGACACACACACACACACACACACACACACACACACACACACACACAAAGTCTATGAGACTTTTCTGCCCAGGCTAGTTTCAAACAGTGAAGCTCAGATCTCAGCCTCCTGAGTAGCTAAAATGATAGGAGTGATCCACCAGTGTCTGACGTGTGAGTGTGTGTGTGTGTGCACGCGCATGGGCGCACGTGAGTGGATAGGTCCTGGGGAAGTTAAGGTACAGTTTTTGTAATGACCTTGAGGTTGACCTTGAAGCTCATCAGTGGGGTTTGAGTGTGAAGACAGACACAGAGGGAGAAGCACCGCATGTATGTGGAGGGAGAGTACTCAGGCCCTGAGATCCCCAGGACGAGAAAGAGAAAGAGAGAGAGAGAGAGGATGTGTCAGGTCCCCAGGGCTTGTACCTATAATCCTACTTAGGACCAAGGACCAAGGTTGGAAGCCAGCCCTAGGAGGACTGTGCCAGGTGCCTGCAGGGCACTCCAGGTCCACTGAGCAGAGCACAGGAACAGCACCTGCACAGGAGATGTGGGCAGAGCATGAGCACTGAGCCTGCTGGGAGCGTGGCCTCCGTGCATTTCCAACTTCCCAAGACTGTGCTGTGGTCAGCCATTTGCTGGCTGCTGAGAGGAGAGAATCGTTCTTCATACTGGCCGAATACCTGCCAGGATCAGGATGGGTGGAAGGATGGCTGGTTGGCTGGCTAGATGGATGGGTAGATGGAGAGATGGATGGATGAGTGGAGAGATGGTTGGATGGAAGGATGGTGATGGATGGATGGATGGATGGATGGACGGGTAGGTGGGTAGGTGGATGGGTGGACGGATGGGTGGGTGGATGGGTATACCGATGGCTAATGGGTGGATAGACGGTGGGTAGATGGATGGGTGGGTTGGTGGGTAAATAGTAGGTGGTGGATGGATCTGGTGAATGAATGAGTGGATGGATAGGTAGGTGGATGGATGGGAGGATGCATGTGTGCTGGGTGGGTGGATGATGAATGATGGATGGATGGGTAATGGGCAGGTAGATGGATGGATGATGACAATGGGTGGAGGGATGAATGGAGGATGGGTAACTGGACAGATGGCTGGTGGCTGGATAGGCAAACATCTGGATGACAGGTGGATGATGAGTGGATGAGTGGATGGTGAGTCATTAGATAGACGGCCGGCAGATGGACAGATGATGAGTGAATGAATGGATGGATGCCGAGCAGATGGGTGGAGAATCGATGGGGAAGCTTGAACTTGGAAAGAGATGATGGCAGACTCACTAAGAAGGAAGATCCAGCCCCTACGACTGCTCTGAACATGGCCCCGCTGGGCTAGACCTCCCTGTACCAGCCCAAGCGACTGTGTGGGCGGGGCTCAGCCGGGCGAGCTGTGACCTGGGGTGACCACACCCCGCTTCCCCCGTGACTGATCTTTATGCTTACTTGCTCTTGCCATAGTCTGTTGAGTGCCTGGAACAGTCCAGGCACTTTCTAGGCTCCAGTAACTGAGTGGTGACTCAAGGAAGTCTACAAGGCCTTCCTGGGGGAACTGGGAGAGGCAGAGTGGTGGGGTACCCTCCCTGAACGGGGGGTCCACAAGGATCCCGTTTGTGTAGTGGTGGTCTGACACCCACAGAATGCCCTCCAGGCCCCTGAAGAACCTCAGACTGGGCAGCACGGTCTCCTCCTCCTCCTTCCTCTCTTCCTCCTCTCAGTCAGATCCTTCTCCCCTTCTCCAGTCCCTGGAAACCCACGGGGCCCCTGGGGCCGAGAGAGGATCCTGAACTCTGGTAGGCAGGCGGGACAGAAGTTCTTGGGCCACACTGGTGGCTGGGAGTTAGGGATGGTCTTTCACGAGACTGCTCTGAAAGGCGTGGCGGTCATGGACAGGATGTACAGGGCTCAAGGTGTGAGTGAAGGGAAAGTCAACCAATCACAGGAGCCCAAGGACCTCAGTCTGAGCTCAGCAGAGCTAATCCACCCAGCCCCTCACACACGTCCAGGGCAGGAAGTTCACAGCGAGCTCATTACTCAGGGGCCAAATGGCTTGAGGCTCTGGTTGCCCCTCTGAGGAATCAGAGGCTGAGATGTCCCCGTGGGCTTCTGCTAGCTCTGGCCCATGTTGCAGGTGGAACCCAGGACACAGCATTTGAGTGTGTGTGTGTATGTGTGTGTGCGCGTGCACGCATGTGTGCGCTGGGGCTTGAATTCAGGGCCTGGGTACTGTTCTGTAGATTTTTCCTCTCATTCCGGGCTGGCCCTCTACCACTTGAGCCACAGTTGCACTTCTACCTTCTTTACTGGTTAACTGGAGATAAGAGTCTCAAGGACTTCAAACCTTGGGCCTCAGCATCTCAGCCTCCTGAGAAGCTAGGATGATGGGACACAGCATCTTTTAGCAGCTGGTACCACGTCTTCCACTGAGAAAACACAAGGCTGGGTGGAGCTCTGAGGCCCTGAACCCATCCCCAGCCCTAAGGAAGATAAAGGAAAATTTAAAAAGCAGCAGGGCCCAGCCCCAGGTGTGGACCTTTGGGGGGTGGGGCGTGGAAGGCCACAGGGCCCTCCCATCAGGAGATTTCAGCCCAATGAGGCTGTGACTTGCCCAAGGCCACCCCGTCCACCTTTCAGCCGGTTTCCTCCATGTCCCCAGCCCCCTGGAAACTCCCCTTACCACATCCTGGGTGCTGCCGGCCCACCCATGGCAGTGAGGCTCTGCTTCCCTCTGGGAGAGCCCACGCTGCCAAGATCCATCAATGTGCGTGTGTGTGCGCGCGCGTGTGTGCATGCGTGCATACTCGCGCACGTGTGAGCGATGGCGCCTAGGCCCCCCGCAGGGGAGAAGCAGGCAGCAAGCTGTTGGTGCAACCTGCCAAGGCGGAAAGGTTAATTGTCACGCGCGATGCCAACACAGACTCCCCGGCAAACTCATGTGGTTTTTGTTTTGAGGTTATTTTTTTTTACAACTTTAAATACGGAATATAAATAAATTTTACATTTAAAAAATAAAAGGAAAGCCCCCCCAAAATATAATCACCGACTTTACAAACTGAAGGAAGCGGGGGGGGGGGGGCGGGGAAAGTGCAAGTGGGAAGTGGGGTGGGGGGGAAGCTGGGGACTGAGATGGGACTCCACCCCCATCCTCTCCCTTCTCTCCCGGGATCCAGCTGGCCTCCTGAGAGGGGGGGGACCCCAGGTAGACCCCATGATGGGAGGAAGGGTCCCTGGGGGGACCTCCAGGCTTCCTGCCTGCCGCGGGACTCCGGTCCTCCCCCTCCAAGCCACGGGCTGGGGCCGGGCACTGCCAAGCCGCGAGCCTTTGTGGGACCCGCCACCCCTGCCGGAAGCCACCCAAACCAACAGACGGGGAACACGGGGGCCCTGCCTGGGGTGTACCGGCAGCGCCCCTGCGCAGTGCGCGCCCCCAAGAGCCACCCGGGGCGGCCTGGGCCGGGGTGAGAGGCGACGGACAGATCTTCTGCCCTTCCCCAAGAGCGATGGGGGTGATGGGAACAGGGGGGCCCCCGAGTGCCTCATCGCGGAGCGGACGGAAGAGCCGGGAATAGAGGAAGAGCCGAGCGGAGGTAGAGGAGGAGGAGGCAGGGGGCGAGGGTCACCTCAGGACCGAGCCCCACCTCTCGGGAGGGGCCCCTCGGCCCCCCGCCCCGCCCGGGGGGGAGTCCACGCCTCTGGAGATGCCATACGTACACCATGAAAATGTGAAGAGAGGTTACAGGGAGAAAAGCGGGGGACCTGGGCATGGTGGGGGGGGGGTCCCCAGTCTGTGCTCCTCATGTGGGGGACAAGGTGCCCCAACCTGCCTGGAGATGGGGCCTCAGTGCTGTGGGGGGGGTCTCCTGGGCCATCCAGGGACCCCCTGCTGGGGTGTGGCGAGGCCGGACAAAGCGGGGGTGGGGGGGGCAAGGCGGGAAGCCCCGGACCCCATCAGTTTCTTGCACTCTTGTCCAGGTTCCTGGAGTCAGGGGAGGACGAAGTGAGGGGGTTCAGTCCTTGTGATTCCTTCTGGAGCCGCTGGTGGATGGACGGATGGACGGACACGTGGGGTGGGGGGGAGCACCATTGGCCGTCCGAATCAGGCATCGAGACAGACGGACGAGGGGACAACATTATCACTCCTAGGACCCCATGGGGGCGATACAGCAAATACCCTATTAAATAACCCTGTGGGCCAAGCAGAGGGACACGGGGGTCAGAGACAACGAAGGGGACCACGTGACTCCCACGCCCCCCACGCGCCACGGCCCGAGTCCACGCTGATCTCCACATCTTCCCCAGCCCGAGCCACAGGCCTCAGTTTCCCCAGCAGACCCTCACCTGCCCACACTCTCCGGCTGGTGCCCCTAGGCCCCCAGGGTCTCCTTCAGTGCCGTCTTGTCGTGCGTGTGCTTGAACTTCCGGTGCTTCCCTTTGGGGGGGCGGCGGACCCGCACTGTCCGAATGGTCACCCGAGTTTGAGGCGTCTTAGCTGCCCAAGAAGAGAAAGAGCTGGTCAGCACGTGGGTCAGCCCTGGGGGTCCCCTCCCCACATCAAAGCTTGGGGGCGCCTGCCCTGCTCCCTGCTGGGCTGAGAAGAGAGGCAGGGCGGGGGGGGGGGGCGCAGCTGGGTGTGCCCTGGGGATGGCATGGACCCTCCCCTGGCCCGTGCCTCAGTCTCTCCGTCTGTGAAAGGGGGCGGTGAGATGCCCCCCCCCACCCCCGAAGGACTGGCCTGGCACCGGCAGCTGAGCGCCGGGTCATTAGCCAGGGGCAAGGGTTGGGGTTTCTTTCCCCGCCCCTGCAGCTGGCAGGAGGCAGCGGAGGGGCTGTGCCCACCCCTGGCAGCCCTCACACCTTTGCCCTCTGGATACCTGGTCCTGACACGGGGCGGAGTCTGCTGGGGCAGAGGGGTGGAGTGACAGTCTAGCAAATGCAAGGCTCTGAGTTCAAATTCTAGTACCTCCCCACCCCCCCCCTTTATAAAGGGTTTGCCTGTCCTGCTGGAAAAGCCAGGTGAGGACCGGCTCTCCTGGACTCCAGGGGACCGGGGAGAGGCCCGCTGTCCCCACTCTAACCAAGCCACCACTGAACTGCAACCTGCACGGAGGGAGACGGAGAAAGACTGCCCGGCATGGCCGGGTCCCCCGCAGACCGGGCGGCTCAGGGCGGCAGCTTCCAGCCACAGCCCAGGGCGACGGGAGACCGGCTCACCCTGGCCTGGCCTCCTACAAAGGCTTCCTTGCCCCCCCCCCAAGGCCCATGACGAGAGGCCATCGTAGCTCAGGTGACACCCACACTCCCCACGGGGCTGGGTCTCCTTCAGGTCACCCCAACCCTTCCTTCTGTGTCACACCTTGGAAAGAGCAGAATGGCTTCCGGAGTTGGGCAAAGCCAGACGTGGGGACCTCGGCTCTCAGCCTGTTCGTCCCCACACGCATGGTGCCACTCACACTGCACAGAGGGGACACTGAGGCAGGGGGGGCCAGGGGGCTGACACTATAAAGGGAGACTCTGGCTTATCCGCATCCTACTGGTGCGTGTTGGGGTTATTTTGTTGTTGGTTCCTTTGTGATCCTGGGGCTCGAACACAGCGCGTGCTAGGCGGAAGCCCTGCCACTTGGGCCACAGATTCAGACCTCTTTGCTTCCTTTTTATTTTTTCTTCACGAAGGCTCTTGGAGTTGTGCCTGCGCTGGCCTGGGCCATGGCCTTCCTCCTGCCCCTGCCTCTCTCAGAGCTGGAATGGCAGGCAGGAGCCCCCCCCCCCCATGTCCGGTTTGTTTGGGGTGGGGGGAGAATCTCATGAACGTTTTCCTCAGACAGGTCTTAAACCTTGATCTTTGCCATGTCTGCCTCCCAAGGAGCTAGGATCACCAGACCTGTGAGGCTTGTGACTATGACACACTGTCCTGTCCCTGATAAAAGAAAGGTACTGGAAGTCAAAGCTGTGGCTCACGCCTGTTAACCTTAGCTACTCAGAAAGCTAAGGTCCTGAGGATCAAGGTTCTAAGCCAGCTGAAGAAAAAAAAAAAAAGAAATCCAAGACTTTTATCTCCAATTAACCAATTAGCCTTGAGGAAAAAAGCCAAGCGAGTTCAAGCCCAGATTCTACCTCCTCACACAAAAAAGGAACATTTGGTACCTCATCAAGTGTGAGCTCCTTTCCATCTGACTAAACTGAATCGAAATAAGCAATTAAAAAAGAAAAGCCCAACCAGTCAGTTGTGAGTTCTTTTAGTGCTCACATAATTCTACCCATCTAATGATCTGATCCTCACCACAAATATCTGAGAGAGGAAGAGCAGAGACACAGCCCAAAGAACTCAGAACTGCCATTACAAGACGTGGGTTCTAGGTTAGGCTTTAGCTCCGTGTACCCTTCGTTAAATCCTTTATCCTTCCTGTGCTCCAACAGCCAAGACTGGACTGACCTGCAAGGTCCTCTGTGCTGAAAATGAAAATGCCTACACACACACATGCATGCACACACACTGAGGGAGATAAGAGCCAGAATTGTCCTCCTTGTGACTCTGACGGGCTGTACAACCAGGGGATGGGCTCACCACCTCTGGCCCTTCACTCTCCCCGCCCCCCCCCCATTCTTGGGGTCTCTTCCAACTCAAGCCTCAACGCCCTGTGACTGGAAACTGACAAACTGGAAAGGCAGTCCCCGAATCCAATTCCACTCATCCACCTGTGGCGCCCCGGCGGCACAAACGCCAGGGACTGGCGCCCACTACCTCCAGAGCTGCCAGTTCTATCACACGCCCCAGGCAGATTACCGACATCTCTGCATATCAAACTGAAGCCTGGAAGTGCAGTGACGGCCCACGCCTGCTAACTACTCAGGAAGCTGCGGCCTGAGGATTGAGATTTGAAGCCATCTCACACGTGAAAGTCCGCGAGACTTATCTTCAATTAGCCGGCAAAAAGCCAGAAGTAGAGCTGTGACCCAAACGGCAGAGCACCAGCCTTGAGTGAAGGAGCTGAGGGGCAGTGCCCAGGCCCTGAGTTCAAGCCCCAGTACTGGCACACAGACACACAGGAAAATCCAAAACCCAGTCCCTCCCCAGTAGCTTTTCTCACTACACCTACTTTCCTCTTTACGGTCACAAGAAACCTGATTTCTTGTCTCCGGAGTAGACTGACAAATATCTTCAGACAACAGCCATTCCGTGCACCCTTTCAGCAAAGTGGGGGGCTATGGTGGCCCAGCTGAAAATGGGGGCCTCTCTGCCCAGGAGGGCCAGGGCAGAACTCTAGGTGGGAAGAAGGAGCTTTTGAACTAAGACTCAAATGAAGATGAGAATGAGCTAGGCTAGGGAACAGTTCCAATCCAAACAGGTACTGGCCTATGCGAGGGGCCTGAGGCAGGGACTTATTCAGCTACTTAAAGATACCCATCAGGCTGAGCTGATGTAAGTGAAGGGAATTGGTTCCTGGCAAGGCCAGAGTGCCAATCAAGGATTCCACTGAGGGGCCTTTCAGGCTGGGAGGAATCTAGATTGCTCTCAGTGAGGTGAAGAGCTCAGTTCACCTGGAACCAGGGTGTGCCAAATCCATTGTAAAGTCCCCTCGTTCCCAGCGGCTCTGGGGGGGCAGGGGGAGGCTTACCTCGTGGCTCCTGGGCTCCTCCAGGGTTTCGGGTCACAGGCCGCACAGGTGCCACCATCTCACACTTGCACGCCAGGTGGTCCTCCAGGGTCACTGTGGCCTTCTGAAAGGTCGGCTTCTTCCGCACAATCTGGATCTTTCTCACCTGGAGGGCAGAGGCACACAGAACCCCTCTGTGGAGGCCACAGGGGACAGGGGACAGAGCCCAGGCCGCCACGCTGCCAGCCCCTCCCAACCATCCACGCTGGAGATCTTTCCTAGAAAGAGCAGCAAGCACGCTGGCTCCAACAACCGCAGGGCCTTGCCCTCTACTCCTGTCGCCGTTTTTCCATCAAAACAAGCCCTTTGACCTGGCAGACCGAGCTGACCTGGCCTCTGGCTTTGCCACAGCCCCCGGGTCCCCCCTAGAGAGGGAAAAGCATTTCCGGATGAAGTTCAATGCCTGCACAGAGTGCTCGTGCCTGGAGCGCCAGCCAAGGCCAGGGGCCGAGGAAGTGGGGGGAGCGAGCTGTCAGATGCCCACCCACAGAGTGGGAAGCACAGGCACAGGAGATACCATGACAGGGGGTGCTGGGGTGGAGTGTGGCATTGACAACTGGGCTCTGGGCCAAGCAGGGACGGAAGATGGGCAGGGACGTGGGCACAGCTGAGGGGAGGGGCGTGCGGTTCAGTAGCCACACACATACCCCAGGCCATCCTGAGTGAGTGTGTAGGTGAGACTGGCGGAGTTAGAAGGCAGTCAGAGCTACGCTGCTGCTCTGCACAGCCTCTGGTCTGCCTTCTCCTAGGGACCAGCGTCCCGTGCCACTACCGGCCGTGGGGACCATTGCAGGGGCACTGCTCTGGCTCTTGCAGTGTCTGTCACCCAGAGGGTTCTCTGTGTCCACTCTGCTAAGACACAGCTTGCTTCAAGGACATGAGCAGGTGTCAGAACATTCTAGTCATCAAGTGTTTAAATACACGTCTCTCCAAAGGACATCCTGGGATTCTGTCCCTGGGTGACTTGGGTGATGATGGTGGTCTGGGCTGGGTTGGCATCAGCACATCAGCGTCCCAAGGGCGGTCTTCTCTGGACCGGGCTGGGACACTCCAGGCGGGCGTGGGCACCTCGCTCGAGAAAACCTGGTCAACCCACGCGGGTCGTGGGGCGGGGTCCCGGTGGGGTGGGGCCACAGAGTGTGAGCGTCTCCCTGGAAGGGGTGGAGCCACGGCGTGTGGGCGTGGCCACAGAGTGTGAGCGTCTCCCTGGAAGGGGTGGAGCCACGGCGTGTGGGCGTGGCCACAGAGTGTGAGCATCTCCCTGGAAGGGGTGGAGCCACGGCGCGTGTGGAGTCCTGGCTTGTGGGCGTGGCCACGGCGTGAGGGCGTGTGCCCCTGGGGGGGGTGGGGCCGTGGCCCGTGGGCGGGGCCCTGCGGTGTGGCTGGGGCGGGGCCCTTGCGCGGTGGGCGGGGCCTGTGGGCGGAGCCACGCACCTGCACGGGCCGCAGCTGCACCTGCGTGGGGCGGCACTGCACGTTGCGGTTGTTGCAGCAGCCGGAGCAGCGCTGCACCTCCACGCAGGGCGGCCACACCAGGAAGTTGGCATTGGCGTGGTCGATGAGGCGCCGCGAGATCTCGAACACCTCGGTGCGCGTCTTGCACTCGGCGATCATGGCAGGCTCGGCTGCCGTCAGGGAACCTGGGGGCGGGGAGGGGTCGGGGCGGCAGCATCAGGAGGGGCTGCCGGGGGAGGGGGGACCTCCGTGGGCACCTGAACCACCCTTCCCACCTCCTTCAACCTGTCAGCTATCAGCAGATCCTCAACCAAGGAGAAACTGAGTCTCAGAGAACAAAATCTGCCCTCCAACACACACAACTAATTTTACAAGTCGAGGAGTAAAAAGCTCTGTTTTTTTGTTTTTTTGTTTGTTTTTCTGGTCATGGGACTCAAACTCAGGGCCTGGACGCTGTCCCTGAGCTTTTTGGCTCAAGGCTAGTGCTCTACCATTTTGAGCCATAGCTCTACTTCTGGTTTTCTGGTGGTTAATTGGAAGATAAAGAGTCTCACAGCCTCCCGCCCTGGCTAGCTTTGCACTGTCTTCAGCCTCCTGAGTAGCTAGGATTGCAGGCGTAAGCCATCCAGCTGAGCATGGCTCTTACCTGTAGTTTCCACCAGCCACATCTTCAGTGTTTTAGAGAGTACAGGTGGTAAACAGAGGTAGGCACCTGCCTCACCTGGGATGCTTCCTGGAGCCTGGTGATCTGCCTACCAGCTTGTTTTGCCCTCCACCAAGAAGAGCACAGCTCCATGTGGGTGGCCTAGCACAGCAATACCAGGTTCTACTGTGCCCACTGCCCTAGGGCCATGGGCATCCCTGGGTCACCATGGAAACGTGCAGCCCACCACGAACAGCACGGGGTTCAAGGGAAAGAAACTGGTTGGGGCTGGATTGTGTCATTCCTAATCTGTGTGGCCCCACCTACTTCTGTCCAGTTCTGGGGAATGGGGTTTATCTGTCTACTCCAGAGCTGAAGGAAAAACTGAGAGTAAAAAGAACTACATTTGGAAACCATAGCATGAGGACATCGGACAAAATGACTCAAGTCCAGTGAGGGCCTTTCTCCTCATCCAGCTCATCCCAAGGAGAGCAGGGATTTAGGAATGATCTCCAAGCCCTCGGGCAGGCTGCGTGCCTCAGTCTCCTTTCCTGGGTCCCACTCTTTATGAGGAAATGCTCCTGGGGCCCTGGGTCTTACCCAGGCTTCTCCTCCCTCGAGATGAGCTTTCAGGTTCCCCTACCGAGTGTGACCTGGTCAAGTTCAAGTCCAACTCAGTCCCATCTTCATCTGCAAGAGAAAGCACAGTCAGACCAGGGCAGGCCACTCACTGTGGGGTGAGGGCTGACAAGGCAGGGCCCACCCCAAAGTACCAGTTTCCCTTCCACTCTCTGTAAACCAGGGTGTCTAGGCAAAGACACCCCCCCGGAGGGGGATGTGGGTAAGGAGAGGGGCCTGACTGCATCTGGGGGGGGGGCTCCAGCTCCATTCTGGGTTCTTTTAGCCACATTTTTTTGGCTAGAACCCATGTCAATGGAGTTAAAAATAGCCCTTTCCCTTAGCTACTGTAAGCGAACCCTCCTTGGCCTCCAGGGTGGGGCAGGGACCCAGAGCCCGGGCCACTGTTCCCAGTGCCCTCCACAGAGCCCTGTTCCCATAGGAAGTGCTGAATGAAGAAATTCCCAGAATCCCCGGGGGGCCAGCAGGCCGTGATGGACAGCCCCCCTCCGGAGCCTGGACAATGGCCCTGCTGCCGTGGCGGGGGGGGGGGGGGGGGGGGGGAAGGGTGGAGAGGGATGGGGTGGGAGCTGAAGGCAAAGAAGGAATGGGATGGGCCTGTTGGGAGTGGGGTACAGGCACACCAGCCACCAGCCCTGCTAGGTCCTGCTCTCTAGCTTGCCCCATCCTCCATGTCTCCCGTGTGTGTGTGTGTTTGTGTGTGTGTGCGCGTGCACACACAAGCGCACTCACACATGTTGGTCCTAGAGCTTGAACTCAGGACTTGGGCATTGTCTCTTAGCTTTTTTTTTTTTTTGCTCAAGGCTAGCACTCTACCACTTGAGCCCCAGCTCCATTCCCAGCTTGTCTCTTGGACTTTCCCGACTCTCAGATCTCAGCCTCCTGAGTAGCTGTGGTTACAAGGCCTCAGCTACTAGCACCTGCCTCCTCCTGCTTTCTCAAGCCTTTGCTTTCCTTCCTCCACGCACTTCCTCGGCTCCCTCCTCCAGGCCAGTTCCCTCTCCTCCAGTACATCAGCCCCCTCCTGGGAACTAAAGTGTGAGGAAGTGGCTTTGAACTTGACCTTGAAGGTGGACAGCTCTGTGGCTCCTAGGACCCAGCCTCCAGCCCAGGTCTCACAGCCCATGGGTCCCATCAAAGACAAGGGCTGCTGTCTTTGTCAAGGGCCACGCCCCTTGTCCAGGATCCAGGGGGATCCTGTTTGGAGAAGACTGTCCTGCGGGTAGCCTATGACTGGTCTGCTTCCGTCCAGTCCGACGGCTCCTACGTCAGCGTCAGTGTGTCTGTCTGCCCCTCTTGCTCCCTTCCTTTCTCCCCTGCCATCTCTGGAATGTCCCTGGTGGGGAGGAGATGGGGAACGATGGGCTTTGTGGAAAGGTTAAGTTGATTAGGAAAAAATAGCCACATGGTTGCCTCGAAACAGGCAGGCTATTGAAAACCTCATGTCCAAGATGCCGACCCCCACCAGGGGTGTGGAGGGGCTGGGGGGGGCGGGGAGTGGGTGGAGGGCCTTGGAGAGAAACAGTGGAAAGGCTAAATTTGGAAGTTGCCCCATTGTGTGGCTAGGGTTGGCCAGTCGGGCATGGGGGGGGGGGTTGGGAGGTGGGGGGGGCCTGATGAACAATAGGTGGGCCTGGCTGGGGCCCCCTCCTGCCTGCCTTGCACCCCCCCCACACACACACACAGCCTAGGCAGGATTGAAAGGACCCGGGAATGCTTTTGAGAAGGAGCCAGGGGCCCAACAGGGAGAGGAAACAAAGGCAGGAAATGCTGTTCCCCCGTAGATAGCGTCTGGGCAAGGATTACAAAGTGACAAAGAGACAGACCCCAGAGGGAAGGGACCCGGGGGGTGCGGGGGTTGCTGACCAGGGCTCCAGGGACCAGGCCAGAGGTTAGAATAGAATGGAATTTGCTCTGAAGACAGCGTTTATAAATACATTCCCAGCCCAGCCCGCTGGCCCCGCTGGCCCGGCCACGTGTGTGCCACCAAGCACGTGCCCGCGTGTAGAGCTGGCTCTCTGGCTCTTGGGCACTTGGGCACCCACGGGGCTGCTAGCCGGTTCCAGTCAGGTGTCCCCGGGAGACCTTGTAGACCAGGCCCTGGGCCAGAGGAGCAGGGAGATGGCTCTTCTGTCACCACCCACCCCGGCTAAACGCTTGGCGCGTGCCCTGGGCACCTTTCTCCCTGCCCGCCCCTCTCCAGGCCACTCCCAGCCAAAGCTACACAGAGGTGTTCCTCCGGCCACACCCACGTCCCAGGTACACCCCACCCCGCCCTCATGGGCGTGGCCAGGCCCTCCCGGAGATGTCTACCTGGGCCCTGGCTTCTGGATATCAAAGGGAATGGGGGCCCCTGTCCTGCCCTTCCCAGCTCCCCTGATGCCCCAGGAGGCCAGAGTTCTTGGACAAGGATCCGATTTACCTACGGAGTCTCCATGTAGCAGCCGCTGGAGGTCGTCGAAGGAACGGATGGAGTGGTCGCTCAGCATCTCATAAAGCTCCTCAGGAATGGGGTCCCCCTGCCAGGGAGACACGGGGAGGGGGGGCTGAGGGGGGAGGCAGAGAGGGCCACCACCAGCCACAGAGTACCTCCCGTGGAAAGTTCCTACAGGATCCTTCTGTCACCCGCGGGTAGCCAGGCTGGAGGCAGGCAGGATCCAGGCTGACAACCAGGAACTCAGGGGCCTGGAGGACTGAACTGCGAAGACCCACCTCCGATGCTTACACCCCCACGTCCCCAACAGAACCCCAGCTTGCTCTCCATCTGCCTCCCTCCATCAGGCTCCAGGTTCTGAGGAGGCTCCCGCAATCTGGTCCCTCCCTGCTTCTGCCGCCAGCCAGCACTCCTCAAAGGAGGCATAATCACCCCCATTTTACAGAGCAGGAAACCGAGGCCCAAACGGAGGGGCACAGGGGAACCCGCAGCCAGTCCACTCCGAGCAGATGCCCCGTTCGGACGGTGACGGCAGCGCCTGTTCCCAGCCTCCCAGGTGCCAGGGTTGCACGCCGCAGTGTGGTCCAGGGCCGTCACGTGATCTGGGACACCGATTTAGTCTCACATGAAAGAGGAGAGAAGGGAATCCTCAGGCAGCGCCGGGAAACCTGAAAGCTTACCCAGGCCCCAGGCCCAACTCAAGTCTATTTTTAGAGCTTCTCTGGCCTGTCACCACACACACTTGAAACTTAAGAAGTGTTTTAACAGGACTCACTAACGGGCTTCCTCCAGGGAACCCACAGTCCCACGAGGGCAGCCTGACAGGAAGGTCACGGCCACAACAGCCACAGGGGGCTGGAGTCAGGTGCCCCGGGTGCGGGTGGGCAGAGGGAATCGGTAGGATGCTATGGCGAGGCACAAACCCTGCACGTACATGCAGGCACACACACACACACACACACACACACACACAGAGAGGACCCCCCACAGAGCAGGACATCGGGAGGCCCCACCCCGCATCCATTTGGTTCCTCCTATTTGGTTCATTGGAGGTGAAGAAGGCACACAGGAGACGCTCAATAACGACCATTAAGATGTATGAGGGACTCTACGTTTCTCCTTGGGGTCTTCTCTCACGTAGAGAGTCTCCCACCTGGACTGGCATCGGTCACATTTCCCAGCTGCTGAGTGTAAGCCAGAGAGTCTGCTAGCGGAAGGCTGTACAAACGACAGACTTAGAGGGGCTGGCCCTGTTTATCCCCACCGACCGGAGGAGAAAGCAGAGGCTTGGAGAAACGAAGCAAGGAGCCACAAGTCTACACAGCTAGTGAGGTGGCAGAGCTGAGTCCTTTCCGGGCTGTGGAGCGCAGCAGTAGAGCAATTGCCGGTCCTAACTCTCATCGGGCCAGAGGCTGAGAAATCGCTTTGCCAGGGGAACCTGGGTTCTCCGAGGACCAAAAAAATCTCTGCTTCCCCATCCTTTGAATGGGGCTAATCATACCTCATCCAGTCTTACCGGGAGGCATAATTACCCATGGCGGAGCAGCCAGAAAATAGTGGGTACTTAATGAGTGATGATTGTCATCATTACTCCTTCTAGCAGTATGTATGGTTCCTGTGAGGGTAGCAGCTAGTGGCACTCGTGCCCGGGGGCCACGAGCTCAGAACATTTTCAGTGGTGACAGTGGGTGGGTGGAGAGTGTACTGGGACACAGGAAACGGCACCCTAGCCCCACGCCGACACCACGGGTGTGGTGTAGGCTGGCCAGTCCCTTCCGGGATCTCCACCGGCAGTGGAGGTGGGGACAGTCCACCTGTGGTCAGCTTCAGGATGCAATGCCCTGGGGAGTGGGGGCTTGCAGGGCACCTGTTCCTGATCAGAAGCCCTCTGGGTGTGGGAGGGTGAGCTGCCCGCAGTGGTGGTTTCCTGCTCACAGGCTCTGGAAGTCTTGTGGGGGGGGGGGGGGCGGGTGCAGCCTGGTCCTGTGAAGAAGCTGCCCCAGATCTCAGGCCTGGGGCTCTGGTAGGGCCAGGGCGTGGCAGGGAAAGCATTTGGGTAAAGCCAATCCCAGGAGCCAAGGCAAACAGCCTCCTTTCCACCCCAGTTCCCCTCACCAGCTGCCAAGAGGTAGGAAGGGCACGAGGGAGCGTGAGCCCAGGTGAGCTCCCTGCTCCCAACAGGGCTGGCAGATCAAAGGGGCTTGAGCTCCACCCTCCACCTGGGCCCAACACACACACACACACACACACACACACACACACACACACACCCTCCTGCCACTGCTCTAAGAGAGGCAGGCTCTCAGCCCAGCACCCAGGGGCGTTGTCTGCGGCTGGCAGAGGCTGACAAGGCCTCCCAGGGCCTGCCTGCCAGTCTCAGGCCTTATTTAGATTGGTTACCGAAGCCAAGCCCTTTGAAGAAGCCCTGACAGGACAGACCACAGAAGCCGTTTCCAATAGCTTCTCCCACCCGTCAGTTCCCTTCTCCGTGGCTCCTGGGACTCCCTCCCACTCAGCCTCCCCCATCCCCAGCAGCCCAGCCCACCCGCCTCCCCCACACCCGACGATCAGAGCCAGGAAAGCAAAGGGCCTGGCTGCTCTGTGTAATCTCGGGGGTTCTGGGCCATCATTGCCCGTTCCAGATAGCCCAGCCTAGCTCTGTTGTTTCAGGAGGTGGAAACTGAGGCCCAGCGAGAGATACACAGAACCTTTACAGCCCGCCTCCCCATCTGTGTCTTCCCCTCCATCCTCTCCAATAGTGACAGGGAAAAGCATGCCAGTCTCTCACCAAGAGGAGGCGGTGGGAAGATGGATGTGCCCGGGAGGGCAACGTGCGTGCGTGCAGGGGGGCTCCCTGGGCCAGCCTCCCCGACCCTCACCAATACACACTGTCCTTCCTGCCCTTGTCTGCTGATTGTCCACCCAGCGTTCAGGCACCTCCACAGGGTGACCAAGACGTTTCTCCTCTGCCGGGGAAAGCAAGTCATAAATAATAGAGAAAATAAAAAAAGTGGTTCTCATCTTAGCTAACTCAGGAGGCTGAGATCTGCGCATCACCGCTTGGGTGAAGCCACCCTGGGCAGAAAATTCGTCCGCGAGGCCCTTCTCTCCAATTAACCAGCAAAAAGCCAGAATTGGAGCTGTGTAGCTCAAGCTTCGGGGCAGCTCCTCAGCACTGAGTACTGCCACATACAAGGAGAAAATGGTTGTCAGAGAAGAGCATCCGGAAGAGAAGGGAAGACATTTCCAAGGATGCGGGTAAATATCTCAGATCAATTTTCTTCTGTGTCGTCCTCACACACACTCTCGCAGGCTCTTATGCCAGAACCTCCAAATTCTGTCTGACCTTGACCTTGGCTCTGGGGCTGGGGGATTCCAGGAAGGCATCTTCCATCCCCTGCAAGCTATTAGCAAACCAGGAGGAAGCTGGGTGGCTGGAGCCTATGGGCCCCTCTGCTGCTTCCCCACCCCCCCCCCAAGGGTGCTGAGCTAAGCATCATGTGACCCAGAGTCACCTTCTGGGAAACCAGCTCAGCTGACAGAGAGGGGACCTACCTCAGTGGTGTTCACAGACCCTCCCCAGGTCCTGCCTCAGAGCTCCCAGGCTGAGGCTCCACCAATAGCTCCATCCAAGCAAGGTGGGGGGCTCTGCCAGCTCCAGGGCCACCTCCAGCAGCAAGCCCCTCCCTTCCAGAAGCCCCTGGACTGGCGTTAGGAGCTGAGCCCCCTGGGGACAGGTGGCTTCCCCAGAAGGTGCTGTGTCCATAAACTGCAACACACCAAGTGCCACGGCGGGTTCCTGCAGCCCTGCCTGTGGTGGGGGAGACCTGGGCAGCCCCAAAGCAGAGGTTAGTCTCCCCAAAACACACTGGGTCCAGCAAAGAGGAGGATGGGGAAGAGGGGCCGCGCAGTGGCCCCAGCAGCCCAGTGTCTCCAGAGGTTCATTTGAAAGGAGGAAGAAGAACGTGCTGGACATTGCTGCACACTTCAGACACACCAACGCCATTCACTGCCACGCATTGGTGGTTTAGAAACACACACAGGAGGGGAAGGCTGCAGGCCAGCGAGCTGAGCTGCTCTAACCAGGCCTTCCCCCCTCCCCCGGGCAAAGGAGGTGCGGTGGAGCCGGGACCTCCCGGGAGGCTGCCCCCCCTCCCTCCCGCGGCCTCAGGAAGGAACCGGGGGTCGGGTCGTCACGGAGGCGGTGAGGTGCCGGGGCCCACCGTGGGGCCCACCTGTTGCGCGGGGGCGGACACCTGGCGCCGGCTGTTCCGGGGCTGTGCGTGCCGGTGCGTGCGTGGGCGTGCACGCACGTGGGCTCCGGCCGCGTGTGCCCGGGCGTGCGTTTGTGTGCGCTGCGCGCGCATGTCCCGCGTGTGCACCGGCGCGGCGGCGGCGGCGGCGGCGGCGGCGGCGCGCGCGCGACCCGGCCGCGGTAGTGCGTGCCCGCCGCTCAGCGCGCCCGCCCGCCCGCCCGCCGGAGCGCACCATCGCCTCCGGCCACGAGTGTGCATGCGTGGGGTGAGTGAGCAAGTCGGGGGCCGGGCGGGGTGGGCTGCGGAGAGCAGCCGCGGGGCGCCGCCGTTCCCAGGACGCCCTGGCACCAGGCCAAGCCCCCCGGGTCCCGTGGCGAGGCGAGGCGAGGCGGGGCGGGGCGAGGCGGCAGCTGGGGCCGGCCGGCGCCCCCTCCCCAACAGCTGGCCGCGGCCCGGGGGGCTGCGGGAGAGGCGGGGAGGGCGCGTCGCGAGGGCCCCGCGGGCGGGCCAGGCCGAGCCTCGCCGGCTCCGTCCCGGGTGCGGGCCTCGCGGGGTGGCCACGGAAGGGCGGGGCCCCCGGGCCGGGAGGCCGGCGGCCCTCGAGGAGCCCCGAGAACAAAAGGAGACGGCGACGACTCCTCCGCGGTCAAAACAACCTGCGCTGGCAGCGACCCAAGGCCCGGCCGCGGCCTCGGAGCCCTTAACCCTCTCGCGGCCGGCGCGCGCCGGGGCGGGCGAGGTGCAGGGCCGGGGCGGCGGCCGGCGGAGGCGGAGGCGGGACGGGACGCGGGCACGCGGCGCTCCCCGGCCCGCCCCTTTTCCCACCTGGGTTCCGGATCGACTTGCCAACTCACTGCTACGTGAGGCCGGCCGGGGTGGGGGGCGCCGGCCCGACCTGATCGCTCCGCAGACGCCTCCCGGCCCCACCTCCCCGGCGAGGCCGCTGCGGGCGGCGCGCCCCGCACCCTGTGTGCGGGGGAGAGAGAGGTACTTCCTCTGGCGGGGCGCGGGCGCAGGTAGGGCCGGGCCGCAGGCACACACACACACACACACACACACACCCCGCCCCGGGGTCTGGCTCCCTAGAGAACCCCCCCCCCCAAGCCCTGCGTCTCCCCGCGTTCTGTCTGCCTGTCGGTCCCTCCGCAGCCCTCCCCACCCCCGCGCGCCGAACCCTACCCGGCGCCGGGCATGCCCGGAGCGGCCCGAGGTGCCCACCCCAATCCGCAGCAGCAGCCGGGGTGGGACCCGGGCCCCCGCAAAGGGTCGGGCTGGATGGCACAGGTGCGCAAACTCGCGCCTCCGGGGCAGGCGGGTGGGGGGGGGGGGTGGGCAGGCAGATCCGAAGCCCCAGGCTGGAGCGGACGTGGGCTCGGGAGGCCACGCTGCCTTCGGCGCCCCGGACACCACCCCACCCCTCTCCCGGCGGCGGGGAGGGGGCTCGCCGCGGGTTCCTGGGGAGGGGGCAGGGCCGCACACGCCCTTCCCAAACGCGAAAAGGCCCGGGGATCGAGGGTCGCCCCTTGGAAAGAAAGGCACCGCTGGCCCCTCCTGGGTGCCGCCGAGCCCCCCCCCCGGCACCTCGCCTCCCGCTCCTCAGGGTCACCCCGAGCCTGGCGTCAGGTTCGCGAGCGGCGGGGGGTCCAAAGTTGGCCGCGGGGAGCCCGGGGGTGGGGGCGGCGGCTGGAGGAACCCGCCCCGGCCGCCGTCGCAACTCACCTCGGCGCTGACCAGACGCAGGTAGCAGAAGAGAGACAGGAAGAGCGCCCAGCAGCGATTCATGCCGACGCCGGGCCCGGCCCCGCGGGGCCCCGGACGCGTACACCGAGCGCGCCGCCCCCGCGGCCAGGGTGGGGGGCTGGGGAGGAGGGTGGGCTCCGCTCGGGGCCGCGGCGATCAGGCGCTCAGGCCGCTGCAGCCGCCGCCGCCGCTCGCCCGCATGGCCCCCGGGCTCCGTCGCTGGGGGGCTGGGGAGATCCTGGGCACGGGACCAGGGTCCGAGGCCGCTACCTGGGCGGATCCCGAGCCCGCGCGAGCATCCACGGCCAGGGGGGCTGCGTCGCGAACCAGCCGAGGCGTCCAGCCGTGCGGGGGCGCGCGGGGGTCTCCAACCTCGGAGAGCGGAGGGAACGCGGCGGGCGACCGGGGCGTCTTCACCCGCCGGCGACGGGCGTCTGGCTCTGCCCGCCGGCTTAGTTTTCCGGCCACATTTTCTAGAAAGGCCCCCCCCGGATTAGAAAGCGCGGGCGGGGCCGGCCGCCTCCAAGCCCGAGTCTCCCCCCAAAAAACTTTTTCCAAAGTTGTCTGCAGCGGTGGCCCGAGCCACCCGGGCGGAGAGAGAGGTGCAAACTCCCGCCCGGGCCGGGAGCGCGTGCGCCCTGGCGCGGGGCCCGGGCGGCGGGCACGGCGGCTCCGCGCGCGCGGCCTGCCCGCCCGCGGCTCACGCGGTGGGGCCGGCCGGCCGACAGGTGGACGCGGCGCGACTCCGCGGGTCAGGCTGCCGGGCTGCCCGCCGGGCGTCCTCTGCGGGCTGCGGCTGCTCCGGCTTTCTCTTTGCAACGAGGCTGGAGGGTGGGTTGGTTGGTTGGTTGGTTTTTTTTTTTCCCCCTTTCCTTTTTGCGCGTGTGTGTATGTGCGTGTGCGCAAAATATCTGTCGGGAATGGAAGCGGGGCGCTGGCGGCCGGAGGGGAACCCTCGGGGAGGCAGCGGAGGAGGAGGCCGGGGAGCCGCTCCTGGTGGCAGGAGAAGTTGCCACCCTTTCAGCTGTTCCGGCCTTTATAAAGGAGAAGCCGGAGTGCGAGGGGTGGGTGGAGCCAGCCTTTCCTCTTCTGGCCCGGAGTCAGCGCAGGGAGGGGAGCAAGGCGCTGGGGGAGGGCGGAGAGGAGGGCTGGGCGCTCAGGGGGTCCCTGAGAGCCAGGGAGCACCCCTCCCTCTGGTCGCAAATCTGACCCTAAGGGGGAAGGTGAGCTGGGTCACCCCACTGCTCAGCCCACTGAGGCAGGGATCTAGGACAGGCGAGGAGCCCAGTGGTTAGAGCGCTATTTCCGGGGCCGGAATAGCACCCTTCCCTCCCTCTCCTACCCCCCCCCTCCACTCCGGGACCAGACATCTGCAGCCTGGAGCAGGCACGATGGCCAGGGACTCGGGCTCTGCAGCCTGGCAGCTTCTATTCAGATCCTGCCCTGCTTCTGAATAGCTGGGTCACCTTGGACAAGTCACTTCCCTTGCGAGGAAATGGCAGTGATCTAAAAGCACCCAGCTGCGAGCCAATGCCACGGTGGACCTCCAGAACCCTGTCCTCCGCCGCAAGCGGCTGCGGCGGCTGCTCCTTCGCCGGCATACAGCAGGCCCTGCCAGCTTGGGCTGAACTGGATTTTGTTGAACTGCAAAGTCACACAAACCCCCACAGCCCTGCAGCATCCGTGCTGGGCTGCCACCAAGCTCCTGCCTGCCTTCACCCCATGTTTACCTCCCCCAGCCCCCGGGCTCCAGACTAGAAGCGCGCCACCCACCCCAGCATTCACGCAGTTAACGCCTTCCACCCCGGGCTCAGGGAGCTGCTGCGGCCCTGCCTTCAGCAGTCACACCGTCACAGTGATACAGTCACACACGCCGGGCGTAGGGCACCTTGGTCTCCTGGGCTGGCACAGCTGGCATATGCTTTTGGTACCCAACGTATTACTGGGGCATGCCAGCCTATTCACACTCAGCCTCGTGTGCCCACAGAGATGGCCACTGCCTCTTCTCGGCCCTCCACAGGGTGGAGATGGCCCAGGGAGGCCCTGGAGGGGGTGGGGAAGGGTTCCCTATGAACAGCCCCAGGTACCCACCCTCTGGGATTCCTACCTAGCAGCTCAGCTCAGTGGCTGGAGGCAGCCTGAGGGGTGGGTAGATGGTTCAAATCCTGAAGAGTCTCTGGGAAGGTTATTTAACTTGGGTTTCTTGCTGGGCGCTGGTGTCTCACGCTTGTAATCCTAGCTACTCAGGAGGCTGAGATCTGAGGATCGAGATTCAAAGCCAGCCTGGGCAGGAAAGTCTGTGAGACTCTCACCTCCAATGAACCACCAGAAAACCGAAGTGGCGCTGCGGCTCAAAGTAATAGAGCACTAGCCTTGAGCTCAGGCACAGTGTCCAGGCCCTGAGTTCAAGCCCCAGTATGACTGACCAAAACAAAAGAGCATTCAGCTTCCCAGTTTCCTCTGTGTAAATTGAAGACACATCTATGATTAGAGGGAGGGTGGATTTCAGAAAGGTGTAGGAAGTGTTTAAGGGTATTGGAAATGTTTGTTGCTCTGTGGCAGCTGGCTTACAAGTGAGGAAATACAAGTATCAAAACTCCTGGCTACTCAGGAGTCAGGCTGAGGTCTGAGCAGCTCTGTGCAAACCCAGACTAGGCAGGAAAGTCCAGGAGACTCTTATCACTAATTAATCAGAAAAAAAGAAAAAAGCCACACGTATAGAGCTGTAGCTCACATGATAGAAGGACAGCCTTGAGCTGAAAAAGCCAAGCAAGAGCAGGAAGCCCTGAGTTCAAGCCCCAACACACACACACACACACACAAAATAAAAATAACTGATATGTAATGTGTCTTTATTTTATCTGTGTACTACAGAAAAATAATTTGGGACCATCTTATGAAGGGGTCTGGAGCTCAAGTTATCCACCCTGGCCCCGGCCCTTGCCCATAGTACTCCATTCAGACAGATGATCTTGACCTGTGACCTTTCTCATAATTGTCATGGTAACAGCCGCCATCACTGTGGACCTGACTCCTGTGGTGGGAAGTGTTTGTGCTATGGGCAGCCTCCCAGTACGGCTATGAGATGTTAGTCCCTCCTTCCGAGTGGGAAACGGAAGCATGGAGGGACTGAGCAACTTGTGTGAGGTCACACAGCCAGAATCTGACGGAGCCATCACCTCAACCCAAACCACCCAGCCACACACCCACATCTTTAAGCCGTTTTAAGCGCTCTGCCGCGTCCTGGTGACGGTGCAGGGCTTGTGTGTGAGCGGGGACACGTGTGGCAGTACTTTGCCACCAAACACCGGTGATGCCCTTCGGTCCCAAGTGCCGGAGGAGCTCAAACTTGGCCAGAGGTAGACATGAGGGGATGGGGAAGGGCTACTCGGATCCCCCTCCTTGAGCACCTGCAGTGTGCAGATCCTGGGAGAAGCACCGAGAAACAGAATGAGGCGAGAGACCCAGTCCTTGTGCTTGGGGGGGGGGGGGGGGGGCCTTGCAGGCCTCGAGAGCCAGACAAATCACAACCCAGATATCTGGGTGAGGGTTCTAAGTGGCAGAACGAGGGCTAGGCGAGCAGGGGGACCCCAGGCACCTGGGCCTCGGTGCCACACAGGCAGGGACGTCCTGCAGCCGCAGCGGAGGCAAGCCGCACTCCGAGAACACCACCTCCTCCTCCTCATCCCTCGCCCGGGAAGCCCGCCAGGCCCGATGCATGGCGTGGGTCCCCCCAGTCCAGAGTGAGCAGAGGCCTTCGCTCCCAGCTTGCTGACATTGCTCTCTAGGTGTCTGCGGACGGAATAAATAAACGAGTTACGGGTTGACGTCGTTGTTCCTCTGAGCGCTGGCCGGTTGGTGTGGATGAGGCCGGGAGGGGCGTGCGGCACCCATTCCAGTCACAGACAAGGATCCGGAGGTCTCAGACTTGGGCACCCACCCTGTGGGCCTCGCGTGACACCGCCATAGCTCTCCAACCCCAACAGCCCTGAGCCAAGAGGGAGAGTGAAGGACCAGTGTCCTGGCCAAGCCCGGTGCTGGGCTTGCTGGGCTCCAGGTCCCCCTCTGATCTCGAACCTGGGAAGTGTGTCCCAGCCCCTCCATTCCACCTGGAGGGCTCTGCCGTCACTGCTCCCAGGTCCTGGCACGTGGCCTGACAAACCACCCTGGACACGGCTCGTGCTCTGTCCCCAACGATATGGCCACCACTGGCCCCAAGAGGCCCCTCGAGCCGTTCCCTGTCTGCCAGGCTGTGCATACGCTTGTCACCTTTTGCCCTGCTGGTCACCATGGGAGGGCAAGGGACCGGCTTCCGGATGGAGCCCCAGCACTTGGGAGACAGAAGCAGGAGAGTTGCAAGTTCCAGGCCAACCTGGACTCCTTAGTGGGACCCTGTCTCAGAGAGACAGAGACCAGGCTTCCAAGCAAGACTGTGCAGGTTCGAAGTTCTGCTCTCCCATTCACTAGCTGTGTGACCTTGGGCCAAGGTCTGAGCCTCCGTTTACTCATCTGTACAGTGTGGACAAATGTGTCAGCCATCAGGACCGTCATTGCAGTGATCCAAGTGTGCGCGTGCACGCACATGCAGTGTCTCACACACGTGCTCTTGCCCCCAAACTCGCCCTGGCTGGAAGGGGCACAAGCCTTCCCCTGGGGGTGGCTTGACCACACCGGGTCCTGTCCCTTCTGGTGCGGCTCTGGTCCCAGAGGGTAAGTACCAAGGACACCCCCCGGAAGACAGACAGCCCAGCTGGGCAGGGCCCCCCGCGGGAGCCCCCCCCCCCCGCCCCGTGGCCTTGGGTCTGTGGTACACAGCCTAGGGAAGCACAGTGTTTGTTTTCCTGGGGCTGAGCAGAGCATTTTTAGCTCCTCCGGGCTCCGTGTGAGGAAGAGGATGTGATGTTTGGGCGGGCAGCTCCGATCTACCTGCCTTGGACACAGCTGCCGCTGGAGCAGAGCCCTGCGGGCTAGGGAGGAGGCGGGACAGACAGATGGCTGGAGGTGACCCCAACCCCCGCCCCCACCCAGGCCTGGTATTGGGGCCTCCTCTCGCCTGATGCACGAAGGTCCTCCCCACCTAGAGCAGGCCCAGGAGCCACGGTGACTCAGGAGACTGAGATTCGGAGGATTGTGGTTGAAGGCCAGCTTGGGCAGAAAAGTCTTCAAGTCTCCATCTCCAAAATAACCCGAAAAAAAGGGGCTGGAGGCATGACTCGGGAGGTAAAGTGCCAAGCAAGCAAGCAAGCTGAGTCAAGCGTAAGGGCCCTCGGGTTTAAATTCCACTACTGCCAAACAAGAAAGGAAATATATGAAGTGCACAAGGAAGGCAGGGGGAGGAGGCTGGAGGTGGATCACCAGAAAGTACCCATCACCCAGGACAGGAAGCTATCGCTTCACCCGGGGCAGGAAGCCGCTACTGGATATAAGTCAGGCAGCCATTTCCAAATCCGTGTCCTTCCTGCTGTGTGTTTCAGAAGAGATAGGAGCCGGTGCAGGGAGGGCCAGGCAGGTAGCAGGCAGCCCCTCTCGGTGGAGTCACCAACATACGAGAGAGGACTATTTGTAACTGCAAGGAATGTCGCAGGCCTGTCAAATGAATGGAAAGTCAGTCTACCTACAGTATAATTTTAAAGTGTGCCAGGTGCTGGTAGCTCAGGCCTGTAATCTTAGCTACTCAGGAAGTTGAGATCTGAGGATTGTGGTTCAAAACCAGCTAGAGCAGGAAAGTCCACGAGACTCTGATCTCCAATTAATCCCAGAAAAAGCTGGAAGTGATGCTGTGGTTCAAGTAGTAGAGGGCTAGCCTTAAGAAAAGGAACTCTGCGACAGCCCCCAGACCAAAAGTTCAAGTTGCAGGACCAACAAAAACAAAAAAACTGGGCCCTGAAGATGAGGTCCTTGGGTAAAAAAAAAAAAAAAGCTTCATCAGTCATGTACCAATGACTCATACCTATAATCCTAACTACTCAGGAGGCTGAGATCTGAGGATTCCGGTTTGAAACCAGCCCGGGCAGGTAAGCCTATGAGATTCTTTATCTCCAATCAACCAGCAAGGAGCTGGAAGTGGAGCTGTGGGTCCAGTGGTAAGAGTGCTAGCCTTGAGCAAAAGAGCTCACTGACAGTGCCCTGTGTTCAAGCCCTAGGACTGTTACAAAAAAACAAGACATTTTACTGATACAAGGGCAAGGACCGCTGGCTTTTGCTCTTGGGTGTGGTATGCCTTTGAGAATAGACATGGCTATCCTCTGTGTGTGTGGTGTGTGTGTGTGTGGTGTGTGTGTGTGGTGGTGTGTGTGTGTGTGTACGTGCCAGTACTGGGGCTTGAACTCAGGGGCTCATGCTCTCATTTGATTTGTTTTTTCACTAGGCTAGTTAGTGCTCTGCCACTTGAGCCATACCCTCCACTTCTGGCTTTTTGCTGGTTCATTGGAGATAAGAGTCTCCAGGTTTAGTCTGCCAGGGCCGGCCTTGAACCTTGCTCCTCAGATCTCTCAGCCTCCCGAGTAGCTAGGCTTACAGGCATGAGCCACCCCCCCAGCACCCGGAGATAAGGCACCCCTTTTACCAGAGGGGAAATCAAGGCCTCCAGAAGCTTTGCCAAAGTCAAAGCTGGCAAGGGCAGAGCTGGGAGTCGAAGGCAGGTGAGCTGACGTCGGCAGCCCTGTCTGGTCCTCCCCACCCACCTGCCAGGTGGGCCCGCAGGGAGGGTGCTCTGTCCACCTGGCCCCGCCTGCGCTCCACACGCTTCGTGGACATTGCTGTCTTTCTTTTTCCTTGGCTGCGGACCAAATAAAGAGTCTTCCCAGCAAAGCCCCTGTTCACACATTATTGCCATGAACCACAACACCCCCAGAGGGGAAGAACTCCCTGGTGAAGGGATGGGGACACACCGCAGACAGCGTGCCCTGGGGGTCCTCGCGAGCGCTGGGCAGCTCCAGGCGGAGGGTGCTTACAGGCTGAGGCAGGCAGACGGGTGGATGACAGACAGACAGACAGATAAGGGTGTACCACCCGCCACCCCCCCCACTCGGGTGGTGGTTACATAAGTCTGTAAGCAAAACCCCGGGTAGTCCGGCCCGGGAGTAAGTGTGAAGTAGTGTCTGCTGGAACTGGGACAGGATGGGCTCTGAAGCAGGTGCACCCCCAGCCGCCCCCACCCTACCACCAGGGGCCCGGGAGGGAGCACTCCTGTCCGCTTCTCGTGCTGGGGGGCCCTTGCGGATCTCCTCGATCTTTCTTAGCTGCTACGTGGAGCCAGAACACGTTACCAAACCTCACCCACAGTGCCTAGGACAGGCCTCGGGGCCTCCGCGTGGCCAAGGTCATCCATTACACGCGCACGCACACACACACACACACACACACCACCGCCGTGGAAGCTCAGAGGGGAGGACTTCCTCCGGTCACTCAGCTGCGGGGAGATGGAGCCCAGACTTGAACTAAAGTCCCAGGATCCCCAGGGTGGTACTCTGGAGAGGAACAAACCAGAGAGGGAGACTCGACCCAGGCGGGGCGCAGACGGTAACCCCTTCCCCATGGGGCAGGGTGGGGTGTGGCGGGGGGGGTAGCACACCTCTGCGTGCCCACAGACACCTCTGTGCCCGGAATACCCACGATGCCCCAGGCCTGGGCAGAGAGCAGCAGCCAGACAAAGCCCCCCTCCGCCTCCATCCGCACCCCCCCCCTCCGTCCGTCCCCCACCTCCCATGCCCAGCTCCTTCCTGTTTTGATGGAAGGAAAAAAATTTTCAGCTTTTTCCTTCTTTATTTTCCAGATGGGTGACTCGCTGGGGAAAGGAGTTCCCCCCCCACACACCTCCATCACCCCATCACAGAGGCCTGCTCCCCGCTGCTCCCCGGGGGTGCTGCCCTGGGGAGTGGATACTACGGGGTGCCTAGCTGCCTTCTCCCGGTGCCCCTCCCCTCCCCCTCCCCACCCCCATCCTCCCCTGGCCGAGTTCTGGAGGAGGGAAGGAAGACTGCTAAGCCAGGATATAAATAACTCAGGTGGCTACTCAGCCGGGGAGAACAGATAACATGAGTCATGATGTGAAATCAAGAGGAGTGAGCGGGCTGGGGCGCGGCCCTCCCCCGTCCCCCCCCCACCTACCCCCCCCCCGGCCGGGCAGGGGGCTCTGGGGAGAGAGACCCACCACGCCCCCCCCCCCCGAGGGAGGGCCCAGGCTGACAGGAGCCACAGGGGCCGCGCACAGAGAGACAGGGCCTGGGACTCCTGATCGCCTCCCCTGTTCCCCGGGGCTAGTGGCCTACAGGGGTGTCCTGGGCCTCCGTGGGGCTGGTGGGTGGGGGTGAGGGGTCTCTGCCACTCCATCCGCCCAGCCTTCCCCAGGGCCAAGGGCACCGTGGTGGCCGCCCCACTTAAGCTGTTCAGCTTCCCTGTGGGTGGCCCTCTCGGGGTCCCCATCCCTGGTATTAGGAGGGCAGAGGTCAGAAGTCAGCTCCAACCCCAGCCCCCCCAGCCCCCCGGGGGGGAGTCACCCAGTCTTCAGTTCAGGCTCACCTCCCCAGCCCATGCAGTACTGGGAGCCCCCTGGTTGCCATGGTGACGGGCTCTGGAGCCGCACAGGCCCGGCCGCAGCAGCAGGGCCTGGCCAGAGGCCGCCGGCCAGGTGGGGGAAGAGCGCAGGGCACCTGTCTTGGCGGGGGTGGTCTGGGGGCCAGCGGCGGTCCCAGCTGCGCTTAGGATGCACATGTGTCTGTCCCCGGGTGCCCGGGCGGGTGGAGCCCCGGCCCTCCCTCCTGCAGCGGCCTCGACACAAAAGAGCCCACCCTCTCCCTCCCCTGACTCTCCAGGCCGGGCAGCCCCACTCCCATGTGCCCAGACAGCCTGGCATGGCTCGGGCCAGCCATTCAGCGGGCAGCCTGCCCTCTGGCCCCCTCGCAAACAATGGGGACTCCAGGAATACCACCCCCCCCCCACCCCAGGCTGAATCAAATGCTCTAAATTTAGACCCTCGGATGTGTCCTGCACTTCCGGCCCCTGCTGCCCTCCTTTCGAGGCAGCGAGGTCACCCCAGCAGTCAGCCCCCGGGGGGGTTCCCAGGTCCCATCCCCACCCCCACCCCCCTTTTCTCTGCTCTTGTGGCACAGGCCTGGGGCACAGCCTTGCTGCTCTGCCCTCCCCCACGGCCCCAGCGGGCCCTGTGCCCTTCTGCTGTAGCCCAGTGACCTACCAGCCAGGCTGAGCCCCTGCAAGGTCACCAGAGTGACTTCTGGAGGGACAGCACCGGGGAGAGAGCCGGGGGGCTGGACCGGGTTCGGGACTGGGACGGGACCCGCCCGCCCGCAGGGAACGGGGAAGGGAGGAGACGATCCCAGCCGCGCAGACCCCACATGTGGCCGGCACACAGACTGGGGGTGGCAGGGGCACCGGCTGGAGAGAGGGGTCAGAGCAGGCCTCTGCCGGGGCTGACATTGGAGCCGGAAGGCCAGGGTGGGGCCCAGCCCTCCAGCCCAGAGGGGGGACACGTGCAGAGCCCCCCAAGAGGAAGAGCCTTGTCTGGTTAAGAAGGCCCAGCCAGGAGCCCGTGAGGGGCTGATGGGGATGGGAGCCCCAAGAGGAAGCAGCCAGCAGCCCTGCCCCATGGTGACAGGCCGGCGGCTGCGGTAGAGGAAGCTGAGGTCTAAGAGCTGAGCACCCCACTCTGTTTGCTAGAAAGGGAGGTGGCTCGAGAGGTAGAATGGCTGCCTAGGAAGCACAAGGCCCTGGGTTCAAACACTCCCTCTCCTCCCCTTCCAGGAAAAACCCCCACCTTACCTGCTTCAAAGCCAGGCATTGTGACGCCGAGGCAGGATGAGTTGAGGACAGCATGGATCACGTAACATGATCTTATTTCAGAAAAAAAAAAAAAAACACAATTAATTTAATTTCATTTAAAAAGATAAAGCTGGGAACCTGTGGCCCACTCTTATAATACTGGTGACTCAAGAAGTTGAGTCCTGAGGCTTGAAGTGCAAAGCCAGCCAGGGCAGGAAAGTCTACGAGCCTCTTATCTCCAACTGACCAGCAAAAAAAAATCCACAAGTGGAGGTGTGGCTCAAGTAGTAGAGCGCCAGCCTTGAGCGGAAAAGCTAAGAGACAGTGCTCAGACCCTGAGTTTAAAACCCAGTACTGGGACTGGGGATATGGCCTAGTGACAAGAGCATTTGCCTCGTATACATGAAGCCCTGGGTTCGATTCCCCAGCACCACATATATAGAAAACAGCCAGAAGTGGTGCTGTGGCTCAAGTGGCAGAGTGCTAGCCTTGAGCAAAAAGAAGCCAGGGACAGTGCTCAGGCCCTGAGTTCAAGGCCCAGGACTGGCCAAAACAAAAACAAAAACAACAGTACTGGCACAAAATAATAATAATGAGTTTAAAAATAAAAAAAACAGGCTGGAGGTGTGGCTCAGGTTGTAGAGCACAGGCAGTGAGAGACAAAGCCGAGGGAGAGCTCGCGGGGGGCCGAGTTCAAGCCTCCACGCCGACCCCTCCACACAGCACACGTTACAACGCTGCAAGCCAGGCACCAGCGGCTCACGCCTCTAATCCTCGCTACTCCCGAGGCTGACATCGAAGGGCCGTCGTTTGAAGCCAGCCTGAGTAGAAAGTTCTAGGAGACTCTTATCTCCAGTAAACTACCAAGAGCAAAAGAAAAACCAAACCAAACCGGAAGTAGGGCTGTAGCTCCAGTGGTAGAGCGCTAGGCCCTGAGCGCAAACCAGCATAGGAAAATCAGGGTACGCGTTACGTGACCTGACTCGGGGAACCGTAACCCCTGTGTGCATCACCTTGATCATAACAATAAAAGAAAGCAAGGTAAAGAGTTGCCTGCCCAGAGAAAAACCTGCTTCTTGTCCAGGGGCACCCAGCAGATCAGAACCCCTGGATTGTAGGTAGTTAGGGGTCCTGGCTTGCCTGTCAGTGGCCCGGCCCTGCCCCCCACCCTCCCTGCAGGCTGCAGGTCACCCATCCCGGCTCCCTTCCCCACACCGCTCTGCACACCGCCCAAAGCCAGGCTCCCCTGTGCCGCCTGGAATGCAGGGCTGGCAGGGAGCTGGGGGGCTCTGGAACGGGGCTCTCTGGTGCCAGCACTGGCATGCTAGCCTTGTTGGCATAGGCCTTGGGGGCGGATGGGGGATGGGGCCTGGAATGAGGAGCTGGCAGGCAGGCATGGGCGGGGGGGGGGGGGGGGCACAGCCCTGCCAGCCGAGTCCCAGGTGGGGCCTCCTCTAGGGGCGGGGTGTCCCAGCGTCCGCTGGCCTGGGTGCCCCGCTGGAGGCAGGGTGGGAGGGAGGGCCCTGTGTTGGGAACCCCAGTTCCCCCTTTAGACCTCAGGTAGAGAAGCAGTGCTGGCTGGCTGGAGGCTGCTCTGGGTGCGAATCCCACCTGGAGGGGAGCAGTAGCACCTCCCCTGCCTTGGGCCCGGCCTGGGCCTGGAATAAGGGGACGCACCCCAGGCCCCGGCCCCGGCACACTTGATCAAGTGCCGGCCCTCCCCACCCCTACCCCATGTCCCCCCCCCCCTCTGGCCACACAGGAAGTCCCTTCCTTCCCCACATGGCTGGCGGGAGGACCTGGAATGGGAGCCCAGGAAGGAGGACACTCAGGGGGGAGCCTGACAGGCCTCAGTTGGAGCCCTGGCTCCTTCACCGGCCAGCTGTGTGACCTTAGACAAGTTACTAAGCCTCTCTGAGCTGTTCTTTGTCTGACTCACGCTAACAGCAGCAGCGCCCGCCCCGTCCAAGGTGCGAGGGATCTCACCATGGCTGCTAGGCGCTGCCTTTGATCCCGGGGGGTGGGTGCTTCTGACGAAGGGGGGTTCAGGCCAGAGCACAAGTCCTAGGCCTGCGCCCGGGCCCAGAGCATGTGGAAGGGCCTGAGACCGTGGGTCACCCTCCCCTCCAGGCCGTAACGGGGCGGGGTGGGGGGGCTTCCTTAGGGTCCCCCACCCCGCCACCGCTCCCCGCCGTGGCCTTGCCGTGGGGGGAATGCTGTTGGCGGCCCTGCCCTCCACGGGGGATGGGTGGATGGGAGGATGGGAGAGGGAGGCGATTACGGATCGGGTGGGTTGGGGTTGCGATGGGCCACGCCGGTCACGGCAGCGCGCGGGAGGCAGAGGCAGGATCCTCACGAGTCTGAGGCCAGCCTGGGCGCTGTGTAGCCAGGGCCTGCGATCTCAAAAGACCACGCGCCGAGGATCCAAACAGACACTTGAGCAAAGATGACCAGGAGCGTGAAGGGATGCCCACCGGGTCGTAGAAACCGCAGACGCCACTGCAGCACGCCGCAACAGCTGAACGCTAAGCGAGGGTGCGGAGGAAGAAGAACCCGGCCATCCACGCACCGGGTGGCGGCGGAACCGGTGCCGCCAGGATGGAATGCCCCTCAGGAAGAGAAATGTCCTCCGACAGGAAAGGAGGCCGAGTTCTGCCCCTTCAGGCTGCCCCAGGCAGCCAAGACACAGCGCGCCGACCACTGGACAAGGAAAACGCAGCACCGATGGCCTCCGGAATACTACTGAGCCACAAAGAAGGAAATCACGTCATCCACAGTGCCAGGGAAGACCCTAGAGGAGACGGGGCACAGAGAGACAAAGACTACGCGTCCCCACGTAAAGGAGGAAGCCGGAAACGTGGACGTTATGGATGTGAGAAGGAAGAAGAGAAGGCCAGGCATGGGGCGGGGGGGGGGGGGGCTCACACCTGTCATCCTGGCTACTCAGGAGGCTGAGATCTAAGGATCCCCGTCCAAAGCCAGCCTGAGCAGGAGAGTCTGTGAGACTCTGATCTCCAGTGAACCACCAGAGAACCGGAAGTGGTAGAGCACTAGCCTTGAACTCAGATTTCTTTCCTTCCCTTTCCTCCCTCCCTTCCTTCCTCCCTCCCTCCCTCCCTCCCTCCCCTCCCTCCCTCCCTCCCTCCCTTCCTTCCTCCCTTCCTTCCTTCCTTCCTTCCTTTCTTTTTTTGCCAGTCCTGGGGCTTGAACTCAGGGCCCGAGCACTGTCCCTGGCTTCTTTTTGCTCAAGGCTAGCGCTCTACCTCTTGAGCCCACAGCGCCACTTCCGGCTTTTTCTATATATGCGGTGCTGAGGAATCGAACTCAGGGCTTCATGTATGTGAGGTGAGCACGTTACCACTAGGCCATATTCCCAGTCCCGAGTGCTAGCCTTGAACAAAAGGAAGCCGAGGACAGTGTCTAAGCCCTGAGTTCAAGTCCCAGAGCTAGCAAAAAAATAATAATAATGGGTTTATCAGAGACTGGAAAGGTGGGAGAAAGGGGGGAGCACGTGAGACAAAGGAACAAGTAGGAGAAGGACTTGAGTGTGTCTCTCTCTAAGACCCAGTAGGGTAACTGGATGAGAAGATGACAGGATGTCCCTCTCTCTGTGTCTCTCTGTCTTGCTCACCTGCTTGTTCTCTCTCGCGTCAGGTGCAAAGGCCCTGTGGTGGGAGACACAGTAACAAGTCCGGGTTAGAGGGGAGGAACGAGGTGGTGGGAGGTGGCTAGCTCCCCGTTCCCTTCCCCATCTCTGAGGGACTGCCTTGTGACCTCAACCCCACCCAGCCCTGGCTCCCAGCACCCACTTCCCCTTCCTGTTGTGACCCGGGAAGACAGTGGCCACATTCTTTCCTGGACTGAGTCTCCTTCCATCCCCCCCCCCCCCCCCCCCCGCAGCAGTGACCTCCGTCCACAGAGGCAGTGGAGGGCAGCTGGCTGCGTCCCCACCCACCCCCCTTCCACATCCCCCAGAAACTCAGGCTTCCCTGCCGCGCGGACATGCCCGGCCCGGGACACCCCTCCTGGCTTCTCCCTCAGACCAGGCCCCCCCGCCGGCACTTCCTCCTCGCTCACTCTGGGTCATGAGCAGAAAAGGAGCAGGGCTGGGCCCTTGGGAAACCACAAAGCTAGGCCCTAGTTTCTCGTTTTTCTAGAAGATTCTAACCACTCTCTCAAAACACAAGTCATAAGGGGAGGCTTGAGCCAGGCTGCCGAGATTTGGACCCTGGCTTGGCCTCCTGGCTGGCTGTGTGACCCAGGACAGGTGTCTCAACCTCTCTGAACCTCTGTGTCCCCATCGGCAAATGCTGAAGACGAGCCTGTCTGTCCGCAGATTCATTCTGGATATTTATGGAGCTGGCGCTGCAGGAAGTCCAGCCAGGGATCCATCAGTAGCCTCCGGAGTCACACACACACACACACACACACACACACACGCACACTCCCCAGGGACACCAAGGCTGGAGGTGCAGCGCAGGAACCCCAGCCTCCCCCAGGGTCTGTGGAAAGGGGACACTGAGGCTCAGGGAGGCTAAGGAGCTGGCCCCCAAGGTCACACAGCAATGGCCCCAGAGCTCAGGATGCTGACTCCTCGGCCGCGTTCCTCCCCCGCGCCATGATGTGTTTCTGGAAATCACCCTCATTCTATTCTGCAGAATGAGTCAGGAACATCTGCACCTCCGGGGGCCAAGAGCACCCCAGGGGTTCCATCAGGAATTCGCAGACATCTGAACACCCGACACAGGAAGAACTGATCCTAAGGCCACTTTTCTTCTTCTGGAGGTAGTAGTGAGGACTGACTTCCAGGCCTCAAGCCCGCGGCTCTGCCCCCCGAACCACACCCGCAGGCTTTCTGTTTGCTTTTCAGATCAGATGTAATAGTTCGTGTTTGTTTTGTTCTTCTGCCCAGACCTTCCGTCTTCCTCTGTCTTCTAAGTGGCTGAGATTAATGCTGCAAACTACCCCATCAGACCATTTGAACTAGACCTTCGTGGTGGGGGGGGGGGGGCTTGAATTCAGGGGTCTGGACTCTGTCCCTAAGCTTTTTGTGCTCAAGACCGGTGCACTACTACTTGAGCCACAGCTCCACTTCCAGCTTTTTGGTGGTTAGAGATAAGAGTCTCATAGACTTTCCTGCCTGGGCTGGCTTTGAACCTTGATCATCAGATCTCCGGCTCCTGAGTAGCTTAGGGTGACAGGCATGAGCCACCGGCACCCGACTTTCAAAGTGTGCTTTCTTTTCTCAAGTCTTTACCATAAAAGGGACAATACATTCTTACTTAGGAAAATCTGAAAACTGCAGAAAAAGTCAAAATAAGGAAAAAAGATCACCACCCACAACCTCGCCACCCAGACACAATCATTGTTAAGGTTTGATGTATTTCCTTCCATAGTTTTTTGTTTGAGGACTTTAAAAAAAAATAGCTGAGATCATACTGTATATTAAAAAGGAAAAAAAAAAAAACCTGTAGTATCCTGCTTGGTTGTTTTTTGTTTGGTTTTTGACCTGTCATTCTATCCTGGGCATTTCTGTGGTTATTTTAAGCTCTTCTTAGTCCTTTCTCTCACCTCATTTTTATTGGCTGTCTAGTATTCTGCCAAGTGCAGGTTCCATAGTTTACTTAGTGGTTCTCCGATTGTGGATTCCCCAGTTCTTTTCAGTTTTTTTTAAAAGGTGTAAATGACAGCTCCTGATTGGCTAGCGCTTTCCCACGTTTGGCAGCTCCGGGGCTGGAACAGAATGACTGGGACCGCCAGGCAGGGCGCCCTGGGCCACGCCCCTTCACAGGTGAGCCCTGACTGGCCAACGAGACCCCCGGGAACGCCCATCGCCACGCCCACCACCAATCAGCAACGCCAGACTCCTGCAGGCGGTCTCCCGCCAAGGGCAGGCTCCCTCTAGTGATCCAGATACTCATTCATTTATTCATTCCTTCAGTTGGGCAGGCCAGAGCCAGCCGCTGGGAGCCAGGTGCAGATCCAGGGGACTGGACTGAGGGCTCAGCCCTGCCCTCCAGGCGCTTCCGCCTCTAGGCTCAAGGGGAAGGGGCAAACAGGGAGGCTATATGCAAATAAGGATGGTCATCTGATTTGCATGGCTCCCATGGATAGGTGGGAGGTGAAGAGTGACATCTGTCAGTTCTAACTGCAGAGTTCACCTCTGCTTAGCCCCAAACTGCTTTCTAAGAGCTGGCCTTTCCGTAAAACTTGGTGTCAGCCAAGTCTGGTTCTGGCTTTGCCTGAACACTGCAGGCAGACCTGGTGGTGCTGGCCCCCTTCCTAAAGACCCTCTAGGGCTGGTGGCTCACTCTTGTAACGCTAGCTACTCAGGAGGCTGAGATCGGACGATCAAGGTTTGAAACTAGCCAGGCAGGAAAATCTAAGAAACTCTTACCTCCAATCAATCAGTAAAATCCAGAAGAGGCTCCAGTGGTAGAGAGCATGAGGCTCTGAGTTCAAACCCCAGTACTGCAGAAAGAAGAGAGAGAGAGAGAGAGAGAGAGAGAGAGAGAGAGAGAGAGAGAGAGAGAGAGAGAGAGAGGGAGAGAGAGAGAGAGAGAGGAAGGAAGGAAGGAAGGAAGGAAGGAAGGAAGGAAGGAAGGAAGGAAGGAAGGAAGGAAGGAAGGGAGGGAGGGAGGGAGGGAGGGAGGGAGGGAGGGAGGGAGGGAGGAAGGAAGGGCTGGGAATGTGGCTTAGAGCTTAGTGGTAGAGTGCTTGCCTAGTATGCACAAAGCCCTGGGTTCAAATCCTCAGCACCACATACACAGAAAAAGCCGGAAGTGGCACTGTGGCTCAGGTGGCAGAGTGCTAGCCTTGAGCAAAAAGAAGCCAGGGACAGTGCTCAGGCCCTGAGTCCAAGCTCCAGTACTGGCACACACACAAACATACATACATACATACATACATACATACATGCACATACACACACATACACACATACATACATACATGCGTACGTACAATGGAGATGTTGATATTGTGTGCAGTGGGGTGTCTGAAGACTAAGCCGGCGTGTGAAACGGGAGGGACATGGGTGATCACGATGGTGGCTGTCACCATGACTGTCACCTTGTCTGCTGAGGAACCAGGCCCCTGCCCCTGGGGCTGTGCCTCAGATGAGGTCTGCGTTCACCGAGAGCCTTGCTGACCCTGACAGGCAGTGAGGCACAGCCCTCCCTCCCCACCCTTCTTCCTTCCCGCAAGACTGAGCAGACGTGAGCGCCAAGCACTTGGACTTCTAGACTCCACAGCTGTGAGCCAGGCCAACCTCCCTGCTTCACAAGCCATGCAGCGTCTGGTATTGCATTGTAGCGATCGGCCGTGGACTGAGATACTGACATAGAACAGCCCACGTCTCAATCTTCCAGTTCTAAAGGTCTGCGCACTGATGGGGCTTGGAGCCCCTCGCCTCCTTTCCTTGTATTTAACGTCTCCTTTTGGAAAGCTTAGCTGCACAGGACAGCTGTAAGGACAGTTCAGAAGTTCTCCTGTCACCTAACCAAGGGGTGTCCATGACAACAAAGGTGCAGACACTGCTAGGGTCCTGTGAGGGACAGACTTGATCCTGATGCCACTCTCTGGCCTTCCCTGTCCTTCTCCTGTCCCATGGCCTACAGGTCCCTTGGTCATCCAATCTCCTTAGACAGCTTCTCTGTCTTTCCGCCATTTATCCTGCCCTCCGTGCTTCTGGCTTTCGTGTAGAACATCTTTAAACACCTTCATTGAGATACAATTCACACACTAAACAATCCTCCCACTTAGGGGTTAATGGCTTCTGCCTGCAATCCTAGCTACTCAGGAAGCTGAGACCTGGAGGATCCTAGTTGGAAACCAGCCTGGGCAGAAAAGTCCTTGAGACTCCATCTCCAATTAACCAGCAAACAGCCAGAAGTGGAGGTGTGGTTCAAGTAGTCAAGCACCAGCCAAGAATAGACCTGGGAGTTGAAACTCCAATACTAGGCCCACCCCCCCAAAAAAGGTTGTAGCCACCTAGGTACTGGTGGCTCAGGCCTGTAATCCCAACTGAGAGATCTGAGGATTGAGGTTGGAAGCCAAGCCCAGACAGAAAAGTGGGACTCTCACCTCTAATTAACAAAAAGCCGAAAGTAGAGCTGTGGTCCAAGTGGTAGCACTCCAACCTTGAATGGAAAAAGCTAAAGGAGAGTACCTAGGCCCTGAGCTCAAGCCCCAGGACTCTCTCTCTCTCTCTAACTCCCTGCCACACACACACACACACACACACACACACACACACACACACACACGCGCCACTGTGTGTTGTGTTTGATTTTGTTTTCCCGGTACTGGACTTGAACTCAGGACCTGACGCTCTTCTTGGCTTCTTCACTGCCTGGATCCCTCCCTCTGCCCCTTCAGCAAGGAACAGGCCCTGCTTCCCTCCAGGGGTCCTGGTCACCCGCCTGCCCAGGGTTGCCACACACACACAGGGTGGCAGTGCCCCCATCTCTCTGGCTGTGCGCTGATCAGGGCGGAGCCTGGGCAAGCGGTGGGGAACGGAGCCTGCCCCCCCCCACTCGCGGGCTGACACGGCTGCTGGCCAATGTCCTGGGTCCCTGCAGGGAGGGAGGGGGGCCTCAGGGCTGCACCGTTTCCCCAGGCAGGTGGGGGGCTGAGGGCAGCCCCAGAACAAGAGGACTTGGAGGCGCCCGGCCCGATCTCCGGAGGGAAGTGGGGGAGATAAGAGCGTCTCACTTTCCCGCTGCCCTGAGCAGAGATAACCGGGAGAGCCACGCACCGCCCCCCGCATCCCACGACCCCAGGCTCCGGGCTGAAACCCGAGGAGCCGCTCGGAAGAGGGGCCGGGGAGCAGGTGATAACCGCGGCTCCCCACCCGGGCCGCTCTCCAGCGTTCTGGGAAGGTGGCCTGAGAAAAAGGCTGCGGCGGCCCTTTCCCCAAGCTGGGTGCCCCTCCCTCACCGCCCCGGGGGCCCCAGAGCTGCCTCTGGCACGGTCTCCGCCGTCTAGCGGAGGGAAACCAGGGGCCCGGAGCCCTACTAGCCAGCAGAGAGGCCACCTCCCTGTCCCCAAGTCTACCTCAATCCTTCCTTCAAGAGGGGGCCGGGCACGGGGTCTGGGGGCTCACACCTGCCATCCCAGCTACTCAGGAGGCTGAGATGTGAGGATCACGGCTAGAAGCCAGCCCAGGCAGGAAATCTTATCTCCAATGAATCACAAAAAAAAAAAAAAAAAAAAAAAAAGCCAGAGGCTGGGAATATGGCCTAGTGGTAGAGTGCTTGCCTCCTATACATGAAGCCCTGGGTTCGATTCCTCAGCACCACATATACAGAAAACGGCCAGAAGTGGCGCTGTGGCTCAAGTGGCAGAGTGCTAGCCTTGAGCAAAAAGAAAGCCAGGGACAGTGCTCAGGCCCTGAGTTCAAGGCCCAGGACTGGCAAAAAAAAAAAAAAGCCAGAAGTGGAGCTATAGCTATAGTGGTAGAATGCTAGCCTTGAGGGTGGGGGGCAAAGAAAGCTCAGGGATAGCTCTCAGGCTCTGAGTTCAAGCCTCAGGGCCAGCACACACACACACACACACACACACACACACACACACACGACAGGACAATAATAAGCCAAGCATGGTAACACACACCTGCAATCCCAGCCCCGAGAGGCCGAGGCAGGAATCGTGTGAAGCCGATAACAAGTGAGGGTTTGGTGGCGCCAAGGCTCTTACGCACTGCGCGGCGGGTTGCGGTTTGCCCCTTTGAAAAATTCCACCTGGCAGCTTCTCAGAAGGTTTAAACGTTTATTTGAAGAGGTGAATTTTGTAGTCAAATCTATACAATTCCTGGATTCATTTTAAGACAGAAATAGCATTGCCTTTTATGTTTTCTTCCAAAGATAACATTTTAAAAGGACTCCTATCACCAGGTGCAGTGGGCCACTTCTGGAATCCCAGTTTCTCGGGCGTCTATAGCAGGAAGACTATTGGAGCTCAGGGCCGCCTAGACAGCAGAGCAAGACCCTGCTTCCGACGGAAACAAAATGTAAACGGGGTGTGGGGTGGGGGGAAGGGGAGGCTGCCACATAATCCAATCCCTTCCCCCCCCCCACCATACACACAGGGGAGAAACGACAATGTCACCTCACAAAGACGTCACAGCCAGAAGGTAGAAGCAACTCAGCCTCTGCCAACTCACCAAGTGCAAGGGAGTACTATCCGGCCGTGAAAAGGGATGAAGGGCCTCGTGCTGCCGGCGCGTGCTGCAGTCCTAACCCCCGAGGAGGCTGAGATCTCACGATCGATCACCGTTGGAAGCCAGCCTGGGCAGGAAAGTCCATGAGACTCTTATCTCCAATCAACCACCAGAAAACCAGAAGGAGAGCTGTGACCCAAGCGGTAGACCGCCCCCAACTTGGAACGAAAAAGCTAAAGGACAGCATCCAGGCCTTGAGTTCAAGCCCTCAGTACTGGCACAGACACACACACACACACACACACACACACACACACACACTCAACAGAGCGCATGCGCTGAGCGGGCTGGTGATTCCTCTTATTGGCATCATTGCCTTTTGGCCCTCAAAGCAGCACCCTGGATGGTGGGCTTGGGAGATGCAGCCAAGTGACCCCTTGGGGGAGGGAACCCAGCACCCGCTGCCTCCTAGACCTATGGGAGCAGGATGGGGGGGGCTCTGACCCCCGGCTACCTTCCCGGCTATCAGCAGCACCCCCGTCGCCCCGGCTTCAGAGGGGCCCTTGAGGGCTCCGCCCAACCCAATCCAGGCCTGGGCTTCCCCATCCACAAAATGGGCTTCCTGGGTGGCCTTCAAAGTGTGCTCCAAGGCACCCCGGGGGTGGAGAAGAGCCTTCACCTGCCATGGGAGAGAGCAGCCCTCTCCCCCCGACCCCCCCGGGAACCCCGGCTCCCCTCCTGGCCTGGCGCGGCCCTGGGAGGCAGGATGTAGCTGCCAAATGTAGGTGGGGAAGAGGAAGGCGTGGGGGCCGCATCCTGGGGACCAGGAGATGGGAGCTCCAGGCGCTGCGGCGCTGCAGCCCCTGGCCCGGCGCCCAGAGCCCTTCCTGCACCTGGTGCCAGGCCTCTGCTTCCCCCCTGGGGGCCTCGGGCCGGGGGGCTGCGGGCCCGGCTCTTCCCAGGTTCTGCATCTCTACTCGCAGACCCCCCTCCAAGCCCCAGGCAACGGTGGGGCTGGGCCCTGGGTCAGAGGATCCCCAAAGGGTCCATTAGGGCCGGAAGAACTCTGACCCCAGGGCATCAAAGACCCTTCTGGAGGCCCCCTCCCGGCCAAGACACAGCCGCCATCTTCCAGGTGGGAAGATGTAGGCCAAAAGAAGGAGGAGTTACAGTCAAGGCTTCCGATGCCAGGCTCAGAGCAGGCTTCCCCCTCCGCGCTATGCCCTTGTTTAAAACACAAAGCAGAGCCTTCCGTCCTGGGGTCCGGCGAAGTCACAAGGGACGCGCATCCAGGAAGCCGGGCGTGCCGGTCAGCCATTGTTGGAGGTGCGAGGCAGAGCTCCTGTGGTCAGGCATCTAAGGCGGGGAAGGGACGTCCGCGCATCTGGGTAGACCATCACAGGAAGAACATTCCAGAAATGGAGAATGCTCCAGAAATGGACGGACCTGGGTGGAAGGACGCTTCCCTCTCCCCCGCCCCCCCCACCCCCACCCAGTAGCCTTTGACATATTTCAATTGTTGGATCTGAACCTATTAGCTCTTGAGGAAATAAATGGTTGTTTTGTGTATTTGTTGTCATTGTTCCCTCATCTTCCTCCTCCCCTCCCCTCCTTATTTCCTTTATTTTTATTTTTTTGTGTGTGTGGTCAGTCCTGAGGCTTGAACTCGGGGCCTGGGTGCTGTCCCTGAGCTCTTCAGCTAAAAGCTAGCGCTCTACCACTTGAGCCACAGCGCCACTTCCAGTTTCCTGGTGGTTAATTTGAAAGTCTCACGGACTTTCCTGCCCGGGTTGGCTTTGAACCATGATTCTCAAATCTCAACCTCCTGAGTAGCTAGGAGGACAGACACGAGCCACTGGCACCCGGCTCCCACTTGACTTGTTTGCTCCAGGCTGGTGCTCTACCACTTGAACCACAGCTCCAGTTCTGGCTTTTTGCTTGTTCATTGGAGATGGAAGTCTCACAGACTTCCCTCCCCCAGGCTGGCTTCTAACCTCAATCCTCAGCTCTTAGCCTTCGAGTAGCTATGATCACGGGTGTGACCCCCTGGACCCAGACTTCTGATCCACATGGTTTTAAACCACTTATTACAGCAGCAGTAAGAAATGAATGTGGCCCCTTCAAGAATGCTTTTACCGGGGCTGGGAATATGACCTAGTGGCAAGAGTGCTCGCCTCGTATACATGAAGCCCTGCGTTCGATTCCTCAGCACCATGTATATAGAAAATGGCCAGAGGTGGTGCTGTGACCCAAGTGGTAGAGTGCTAGCCTTGAGTAAAAAGAAGCCAGGGACAGTGCTCGGGCCCTGAGTTCAAGGCTCAGGACTGGGGAAAAAAAAAGAAACAAGAATGTTTTTAACCTAAATTTACCCCTCCTTACCACTGCCTCCATACAGGGATGGAGCCCAGGGCCCCACTCACACAAGGCCAGTACCCCACGCCGAGCCGCACGGTACCCCTGATTTTGTATTTGTGTGATGCTGGAACCTGACCCTTGAATTTACATTTTTAAACAAGCACTCAGGCTCCGTACTCTGTATACCAGTGGCTCACGCCTGTCATCCTCGCTATTCAGGAGGCTGAGATCTGAGGATCATGGTTCAAAGCCAGCCTGGGCAGGAAAGTCTGTGAGACTCTTATCTCCAACAAGCTACTCAGAAAAAGTTGGAAGTCGGGCTGTGGTTCAAGTGGTAAAGCGCTAGCCTTGAGCACAGAGAGACTCGGGGACAGAGCTCAGGCCCTGAGTTCAAGCCCCAGGAACAGGAAAAGAAAAAAAAAAGCACTTAGGCATGAGGCTCACACCTGTAATCCTAGCTACTCAGGAGGCTGAAATCTAAGAATTGTAGTTCAAAGCCAGCCTGGGCAGGAAAATCTGTGAGACTCTTATCTTCAATTAACCACCAGAAAACCAGAAGAGGAGCTGTGGCTCAAGTGGTAAAGCGCTCACGCTTAGGAACAGCACCCCGGCCCCAGGACCAGAGCACACACAGGCAATGTACTTAGCCAGAAGCAGAGGGTTCACACCTGGAATCCTAGCTACTCTGGAGGCTGAGACCTGGAAGTTGCAGTTGGAGGCAAGCAGAAGCAGGAAGATTTGCGGGAATCCATCTCTAAACGAACCAGCAATAACTAGGGCTGGAGGCATAGCTCAAGGGGTAGAGCATCAGCCTAGCACTTAAAAGAAAATACGGTGGAAAAAATCACTGATAGGGCTGGGAAAGTGGCTGAGTGTTTGCCTCGCTTGCATGAAGCCCTGGATTCGATTCCTTAGCTCCACATACACAGAAAAAGCCGGAAGTGGCGCTGTGGCTCAAGTGGTAGAGTGCTAGCCTTGAGCAAAAAGAAGCCAGGGACAGTGCTCAGGCCCTGAGTCCAAGCAAAAAAAGAGAAAAACCACCAAAACACTATTAACAAAATATAAAAAGTAAATATATAGATAACAATATATAATGTATAATATAAATATATATATATATGAGAAGCACTCATGGGGTGTGTACCCTTTGCCCGGTACATCATACGTAGCTTAACTCACCGTCGCTCCAACCCCATGAGGAAGGTGTTCGTGCTGGTCTTGCTTGCCAGATGGGGAAACTGAGACACAGAGAAGCGGAATCCTTGACCTGGGTCACTGTGGCAGTGCGTGGGAAGGTGGGGTCTCAAACCCACGCCACCCGCCCCAGATCTGGGCTCTTACCAACCTTGAAGCTTCGCTAGCTCTGCCTCGTGAGCACAGGTGACAATACTGCTGCCTCCAGCCCCCAAGTAGTGGAGCGGGCGTGGACTCCAGGCCTTCTGCTCTCCCTCACTCCCCCCTGCGTCCAACACTGGCGCTCTCCCGCTTGAGCTACGCCTCCCCTTGTGGCCTTTGGCTGGTTCATTGCAACCTCAGATCTCGGCCTCCTGAGCAGGCAGGACTGCAGGCGTGAGCCGCAAGCGTTTTCACCTGAGCCCTGTCCCCGCGGCACTCTGGATGGGGAGACCCGGCGAGCATGTGGTGGGGGGGGGGGGGTTGCTTTTCTCCTTTCATTCACACCCAAGACGCTGGGCACAGGTGGCTCACGCCTCTAATCCTAGCTGCTCAGGGGGCTGAGGTCTGAGGATCACAGCTCGTTTGAAGCCGGCCAGGACAGGAAGGTCTGTGAGACTCTCCTCTCCAATGAACCAGCCGGAAGCCAGAAGTAGAGGTGTGGCACACGCGTGCACGCGCGCACACACACACACACACACGCAGCACGCAGGGAGAGGCAGGGTCGCCCCTCAGTGCTGGAGGGCACAGAAGAGACCCCAGCCCCAGACCCCAGAGCATCCCCGGGGTTCAGGGACACCGACGGGAGAGGACGCGGCCCCCACTCCACGAAGACCTGCGCATCCTCCTCTGCAAAGCACGACGACAATCCCCCCCTCCCGGGCTGTGGCCTGGGAGGGAATGTTCTGGATGCACAGGAACAGGCCTCGGCCAGTCCGGGAATCTCTCTGCGGAGAGCTGGGCACCCATCGAACGGCCCGGTCCAGCTGGCTGCGGGGGGTGGGGGTGGGGGTGGGGGGGACTTCCTAAGGAAGGGGCCTGCGCAGGCCTTGGGACACAGCTGAGGCCGGAAGCACTGAGTGGGCATGGCGCGGGCACAGCCCCCCCCCCACGTGGCGCGGACACACCCCCCCCCACCACCACCACCAGGGTAGGAGCCGCCAGACAGGAAGGCAGCTGGAAGCTTCCACGGGGGGTTTTCTGGGCGGGAAGTGGAGATGGGGTTCCTCAAGATGGAGAATGAGGTCACAGCCTGGCCTGGGAAGACGCCCGTCGCCCCCCCCCCCAGTCCTCCCCTGCCACCGCCGGTGCCCCTGGACTTGCTGACTCACGTCCGCCCGCTGGCCTGGCCACACTCCCCGCTCACCTTATCAGGCCTTGCCCGGCTCCTGGGCAGCGCCCCGCCCCCCCCCCCAGCTGCCCTGGCAGGGAAAGCCTGCGTGAACTCATGGGAGCTTAAGGCAGGGTAACCGCCTGGCGGGGGGGGGGGGGGCGCCCTGCGGGGCGTGCCCATCAGCCCTCTGCCCCTTGGCACAGGGCTGGGCACGGGCTATTTTTAACTCTCCCCAAAGAATGGCAGGACACGATGTCACAGAAAACCCACAACAGCCCAGCCCTGGGTTACACCGCGGAGACACACCCCACGCCGGGGCACCCGCACGCTCGCACAAGCCCGTGGGTAAACAAGAAAGCGCGCGCGCACGCGCGCGCGTAGCCTCAAAGACGCGTGCTAGCTGCGCAGGCCTGCAATCCCGGCGGCTCCAGAGTCTGAGGGCCAAAGATGAGGGTTCGAAGCCAGCTGGGGAGGCTCTTGTCTCCAGTTAACCAGCAAAAAAAGAAAGCCCCAAGTCGGGGTGTGGCTCAAGAGGGGGAGCCACGGGCCTTGCATGTGAAAGCTCAAGGACAGCGCCCAGGCCCACAGTTCAAGACCCAGTACCGGCACAAAAACAAAACAGAGGATCAAGACAAAGCAAGCATACTGACATGCTGACACACAGAGGCCTGCGGGCTTCGGGGTGTGCAGCTGGGCTGGGGGGGGGTCCCTCAGAGCCCCCCTACCCCCCACACTGGAAGTACACACACACACACACACACACACACACACACACACACACTGTCCTGTTTGCCTTGACGCTGTAACCCCTTCCCGGACTTGCTTTGTCTTTGTAATACGATTTTATTGTTCTGAGTGAGGTGCGACACGGGAGTGGCCGTTTCCTAAGTCAGGTAAGTAAGTACTCTCTTTTCTCCCATTTATTTTTCTTTTTAACTGTTACTATAAAAGTGATGTACAGAGGAGTTACAGTTACAGACGTCAGGTAAGGAGTTCTTTTCTGTTTTTGGACCACGTCCCCCCTTTGCTTTCCCCCATTCCCCCCTCCCATCTGTGCCCACAGTTACACAGGTCGTTTCCACAAGGTGCACCCCTCCCCTTCCCTCCCTCTCTGCACCCCTTTTCTGGGCTTTCTGTGGATGCGCTCCAGGAGGCCTCAGACTGGGGCTCCTGTCAGTGACCACCCACAGGGACCCCCGCGGCAGGGGGTGACACCGAGGAGGAGGCCAGCCTGAGGTGGTCAGGGAGGACTTCCTGGAGGAGGGACAGCTGCCTGATTGCCTGGAAATTTCCCGCTGCTTTTGGAAATGGTAATGACAAGCAGATAGCCACTGTGGATGAGCTGTTCCCACCTCCCCAGGCCCCGGGGCTCTGTCCAGTCTCACCCCCGTACCCCCAATCGCTCTGACGAGGTGAACACCATTACATGGCCACCTCAGTGCCAAACCCGAGGCCCACGCTGCCAGTCCACTCCATTGCAAATGTTCCTAACCAGCCCACGGTCACTGCGGGATGGCTGTCCATCACGGGGCACGCTGTTGATCTGTCCTGTGGAGCAAATGAGCCCCGAGAATTAGCCTTTGTGGGGCACCAGTGGCTCACACCTGTAACACCAGCTACTCCGAAGGCTGAGGTCTGAGGATCATGGTTTGAGGCCAGCTTGGGCAGGAAAGTCCTTGCGATCCTTATCTTCGATTAATCAGCAAAAAGCCAGGAGTGGAAGTGTGGCTCAAGTGGTAAAGCACCAGCTTTGCGCAGGAAAAGCTAAGGCAGAGCTTGAAGCCCTGAGTTGGTGCGCTGAGTAACCAAAAAAAAAAAAGGCAATGAAAATAAGGAACATCCTCCCCCATGCTTCCTGTAGAGTCCAGACGAACCCCTGGGCTGGAGTGGGGGGGCCTCTGAGGCCCCATCCCTGTCCTCTGCTGGTCCCTGCCCTGCCCCTTGAAGGCCGTACCCCGGCCCAGTCCTCAAGATTCACCTTGGGACGGGGTAGGAGGCACCGACCCCAAGGGCAGCCAGCCGAGCCCCTGTGGGTTGTGAGGGATTCATTAATCACCCAGCTGTTTAAAGATTAACAGCAGAACGGGCTGAAGGCCCCGTGGGTGGAGGGCCAGCCCACGAGTGAAAGCATCACGTAGGGAGTTCAAGTCCCCGTCTCAGACCTAAAAAAAAAAACAACAAAAATAAAAGATTAACAGCAGAGACAGTGAGTGCCACGTTACCCTGCGATGGGACACGGGGACCTGTGGACTCCTCTGCCCACCCCTGAGCCCTGGGGGGGCCCAGGTGGAGGTGTGAGACACTCCCCGCGGTGTGCGCGCCCCTCTGCCCTTCTGAGCCTCAGTTTCCCCATCTGCAAATGAAGGACACTGGCAGCTCTGAAGATGTGAAGTCCTGAGGCTGTGAGCCTCTAGAGCGCGGAAGTCCCCCCAGAGATCTGACCTCTAGGCTTCGGCCTTGTTGGCCCCGCCCCCGTGACTAACGTGGGACTAACGCTCAAGTCCAAGTGTGGCTCCAAACCCCAGGGAAGAGAACCTGTGGCCCCTTCTCCTGGGCTGGGGGCGGGGCGGAGAGGCCAACCCATCCCCCACCCCCATGGCCTTCATCCCTCAGTGCCCCGGGGCCCCGGGTGTGGGTGTGGCCACAGCCCTGGCTCCGCCCATCTCCCCCTGCAGCTCAGGTAGTTGAGCCCAATCCTGCCCAGCCCCCAGCAGAGCCAGCCACCTCCCCATCCAGGGGTCAGTCTGAGAGCCACCATGAGTCAGTGACTCGCGTGGGAAAGGCCCGTGATGAAGTCACCGGCAGCCTGGGCGCCCTTGGGGGGGGGCTCCTGAGCCGTCTCAGCCTGTAGACTCACTGGCTGGGGAGTCCCCAGGAAGGGCAGCCGTGGAGTTCCTGGCTGCAGGATGGAGGCTGACCCCGCGGCTTCCAGGCCTTGGCTGACCCCTCAGGCCCCGGCCACCCAGCCTCTTCCCTCGCAGCCAGCACAGGGAGGGGAGCAGAGGAGACGCCTGGGAGCTAGAAGCTGGCCCAGGGCCCAGCCAGGAGGGCAGATTACCTTTATCTGACCAGTGCCCAGCAGATAACATGAGTGGTGAAAGCTCTGGGGGGGAGGGGGGGCTTATTATTGGTGGGGGGCTTGAACTCGGGGCCTGGGTGCTGTCCCTGAGCTGTTTCCGCCGAAGGCTAGCGCTTTACCGCTCGAGCCACAGCGCCACTTCCAGGTTCTCTGGGGTGGTTCATTGGGGATAAGACTCTCACGGACTTTCCTGCCCAGGCTGCCTTTGAACCTCGATCCTCAGATCTCAGCCTCCTGAGGAGCTAGGATTCCAGGCGCGAGTCACCGGCACCTGGCCGGGTGAAAGCTTTTATGACAGTGGAAAGCTAACAATAGCCGGGCCCAGGACTAAAGGAGTACGGGGGTTCAAGCTTTGGCCACCCCCGAGCTGCAACACCCGAAACCCTTTGCTTTCCTTCTCTGGGCCTCAGTTTCCTCTTCTATAAAATGGGAGTTGGGAGGGCTCCCGGGCCTAGTGGACAGGGCGGGAAGGAGGCACCTGAGGGAAGACCCAGGGGTGGACACCTGAGCGGATGGCCCAGGAGGGGCACCAGAGTCTGGACGCCAGCGACAGGGGGAGGCCCGTGTGGAGAGGAGTGGGAGGAGCAAGGAGGGGCGGGAAGGAAGCACACAGCCCCCCCCCCCACCTCGGCCTTCCACGGCCGGCCGCTGGGGAGAGACCCCACTTCATGGGAGAGGCGAGGGGAAAGCAAGCAGAAAATCACGTGAATCAGAAAGAAAAGGCCTCCCAGCCTGTAATCCCGGAGACTTGGGGGTCGGAGACGGGAGGTCACGGTTTAAGGCCGGCACCGGAGACTCCATCTCGGCCGGCGGCTGGGTGTCGTAGTGCATGCCTGTTACCCTGCCCGTGGGAAACGCACAAGGCTGGGCGCGGTGACTCAAACCTGTCACCCCAGGGACACACGGGGGGGGGGGGTGGCGCAAGGAGGAGGATCCAAGACCAGGCCAGCTTGGGTGTGACGTGAGGTCCCCCAACATGGGAGACCGCTGCCCCCCTCCCTCCCCCCCCCCCCCCCCCCCGCTGATCCAGGCTCTGCCCAGCGCGGGGCGGGGGGCACCGGCCGCACGGAGCCTGCATTCCCAGACGGGCCGGGCGCATTCCTGCCCGAGTGCCACTCTGCCCCCCCCCCCCGTGCCCCACCCCGAGCCCCGCACACAGTGCCCATTGTCTGCCCCAGACGCTTTGAGCTGCCGCCCGCCTCCGGCCTCCACACCTCCCCGCGTCCTCCTTTCCCAGATGGAACCCCACGAGGCCGTGCACCCCCTCTTCCCCGTCCTTAGCCGCCCCCCCCCCCCGGAAGACCACTTCTCTGGGATTCTAGCAAGGATCAGAGAAGGGAAGTGGCTGGTCGTGCGTCGCACAGGCCACATTCAAGTCGTTGGGCCCCTCCCCTTCAGGCCCACCCCACTAATGACTCTTTCCCCGGCATGTCCCTCCACTCTGGGGGGGGGGGGTCTCTGGGCGCACCCCCAGCCTAGGCCTCGCCCCGCCCTGCACCTCCCATGAACCAGCTGGTTCTCACCACCTGGCCTCAGTTGCCATCTGCAATCCCCACTTTTCCACGCCAGGGCCCAGGAAGCCCGCTGGGGCCCAGGAGCGGCGAGCCCAGGCCACCCAGCTCGGAACCCGGGTCAGCTGCCGAATCCTCGGCCCACAATCTTTCCACCTCCTACGGGGAACAGCTCAGCGCCGGGCCGGGAGGCCTCTGGACAGCCGCCAGGGGAGAAAGTGGGCCCAGACCCAGCCTGGCGGCTTCGAAGGGGCCTCATGCCCACAGGTGGGGCAGGTCTGCCAAAGCCAGCTGGGGCAGGCACGTTTGCTCATCCACCCATCGCCAGGGAGTCGTGTCGTGCTGAGCCTGGGTGGAGACCGGGCACCGCTGGGGAGCAGTCAGGGCGCAGCCTGCCCTGGCGGGGAGTGGGGGGGGGCAGTCCATACTGAGAGCCTCACAGGGACCCCGGCTGGAGGCGGGCTCGGGAAACGGCCTTGCCTGCCTTCCAGCCCCTCCAGGGGCAGGAGCACTGGGCAGCGCCTGCCCAGAGAGCCCCAGCTCCTCCCTCCTGTCCTCCAGGACTCTGTTTAGAGGAGACACCGTGTAAAATAGCCACCTGTGTCCCCTCCCCAACACCCAGCATGTACCCCAGTGCCCCCAACACCCCTGCACGCGGCTCTTCCCGCACCCTTCTCCTTAGCCCCGCCCACTACCGCGTCGTTCAAGTTCGTGTCTGCTCTCCTCACACCGTAACAGGCAGGCAAAGAAGAGAGGAATCGGGCTGGGAATAGGGCCTAGTGGTAGAGTGCTCGCCTCGTATACATGAAGCCCTGGGTTCAATTCCCCAGCACCACATGTATACAAAATGGCCAGAAGGGGCGCTGTGGCTCAAGTGGCAGAGTGCTAGCCTTGAGCAAAAGGAAGCCAGGGACAGTGCTCAAGCCCTGAGTTCAAGCCCTGGGACTGGCAACAAAAACAAATAAACAAAGAAGAGAAGAACCTCACACTTTACACACCTGTGAAGCTGGCTCCAAGACGAGCTGGCCCTCGGCCTGGCTCCTGGTCAGGTCACCCGTCCCTGTCGCCAGGGGAACTCCGTGCCGGGGGGGGGGGCTCCATCCTCTCCAAGAGCCCCACTTGTTCATGACCAAGCTTTGTGGGCTCTGTGCCCAGCGGCCTGGACGCTTCGTTCTGCGGCTTGCGTGGCACCTGTGGATTTGAGCCTCAGCAGCCAGGTTGGGGGAGGCTGGCAGCGGAGGTCAGATCCGCGAGGCTCAGGCCGCAGCGGGAAGGAGACGCCAGGCAGGCAGCATCAGTGCAAAGCTGGTGTGTACAGTTCTCGAAGGAGCCCTGCTCTGGTGCTCACGCCCGTGAGCTCAGCTACTTCAGGAGGCCGAGATCTGTGCGTCGCGTTCAAAGCCAGCCAGCCCAGGCAGGAAAGTCCATGAGACCATTTTCCCTAATTAAATCCCCCCCAAAAATCTAGAAGTGGGGCTGTGACCTAAGTGGTAGAGTGCCAGCCTTGAGTGGAAAAAGCTAAGGGCCAGAGTGCAGGCCCTGAGTTCAAGCCTCGGTACCCAACACCAAAAAGAAAGAGAGAGAGGAAAAAACAAACAAGAGTCGTGTAGGTAAAGTAACATTCAAACTGTCCATGATGTTGAAGGGCTCATGTCTTCTCGCTGTGAGCGCTAGGGCCACTTGCTGCCGTCCACGCTTCTTCCACGCGTGAAGTCCGAGGGCTGCCCGTGGAGAAGGACCACGTGGTTCAGAAGAGCTGAGGCCCCCCCCCAAAGGGGAAGGCATGCCTTCCACCGCCCAGCGGGCGCTCCGAGTCCACTGGGGGCCTCTGACCGCAGACCTCACTCACCCCCCGTGAGGATGAAGCTGAGGCGAATAAGCCAGGGAGGCTTCCTGGAGGAGGAAGGAGGCCTGGTTCGAGGCCAGCGGCGCCTGGGCAGGGCAATCCCCACCCGAAGTCACCGTCTCCCCAGCGCTGACATCACCGACGAGCCAGACTGCTCTGGGCAGCACAGCTGGAGGGCCAGGCAAGCCAAGACAGGGCCAGGTGGGTGTCTAGAAATACTTCACCAGAAAAAAAAAAAGAAAAGAAGGAAAAAGTGTGCAGGTAGAAATATGCCAGCCAGGGAGGACAAAGGTTGGGGTGAACTTAAAAATCAGAGTGAAAACGGGGCACTGGTAGCTCATGCCTGTAATCCCAGCTACTCAAGGGGTGGAGGTCTGAGGATGGAGGCTCAAAGCCAGTCTGGGCAGAAAGGCCCACAGTATTGGATCTCCGATTCATCAGCAAGTTTTCCAGACTGGAGATGTGGCCCAAGTACTGGAGAGCCAACTGTGAGCAAAAGAAAAAAAAAAAAAAAAAGCTTATCAACAGCTCAAGGCCCTGAGTTCAAGCCCCAGCGCTAGCAAAAAGAAAATACAGGTGGCAAGCGCAATCATCATTAGGTATTAAAGTATTTGTACTTACACTCACATAAACACCCGCTAGTCATCACCTCGTAATTATTCCTCCACACACACACGACTCTGATCTGCGCTCGGCAGGTGGTCCCTGCCGGCTGCCCCTGGACCAGGCCGTGCAGTGGATGACCGAGCACGCGAGCTGTGTCCCCAGGCCCCCCCCCCCCCCCCAGTCAGGGAGCAGCGCACCGACCATGGTGGGTGAGAGTCAGATGGGATTCTACTTCCTGCGGCTGACAGTCAGCCCTCATGGCTCCAGCAGGCTGTCCCTCGGACCCCCTCCCAAACCCGCCATCTTCCGTCCACGTGGAGATCCACACCCCCCCCCCCCTGCCCCCCAGCTCTCGTGCCTCCCCGCTGCCCTGAGTCGAGCTTTCCTCTCTGGGCGGGCTGTGTCCTGGCGGGGGCGAGGGCAGAGCCTGTCCCTCCCCTGCTCACCCCACGGACCACCGGGTAGCCCCAGGCCATGATTCCGATGGCTCCCCCGCCCCCGCCCCTCCTTCTGTCCCCTTGCCACAACACCCCCGTTATTCCCCCCCCCAGGAGTTGTGGGGAGCAAGCAAGAGGAATTCCTGGCCCCGAGTCAGAGGAGGTGCCCCGGCAGGCCGGCGGGACGCGGTGTGCACACGCCAGGGGCCGCCTGGAATTCCAGCTCCCACAGCCCGCTGGGCGCCGGGGGGGGGGGGGGGGTGAGGAGGGAGGGGGGGGCGGCCAGGAGGGCACCGGCGGGGAGCCGAGGGGGGGGCGGGGAAAGGCAGGACCCCCAGGCCAGGCTGGACGGACAGACAGACAGGGCCTGTGGGGGGGTGGGGGTCAGTGCGTGATCAGAGGAGAAGGGGGTATCTGAGCGCCCCCCGCGGCTGCGGGCTGCCCTGCCCTCGGGGACAGTGAGATCCACGCTGGCTACTCCCCAACCCCCCCACCACCACTTGGCTCTCACCTGGGTGCAGCACACCACCAGTAGACAGCCGCTAGAGCCACCGCGGGGGTGGGGGGAAAGGGGGTATCCAGGCTCTCGCCCCCTCCTCTCCCCCTCCCCTCCCTGGGTCAGGGCCAGGTGTGAGGGGCTCGGGCACGGTGGGAAGACCGGCTGTCACCAGTGCCGGCTGCCGCCCGCGCCCACAGCACCATCCCGGCACACCTGGCCTCCCCGCCCCCCCCCTGGCCTCCCCGCCCCTGGAGACCACCCCCCCCCCCACCCCGGCCCAGCACTGAGGCTCCTCGGTCTCCCACATCCATCCATCCATCCACGGGGTGTCAGCACTGCGGGTAACGGCCAGACCTCCAGAGCCACAGCATCTTCCCGCCAGAAAATTCTAGAATGACACATTCTGTGTGTGTGTGTGTGTGTATGCGTGTGTTTGCACACATACACACCAGCACAAGGGCTGCTTGAACTTTTTTTTTTTTTTTTTTGCCAGCCCTGGGGCTTGAACTCAGGGCCTGAGCACTGTCCCTGGCTTCTTTTTTGCTCAAGGCTAGCACTCTGCCACTTGAGCCACAGCGCCCCTTCTGGGCATTTTCTGTATATGTGGTGCTGGGGAATCGAACCCAGGGCTTCATGTATACAAGGCGAGCGCTCCACCGCTCAGCCATATTCCCAGCCCCACTGAGCTCTTTTGCTCAAGGTTAGCGCTCTACCACTTAAGCGTCTCACAGGGACTTTTCTGCCTGGGCTGACTTCAAACCACCGTCCTCAGGTCTCAGCCTCCTAAGTAGCTAGGATCACAGGCGTGAGCCCCCCAGCCTCCAGCTACTTCTAGCTTTTTTGGTGGTTAGAATCTTATAGGATTTTCTACATGGGCTGGCTTTGAAACTTGATCCTCAAATCCTAGCCTCCTGAGTAGCCATGATTATAGACATGAGCCACTGGCATGAGTGTTATACATTCTTTTTAAAAAAAAAAATAATTATTCCTGGGGCTGGGAGAGTGCTCGCCTAGCACGCATGAAGCCCTGGGTTCCATTCCTCAGTACCGCATACACAGAAAAGGCTGAAATGGCGTTGTGCGTTATGGCTCAAGTGGTAGAGCACTAGCCTTGAGGGGAGAAAAAGCTCATGGGCAGTGCCCAGGCCCTGAGTTCAAGCCCCAGGACTGACAAATATGTGTGTGTGTGTGTGTGTGTGTGTATACATAATATGTGTGTATGTGTGCATATAAAACTTTTCTTTTTTCTTCCTTAGCTTATGCTAGTTGACATTTCCACACAAGCATACAAGGTGACAATGTGCAATCTTACTCTTCTGCCACGCTCCCCCATCCGTTTCAACAAGCTTTATTGTTCTCTTTTCACGTGTGCAAGCCAACTACCTTCATCTTTGTTCACCTCCCTTGTCAGCCTAATTTCCTCCCTCTAGCATGCCCCACCCCTTACCCAGAATAGCTTGTTTTACCTTTGTGTGTGTGTGTGTGTGTTGTGGGGCTTGAACTCAGGACCTGGGTGCTGTCCCTGGGCTTTTCTGCTCAAGGCTAGCACTCTACCACTTTGAGCCATGACACTACTTCCAGTTTTCTGGTGGTTAGTTGGAGAGAAGAGTCTCAGGACTTTTCCTGCGTAGGCCGGTTTTGAACTGTGATCCTCAGATCTCAGCCTCCTGAGTAGCTAAGATTATAGGCTGAGCCACCAGAGCTGGGCTTGACTTGCTTGTTTTACTTCCTGGCATTCTTGAAAGTGTGTGTTTAGCCAAATGCTAGTGGCTCACGTCTGTCATCCTAGCTACTCAGAAGCTGAGATCCAAGGATCCGGGTTCGAAGCTAGCCCCAGCAGACCAATCTGGGATTCTTATCTCTAACTAACCAGCCTTGGAAGTGGAGGTGTGGCTTAAGCACCAGCCTTGAGTGAATAAAGCTAAGTGAGAGCAGCACAAGGCTCTGAGTTCAAGCCCCACTACTGGCACACACACGAAGAACAGCACATTCACTGCACAGATTCTTGCAACCAGAGAGTTTTGGGGGCGTCAAATATGGACCATTTCCCTCCCCACCTCAGGATTTTTTGAGATCCAAATAATAGGAGTCCAACATTCTTGCAATCCCCTACCAGAATCAAAGAAACCTGGACATAGGGAATTATAGGGGGCACCCTTAGAACCCCCAGGTTCCCGTCGGTGCTGTGGTGCACACCTGCAATCCCAGCACTTGAGGCAGGAGGATCCCAAGTTCAAGGCCAGCCTTGAACTGCCTATGGGCTGCATAGTGAGAGGACAGGGACTCTGTATCTTTCTCAGGACCCGGAGTAACAGACACGGGAAGAGGGCAAGCCTGGCACTGGTTGGGATATTCCTGAGCCTGGGTGGCACCTAGCGAAGGCGGGAAGGGTGTAGGGAAGGGACAGGGCCCAGCGAGACAAAAGCCAAGGAGGAGAGGCCGCTCCCCAGCCGAGCTGGCTTGCTCCACTGGGCCCGAGAGCCACGCAGGAGAGCAAGAACGCGGCCAGTGCGGGCTCTGCCGCTGGGTGTGTGGTCACGGGGGTGGCAGGATCTTTCCCCGCCAGGCTGCCGAGCCTGGAATTTTCTCTGGCAGGAAGGGCCCACCCTCCTAGGAATGGAAAACAATGCTTGGCATCTGGCCCCTGAGGCTACAAAAGCCTCCATACAACTATTCTCCTCACAGCCCACTACAAAAGGGAAACTGAGGCAGGCTGCGGGGGGGGGGGGGAGAGACTTGGACTCAATCGACGTTTCCTGAATTTGCTCTGAAGAAGCCGCTGCCCGCTGGCGTTCTGCCCTCTCCCGGGCTAAGACCACCGCACCCCTCCTCACCTCCCTGGAAGCCTGGAGCCATCAGTGACCCCACCAATGTCCCCAGGGAGCAGGAGGGGGCAGGGTGCTGGGTTCTGGTATGATTGAGGTAGGGCAGGCAGGGACAGGGGCTTGGGGGGGCCAGGGGCTGCACATCTCTGCAAATTGCTAGGGGATGGACAGACAAGGAAGAAGGCCCAGCCAGTGCAAATGCCCTGGGGCAGTAGCCATGCTAGAAGAACAGAGAAAGCAAGGGGGGGGGGGGGAACGTGAGAAGATGAGGAACACGGCCAGGGCCGCGTGGGCCTCTGGTCTGTGTCCCGTGGGCTCCGTGGGGACCGTGGGGCGGAGGAGGGCTGCAATCTGACTTGGGGTGAACAGAATCGCTCAGGCTGCTTGCTGACTGGAGAACAGATGTGGGGTTCGGAATACAGGTGGGGAGGCCAGTCTGGAGAAAGGAGGGGGGGGATCTGTTGCCGTTCTGTCCTGCCATGGCCTGCTGCCCTAGCCTTGGGGTGAACCCATCTGGGCACCAGGGAACCAATGGCCACCATCAGGGGCCCCTGAGCAGCGGGGCACCAGTGTGGGGACACAGATGCCAAGCCGGGCAGAGCAAGCTGGCTTCCCTCGGGTGCAGAGGGGACCGGAGAGGCAGCGGGGAGCCTGCAGGGGGCGCTGCTGCACCGGCCTCCCGCCCTGGAAGCCTGGCGCCTCCGCCCGGTGTCACGGTGAAGCGGGCATTCCCGGGCACCTGCCTCCCCTCGGTGGGGGGTGAGCCCAGGTCCTGTGCCCCGCACGCAGCGCGTGGTAGAGCCAACACACACGGTCTCCCCACCTGCTCCTGCCCTGTCCGGGTTGGAGAAGAGGGTCCCATGGCGGAGGGTCTGGGGGTGGCTCTCCCAGCTCCCTCCCCACTGCACCCCTAGACATTCCCCACGTCACTGTCCCTGCACCGTCTACCCACTGGGATTACCCTGGGGGGGAGGGGGAGGGGAGCTCATGGGGTACTTTGACCTCAGTGCTCCTATTGTTCTCCCTCATCTCTGAGGTGCTGGTGCACAACCCCCCACCACCACCACACCCAATCATTGACTTAGCTGATACGATGACAGCTGGAATGACAGACACAGGCCACTACCTCGAGCCACTGTGCTTCCCCGTAGCTGGGCTTACAGTCATCCGCGACCACACCTGGCCCATCTGCCTGTGTTACATGGGTTCTACAATAGTTCTCACATACCAAGGGAAACAGGAAGGCCTCGCCCCCCTGCCGGCGTTTCTGTCATGGCTCTTCCACTCAGCGACTCTGGGCCTCAGGGAAGGACTCATGCAGCCCCAGCTCCCGGGTCTGCCCAGAAGAACAGAGGCACTTCCTCCATCCTTCGGTCCTTCTTCCTCCCAGTGCCCGGCTGAGCCCCCCCCCCCGCCCCCCCGCTGGGTGCAGGGCTCTGCACTGGGGCCCAGTGAGGGGCACAGGCCACACCTCGCAGGACAAGACAGCAGTGGTCAAACTAGCTGCCATTTGCATCTCCAGCGCCTTGGGTGGGGCTTGCCCTTATCCTGATTTAAATCAGGCTTTGGGTCTAAGATGAGGTGGTCCGGGGCCTGGAAACACCATCTCCTCCTCCCAGAGCTGTCCTGACACCAGCAGGTAACTACAGACCCACGCGTGGGCTTGCGGGCACACTGCGGGTAGAGGAGCTCTAATCCAAAACTCTGAAATCCAAAATGCTCCAATATCAGAGACCTGGTCCCATGATGCAGCCCCCCAACCTATCTATGATCCTGCCGACAGCTGGGATTACAGGCGTGCCCACCACGCCAGACACTCATAGAGACGCTTTGAACTGTTAAGACTAGGGATGCTTACCCTGTGAAGGCCACGTAAGCATCCCCACATCTTAAAGCTCTGGGATAGGAGCTGGGCCCCAGTGGCTCACACCTGTAGTCCTAGCTACTCAGGAGACTGAGATGTGAGGATTGCAGTTCCAAGCCAGCCTGGGCAGGCCTGTGAGACCCTTATCTTAACCACCAAAAAAGCAGGAAGTAGAGCTGCAGCCTTGAGCAAAAAAGCTCAGAGACCGTGGATCGTGCCCAGACGCTGAAATCAAGTCCCCCAAACCAGCACGCGTGTGCGCATGCACACACACACACACACACACACACACACACACACACACGCCCCTCTGAAATCTGAAATGTTTCTGCTCCCAAGCACTTCATCTCTAGCTTAGCCAGACATCAGGGTCACTCCTGAAGGGGCAGAATGAATGGACTGCAGCTTAGCCTCTCAATGGGCGGCTCCGTGATGGAAAACTGCCAGTTGTGCCAACAGCTAGGTCCTGGCGTGCACGTGGCGAAATGGATGGGACGGTGACACCCCAGATTGCAGCTGCCCTGCGCTCTGCCCAGGCTGGATGAGCAGGGGTGGCAGGCCTCCCAAGTGGCCTGCCAGAGGGGCCCCACTGGCGCCAGGAGGGGGTGTCTGAGGACAGGAAGTGGGCACCCGGGCTATCTTTAGCGCCTCTCTTGGGCATGTGGGGCAGGCATAGGGAGTGGCCAGCAGCCACTTCTCCAGTCACATGAGGCTGATGACCTAAGCCCCCCCCCCCCCCCCGTGAGCTCAGAGCCCCGGGAATGTAGGCTCTATGTACCCGGTTCTCCCCAACCCCACTGGCTGCTAGGGCAAGCACCCCAGAACGCCCATGTCAATAAAGCAGGGCTCATACACACAGGACAATGGGACTCAAGGTGCCTTCAGTCTGAACCACCATAGCCACAGCTGACCCCCTCAAGGGACTGTGCCAGTGAGGCTGAGCTAGTAAGGTCCTACTCTTTCCACACCTTGTCCAGACACTTGACTTGCATGTAGTCCTGAAGAGCTGGTTGAAAGGTGAGGGGGTTCATGTGCCAAACTGGCAGTGGAGGTGGTGCAGAGGGGGAGCACTGGGGGTGTGCATAAGCCAAGGACCCAGCAACAGCCTCCATTTGTGGGCCAGCCGCCCGGCCCACCCCCCAGCTCCAGACCAAAAACTGGCCTTGTAAGGCAGCTCCTGTTCCGCTTGAGGTAGGAATTGTTAGCCCACCGAGCCCCCCCCCTCCCACCCAGGGACACCCTAATAACCCAAATGGGGACTTGAGATGCTAAGGCATATAGACCTCCAGACCACTGGATGTCAGGCGACCCTGAAGTAATCTAGGGGACGCTAGGCTCTTTGGACAGCCTTCCCCCTTTCCATGGCCGCAACCCACCCAGGGGCCACATCCCCTCATTCACAATAACCAGAGCCACCTCATGTGCCCACCTGCCTCCTAAAGAGATTGTTAGAGACCAGGGCAGTCAAGGGCCTGACAGGTGGACAAGGCTGTCTGACTAATCCTGGAGGGGAAACTCATTCACCACTGCAGCCTGATGTGGACGCCCCTGTTCCTCTGCCCTGGAGGATAGCATGCACTGCCACCCGCAGGAGGCAGGAGACACTACAGGCACATTCCCTGCTTCCCAGAGAACAATGCCCGGGCTGCAAGAACCCAAGCGCAAGGAGCTGATTGGGAGAGAGAAGCAAATTCATGGTGAGGTTCTGCAGTTGCCAAGCCCTGGCGTGAAGCTGGGTAGATTAAGCCAGAGCAGAGCATGTAGACTCTGGGTCTGCTGTGAGCTTGCTGCCAAGAGCACAGGAACATCAGGTCCTCCCTCTTGCTTCAGCCCCATGGCCCTCAAAAGCTGGACTTCTGGGCTAGGCACACACTGCCTCCTGGGAAGGCCTGTCAGGAGCTCTGGGGCAGCCCTGGCCTGTCTGGTTGGTACTGGGCCAGGCAGGGAGAAAGCCATGCTAAGGATGCAGGGCTGGCAGGCCACCTGTGTACACACCATCTAGCATCCCCAGCCCTGGAGCAAACAGCAGAGGCAGAGGCCAGTAACATTGGGAACGTTTATTAAGATGCCACCACCGGCAGGACGTGCACTGGATGCCTTGGCTTTATGCACCTTCTTCCTTGGCAATGCGGTCTTTCTTGAGTGGTCCCTGCAGAAAGGAATGGAGTGAAGTGGGTAAGGATGCAGACAAACAGGGCTACTCATGCTAGAGGGAGCAGAGGCAAGCTGCCAAGTGGGAAATGAGCTCACCATGAATGCTTTCTTCTCCTCCATAGTCTGGAAGCGGCCATGACCAAACTTGGAGGTAGTGTCGATGAACTTGAGGTCAATCTTCTCCAGGGCCCGCCGTTTGGTCTGCACCAGCAAGGACTGTAGGCCAAGGACGGCAGTGAGAATTGAGCAGAGCCAGCCTCCCCACAATGAGCAGTCTCCATAGCCTGACCCACTAGGGGGTACACCAAGAGGCTAAGAACCTCCAGACTAGAAACTTCATAGCCAGGCCTCACCCAGGCGCTGACCTGTGTCCCTGGGGGGAGGGGAGGCTCACCTTGCGCAGGGTGAGCACACGCTTCTTGGTTCCCACCACACAGCCTTTCAGCATAACGAAGTCATTGGTCACTTCACCATAGTGAACAAAGCCACCCTGGGAAATAAAGTCACTGGTCAGAAAAGCACCGCTGAGCAGCTGTTCCCCTCCAGATTCAGGGGGCCGGCTGCGGCAGCCAGCAGCACCAGGGCTGTTCCCCGGGAATGATCAGCCTCAGGCGCGGTGCCCAGCACACACCGGGAGCCTCATTGGACAGCTGGGCGAGGGCCCTGCGTGTCTCTGCACCTAGAAGCTGGACAGGTAACTGCAGGGTGAGGCGCCCCCAGGACTCACCAGTGGGTTGATACTCTTGTCCGACAGGTCGTAGTCCGTGGAGGCATTGTTCTTGATTAGTTTGCCATCCTTGATCAGGTAGCCCTGGCCGATCTTATAGATCTAAACAGTGAAGTGAGACTTAACACGGGAATGGCAGGACCAAGGGCAACCACAGGGTGAGATTGATGGAAAGCAGCAATTAAACCCCCCTCAGAAGCTGGAGTGAATCCAGAGGTAGGACCCCAATGTTTGCAGGGATCCTGGCTGGAGAGGTCCGGCTCCCACCAGGAGTGGATGATGCCATTACACGCCCAGAAAGAAGGGGCTGATCACTGTTATGAGAAACAGTAAGCCTCCTGACCCAGCTGGGTGAGGCGAGGCGAAGGCATAGCTTTCACTCCAAGCCTGAGCTCAGGACAACCTTGCCAGGGCCATCCCTGAGAAAGGCTCTTACAATCAACTGCGAACTACCACCGTCTCACAAACAAGGAAGGGCCCTCCCCTCAGGGCACCCACCTTCTTGTTGATCTCAGTGCGGTGGTGGTAGCCTTTCTGACCAGCCCGGGCCACAGAGAAGGCCACACGGGCAGGATGCCAGGCTCCAATGCAGGCAACCTTGCGCAGGCCTCGGTGGGTCTTGCGGGGCAGTTTCTTGGTATGCCAGCGGCTGGTGACACCTACAGAGAAAGGTGTGCTGAGTTCCCACGGGGCCTGGACTTGCTCTGGACCCTTTCTGGCTGGCTGTGCCCCTTTAACTTGTAGCTGAGTAAGCTTCAGGAGCCCACGCCAAACCTCACAAGCCCCCACCCGACATTCATATTTGGCCTCGTCCTAGACCATAGCCAGCACAGGGCTGAGCCTGGTGGGCTGGCTGTTCTCAGAAGGAAGGCAACAGGGAATGAATCCTCAGTCTCAGTCGGGCGCTGTGCCCAGCGCTCATTCCAGAGCCTCATCACAGAACAGCGAGGCCAAGGCTGCCCTCCCCGCACCCAAGGAACAGAGCACCCCTGGCTCACCTTTGTACCCCTTGCCCTTGGTGACCCCGATGACATCGATCATCTCGTCTTGCCCAAACACTTGGTTCACTGGGACCTGCTGCTCCAGCCTCTCGCGGGCCCAGTCCAGCTTCTCGGCCACGGTGCCCCCGTTCACCTGGATCTCCATCAGGTGGGCCTTCTTCTGGCGCAGAGGAAGCAGGCGCATCTAGGAAGAAGACACTGCTTAGCTCCGTGTGGGACAAGGGCAGTTCCCTAACAGGCAACCAAGCCTCTGAATCAATCAAGACTTTCACTCCCACCAGTACAACTCCCCTTCCATTAATGGTAGATACTACCATTTATGGTGACACTAAGCCTTGGACCAGAAATGTGCAGACAAGCAGGAAACGAGACCACCAAGCTGGCATCTCGCCACCGACCAACTTCCCATTAACCCTGCACAGTGAAGCTTGTAAACTACCATTTAAGGCTTGTAGCTAAAAGTGAAGACCCAGTGCCCTCTGCTGGCCAGGGAGAGGGCTGCACCAGTGTGGGGAGAACCCCACCAGGTCCTCAATCAACCAAGAACCTGCTTGGGTGCCGCCCCTGGGCCTGCCTGTGTGGAATGGCGCTTACCTGGGTGTGCGCAATGATGCGGACAACCTGGCAGTACTTCTTCATGCTGTTGAAGTCCTTCTCCAGCTGTTTCTTGCCCATGTCGTCCTGCCATTTCTTACAGTACTTGGTGAAGGCCTTCTTCTTAGATTTGTGCCTTCAGGAGCAGAGCAGAGTTGGGGCGGGTGCCGGCCTTCATCACCCTCGGGGTGAGAGGAAGACACTGGCACCGCGTGGGGAGGGGGCTCATTACTGGCTTTTCTACCAGCAAGCGGAGCCTGGAGCTCATCGGGTGGAGCTAGCAGAGGTCCAACAAGGTGATTAATGTTAAGTCACAAACAATAAGACCACAACTCGTGCACCAGAAAGCGTTCTCTACCTTGGGAAAGGTCTAGTCAGGATAATTGGTTTCATGCTGGATGGATGCTTAGTTACCACCCACCAGGGGGTGAACAGAATGAAAAGGGGGGCTGGGGATATGGCCTAGTGGCAATAGTGCTTGCCTCACATACATGAAGCCCTGGGTTCAATTCCCCAAAACCACATATACAGAAAATGGCCAGAAGTGGCGCTGCAGCTCAAGTGGCAGAGTGCTAGCCTTGAGCAAAGAGGCCAGGGACAGTGCTCATGCCCTCAGTCCAAAGACTGGCAAGAAAACAGAATGAAAAGGGGCTGTCCTCTGGGGGAACACCAAATGCTCACGAAGCATCTAAAAAAGGCAGAGTCCTGCACATTGGAGGGGTCTTCCCTGCTCTGGAGCTTGACCTAGACCCAAGTACCAGCCTTACCAGTTCTTGTAGAAGCGCCTTTTGCACTCGTCACTGATATGCTCAGCAAAGATTGTCTTGAAGGTCCGCAGGCCGCGCGGAGTTTCCACGTAGCCCACTATACCAACCACCACCATGGGTGGGGTTTCCACAATAGTCACAGCTTCTACAACTTCCTTCTTGTTCACCTCTGCAAGACGAAAAACCCAACAAGGGGAATTTCAATTGTGTTCAGTGCTAGCTGTTCTGGAGGCGCTAAGGTACGGGAGTTCAAGCCCTTTTACCCAAACTCCTCCCACCCAGACTCCTGTCTAATAAATGACTGTACTAATAGTGGCCTTAAAGCGGAATTTGGGGCAAACGTGTGCTTTGGTTCCTATCAGCCTGGAAAGTTCACCTTCCTATACCCCCCAACTTGAGTGATGGGGTGTACTTACTGGACCCTGGCCTGTCCACTTCCCGCACGATGTGAGTCATGCCAGCCTTGTAGCCCAGAAAGGCTGTGAGGTGAACAGGCTTGGAAGCATCATCCTTGGGGAAGCTCTTCACCTTCCCCCGATGCCGGCTGCTACGCTTCCGAGGCAGGAAGCCCAGAGACCCATGTCTGGGAGCGGAGAACTTCCTGTGAGACTAGAGCAAAAGCCAACAGGGTTAGCACCCAAACCCAAGAACTTTGCCCGGTTTTGCAAGCTGCCCTGCGGCCCAACCAGACTCCCACACAGCCGGTAGTATCTGATGGTCGCCTTCTCTTCCGGTAGATGGCCTCCATCCATGTAAAGTTAAAGCCCAACATTTACTTAAATTCTAGGTACAATAAGTAACCCAACTGTTCAGCAAAACCACTGATAGCTGCTTAAGCAGTGACTTTATGGTTGAATATTGAGACCCCATTAGAGGCCTGCCAGCTCCCAGGAGAGGAGGCATTAGGTCGTACAGAACCAGATCAGAACATGACATTCAGCACAGACAATCTGTCCGCCCGTCAATAGGTTCATCATTTGAGGTTTCTGTGTATTCGGGTGTTTTATACGACGTAGTACACCCCGACACTTCAAAATGGGGCCTCCACAAGCCTCTCCCCAAGGTTCCCCGAGTGAGCACATGTAGCAACGCCGCCGCAATTCACAACCCACATCTCGACCAGGGATAGTCAAGTCGCGGCCTAAACACGACCCGCCCGACCTCCAGGCCCGCTCCCGCCACGGCGCCTCTCCGGCGGCCGCGCCACCGCCCGGAGGCCCTGCACGTCCCGTCCCGCCTCCACAGTTCAGAAAATCGCCCTGGCTACGACCCCCGCCATGTGCCCCGTGCCGAGAGAGCACGTCTCCGGCGTGGGACAGGACGTGATGGCGCCGATGCACCGCGGATTCAACCAGGCCCGCCCCGGGTAAAGGAGAGAAGACGCCATTAGAAGACCTACCATGTCGACGCACAACCTCGCCGATAGAGACCGCCCGGGCCGCGGTGCAGGCTATATAAAGCCGCTCCTGGCCCCGCCCCTTCCGGCGTGAGTGCGTGTGCGCGCGCGCGCCAGAGCCGGACGTCGGATCTAGGGCACGCCCGCCTTCTCCGCCCTCGGCTCTGGTTCCGAGGTTGGCTGGCCGGTGAATTCGCGGCGGACGGCAGCCCGCTGGGCTCAAATTCGGCGGGAACGCGCGCTAGGCGGCCGCAGGGTTCGGCGTGCGGCCCGCGCGTGGCGCTCGGCGGCGGCCGCCGGACGCTGCGGCGCAGGCGCGGCGCGGTAACCTCTGCGCCGCGCGAGGCCCGGCCGGTGGGTCCTTGGCACGCGCGGTGACTCCCAGACCCAAACCCTGCCTGAGTCCGATGGCCAGAGGCACGTCCTGCCGTCATGGGGATGAGATCTTGGGGTCGCAGCAGCTCAAAGCTCTTCAATTAACCACCGGCTCCAAGTGGTGGGTGGAGTGATAACCTTGAGCAAGGCCCCGGGCACGGAGTTGAAGCCCACGACCCACACACTACTGACACATACACGTGCACACACAAGGCAGCTTTCCAGCACGCAAAGGCAGAGCAGATCAAGGACAGCAGCGGCTTGGGGGCATGAGGCCAGTTTAGGAAGACAAGCATAGTCCCCATTGGGGGAGGGGGGTTAACCTTTTTGTTGTTCTGGGGATCAAACCCAGGGTCCGGAAGCGCACTAAGCACGTGCTCAACTACCAAGCCCAAAGGGCAGAGGAAGATACTAGGGGTATTTGAGGACCTGAGCATTTTAAAAGAATAATTTATTATTGTGGTGGTGGTTTTGTCGGTAGTGGGGCTTGAACTCTGGGCTTGGGCACTGTCCCTGAGCTCTTCAGATCAAGGCTAATTAGCCCTACCGCTTGAGCCACAGTCCCACTTCCAGTTTTCTGGTAGTTAATTGGAGGTAAGGGTCTCGCAGACTTTCCTGCCCGTGCTGGCTTTGAGCCACAATCCTCAAATCTCAGCCTCCTGAGTAGCTAGGATGACAGGCTTCAGCCACCGGGTGCATCGGCTTGGAAGGATGATTTCTGATAATCCATGTGAGAAGTCAGGGTAGAGACCTGAAAAGGAGCCAGAGTGTCAAATCAGGAGCTATCTAGGATTAAAGCAGAGGGCGGGTCAGGCTTAGAGGAAGAGATCTATCAGGGACTCTGGATGGACAGTATGGATGGACCATATGGGTGGTCAGGCTTCACAGGGAATCTTTGTAAGCAGGCCTGGTCCTTTCTCCTTCCAAGAATAGGTGGGAAGCTGGGAACCAAGATATATGGCCGTCATCAGGACTAAAGGAAGTAACAAAGGGAGGTAAAGTGAAGCCAGAGGTGGACTGCAGCCAGCTAAGCATTATAGGTCTGTCTGTTTGTGCCAGAGGTTTGGAACCTTCCCATTGGGGAGGGCCCTGACCCTCTCTGGAGTCAAATAAAAAAGATGGATGTGGTTTGTAACATGATTCCATTCACAACGGCCAGAAAGAGCCCAGGATGCCTGGAGCAAGGATTGAAGTATTTATCACCTGGATAAAGGAAGAAAGGGAGGGTTTGACCTTTTTCCCCCTACCAGTACTGGGATTTCAACTCAGGGCCTGGGCCCCTTAGCTTTTTTTTTTTTTAACTCAATCTGGTGCTATACCACTTGAGCCAAAGCTCAACTTCCTTGCTGGTTTGAATGGAAGATGGAACCAGCATAGGAGTCTTTCTTTGCCTTGGGGTAAAGTGGGAGCCATCTTGTCTGAATCAGGAGTTATTCATCCATCCACTGAAGGATACATTAGTGTCTGTCACCTACCAGATTCAGCTGTATTCATTATGTATTATGTGTTATACAATTTTAACATTCACTGTCTTGGTCAGTTTTCAAAGTGCTCTTAAGTAGTGGCTGCTTAGCAAAACCCCAGGTAGTTTAAAATTCTGCCAGTCAGCAGGATCTAATATCTGTAATCCAAGATACTCAGGAGGCTGAGATCTGAGGATTGAGGCTCAAAGCCAGCCCAGCTAGAAAATTCTATGAGACTTGTAGTTCCAGCCCAAAGCTGGAAGTAGAGCTGTCACTCAACTGAAACAGCACTAACTTTGAACAAAAATGCCAAGCCAAAATGTGAGGCTCTTAAGTTCAAGCCCCTGTACCAACACACATACACACAAAAAGTATGATCATGTTGAGGTTTCTACCTTTAATTATATTAAAAAATATACAAAAGAGGGCTGGGAATATAACCAAGTGGTAGAGTGCTTGCCTCGTATACATGAAGCCCTGGATTTGATTCCTCAGCACAACATATATAGAAAAAGCCAGAAGCGGCGCTGTGGCTCAAGTGATAGACTGCTAGCCTTGAGCAAAAAGAAGCCAGGGACAGTGCGTCCAAGCCCTAGGAATGGCAAATATATATATATGCATATACATATATAATAGATATGTATATGCACACACATATATAGAAAAGTGTTGGTGAATTCAGATTTAAAATAAAGCTCTAGGGCTGGGATGTAGCTCAGTGGCAAAGCGCTTGTCTACCAAGTGCAACATCCTAGGTCAATCCCCAGTAACAAAAAAGAAAAGACAAAAGAATACAATAAAAAAGCCAAACAGAAATAAAGCTATAGACTGCTGGGAAGAATGATTTATTGGCAAAGGCCTGATAGGAAATCAACAAGAAAATCACAGGAAGACTCCATTTCCCAGCATCATTGCAATTAGGTGTGGACATGTGACTGTTTTGGCCAATGGGATTTGGGCAAAGGGGGCCTGCCTGCTAGCATGATCAACCTTGTAAGGCACAATATAAAAGCAAAGAGGCTGGTCCAGGGGGAAACCCTTTGTGGGGTGTGTGTGTGTGTGTGTGTGTGTGTGTGTGTGTGCTTTGTGGGGTGTGTGTGTGTGTGTGTGTGTTTGACATAAGATCACACTATATAGTCCAGCCTGGCCCTGAACTCACATCCTGCTTCTGCCTCCTGAGGGTTGGTTGGGATTATAAGTGTGTGCCATCATACCTAGAGTGATGTGTATGTGCACATATATGTGTGTGTATATATGTAATTGTGTATGTGTGCATATTTGTTGTTGTTGCAATACTGGGATTTGAGCTCAGGTTGTCCCATTTGCTAGGCATGCACTCTAATAATGGAGTCAAACCTCCAGTATTGGTTATGCTTTTAGTTATTGTTTTTTTTTCCCCTTCGGTTATTATTCTTTTGTCTTTTCTTTTCTGGTACTGGGGATTGAACCCAGGACGTTGCACTTGCTAGGCAAGCGCTTTGCCACTGAACTAGATCCCAGCCCTTGCTTCAGTTACTTTTTGAATAGGGTCTTACATGTTGGTCAGAGCCAGCCTCGATCCAGCTAGCCACAATCCACAATCCTATTATGTACGACTCCCACACAGTTGGGAAAATAGGTGCGTTCACGATGCCCAGTTATTGGTTGAGATGGAGTCTCGCTCACCTTTTGCCCAAGCTGACCTCCAAGCTTAACCTTCCTGACTTCCTCCGAGACAGCTGGGATTACAGGCTGGAGCCACTGTGCCTGGCTATGTTTTGTGTGTGTGTGTGTGTGTTTAAGACAAAATAAAGGAAAATTACACAAGATGTTGTGAAATGGTCATGTCTGGCCACAATGACTTAGGACAACAGTGATGTCGGTCTGAGGTTGGACAGACAACTGCCAGCAGATGTCTTTGCAGATATATTCCTGTTGTAAGGTAGCTATGAACTTAGTTCAAAAGTTACAAGAGTTTTAGATGGACGGACACCTGTAATCCTAGCTGCTCAGGAGACTGAGATTTGAGGATCAATGGTTGTTTCTTTTTCTTTTTCTTTTTTTTTTGCCAGCCCTGGGCCTTGAACTCAGGGCCTGAGCACTGTCCCTGGCTTCTTTTTGCTCAAGGCTAGCACTCTGCCAACTTGAACCACAGCGCCACTTCTGGCCTTTTCTATATGTGTGGTGCTGAGGGATCGAACCCAGGGCTTCATATATATGAGGCAAGCACTCTTGCCACTAGGCCATATTCCCAGCCCGAGGATCAGTGTTTGAAGCCAGCTCAGGCAGAACAGTCCATGAGATTCCTATCTCTAATTAACTTGGGAATGTGGCTTAGTGGTAGAGTGCTTGCCTAGCATGCATGAAGCCCTGGGTTCGATTCCTCAGTACCACATAAACAGAAAAAAAAAATCTGGAGGTGGCACTGTGGCTCAAGTGGTAGAGTGCTAGCCTTGAGCCAAAAGAAGCCAGGGACAGTGCTCAGGCCCTGAGTTCAAGCACCAGGACTGGCTAACACAAATAAATAAATAATAAAATCAACTATAAAAAAAAAGCTAAGGGATGGTGCCCAGGCCCCAGTATTACAGCACGCATGCGTGCATGCTCCCCCCCTCCCAGTTTAGAAGCTCTGTGCCTGGAAATGGGATGAAGCCTTTACACTAGTGTTGTAAGTCATTATTTTTCAATGTGTGTGCACATACTGTGTGGAGTTCCTGTCCATCTGCAGCTGACTATCTTTGAGGAGAGCCATGGATGCAGGCGGGATGAGGGATAAAGATAGCTCTCAGAAAAGGCCCTGTGCACCTGCTTCACCATGACAATCTACTCGTCACTGCTTCCTGGCTCAAATTCAAAAAGAAGAAGAAATGAGAATTTTGGAGAAGAAACACCACAGAGAAATCATCTGGGCTTTTCAAGATATCGATGCCATGGGCTGGGATGTAGCTCAGTGGCAATGCGCTTGCCCAGAAAGTGCAACGTCCTGGGTTCAATCCCTAGTCCCAAAAAGAAAAAAAGAAGAGACAAAAGAAAATTAGACACATATACATACATATATGTGTGTGTATATATGTGTGTACACACACACACACGTCTCCCAGAGCCTGAGGAATCAGAGGCTGGCGGCAGAAGACACACCAGCTTCTGTGGTCAAGATCTCCCAGGGAATGCTGGCGGGAGGGAGGACCAGGCTCCACTCCCCCCAGCCAGGGAGAGTTTCATCAAATTACTGAAGATTAACATCCAAGGCAGGGTATACCCACACCTCTTTCGGGTCATCTGAAAGGTCATCCTGGGGACCCTGGACCAAGTCCCTTCCCATCCCAGGGCCTAAGTCCCTTCTGGAAAAGGAAGGTGTTGGATCTCTATAGTAGGTGATCTGAGATCTCCCTTTATTTACCTTTTAGGACTCAAGATGGGTCCTATTTGTTTGTTTATACATTATTTTTTGTGGTACCACAGTTTGAACTCAAGGCCTTGCACTTGGTAGGTTTGCTTGCTCGGCTGGTGCTCTACTACTTGGCCACACCTCAAGCCCCGTCGTTTGCTGGCATTTTGGAGATTGAAGGTTGAGGACTTTTCTACTAGGGCTATCCTCAAACTGCCATCCTCTGGATCTCAGCCTCCTCAGTAACTTGGATTACAGACAGGTGCAAGCCACTGCCACCCAGCTAGATGACTCATATTTCTTTCTTCTTTTCTTTTTTTTTTTTTTTCCTTTTGGTCAGTTCTGGGGCTTGAACTCAGGGCCTGGGCACGGTCCCGGAGCTTCTTTTGCTCAAGGCTAGCACTCTACCACTTGAGCCACAGCTCCACTTCTGGCCTTTTCTGTGTATGTGGTACTGAGGAATCAAACCCAGGGCTTCATGCGTGCTAGGCAAGCACTCTACCACTAAGCCACATTCCCAGCCCTAGATGAGTCATATCTCGGATCCAATTAACCAAAATCTATTACTAGGTTGTTGCTGTGTGTTTGGTTGTAGATATTGCTTTTTTCATTTTTATTTTTTATTGTTCTTACTTACTTAATTAATTTTTACCAGTCCTGGGCCTTGAACTCAGACAGCCTGAGCGCTGTCCCTGGCTTCTTTTTGCTCAAGGCTAGCACTTTACAACTTGAGCCACAGCACCACTTTTGGCCTTTTCTATATATGTGGTGCTGAGGAATCAAACCCAGGGCTTCATGTATAGGAGGCAAGCATTTTTGCCACTAGGCCATATTCCCAGCCCCTTTATTACTTTTATTTACAGGTGATGTACACAGGGGTTATAGTTACATATGTCAGGGAATAAATACATTTCTTTTCGGACAATGTCACCCCTTCCTGTGTATTTTTGTTTTGGCAGTGCTAGAGTTTAAACTTAGGCCATTATGGTTACTAAGCCAGTGCTATTTTTTTAGGTAGGTTCTCAAAGGTTTGCCCAGGGCCAATTTAGGACTGAGATTCTCCTACCTGTGCGTCCCTTTTAGTTGGGATTACAGACAAGCACCATCATGCCCTACTTATTTGTTGAGATGGGGTCTAACTTTTCCCCAGGTTGGCCTGGAACTTCAGTCCTCCTGATCTCTGCTATGGGGTCTGGTGCTACGATGTGTTCATTTCTTGCGGTGTTTAGAACCAAATCCAGGTCCTCACAGGTGTTAGGTGAGCATTTTGCCACTGAGCTACATCCCCGGTGCTTTTGATTTTGAGCTCTTATTTGTTCTTTTTTTTTGGCCAGTCCTGGGCCTTGGACTTAGGGCCTGAGCACTGTCCCTGGCTTCTTCCCGCTCAAAGTTAGCACCCTGCCACCTGAGCCACAGCGCCCCTTCTGGCCATTTTCCATATATGTGGTGCTGGGGAATCGAACGGAGAGCTTCATGTGTAGGAGGCAAGCACTCTTGCCACTAGGCCATATTCCCAGCCCCCTCTTATTTGTTCTTATTTGTCTGCAGGAATTCTGAGGCTTGGCTTGTACAGTGCATTCCTGTCTTATTGGTGCCTGAGGGGGCCACCAAGCCAGTACCAGTTCAAACTAAGAGTTCAGCTTGGAATTTTACAGAGACAAAATGAGGATGAGTTTGGGCTCGGAACCTGCAGGAAGGCGGCTGAGTACAGTCAGGGATCTGCCCCCAGTCCAGACAGCCCGGTTCCTGACAGCCCGGTTCCTGGCCCTCTGCCCTTTTGGTTTACTCCCTTTCCCCCAGCAGTGTGTGTGTGTGTGTGTGTGTGTGTGTGTGTGTGTGTGTGTGTGTACTGGAATAAGGGCTTGGACTCAGGGGCTTGGACTCTCTCAGCTTGCTTCTTAAGGCTGGTTTGACTACTTGAGCCACTCCTTCAGTCTGGCATATTTCTGGTTAATTGGAGATAAAATCTCAGACTTTTCTACCCAGGCTGATTTTGAATCTCCATCCTCAGATCTCAGCCTCCTGAGTAGCTAGGATTGCAGGCCTGAGCCATAAGCACACAACTAAAAGCTGACATTGACCGATGAATCACAGGCATGCCCTGTTCAAGGGGAGAAAGCAAAGACCTCCCCTCTCTTGGACTGGAATGTAGCTCAGTGGCAAAGCACAAGTGCAACATCCTAGGTTCAATCCCCAGAACCAAAAAAAGAAAAGACAAAAAAATACAGTTAAGACATAAAACAAAAACAGACTCCCTCCTCTGTGTGGGAGAGATTTCCAAGAATCTACAGCCATGTTTCACTGGTGCCCCTGCTTATGGATTTCCTGCAGATTACGAGATGTTTCAGGGCACAGGCTGTGTGTGTACTGTGTCATTGTCAAATCTCAGAAGTCTTTATGTACAAATAAGGAGAATGTGTGGACGTACGGGCTAACTTCCTCTGTGTACTTCCTTCACTCCTTCCATGAGTGGAAAAATGGTCTGATAAGAGAAAACTTCTTGGGATGTACTAATGTGGTAGGGGTGGGGCTAGGGCCTAGGGTCTTGGGAGTGCTAAGTACCGAGCTACTACTACTACTACCGTGCCTTACAACTGGGCTACACTTCAGTTCTAAGATGTTCTAAAGTATATGACAAGGGCCAGAGGAAGAAGGGAGGAGGGGTGGGGAAGTTAATGAATTAACAAATACAGATCCAAACCAACCAAAACACTGATGTACATGTACAAATCAGGCACCAGTGGCTCACACTTGTAATGGTAGCTACTCAGGAGGCCGAGATTTGAGGATCATGGTTCAAAGCCAGCCCAGGCAGACAAATCTGAGAGAGTCTAATTAACCAGCAAAAAGCTGGAAGTGGAGCTGTGGCTCAAGTGATAGAGTGTTAGCCCTGAGCATAAAAGGGCAGGGACAGTAGCACCCATGCCCTGAATTTAAGTCCCAGGACACACACACACACACACACACACACACACACACACACACTGTAATTATACCAGGTTCATCCTCTTTGCTCAGAAAACACAGCCAGCAGCGTTGTCGTCCATGCGGCCTGCAGGGGGCAGGAGAGAGTCAGCAAGGCTCTGGGTGGGGAAAATGTCCTGATCCAAGCAGCCCTGGGTGTGCAAAAAAGCCTGACCAGTGACAGCCTGACTTTCAACTCTGGTCTCACCAACACAAGAAGACACAAAAACAGACAGTAGGGGAATGTTTCTACCGGAGCAAAGCGGTATAAAGGAGAGACTCATGGTTGAACCCCACCATTCCAAGCTTTCTCCTTCTAGAAAAGGCCTGTGTGTTGTCTCAGTTCATTCTGAGGATACATCCTCAGGCTTGAGTACTGCGTTTATTTCCATTTTTTCACATGAAGAAATAAGCTCAGAGAGGCGAAGCCGCTTTCCCACGGTCACAGAACGTGCAGTGGGGTGTCAGGACTCTCATCTACCCAACTCCAAATATCTGATTCTCAAACTCAGACTCCTCAACCCCTCTTACTGGGAATTAATTAGTGTGATACTATCTTAGTGCTGGAGGGCTGACAGAATAATAATTACATTACTGTCATATATATATATTTTGGTGCAGGCTCCTACCACTTGAACCACAGCTCTACTTCCAGTTTGTTTGTTTGTTTGTTTTTTGGTTCATTGGTGATAAAAGTCTCATGGACTTTCCTGCCCCGGCTGTTTTTCAGTCTGTGGTCTTCAGACCTCAGCCTCCCGACACAGCAGGATTACAGGTGTGAGCCACCGGTGCCTGGCACGCCCTAGGTTTTACACACAGGAAGATCTGGGGTCAGGGGAGAGATGTGGGGGTCAGTCATTGGCTAGCCCGAGTCACAGGTGTGGACAGAAGGGGTCAGCCGGGGGCCTTGTTGAAACGAGCCAGTCCTTGGGGGTCCGGCGAGGCCAGTTGGCACACCTGTCCCAGGATGTCTGTCTGTCCAGCAGTCCTGTCCTTCTTGGATCCCAAGGTGACCGAAAAAGAGCCTGGCTGGGCGCGAGGGACCCGGGTACGGTGGAAGCTGGGACGCCAGGCCGGTTCGCCCTGGAGGTCTGCGGACCCCAGCGGGGAGTCAGTCAGTGGCTTCCAGGGGAAGCAGCTCCGAGGTTCCCCCCCCCCCCCATGACAGGCTTTGCCCTGGGAGGTGGCGGTCCCCGCCCCGGCCCGACGCCACGCCGCCGCGCCCACGGTGTGCGCCCCGGGGTGCAGCGGCGCCCGGTGCGGGCCAGGCCCGGGCAGCGGCGATTACATAAGGACGGAGGTGGAGGCTCCCCCGAGCATCCCGGCCTCTCCGCAGCCGCCACCTCGGAGCCGGGCGGGGGGGGGGGGGAGGGCGCGTGACGTCATCGGAGGAGGAGGTGGGGGTGGGTGGGTGTCCGGGTCCCGGAGACGGCCCGCACGCACCCCTCCTCCCCCTGCCCCTGCTCTGCCGTCCACGCAATTGGCCCGTCACCACGCGTCCCGGCCCGCAGCACGCGCGCCCCCACGAGCCCGAGCGCAGCGCCCCGCCCCGCCCCGCCCCTCCCTCCCTCCCTCCCTCCCTCTCGGCCCGTCGTCCCTCACGGCGGCGGGCGCCCCCCTGTCGGAGCCGCGAGCGACGCCGGCCGCGCGGCCGGGGAAGGGAGGGGGCGGGGCGCCGCGCACGCGCACGCGCACGGGCCGGCGGCGCGCCGGGGAGGGGGCGGGGCGGGCGGGGGGGGGCGCCGCGCACGCGCACGCGCACGCGCAGGAGTCGGCGGCGCGCGCCGAGCGGGGGGCGCTGCGCCGGGCAGCCACGATGGAAGGGGGTGCGTACGGAGCGGGCAAAGCCGGAGGCGCCTTCGACCCCCACACCCTGGTCCGGCAGCCGCACACCATCCTGCGCGTCGTGTCCTGGGTGAGGACGGGCTGGGCGTCCGCGCTGGGGCGGGGTGGGGGGTGGGGAGGGAGCCGTGGGCGAGGGCGGTGGGCCCCGAAAGCCGCGGCGGCCCCCGCGGGGCTCCCTGCGGGCGGCCGCGGACGCCCCGAGCCCCGGTCTCCCCGCGCGCCCCCCGCTCCCCGCGCCGTGTGACCTCCGGGCCGCCGCTCTGCAGCTGGAGGCTGGGGGCGCGCGCGCCCGTGCGGACGGTGCCCCGGGTTCGAGGCGCAGGGTTTTTTTGGGGGGGGGGAGGGACGATGACAGGGCGTGGGTCGCCTGCTGGGGCGCGGGCCGTGCCTGTGGCAGGGGAGGCGCCGGGGACCCGCGGCCGGGGGGGCGCTGCCCAGCCCGGAGGGCGCGGAGCCCCGGGTCCCCCGCCGGGTACCAGGCATCCCCCCCCTCACCCTCCCCCCAACAGCCGCGTCTTCGCCGCGTGACCTTGGGCAGGGAACCACCTAGAAACGCTCACCCACAACGAGGAATTGGGTTCGGAGTTGGGCGGGGCCCCCTCTAACGTGCCTCAGTTTCCCTGCTTATAGAAAGGGTGGGAGGAGCTTCCTTGAGCCCCCACCCCCCCCACCCCTTGAACTGTGACATTTCCTGGATCCATAGCGCTGCACCTTCCTCCGCCGCCCCCCACCTCAGTCCACACCTGGACGTCTACGGGGCCAGGTTATTTGGAAGGAAGGTCCCCTCCCCCAATGAAAGGCCTGTTCTGCACCTGCGGCCTGGGCCGGGGAATGGAGGGGGGGGCGGGGAGCAGAACCCCAGCGCTGAGGAGTGGGGCTCAGCTCAGATCTGAGGGGAAGATAGGGCAGAGGTGGTAAGGATGGGGGGGTGTTGTGGTGGCTTTGCACTCTAAGGAAGGAGAACTGGTTAGCTGGTCGCAGTTGAGAAGTCCTTGTGGAGGGTCTTGCCCCTGTGGGTCTGGGGCCCCTTGCTGGTGCCACCAGACCAGAAGGGCCGATATTGGGGACACCGTGGCAGGGACACGGTCAGGACCCGTAGGGGGCTGTGCAGAGGCCAGCTGTGACCTAGGCAGGCTGAATGCCTGCCGCCCCCCTCCCCCAAGCATTTCAGGGCTGTTTTAGGGTCTGGTGGGTTGGACTGCTTGCAGGTTTGCCCTGGCAGCAGGAAGGATGACCATTTGTCCCCTCTAGGGAAGCCCCTGTGCCATTGGTCTGCGGGTACTGGCACCTCAGCGTGTCCACGAGGGTTTCTGGCACTGAATTCATGCATGGGAGACAGTCCCCAGCTCCCAGCAGGCGGACCTTAGGCAAAGGTGGCACCTTGACCAGTCAGGTGGGCTAGCTCTGCGTGCTGCCCTCCTCTTCCCCAGGACTCTGACAGGCAGGCTTGGTGAGGGGGTGTGGGCGGGCAGTGCTTATGCTTGGGTCATTTCTGCGGGTGATGGCTTCATTTAGCATAGCTTTATTGAGTGCCAGGCCCTGAGGGACAGTGGCATGACTCAGGCACTGACTGCCTGGTGCTCCAGAGCCCACAGTCCCACTGGGGAGACAGCCAGGTGCCCCAGGCAGAAGCCATGAAGGAGGCAGGAAGAGGGTCCTTGCTGTGGAATCCAGGAGCTTCCTGGAGTAGGTGACGTCACCTTGGGCCTTGCAGGTGGGGAGAGTTGTCCTTGTTGTGCACATCAGGGTGTGGAGGATGTGGTATGGGTGGGTATGGAGAAAAACAAGCACACATTGAGCGCCCACTGTGTATGGTTCCCTAGCTGGTGCCCCCAGTGGCCAGGGCACTAGAGACCTGAAAATTGCAAGGCAAGGTGAGCACAGGAACCTACGACTTCCTGTCATAGCCTAGGGTAGGGGAAAATGTGGAGTCCTGGAATTTCAGGATCAGAAAGCACGGGAAGATCGTCGGGGCCAAGCCTGGCCAGTGCTCGAATTCCCCCATCTCCCTGGCCTGCTCACACACCGGGACACAAAGGGGCCGTCTCTCTCTCTGTCTCTCTGTCTCTCTGTCTCTCTGTCTCTCTCTCTCTCTCTCTCTCTCTCTCTCTCTCTCTGAGCATCTATCCAATAAAGACACACTGATACCTTTTAAAATAGATAAAAATTATCTGAACTAGGGAAGGGAAAGAAAAACGAGGGAGAGTATAACAAATAAGACAAGAAGTGTACTCACTGCCTTCTGTATTATGTAACTGTACCCCTTCTGTACATCACCTTGTCAATAAAATTTAATTTAAAAAATAGATAAAAATAAGCTTGCCAAGAGCGTGTGACTCAGGGTTGTTGTAATCCTGGTTATTCCTGAGGCTGAGATATCAAGATCAAGGTTTGAAGCCAGCCTAGGCAGAAAAGTCCTCAAGACTATCTCCAGTTAACCAGTAAAATGCTGGACTGGAGGCATGGCTTAAGTGGTAGAGCACCAACTATGAAGGGAAGAGCCTGGTTGAGAGCACAAGGCCCTGAGGTCAAGCCTTAGTACTGGCACAAAGAAAGGGAGGGAGGGAAATTCTCAAAAACATTTTTTTCTAGATCATCAATACCTGCTGATTATTGGAAAATAGGAAAATCACACATGATAGTTGGACAAAAAGCAGCGAAGCTGGGCATTGGTGGCTCACACCTGTAATCCCAGCTACTCAAGAGGCTGAGATCTGAGGACCCTAGTTCAAAGCCAGCTCGGGCAGGAAAGTTTGTGAGCCGCTTTTCTCCAGTTAACCACCAGAAAACTGAAGTGGCGCTGAGGCTCAAGTGGTAGAGTGCTAGCCTTGAGCTGAAGAGCTCAGGGACAGCGCCCAGGTCCAGAGTTTAAGCCCCACAATCAACAAAAACAAAAACCATGAATGTTGGGCAACAATGGCTCATGCCTGTAACCTGAGATTTGAGAATCACAAGTTCAGAGGCAGCCCAAGCAGGAAAGTTGCTGAAATTAACTGCTCAAAAAAAACCCAAAATGGAACTATGGCTCAAGTACACTGGGAGGATGGAGTTGAGGATGTAACTCAGGGGTAGAACACTTGCCCTGAGTTCAATCCCCAGCACTGCAAAAAAGAAAGAAATGGTGAAGACCATATGTCATATATTTTACCACAACTGAGAAAATTGGAGGAGGGGAAACACTGCCATTTGGGCAATTCATGCAGTGCTAGGCTCTCTCTCTCTCTCTCTCTCCCTCTCTCCCTCTCTCCCTCTCTCTCTCTTTCTCTCTCTCTCTCTCCCCCCCTCCCCCCTCCCCAGTGAGACTGAATTCAGGGCCTTGTACTTGTGCCAGGCAAATGCTCTTCCATTGAGCTAAATCCTCAGCACCTCTTCTCTCTTATTTATTTATTCTTATTATTTTAAGCATAATTTTATTATTCTTTTTTGTTTGTGTGGTGCTGAGGAATCAAACCCAGATCCTCGTGCATGTTAGGCAGGCACTTTACCACTAAGTCACATTCCCAGCCCCTGTTGGCTCTTCTTTAAAAGTCTTAGCAAGGATTTATTTCAGTATAGCAAGACTAATGTAGAGAGAAATAGAAAAGGAGAGAAACATTTCTTGCTCCTTAGGCAGAAAATGGGAGTTAAGTGCCCCCACTGCTATATTTTCTAGTCTTTTGGGGAAGTCTGTTGTGTGCTGAGACTTCTTACCAGGTTAGGGAGGGGGTGATGGGCACTGCTGCTGCCCCACCCATGGCCCTTTGCACACTGTGGCCCTTTGTACACCACCCCCTTTGCACACTGCCTCCCTTTGTACATTTCTCCCCATTGCATGCTGCAGGGCATGTGGCAGCAAGCTTCCTTATAGAACGAGCAGAGCCTGGTCTCTAGGTCTCAGGTGACCAGATAGATCCTCCTGGTTTGCTGGAACTTACCAGGAGCCCCTCTGCCCATGATGAAGTGGGAGGGTTGGCATTTAGAATTCGTATATTACCCATACCTCACCACCACCCTGGAAGGCTCCACCAACAGGTGCGCATGCACTTGTGAGATGGTAAAATTTATGCCAGAAAGATCCAGATGCCACTGTGATGACACAAGCCTGTAATCCCGGCATTTGGGAGGTTTGGGCTGGAGGAGCTCATGTTGGAAGCTAGCCTGTTTCAAAAGCTAAAAAAGGTGTGTGAGCCTAGCTCAGGGGTAGAGCTCTTGCCCAGGCATGCGCACAGCCCTGAGTTGAATCCCCAGTACCCAAGGAGAGCGTGGGAAGATCATTTCACAAAAAGAGAGGGGCTGGGAATGTGGCTTAGTGGCAGAAAGCTTGCCTAGCATGCACGAAGCCCTGGGTTCGATTCCTCAGTACCACATACACAGAAAAAGCCGGAAGTGGCACTGTGGCTCACGTGGTACAGTGAGAGAGAGAGAGAGCCGGCTCCAGTGGCACATACCTGTAATCCTAGCTACTCTGGAGGCTGAGATCTGAGCATTATAGTTCAAAGTCAGCTTGAACAGGGAAGTCCATGAGTCTCCTTTTTTTTTCTTTTTGCCAGTCCTGGGGCTTGAACTCAGGGCCTGAGCACTGTCCTTGGCTTCTTTTTGCTCAAGGCTAGCACTCTACTACTTGAGCCACAGCGTCACTTCTGGCCGTTTTCTATATATGTGGTGCTGAGGAGTTGAACCCAGGGCTTCATGTATACGAGGCAAGCACTCTACCACTAAGCCATATTCCCAGCCCCTCCATGATACTCGTAACTTTAATTAACCACCATGGCAGTGGAGATGTGGATCAAGTGGTAGAGCACTACTAGCCTTGAGAGGAAAAAGAAAAGAAAAAAAGCTCAGGGCCAGCACATAGGCCCTGAGTTCAAGCCCCAGGACCAGCACAAAAGGGGTGTGTATGTCAATAAGACTTCCAAACTAAGTTGCAGACCTTCCCCAACTGGGATCCACCTTGGACCCTGAGCTTCGGGGGTTTCAGAGCCCCTCTGCCTGGCCAGTCAGAATCAGGGCCTCCCAGTTCCCATTTGGCCCTCAACGGAGTTTGGGTGGTTTGGTCCTCAGTGTAGGTAGCTTAAGTTGCAGTCTTGTCCAGGGCAGCCTGAGAGCTGCCACCTCCATCTGGGTTTGGGGTGGCAGCTGTGACATTAAACGAGTGTCCCCTTCTCCTCGCCTGCTTCGATTTCCCGACGTGACCCAGGAGGCCTGTCTGGGACAGAGGTGTGGGTCCATTGCGGGTCCACAACCGATGCCTGCCAGAGAGACTCATTTCCTGGTTCTGCAGCCTGAGGGGAAACAGTCACCACCAGGAATCGTGGTCATTTCCTAGCGCTGGGCACCTTTGGTTTGGCTTTGAGGATCTTTCTTGTAGGGGCTTGAAAGGACCAATCAACAAGAGAAGATCAGTGCTGGGCAATAGAGAGGTTCTCTTCTGTTGTTTTCTGGTCCTGGGCCTTGAACTTGGGGCCTGAGTGCTGTCCCTGAGCTGCTTTTGCTCAAGATTAGGGCTTTACTTCTTGAGCCACAGTTCTACCCCTACCCGCGCTGGCTTCAAACCATGATCCTCAGATCTCAGACTCCTGAGTACTAAGATTACAGGCGTGAGCCACTGGCGCCTGACTTGGTTTTATGTCCATCCTGGGGCTTCTGCTCAGGAACTAGGTGCTATCCCTTGAGCTTTCTTTGCTCAAGGTTGGTGCTCTACCACTTGAGCCACAGTTCCACTTATGGCTTTTTTGGTGGTTAATTGAAGTTAAGAATCTCATGGGCTTTCCTGCGCTGGCTGGCTCTGAACCCTGATCCTCACATCTCAGCCTCCTGAGTAGCTAGGATTACAGGCGTGGGCCCCCAGGGCCTGGCGGGATGCTTGGTGTGGAAGGCCTGTGGGGCCAGGCATCCTCGCTGGGTCTGTGGCTGTCCCCTGACCCTGCTTAGCATTTTTCACTGCCCATCTTGGAATCTTGCCTCTGCCCAAGGCTGACCCTTGGCGCTGTGTCTCTCAGGTCTAGGACAAGCCATCACAAGGGGACTTGAGGGAGAACTGTGGTTTCAGTCATGTGTCTTAGCAGCTTCCTCGGGTACTGGGGCAGCTGGGGGATTGGGGAATCAAGAGAGCCATGGGGGGACTTCGAAAACCCTGCTTCTCCCAGCCTCAGTTTCCTCTCAGTGACGTGAGCTGAAGTGGCTGGTCTGGGGGAGTCTGGAAGGTGGTGGCAACGGTGAGCTTCTCATGTGTCCTGCCATCCTCACTTTACATAGAGACTACGGAGGTGGGGGGCACAGCCCGAGGGGCACCCCAACCACATCACAGGGCCCAGTGACCCAGTGAGCCAAGCTGCCAGGCACGCCTGAGCCCAGGGGCCAAAGCGGGAAGGCAGGGGAGGGCGGGAGGAGAGGCAGATGGCAGGGCTGTTGGAGAACCCTCTCTTGGCACCCAGGCCGGAAGAACCAGCCGTCCTGGGGGAGGGGACGATGGGAGCATGGGGAAGTACGCACAGTAGCCTCTCCACACCCCCCCCCCCCCGGCTGTGTGACTGGAGCTAGAGGCCAGTGCTCTTGGGCCTCAGTTTCCCTACTTGTCAGATGGGAGGACAGCTGGATGGAGCTGATGGATTCCAACCCCTCTACCTCTAGAGAACCCCACTCTTGTTCTTCCTGTGCTCCCAAGGTGGGGGGCTTTGGAGTTTGGCCGGTGGTGCTATTTTAGGAGGTGTTTTGGTAGGCACCTTGGGCAGGGAGGCCTAACTGGAGGAACTGGGTGTGAGTCTCCGTTACCCGGGGTCCCTAGCCTCCTCCCTGGCCTCCCCCCCAGGCCTCCCCCATCCTCCCCCGGCCTCCTCCCCCATCCTTCCCTGGCCTCCCCCGGCGGCCTTCTCCCCCTCCTCCCTGGCCTCCCCTGGCCTCCTCCCGGCCTCCTCCCCAGCCTCCTCCTGCCCTCCCTGCCCTCCCCCAGGCTCCTCCCCATCCTCCCCTGTCCTCCCCCCCACCTTCTCTCCATCCTCCTCTGGCCTTCTCCCAGCCTCCTCTCCAGCTTCTCCTGGCCTCCTCTCAGGCTCCTCCCCGTCCTCCCTGTCCTCCCCCAGGCTCCTCCTCGTCCTCCCCCAGCCCCCCCCCAGGCCTCCCCCAGGCTCCTCCTCATCCTCCCCCAGCCCCCTCCAGGCCTCCCTCAGCCTCCTCCCAGGCTCCTCTCCGTCCTCCCCAGCCTCCTCTCAGGCTCTTCTCCGTCCTCCCCCGGCCTCCTCCCGGTCCCCCCCCCCCCCGTCTTCCCCCCATCTTCACAGGCTGCCCACCTTTGTGGCCCCAGCTGACCCGAGACCCCATGGACCTGATTCCATGAGCCAGAATCGGTCTTTCCACCTTTGTTTGTGTCAGGGATCAGTGACAGTGCTGACCAGAGCCGACCATCGCTCTGTCCCTCTTCAAAGAAGAAATCTCAAGAGCCACCTTACGTGGGAGGTGAAAGAGGAGGCTCAGGAATAGCGAGGAACCCCACCCAAAGAAACAAAGAGAAAGAGAAAGGACCGAGTGCTTTGCCACCAAGCACTTGCCTGAGTACTCACTCTCTAGACCTCCAAATAGGAAAAGCAAGACTTGAGCAGAGGGCCCCAGGGCCGGGGCTGTGTGTGTGAGGAGCAGAATGTCCCGGACCGGCAGGAGCCTTGTCCCCGTCTCCCAGGATGGAATTGTCCTCGGCTACCCCCTGCTGGGTGGCAGCACAGGACACGGACTCTGCTGTGACCATGTTAGGCTCTCCCACAAGCTGGGGGGTCCTCAGGTCCCTACAGTGCACAGTGTCCCCGGTCCTGACCCCCCGAGCCTCTCCCAAAGTCATAGCCTCCGTGACCCCGTTATATAAACTGCACTGCAACCTGGCTTGTCCCCCAACCTAGCCTCCGTAGCCCCTCAATGGAGGGGCCTGAAGTGAGGGACGGGGCCCTCCTGACACCTGAGGCCATGGCTGGACCCTTTTCATCCAGCCTTGATGTCATCCCAGTCCTGGGCAGCTGCTTCCTCCTTCCCCGCCAGCTCTGCTGGTCCCCCGGTGTCACAGAAGCCTCTGCCAGCCTGGCATCTATGGTCCTTCTCACACCCTGGCCGCCCTCCCCTCCCCTCCAGCACAGCTGCAGCTTCTCTGGCCTCCTCCTCCTCTCCCCTCCCCTCCTCCATCCACTTCGCCCTTCTGTTCCTTCCTAACAAGTGGCTGTTATCCCCCCTTCCGGAAGTGCTTCCCAGAGGAGGCGGGCCTGGTCGCTGCACCAGGCTCCTCCTGGCTCCCCCCACACTTGTCAAGATCAGCCCTGACCTTCACGTGGCCTTCATGTTGCCAGGTCCTGTGGCAGATCGTTCTTGATGCCTCTCAGCCAACAGGGCGGGCCAGGGCATGGATCCGGACAGCAAGGCTGCCCGTGGAGGGAGACTCGCCCCCTAGACAGGGGTCTGCAGCCAGGAATCTGGTTTAACCGTGAGGGTGAGCAGTGACCGCAAGCAAGGGGACACTTGCCCAGCTCAGGAAGTCAGCCCAGGGGATTGCAAGGCCTGGAGGGCATGGATTTGCTGTCCCACCCTCAGCCCAGGGCACTACCCAGCTTCGGGAGGGAGGGTTCTACATGTAAGCGGAAGAGGTGAGAACTGCCCTTTGTCCAATCCTACCAACATTCCCATGTGGTCACTTCCCCCATGAAGCCTTCCCGGATTTCCCAGCTTACTCTCTCCACCTGTCCTTCCACTTTTGTTGTTGCTCCAGTGGTGGCTGTGAACTCTTCAGGCAATGGCCTCTCTCCCTCTGCCTTTCTTCTGAAAGGTGGGGCAGGGCTGGGCTGGCTCACATCCTTGAGGGCCTGGAGCCCCCACAGAAGGGATGAGGAACAGTGTTAGGCAGGTAGAGACGCTGACGTGAACCTGCTCTTCCCAGCTCATCTATAAAATGGGTGCAGCAGTGCCCGCCTCCTGTGTCTGGAACTTAGCTGAGTCTGGGGCTCAGATTCTGTACCACCGTCACGAGTGGTGACATTGTCCCCTCCCCTTCCGGTGCCCAAAAGGACAGAGGCAGCAACAGGATCACAGGCAGAGTGGGGGGTCCTGTCCAGCCAAGAGCTCACTGAGCCCTTCCTGATGGGCACCGGGCTTGCAGGGCAGGGACAGTGGTGCAGGGCTCATCTCAGTCCCTGGAGAGACTGACCCATCCTGTCCCTCCCCACTGAGACCTGGCGCGGAGAGCTGTGAGAAGATTACCTCCTAATCCCCGCTGGGCTGGGGCCCAGGCTGCAGGGAGGAGAGGAGGCTGGGCTCCCTTCCTGCCACCCCCGCCCCCCAGCTCTGAGGGGCTCTTCCGGAAGCTCCTGGCCACCCAGCCCCATCATGAGATGCTGTGCTAGCTTTGAGGTTTCCCTCACATGACCTGGAAGGGGATACAGCCTGCCTCAGTCCTCCAGGGGGAAGCTGGGGTCTGCGCGCAATGCCAGCACTTGCCGGGCACCAGTGACTCACGCCTGTAATCCTAGCTACTCAGGAGGCTGAGATATGAAGACTGCAGTTCAGAGTGAGCCTGGGCAGGGACGTCTGTGAGGCTCTTTTTTTTTTTTGGCCAGTCCTGGGCCTTGGACTCTGGGCCTGAGCACTGTCCCTGGCTTCCTTTTGCTCAAGGCTAGCACTCTGCCACCTGAGCCACAGCGCCACTTCTGGCCATTTTCCGTATATGTGGTGCTGGGGAATCGAACCTAGGGCTTCATGTATGGGAGGCAAGCTCTCTTGCCACTAGGCCATATCCCCAGCCCCGTCTGTGAGGCTCTTAACACCCGTTAGCCAGCAAAAAGTCAAAAGTGGAGGCGTGGTTCAAGTGGTAGAGTGCCAGCCTGAAGTAAGAAAGTGAAGAGAGAGTGTAAGGCCCTGTGTTCAAGCCCCAGTCCTGGCACACGCACACATAGACACACACTGAAACGGGTTGGGGGTGTGGCTCAGTGGTACCATGCCTGCCTAGCCTGGAGTTCAAACCCCAGTTCTGCCTCCTGAGAGAGAGGAAGTGTAAGGGGGGGGCTGGTCCTGGGGATGGGGAGATTTCGCTTTGAGCAGGGCCTGGGGCCTGGGGGCAGCCTGGGACCCTGTGGATGAGGGTCATGCAGAGGCCATGAGAGGCTGGGGGTGAGCCGGGAGGCCCCCGGGGACCTCAGCGCCCCCTCGGGTGGGCTTTCTCAGGAGCGGCTGCAGTGTCACCGGGCGGCCAGGGCAGGGCTCCTCCTGCTGCCTGGCCGGGGCAGACTTTCCCACTCGGGGTGGGAAGACGGAGCCTCAGCAGCTGCCAGGACAGTAAGGCTCCAGATGCCACCTCCCTGAACCTATCTGGGGACAAGCCAAGCTGCATTTCACAGCGAGGCCTCTGGGACTTCCTGGCTGGGCAGTGACCTCGGTCACCCCATGCCAGCTGGGCCCCTCCGCCCTAGCTCCCCGCCCGTGGCCCCAGGCTCACCCTGATGGGTTCTGCCTGGGAAGCGAGAGCACCATCTGGTCCCCAAGGCGGGTGGCCTGTCCCTCCACCCGGCCACCGGCAGACGGCCCTCCTGGGTCTTGTGCTGATCCTGTGGCTTGGGGGCGGGGAGGAACTCTGTGCTGGAATGGGTGTCTGAGCCTCCATGTCCGTCTTTGCTCACATGACTGTCAAGAGCCCTAGGAGGCTGCAGGCCAGCTCCGGCTCCCAGGAGCGTGGCAGGGTCACAGGTCCCCGCAGGTTCTCGACGGCGACAGCTTGCGGAGCAGGGACAGCTGTGCGGAATTCTCCTACAGCCTGTCCTGTCTGAACAGGGCAGGGACGGCAGACAGATGCTTAGGGTCACCCAGGGCTCAGGGCTTCTGGGGCCTCTGGTTCTTGATGCCTCTGAATCCAGCCACCAAGGATCCTGAAATTCCCTGCTTCCAAGCGTCCTTGTGCTTTGTTTGGGAACTGGGCGTGAGTCTGCACCACGCATCGTCCGGAATGGTCTCTGAAGAGATGGGTGGGGATGCAGAAGAGGCAGGAACCTGGCTCTTCGCCTGGGCTGCTTCCCGAGCCCAGGGGGAGATGGGGTTTGCTCAGGAATGTGACCAGCCGGCTCCCCTGGACCTGCCTGGCCGTCCCTCTCTGTCGCTGTCCCCCCCCCCCCCCCGCCTTGCCCCTCGTGCTGCTCTGCAGCCAAGGCTGGTGTAGAGTTGCGCTCTGGTTTAGTTTCCGGTTGTCTGGTGTCTCCTTGCGCTGCTCTGGGAGTTCCTTGTGGTCCCTGCAGATCTGGCCCTGTCACCGGGCTGGCACTGGCTTTTGATTCCAAGAAACTTGGTTCCAGTGGTGGCTGGCTTGGTGGCCTGGAGGGTCCCCCTGGTGGGTGGCGGCACGGTCTCCATGAATTAACTGCATATGACAGGGAAAAACCCCTTCCACGACTGCCCCTGCCACAGCAGGCCGTGGTAAGCGGGAGTGTGCCCTGTTCTGGGGGCTCCTGCTTGGGTGGCGCATGGCAGCTGGAGGGCTGAGAGAATTCTGCAGGGTGTCCGGAGACCGCTTGGGCGGGCTATAGGCCCCTACCCGAGCCGCTCCCAGGCCCGCAGGCAGTAAGGACTCCAAGCCTGTTATTGAGCCCAACCTTCCACCTCCCTTTGCACTCCCTTAATTCCGGGGGCTCTAACCTCAGTGTCTGATCGACAGCCCTCCACCCCCCTCCCTTGCCTTGCAGCTGCAGGAGTTCCTGCAGTTACCCCCCCCCCCCCCCCGCCCCGGCTGCCCAGGGGTTCTTCTCAGCAGCCAGGGGGTGCCCCTCAAGGTCCCAGAGACCAGCTGCTGTCTACCTCGGTGACCTCACTTCTCAGGGATCTCCCCTTTGCTCGTTCTGCTCCAGCTGCTGTGGCCCGCGGCAGCTTCCCAACCCACCTGGCTCACGTGCGCCCCAGAGCCTTTGCACTTGCAGCTCTTGCAGATAACTGATTGGCTCAGGGCCCTCGCTGCAGTTGGGTCACCTGTGAGAGACACCACTGGCCACCAGGTCCCCCTCTTCTTGCACTTTTACTTCTCTATGACATTCACCAGGACTTGTGGTGTTAGGATGGGGACCCTCCTGCCCTGGCGGCGGAGAGGAGGCCCAGCCCCAGAAGCTGTGCTTGTCAGGACTCAGTGCCCTTCAAGCCGCAGGCTGGGGACACATTGGAGGGGGAACCAGTTCAGAGGGGGCTGTGACCTCCACAGTCAGGTCGTGTCACCACCTCCCAGGGCCCCTGGTGACATTTCACCAAAGCCTGTGTCCCCATCACCGCCTGCCAGGCCTGGTCCCTCTCCTGCCCCCCCCCCCCCGCCCCCACCGCGCCTTCTGCCTCAGCTGCATTCAGAGCTGAGGGCCCTGGCCGGCGTGGCTCCGAATGTCCCGTGCTCTTGTTGGGTTCCCTTCAGGTGGCCCCGCTCCAGGTGGCCCCACACCGGGCGGGTGAGGCCAGGGTGGCCTTGGTACAGCGGGGTCAGCCATGTGGGATCTGGGGCTCACAGCAGGTTCCTGTCCCACAGGGTCAGGGGGTCGCCCCTCCCAGTACCGTGCCGGACCCCCCCCCCCCCCAGAAGCCGGAAGCCTGTGCTGAGTGCTTACCCAGGCCCCAGGCCTCTGAGGGCGATCGCACCCCAGTCCTAAGGTTTGAACTCAAGACCTCGAGTTTGCTAGGCAGGAACTCTACCACTTGAGCCACACCCCAGCTCCCTTTTTTTTTTCTTTTCTGTGTGTGTGTGTGTGTGTGTGTGTCTGTCTGTCTGTCTCTTTAATGTGTTGATTCCGGGGTTTGAACTCAGGGCCTGGGTGCAGCCCCGTAGCTTTTTGGATTGAGTGCTCTACCGCTTGAGTCACAGCTCCACTTTTTAGCTTTCGGTGGTTAATTGGAGATGTAAGTCTCGTGGACTTGCCTGCCTGGTCCGGCTTCTAACCAAGATCCTCAGATCTCAGCCTCTCGAGTAGCTAGCATGACAGGTATGAGCACTGGTGCCCGGCTTCAGCTGCCTGACTTTGTCCGGACCTTTCGCTTCTGCCTTTGGCTTTTTCTTCTGGGATTACAGGTGTGTATCACCGTCTTGGCTGTGAGGGTGTTTTGATGCTGTTCCTCTCCCTCTTGGGGACATATTGTCTCCAGCACGTTCTTCCAGGCCTCTCAGGATTTCCTGTGCCGTCTCTCTAGAGAGCCCAGAGTTAATGGTTCCACCTCCACTGCAATCCCCAAGGCCTGGACTTCCGGACTTGTGCCTGCTTCCCTCTCCTCTCCCCTCCTGGCCTTGGGGGAGGCCCCTTGTTCCCCGTCTTTTGAAGGGCGTCTATTTCTGTTCCCCCTCCCGCTGTAGGGCTGTCTTCTCCAACCCAGAGAGCAGCGGTGTCTTAGAAAGGCTCGCGGGTGTTTTTCCTTCTTTGCTGGCCTCAGTCTCACCCCAGTCCTCTGAGGCCTGCGCCCTCTGGGTGCTTGTGTGCAGTTCTCCCAGAGGATGACTCAGAGCCCAGTCCTCATGTGCTAGGCGCATGCTTAGTCCTGAGCTCCACCCCCAGCCGAGAGGCTCAGACTCGGAGAGGTTCAGTTACTTGGCCAAGGCCCCGGAGCAGGGGCTGCAGGCTCAGATGGGGACCGTCGGACTCTGCTTTCTAACCTGGCGGCCTTTCTGTTCTGCTGGCTCTAATGACAGGCAGCACGGGCCTCGGATTCCCGACCTGGTGCTTTTCTGGTACGGCCTTGGACCATTGCAGGTGCTCCTAGCCAAGCTCAAGATGGCTGTGCGCAGAGTCTGACTGGCAGCGGCCTCAGCAGCCAGGGTACACCCTGGCTCTGCAGAGCCTGGCTTGCCTGGCTAGCCAGGATCTGTCCGATCTGCCTCAGCTTGCTGAATGCCGGGATTACAGGCATACACTACCACACCCAGCTCCTGAAGGCTTTGAAGTGCTGGCTCCCCAGTCCTGAGCCCCTGAGCACCAGACCAGACTTTTGCTGAATCCCTTGCACTGCTGCTGCCCTGCAGGGCTTCCTCCCTCTTTATCTCTCGCCTGGCTCTCTGGGTCTGTAGAAACACCACCTTTTTTCCTGGGCCACCCCCTGAAGCTGATGTCAGCTTGGTTGGATGGAGGGAGTGAGGGGCTGTGATCCAGATAATTGGCCTCAGGTTCGGCCCGTGTTGATGATGCAGGTTTTCTGGTGAGGATTTTACAAGTACCCTCATGGCTCTTCTTTGTGTGACTGAGTTATAAGTAATCTGGCAGTTTATATTTAGGCCGGGTTCCACCTTTACACAACTGAAACATTGGTCTCTAAACCTTTGGCCATGCCCTCCTTCCAGGAAGAGTGTTTGCCGATTCTCTCATTAAATGTAGATTTATGTGTCTTAGATGTTCCCACTTCCTGTGTAGACCCTGTGCATTGTGAGATCTGTGTACAGGACCAGTTTATGTTGCTTAGCAACAGGATGCACTCAGAGAGCATCATTAGACAATTCTGTCACTGTGCGCACGTCACAAGCTGCGAGGTCACCAGGCCACAGTGCCATGGGCCCACCTCGCATATGTGCTTACAGCACCCTGGACAGGGCATTGTTATGAGGCAGGTGACTAGAGACATCTCAGAAAGATAAGATTGGGCTGGGTGCTGGTGGCTCGGGCCTATAATCCTAGCTACTCGGGAGGCTGAGATCTGAGGATCACCGTTTGAAGCCAGCTCAGGCATGAAAGTCCATGAGACTCATTTCCATTTAACCTCCATAAACTACTAGACACAGAGCCTAGCACCAGTGGCTCACGCCTGTAATCCTAGCTACTCGGAGGCTGAGACCTGAGGATCACAGTTCAAAGCCAGCCTAGACAGGAAGGCCTATGAGAGAGGAAACTAACTCCATGAAGTTACCAACAACGCTGGAAGGAGAGCTGTGGCTGAAGTGGTAGCACACTAACCTTGAGTGAAAGAAGCTCGGGGACCAGCATCCCTGGTTCAAGCCACAGGACCAGCGCGCACACATGCACACGCACACACACACGTACACGCACACACAGTAAAGGTGTAGGGAACATTAGCAGTGCTTCTCTTGCTTGTCCCACCACCCCTCCTGGCTCACATAGGGATTGGTTTCCTATTCTAGCAAAATGGGAAGTAGAGAATAGTGGGACTCCCCCCAGCTCGCGCCTCTGGCTCATCACAGGCCACACTTAGGGCCGAGCCTTCTTTTGTGTGTGTCAGGACTGGGACTTGAACTCTTCCTTGACTTTTTCAGTCAAGGTTGGCACTGTACACCCACTTGAGCAGTGCTTCCACTTTCAGGGCTTTCAGGCCTGGCCTCCCTCCTGACCTCATTTAGGAAAGGTGAATGGCCCACGGAGGAAGCCTGGCCCTTAAGGTTTGGTTTACTGGACACATTCATAATACTCGAGCCTTGACTGCCTTCTCTGCAAAATGCTGATGATACTGATGTGTTAGTTAGTAATTGCTGCATAACAAATTGTCCCCAAACTTATGGCATAAGAGCCAACATTTCGGCTAGCATGCATGAAGCCCTGGGTTCTGTTCCTCAGTACCACACAAACAGAAGAGCTGAAAGTGGTGCTGTGGCTCAAGTGGTAGAGTGCTAGCCTTGAGCGCAAAAAAAAAAAGCTCAGGTACAGTTCCCAGAACCGAGACTGGCAAAAAAAAAAAAAAAAAGAGCAAGCATTTTCACAGTTTGTCTGTGTTAGAAATCTGCACTTGTGGGTGTCGATGCCTCAGTGTCAGCAGGGGTGTGGTCTCACCTGACTTCTCTACTGAGGACGGATCCACATTCAAGTTCAGCTCAGCCCTGCCAGCTTCTGACAGAGGGTCCCAGCGCCCCGCCAGCTACTAGAGACCTCCCTCAGTCACTAGCGAGCTTCTCCGTGGGGCAGCTCCAAACGCGGCAGCTGGCCTCCAGCAAGCGAGCAGGGGGCCAGGGCCAAGCCAGGCGGGAGCCATGTCCTGCGGGAGTTGGCCATATGCCGTCTGGTGGAATCGGTCACAGGCGGGGCCGCCCTCACCCTAGGTGTGGGTGGCAGAGGCGGGGCTGGCTGGTCCCAGGCCCGTCCCTGCTGCTGCCCTCCAGCAGAGCTGAGCCTCCAGGGGTGGCTGACGGGCCAAGCGAGGTGGCATGGAGGCGCGCGGTTTTCCTTCATCACCCTGTCTTCTTGGGACCACTGGAGGGAACCGGGGAACGGGGCTTGGCCGGCGTATCCCCAGGATGGCCTGTAAGGTCCCATTTGGGGGAGCAGTCCAGTCCTCAGGGGCCTTGGCGATGGGTTCACGGAGCCTGCGTCTGGTGTCAGAGGTCCTTGGGTCCTGGTGGCTGAGGAAGGACGTGATTGATCTTCCTGTGCTGTGTGACCCAGGACTAGTTGCCCTCCTCTCCGAGCCTCCCTCCGCTGTGTCCCGGGTCACCGAGGGGCAGGCGGCAGGGTGACAGCAGTGCCGGTGGGCGTCCTGTCCCAGCTCGCCCCTCCCCCTCCCCGCGCAGGTGTTCTCCATCGTGGTGTTCGGCTCCATCGTCAACGAGGGCTACCTCAACAGCCCCACGGAGCGCGAGGAGTTCTGCATCTACAACCGCAACCCCAACGCCTGCAGCTACGGCGTGGCCGTGGGCGTGCTGGCCTTCCTCACCTGCCTGCTCTACCTGGCCCTGGACGTCTACTTCCCGCAGATCAGCAGCGTGAAGGACCGCAAAAAGGCCGTGCTGTCTGACATTGGCGTCTCGGGTGAGTCCGTGGAGACCCTGGGCCCGGGGCCCTGCCACCTGCTGCACGCAGAAACTGAGGCACGGGCAGTGGGGGACCCTCCTCCTGCCTCGGCGCCCCCCTACGCCCCTTCCTGCAGAGCCTCAGGCTCCCCCTCGTCCTGGCGCTGTCCGGCATAGGCCTGCACCCTCCGCCCGTTCCGAAGAGCCTCTGGCAGTGCCCTGCTCTGCTTTGGGGGTCCAGGGTCAGGTGCGGCCACCCTGGCCTGTGGCACAGGGCTCCTGCAGAGCCCCGGGGGACCCCCAGCAGTGCCTTTGTGGGTTGGGCTGTGCTCCACCACCACCCCCCCCTCACACACAGCGCGTCCTGAGCTGCTCCAGGCAGACCCCCTTATCGAGCTCCAAGCCCGGCTCGGCACCACCTTGCCCTGCCGCCCGTCCCACCCCTGCTTCTGTGCACGCCAGCGGGCGGAGGGCGGCGGCCAGCGTCTGGTGGGCTGTGGGCCCAAGAGAGGGAAGTGGATGGAAATTAGACTCCAGAGGTCAGCGCCTTGCCAGCCTAACCTGACTGCTCTCTCTCTCCCCTCCCCCACCCCGTTTGTCCTTCCTACACCGTGGACTGCCGTGGTGCACCGTCTGTCCTGGCTCTGCCCTGGCCGCTCCTCCTTGGGCCTGGCCCTGCCGTCACCGCCATGTCTGCATTTGCTGGCTGGTTGCCCCTCCTCTGGCCCCTCTCTCTGCCCTCACCTCGGCTGGGGCGGGAGGCGCTCTGTGGATTTCTCTTGTTCCTCTGTTTCCTGTGCCTCCCCTCTGCCTTGTGTGTCCTTCTTCCTGTGCAACCTGCCTTGTGACCCCCAGCCTTCTGGGCCTTCCTCTGGTTTGTGGGCTTCTGCTACCTGGCCAATCAGTGGCAGGTGTCCAAGCCCAAGGACAACCCACTGAACGAAGGGACGGACGCAGCCCGGGCCGCCATCGCCTTCTCCTTCTTCTCCATCTTCACCTGGGTGAGTACAGCACCCCCTGAGCCCCGTTTCCCCAGCCAAGCCCCAGGCCTCGCTCTGTCTGTCCCCAGGGGATCACAGACGCCAGCGCGTCGGTCTTTTCAGGGAAGCCAAAGGACGAGTTTTTCCATCCATTCTGATCTTTCTGTTGTTGGTAATTCATTCAAGTTCAAGATCCAGTGCTGGGCGCCCTTCTACCTGGGTGGCCGAGATCATGACAATGATCTCAACTGGAGGCCACCCCTCTCCCCAGACCCCACCCCTCTCCCCAGACCCCACCCCTCTCCACCACCCTCCGGGCTCCGTGGCACATGCCTGTCTTCATGCTGACAGGAAGCAGATGCAGGTCCACACGCCTGTTTTCTTCGGGGACCCCCAGGTCCTCAGTGTAGTAGTGAGCACTGCAGTCTGGGGGACACGTGGGATTCAGATGGCCAGCTCTTGAGGTCTCAGGCCTGGGCAGGAAGAGCAGGGGGTCCCAGAGAATTTTAGTGCAGAGAAGGTAACTCCTCCCCTCCCCCCGAGGTGGGAAGAGCTTGCAAGCTCCGGCCCCCCCGTGGGTGGGACTTGCAGAAAAGCCTGGGTGACGGGGTATGGGGTCTCTGGGGGCGGGTCTGCAGCTCTGCCGGTCAGGGGCTGTGGGGCCTGGGCAGGCCTGCAGCTCTGGGGCACCGCCGCCCCTCACACCGCCCCAGCGGCCTCACCCCTGCTCTCTCCGGCAGAGCCTGACTGCAGTCTTGGCCGTGCGCAGACTGAAGGACCTTTCCTTCCAGGAAGAGTACAACACACTGTTCCCTGCCACCGCCCAGCCATAGCCCGTGTCCCCCCAGGGCAGGGAGGGCAGGCAGGCTGGCTTCGGGGACCAGCCCAGCTTACCACTTGCTCATTCATTCATCATCTCCTTTGTTTGTTCTTTGTGTTTGTTCATTCAGTAAACATTTATTGAGCAGCTATTTTGTGCCTATGGTGGATTAGACAGAGTCCCTGGCCCAGGAGCTCACAGACTGAGGAGGGAAAGGCGGGAAGAACCGATCCCCAAGTGTGCCGCAGGCTGGTAGAAGACGGGTGGCCCCACGCAGCACCAGCTGCCAGGAGGTGCCCCCCCCCCCAGTTAAAGGGGCTGTTTTCTGATGGCCTGTCCAGGGCTATGGCAGGGGGCCTGGTCTTCCCGTTTTCTGAAGGCTGGCCGGCCCAGCCTGCTAGAGAGCGCTGCCTGGCCTGTGGTCCTTTGCAGTGTGACCTAGAGCCAATCTCTGCACCTCTCTGAGCCTCAGTCCATTTCCCCTCCACTGACAGCTGACTACAGGCCAGCTGCTCAAGGCCATCGTGCACTAAAACCAAGGCCAACGCAGCCCTGGCACGCGGATGCTCAATAAATATAAATCCTGCTCATCTCTCCATCCGTCCATCCGTCCTCTCCAGGCCTGAGAGACCCCTGTACGCTCTCCTTTTGGGGCGAGTCTCCGGGTGAGCCCCTCTGCCATCACAGGTTCTCCTGCGGCCCTCAGTGCCTGGGCAGTGCCCACCCCTCCCCTCTGTGTGGACGTGGAGGCAGTTGAAGCCGCAGAGCAATGCCCAGCCTCACTAGGGTGGAGCTCAGGAAGGGTGCTACCTAGCCCTGGAGGCCTGCAGTGCTCGTGGCCTGCCTCCTGGAAGAGACCTGACAGCGTCCTTGAGTCCTGAGGACCAGGGGACCCAGGTCCCTGGCTCTTGGCAGGACTCCTCGCCTCCCCAGTGCAGCGCAGGCCAGCCAGTACCAGGCCTCTCCCGTCTGTGACCAGGGAAGCCTGGCCTTAGAGGCAGAAGGCTGACTGCAGAGACAGTCCTCTGTGCCTGTGGCCAGTGGCCTCTCCCCGAGGGCCCCTGTGTGGGAGGCAAGGAAGCAGGGAGGCCGGGAGTGTGAGAACAGGGGAGCCCGGGGTACGGGGAGCAGGGCCTAGGACCTTGCCTCAAGCTTTGCCCTCTGTTCCTGTGAGCTCCTCCTGGCTTGCCAGCAGCCCCTCCCCACCCCACTTCTCTGGTTCCAGCCTCTGAAACCCCAGCAGCCGGCCTTCAGGGGGCCACATGTACTCCTCTACCCAGCTGCCCTGGGCCTGTCTGCCCTCCCCTAGGTTTGTGCTTGGCCTGCGATGAACCACAGAGCCCTCGGTCCTGGGAGCCTCCTCGGGCTGGGAGTGTAGCTCAGCGGTGGAACTCTTACCTAGCCTGCTCAAAGCCTGCAGAAAAGAGAAAGGAGCCGCGCACCAGCGGCTCACGCCTGTCACCCTATTCGGGAGGCTGAGATCTGAAGATCGTGATTTTTAAGTCAGTCCAGACTTTTTTTTTTTTGCCAGTCCTGGGGCTTGGGACTCAGTGCCTGAGCACCGTCCCTGGCTTCTTTTTGCTCAAGGCTAGCACTCTACTTCCAGCCTTTTCTGTGTATGTGGTGCTGAGGAATCGAACCCAGGGCTTCACGCATGCTAGGCAAGGCAAGCAGTCTACCTCTAAGCCACATTCCCAGCCTCTAACCTCCACCTAACCCTGATGTTTCTCAGCCTTACCTTTTCCAGCTCCTAGGTGAGGAAGCTCTCGAGAGAAGCTCTCGTTGCAAGCCTGGGCTTCAGTGGGAAGAATGCCTTGCTCCTTAGCCCAGCGGGTTGGTGTCTGCAGTGCAAGTTGCTTTTACTGATATCAAAGCGAATGGTTCACACCGCAGCCATGTACTGCACGAAAGGGCTCCAGTGGTCATGTGTGCCTCCATGGTTCCCTGCTGGGGGTTCTGGCAGATGTTGAATAGTCAGGGCACTGGCAAATCCTGTGGTCCTGCAACCTGTGTCACTCCACTTAATTCAGTGTCCCAACTTGTCTGGCTGAATGTCTCAGCCACAATCGGGTTCAGCAGCAAGGACGCCAACCCCAAATAGCAGCGATTTAAACAAAGCCCGGGCAGGGCTGGCACGGCGGTTTGGAGGTCTTCAGTGACCCAGGTGCCCTCCATTTCTGCAATTTGGCATATGATCTTCGTGGCCCATTTTAGCACCTAGAGCTCCAGTGATCACAGCCACACTCCAGGCCTCAGATCAAAGAGTAGAACAGAGAACATGGGCAGTACCTTGTTGACCGGAACTTAATTAATCACATGACTGTACCTGGCTGCAGCAGGGGCAGAGAATGGCTCCTAGGACATGTCAAGTTCTCTGTCCAACTAAGACATCTTTTCCCCCCCATTCCACATAGCACCCAAACCCAAGTTGGGAAGCAGCCATGGGCCCCTAGGACCTCTCCACAGTGTAGATAAAAATCCTTGGTTGAGCTGTAGTCGCTCACGCCTGTTAATCCTAGATCACGGTTTGAAGCCACCCTGGGCAGGAAAGTCTGTGAGACTCCAGAAGCAGCACTGTGGCTCAAAGTGCTAGCCTTGAGCACAAAAGCTCGGGGGCAGTACCCAGGTCCAGAGCGCAAGCCCCACAATCAACAACAAAAAATTCTGTTTGGTGACAGTGGCCTCTGAGGTTTACCCCGGCTGGACGTGTGGTCCCGAAGGCTGGAGGGACGCGGTGGGGACAGTCCTGCCCCGTCAAGCCTGGTGCTTTGAGGATCTCTGTGGCCTGTCTCCTGTCTACTAACCATCACTAACCCAGTGCTCTTGTCTGTCTCTCCCTTAACCACCCCTCCTACCTGCCCTTGTCCCCACCGGCCCCCACCCCAGGCGGGCCAGGCTGTGCTGGCCTTCCAGCGGTACCAGATTGGCGCCGACTCGGCCCTCTTCTCCCAGGACTACATGGACCCCAGCCAGGACTCCAGCATGCCTTACGCCCCCTACGCAGAGCCTAGCACCGGGCCGGACCCCGCCGGCATGGGCGGCACCTACCAGCAGCCGGCCAATGCCTTCGACTCTGAGCCACAGGGCTACCAGTCGCAGGGCTACTGAGCCCCCTGGACCGCCTGCCCCTCCCCAAGCCCCGCCCCACCCGCCCCTCCCGGCAGCCCCGCCCAGCACCTCCTCAGCCTCCACGTTGCAGTGGGGCTGGGGCAGCCCTTGTGGGGGCGCCCATGTGTGTGCAAGTGTGTCTGAGGGTGTGTGCCCGACGGGGCCCAGAGGGCAGGGGGCAGGGCTGGCATCCGTTCATCGTGTCCTCGCGCATTCATTGAGTACCTGCGGTGCCAGGCCTGTGCTTGTTGGGAGGGTGGTGAAAGAGGGGTGCAGAGGAGGCCCTGTGGGTGCCAGAGGCAGGAACGGTGGGGCGGATGGACCGGGTCACAGGGCGAGCGCCGTGTCTGGGCCCCCCAGAGCCTGTGCTGCAGCAGGCCTGCCCGGTGGACGGAGCTGCCTCAGGCTCACGGCGGGGGGGAAGGTGGCCTGAGCCGTCAAGGACGGGGGGCATCTGGGAGGAGGCCAGGCAAGCAGAGACAGCCCCCCGCCGACCGTGCCAGCCCGCCCTCCCCGCAGCCCCGGCGGTATGACTCGTCCTGTCAGGCCTCGGGGCCTCGTCCCCAACAAGCCCACCCGGGACCTGCACCCCACCCCTGGGGCTCCCCTCCTAAGCAAGGAGCTGTCCCACAGGGAGCCTACCCTGAGCGGGCCAGCCGAGGCCAGCCTCCGGGAGAGCCCCCCAGGCCCTTGCCCGGCCCCGGTGGTGGGGGGCAGCGTGCTGGCACTGGCCCGGGGTCCAGCAGCCGAATGGGCTGGCATTACCATCCAGTCTCCTGGTCACCCAGCAGGGGCCTGGGCATAGGTCTCGCCCTCCCCGACCTTCTGGAAGGCCCGTGGGAGGCAGAGTAGAAGGGCGGGGCTGTGGAGTCCCCAGGGTGGGGGATCCCGGAGCCTCCAGGAGAGCCGGGCCCCGGCTGCAGTGGGCTCTCCCTGCACACGATGCCGTGCCCCTCTTCCCGCCAGTGCGGACGGCACCCCGGCCGACCCCCCGGGACAGGGCGGAGGGACGACGTCTCTCCCACCACCATCACCCCACCTCCCACAAGGACCCCACGGGCCCACCACTGCTTGCCCCAGCCGCCAGTTACCAGCATCCCTGCGGGGGAGACCCAGGGTGTGTGGGGGCCATCTATCTTGGCAGAGCTGGGGCCCTTCGGGGAAGGCAGTTCGGATCGTATGGCAGCCTCCCTGCTCCCGGCAAGGACCCTCGTGTGAGCGGAGGAGAAGGCAGGCACTGCACCGAGCAGGGTGGGGAAGGGAGGCCTAGAGAGCAGTACAGGGCAGCAGTGTTGGCCATCGCTGACTTGCCTTTGTCCCAGCTGGGGAAGGGACGGCTTGGGGACAGGTGACCCGCTACTCTGAGCAGCGGGGTCTGGCGCTGCGGGATTGTTTCCTCCAGCACCTGGTGGTTCCCTGTGTGTCCCAGAAGGATGGGGGACAGCCTAGCCCAGGCCTGCTCCATACGGAGCCCCCTGCTGGTGGGTCCTGGAGACCCCAGGTGCTGCTTATCTGCTTCTTAGTACCGACCAGAGCAGCCGCTGGCCCTGACTGCCCTCTCACCCCCCCACCCCCCCACCCCAGGGCTGGGAAGTTCCCCCACATCCCTGCTGAGGTGCGATCTGTCACCTCAGGATGCATCCTCCCTTCCCCTCCTCGGGGTCCAGCCCCCCTGCATCTCGGGACACAGGTGGGGACACGCCACTGTGGACATGAGGCAGAGGGCGCGAGATGTCCGTCCGCGGGAGAACTTAGGACCCCACGGCCGGGAGGCTCCTGGCGACGGTGACCCGGGCCAGCACCACACCAGTCCCCTCGACTGCCCTTGCTTCCCCGGCTCCACCGTCCTTCGAGAAGGGCCGCCTGCAGCCTGACCACGCCTCCTGCCGAGCACAGAAGGCACCACACAAACGGAGACCATTGGACAGGGTCACATCTGGGACAGGAAGACCCTAATGTCCACAGAGTGGGGGGGGGGGCGGGGGGGCAGCCGCAGCCTTCGCCTTTTTACGTTGATGCCCATCCTGCCTGGGTGGCTCCCAACCTGATGCTAGACTGATTCCCAGAGGCCCCTCCGACAGCTCCCCCCCTCCCCCCACCGCCCTCTCCCCTGGTGATTCTCCAGGGCTTCTATGTAACTAAGAACCCCCACTTGTTACTGCTGGGGATGCCTAGCCTTGCCCAAGATCCTTTTGATACTCAGAGGAGCACAGGGAGATAGCCCCTCCCACACAGAGTGGATGGAGGATGGACTGGTCCAGCTGTCCCCAGCGCCGCCCCTCAGCCGACACCCCACCCCAGGTGCCACAGCCCTTGCCTGGGTGCCCTGGTCCTTCCCACAGCATTACTGCCTGTGAATAGTATAAATATATATATTTTCTATATATAAGATGTATAATATAAGGCTCCATAAGTGTGTGTGTGTGTGTGTGTGTGTGTGTGTGTGTGTGTGGTGAAGGGCGGCCCCCATGCTGGCCCCCCCCCCCGCTCCTGACCCCTCCCACCTGGTTAAGTCTCTCCAGAGTGGCCCTGTGGCCCCCCTCCTCCATGACACCCATCCATCTGTGGTGAACCAAGTGACGGTGGTGACTTCTGGTGACATAGTAATAAAGTGAATCAGACTCAGACCCCACCGGTGGACTGCGGGTGTGTCACTGTCTCATTGCTGGTCCTCAGCGTGGCTTTAGTTGCCCATCCACTCTCCAGACATGAGCAAAGTTTTTTTTTTAATTGCCTGGGCTGGCTTTGAACCGCAGTCCTCATATCTCAGCCTCCTGAGTATCTAGGATTGCAGCGGGCCTGAGCCACCAGTGCCTGGCCAAGTTTTTTTTTCTTGCATATTGTTTAGTTTTTAATTACTCAATGAAGATATAACATCATTTTTAGGCAAGAACTCTACCATTTGAGCCATGCCTCCAACCCTGTATTCTTTTTTAAGCTATTCATTTTTTTAAATGGTTCCCACGCGTCCATACAATGTATCCTGATGAAGCTTACCCCCTCTGTCACTCTCCCTGACAAGCTTCTCCTCAGATAATTTCAACAGGTTCCATTGTTCTGTTTTCACAAATGCAAATGAACTACTTGGACCATGTCCATCTTTTTTCTTTTTGGTCATGGAGCTTTTACTCTGGGCTTGGGCACTGTCCCTGAGCTCTTCAGCTCAAGGCTAGAGCTCTATCAGGTTGAACCACAGCACCACTTCTGGTTTTCTGGGGGTTAACTGGAGATTGTCTTGTGGCCTTTCTGGCCTGGGCTGGCTTTGAACCTTGATCCTCGGATCTCAGCCTCCCGAGTAGCTAGGATTCCAGGCATGGAAGCCTCTGGAGGTGGGCCGAGAAACTGGTGTAACACTGGTCAGATGGCAGTCACCTGGTGCAGACAGGGCCTCTGGGATGAGAGAAGAGTGGAAGTAGCTAGGCACTAGTGGCTCACACCTGTAATCCTAGCTACTCAGGAGGCTGAGATCTAGGGATCATGGTTTAAAGCCAGTCCGGGCAGGACAAACTCCGTGAGGCTCTAATAAACTACTCGGAAAAAGCCAGAAGTGGCACTGTGGCTCAAAGGGTAATGTCCTAGCCTTGAGTTAAAGAAGTTCAGGGACAGCACCCCGGCCCAGAGTTCAATCTCCAGTTGTGGGGCGGGGGGGGGGGGGGGCGGATGGAAAGAGTAAAGAGTCGAAGTAGTCATGGCTCATGGCTCATTTGATGAAGGAGCTGATCAGTAAATGATAGACTGAGTAAAGACAGGACAGCTCAGGTCCAGGTACTGGATCTCCAACTCAAGTGGAGGAGCAGGAGTTCTGGGTCCACTAGGAGGCCATTACATTGCTGGTCACACCCACACTGTGGCGGGGAGATTGAGCCAATCAGATTGCTTCCTCCATGATGGGACAGAGGGGGATTGGTCAGTTGGGAGTGGGAGGTGCTGGTTCCTCCAGCTGTTCTTCAACCTGTGGGAGCCGCAGAATGCTGAAGGCAGCAGAGTGTCAGCTCCAGCTGCCCAGGCCCCCCACATGGCTTTAAGGAGGCCACCGTGCTGTCAGTCATCACCATGGGAAGCTGAACAACCCCAGAACAGAGCCCTGGGCTGGTCCAGAGCACACAGGCCTAACCCTTTCCCCAGTGTCTTCTGTCTGTGTGCTGGTGGCTCACACCTGTAATCCTAATTACTCAGGAGGGTAAGATCTGAGGATCAAGGTTCCAAACCACCAGACTGGGCAGAAAAGTCCACGAAATTCTTTTTTTTTTTTTTTTTTTGTCAGTGGGGCTTGAACACTGTCTCTGAGCTCTTTTGCTCAAGGCTAGTGCTCTACCGCTTTGAGCCACAGGGCCAACTTCCCGGTTTTCTAGTGGTTAATTGGAGGTAAAAAGAGTCTTAATGGACTTTTCCTGCCTGGGCTGCCTTTGAATGGCGATCCTCAGATGTCAGCCTCCTGAGTAGTCAGGATTACAGACGAGAGCCACCAGCATCTGGCCCGTGAGATTCCTATCTCCAGTTAACCACCAAAAAGCTGGAAGTGGAGCTGTGGTCCAAGTGGTAGAGTGCTACGTGTGAGCAAAAACAGCCAAGGAGAGAGTTGGAAGCTCTGAGTTCAAGCCCTAGTACCTGCACATGTGTCGTTGTATACACACACACACACAAAAAAAACACCAAAAAGTGATTTATCACATGTGCATACTTTTAATAGTTTATGTGATTGGACTGCTGCAGCTTCAGTTATAAGGAAAATTTAACCTTAAAACTGTCTTCCTCTAGGAGAGAGCAAGGGAAGGGGTGACATTGTCCAAAAGGAAATATACTCATTACCTGACTTACATAACTGTAATCCTTCTGTACATCACTTTTATATTAACGATAAAAAATATAAATTATCTAAGACTGTGGATCTCTGCTTTACAATGTTGCAGCAGTTTTCAAAACAGAAATTCTGAACTCTGGAAACCTGGGTGCCAGTTGCTCACGCCTGTAATGGTAACTACTCAGGAGGCTGAGATCTGAGTATCGTGGTTCACAGCCTGCCTAATTAACTACCAAAAGAGCCAGAAGTGGAGCCCAAGTGGTAGAGTGCCAGCCATCTCGAGCGAAGAGATCAAGGACAGTGTCCAGGAATTAAGTTTAAGCCCCATTACTGGCACACACACACACACACACACAGTAAAAGCTCTTTGGAGATTTGGCCCCCAATACTGGAAGTGGAATCTAGGGCTTTACATGACAGGTAAGCCCCTTAAAACAAAGCTACACTTCTCGGGAGAGCTGGAACAATTCCCTGACATGCTTTATTATGCATGTCCAGAAACAGCTTCTGTGTGTGTGTGCCAATCCTAGAGCTTCACCTTTTTTGCTCAAGGCTAGTGCTCTACCACTTGAGCCATGGCGCCAGCCACTTCTGGCTTTTTGGTGAATAATTGAAGATGAGAGGCTTCTAGTTTTGATCCTGAGTTGCCTGGATTACAGGCATGGGCACCGGTGCTTGGCACAGGTCTAGTTTTACTGTGGAATCGCTGGCTGGTGAGTTTCACTAGCAGGTGCTGGCAGTCCCTGGCTGGGCACTGAGGCTGCAGGGGTGTGGGCATGATCCACAGGAGGGACGGGCTCTCCCCTGGGGAGTCCTTTCTTGCTGGTACCGTGGTAGGCTGTCACCCTTGCCTCCAGTGTGGGCACACGACCTCTTCCTGCTGCCTTCTGCAGCCCTGCAGGGCCCCAGACTGTCCAGGCATGTGGTACCCCCAGGCGACCAGGCCAACTGTTCACCTGTGCTGCCCACCACCTGCCATTGCTAGCCTGAGCCTGTTCAACACCACCTGGGCTATAGTCACTCAAGCACATTACTGTCCTGGGCAGTGCGTTTGCCTACAAATCACGAGTGCAGCCAGGCGCCGGTGGCTCAGGCCTGTAATCCTAGCTACTCAGGAGGATTGCGGTTCAAAGCCAGCCCAGGCAAGAAAGTCCCTGAGACTCTTATCTCCAATAAACCATTCAGAAAACCCGAAGTGGTGCTGTGGTTCAACTGGTAGAGCGCTAGCTTTGAGCTGAAGAGCTCAGGGACAGTGCCCAGGCCCAGAGTTCAAGACCCCACAAATGACAAAAAAGCAAGTTCAAAGGTAAAATGATTAAGAGTTTTAGGACAGCAAAGGCAGATGGATAAACCAAGGGCTGTTCTACTTGGAGCACAGATCATGAGGCGGAGCTATGCCAAGCCTTTGGCAAAGCATCATAAAGCTCACGTCTTTCAGTACTGGGGATTGAACCCAGGGCCTCGCTCATGCTAGGCAGATAAGTACCACTTGAGCCGCACTACCAGTTCTCCCCCTCCACATTTTTAATGCTAGTCCTGGGCCAGGGAGCTCCCCCGGGACTTTTTTGCTCGAGGTTAGTGCTCTACAACTTGAGCCACAGCTCTACTTCCAGCTTTTTGCTGGTTAATTGGGGATAAGAGTCTCATGGACTATCCTGCCTGGACTGGTTTTGAACCTTGATCATCAGATCTTAGTCTTCTGAATAGCTAGGATTACAGGCATGAGCCATTGGCACCCAGATTTCTCACCTTTTTCTTTCTTTTTTTTTTTTTTGGCCAGTCCTGGGGCCTGAACTCAGGGCCTGAGCACTGTCCCTGGCTTCTTTTTGCTCAAGGATAGCACTCTGCCACTTGAGCCACAGCGCTACTTCTGGCTTTTATCTGTATATGTGGTGCTGAGGAATCGAACCCAGGGCTTCATGTGTGTGAGGCGAGCACTTTACCACTAGGCCACATTCCCAGCCCTTCCTACCTTTTTTTGATACAGGATCTCAGTACCTTTGAACAGGTTGGCCTTGAATTAACAATCCTCTTGCCTGTGCTGGGATGGATTACAGGCATGAAACACAATTCCTGACTATAACACTTGTTCATAGGGTGCTAAGATGACCCCATTTTACAGATGAGCAGCTAAGCCACAGAGGAGACTTGGGGCAGAGCCTGACTTGATCCTCAGTGTGTCCGGCTTTGAAACTCATGTTCTTTGCCCTTTGCTGCCTTTTGTTACGTTCATATGAAAGTCAGGCATTATGCTGTACGCCTGTAACCCCAGCATTCAGACGACTGCGTAAGCCTCTGTCTCAACCCTCATATAAAGAAATGAATATATATGTATACATATAACATGTACACACACACATACACACACACACACACACACACACACACGATATTCCTAAAGCCTATTCTTTTTGTTGGCAGTGATGGACATGGAGCCCAGGGCCTTCCGTGTGCTAAACAAGCATTCTCCCACTGAGCTCCATTGCCTGCCCCTTTAAAGCCTGCTGTGAAGACTTCGGTTTGCTGCCATCTGTCACCTGTGCCCCTCCAGCTCTGGTGGCTTCCCAAGCTCTGTCCCAATTCTGTGCCCTAGAAATGCTACAGCAGACATTTCTATGTTTCCAACAGAATGCATTGCCCTTTCCTCCAAAGCTTCTGGGGTCTGCCGCAAGGACTCCCTAAAGATCCCCTTCCAGTTGAAGTCGACATCAGCTGGCACAACTGGTGTCGTCACCATAACTGCAGGCAAGGGTGTGGTGGATACCGTGCTAAGCACTTTCCTTTGTTAAACGTATTTAAACAGCCAGGCATACAAAGCAACTTGTTCCCATTTGAGAGATAAAATTGAGGCACAGAAACATCAAATAACTTAGCTGGATGGTAGTGGAATTAGATTTTTTAAAAGTCTTGGGCTGGGGATATGGCCTAGTGGCAAGAGTACTTGCCTCGTATACATGAGGCCCTGGGTTCAATTCCCCAGCACCACATATACAGAAAACGGCCAGAAGCGGCGCTGTGGCTCAAGTGGCAGAGTGCTAGCCTTGAGCAAAAAGAAGCCAGGGACAGTGCTCAGGCCCTGAGTCCAAGCCCCAGGACTGGCAAAAAACAAAACAAAAGTCTAAGGAAGTCTTACCCTGCAAGGGTTTAAATTATAAATCAGCTCATGCCAACCTCTGTTCTGCTCAAAGCTTTTCAGAAAGGGCCCTTAACTTTCTCAGCATAAAAGTCAAAGTCTTGCTATGTGCCAGTGGCTCACGCCTGTAATCCTAACTACTCAGGAGGCTGAGATCTGAGGATTGATTTTTTCAAAGACAGCCCAGGTAGGAAGTCTGTGAAACTCTTATCTCCACAAAAAGCTGGAAGCGAAGCTGTGGCTCAGTGTGTTATAGAACACTAACCTTGAGCATAAAAAGCTCGAGAACAGTGCTCAGACCAAGAGTTTATGCCCCAAGACCAGCAAACAACAACAACAACAACACTAAAACCTAAAATAAAACCCCAATGTTTTACCTGGGCAGTGGTTCATGCCAGTAATCCTAGACACCCAAGAGACTGAGATCTGGGGGTGGTGGTTTGGAGTCTGCTCAGGCAGTAATGTCTGTGAGGCTCATCTCACCAAAAAGTGGGATGGAAGTGTGGCTAAAGTGGCAGAGCACCACCTTTGAGTGAAAATGCTCAGGAAGGGGTTGGGAATGTGGCCTAGTGGTAGGGTGCTCGCCTAGCGTGCATGAAGCCCTGGGTTCCATTCCTCAGCATCACATAACAGGAAAAAAAACGGGAAGTGGCACTGTGGCTCAAGTGGCAGAGTGCTAGCCTTGAGCAAAACAAAGCTCAGGGACAGTGCCCAAGACCCAGGACTGGCAAAGAAAATGCTCAGGAACAGTGTCTAGGCCCTACGTTCAAGCCCTAGTACCAGCACTCTTCCCCAAGGGAGGGAAAAAACACTAATCTAGCCTGACAAGGGCTGGCAGCAGGGCTGGGGGGTGGGGGGGAAGAACAACGCCACACTGGGCCACGCCCCTCGCGTCCGCACTGGATGCCGCAGCAGCTCATTCTGGCCAGGGATCACGTCCAAAGTGTGATTCTGACTGCCCCCCTAGGGATGATCGCCTCCCTATGGCACACCGCCTCCCTTCCCCCGACGCCAGCTTCCACCGTGAGCCAGCTGTGCCCGTTCTCCCTGCTTGCCTGCCCCGTTCCTCTCCTCGCTCTATGCCCTCAGCGCCACCCTTCCTGTGGCATGGTCCTGATGCCCCTGGTGGAATGAAGGCGGCTACCTAACTCGCCAACCACCCCAGCCCTGCTGACCAAGGTCACCTTGGCTAAGCTGGTGACAGACTCAAAAGCAGTTTGGGGGCCTAACGGTGAAGCCACTGGAGACACCTTCTGTGTGTGTGAACTGTTGCCAATCCTCAAGGTCAAGTGGTAAAAGCATATGGCACGAGGGGGTGGGGAGAGCCAAACACTTGGCGCAGACCCGGGTCCCGCTCAGGTTTGATCGGGTCACTGTGAGTCATCCTGACGTCCCTAGGAGGTCGGGGTTTTTAAAACAAAGACATTGGTGTACGAGATTTACCAAACCAAGAAAGGAAGTATTTCCGAGCAACGGGGGAAAGGAGATTTAACAAATTTAATAAGAACTTGGCTCCGTGTATGGAAATGATTGAGTTGGATCCCTTACGCTGCACAGTTCCAAACAGCAGATGATCGCTTATGTGGACATGAACGGAATGTAAGGAGTGGAAGGCTGGTCTCAGCAAAACACTTGAAGACAGAGTCCATAAGGCAGCTACTGAGGTAGCCATGTGAAAATGTAAAGGTTTAGCATGTCAACAGACAACATTAAGGGCTGAGAATGGAGCTTAGTGGTAGAGCGCTTGCCTAGCATGCATGAAGCCCTGAGTTCGATTCCGCAGCACCACATAAACAGGAAAAGCCACAAGTGGCACCGTGGCTCAAGTGGTAGCGTGCTAGCCTTGAGCTAAAAAAGCTCAGAGACAGCGCCCAGGCTCTGTCTGAGTTCAAGCCCTAGGACTGGCAAAAAACAAACAAAAAACATTAAAACACTTCCAGTGTGTTTGTTTGGTTTTCCATTGCCAGTCCTGGGCCTTGAACTCAGGGCCTGAGCACTGTCCCTGGCTCTTTTTGCTCAAGGCTAGCACTCTGCCACTTGAGCCACAGCACCACTTCCAGCTTTTTTATATATGTGGTGCTGAGGAATCGAACCCAGGGCTTCATGTATACGAGATGAGCACTTTACCACTAGGCCATATTCCCAGCCTGCTTCCAGTAGGTTAGCAGATAGAAATATAGGCTCATGCCAGCTGCTAGTGGTTAATGCCTGTAATCCTAGTTACTGAGGAGGTAGAGATCTGAGTACTGTGGTTTGAAGCCAGCCTGGGCAGAAGAGTTCAAGAGGCACTTCTCTTCAATGACTAGCAAAAGGCCAGAACTGGATGTGTGACTGAGACGAGGAAGAGCACCAGGCTCTGTACAGGCACACAGATAAAAACTAAATACAGGCTCATCATTGAAATGCATTAGTGAAGAGGAAGAAATACAAAAGGGCCAATAGATGGGGGTAAGCGCTCTGTCACTTGAGCAGTGACCCCATCCATCCATCCATCCACCCATCCATCCATCTACTTATCTATGAACTCAGAGCCTAGGCTGTCCCTAAGCTCTTTTGTTCAAGGCTAGCACTCGACCACTTGAGCCACAGTGCCACTTGTGGTTGTCTGATGGTTAATTGGAGATAAGAGTCTCACGGATTTCCCTGCCCAGGCTGGCTTTGAACCATGATCCTCAGATTTCAACCTCCTGAGTAGCTAGGATTATAGGCATGAGCCACCCATGCCCAGCCAGCCAGCCTGCCCATCTAACTCTCTCTCTCTCTGTCTCTCTCTCTCTCTCTGGGTTGTTTTTTTTTTTGTCATTAATTGGAGATAAGAGTCTTATGGACTTTCCCAGGCTGGTTTTGAACCATGATCCTCAGATTTCAGCCTCCTGAGTAAGTAGGATTGATTATAGGCATGAGCCACTAGCACCTGGAGAGCTGTTCGTTTTAATCCACCAAATCATCAGTGTGAGCCACCATTTCCTTTGAGGTATCATTTGTGCATTCATGCTGAAGTATTATGATGCAAATCCTCCCTTCCCATCTAGTTCGCCATGATTCTCTAAGATATTCAACAAATAGTTTTCCAGCGCATGAACGACTATTCACTGCAGAGCTGTTTATAATATCCCCAAATGAAAGCAAATGTACTAACCAACCATTTCCAGTGACAGAATACAAAGCATCCATTAAAGCAATCAATACCAAGTCTACTCAGCCACACGTCTTCAACAGAGAAAATCTGGAGAGGTCAGGAGCCTGTCCTGTGTGGTGCTCTTGTTTCTATGGCAACTAGGTTACAGCCTCTCCCTGGATCCGGACCAGAATGGAAGGACTGAAAACAAAGGTGAGGATAGGGATGAGCTTGGTAGGATAATGGGAACACTCTCATGCCCCATCACAACACTCTTTGGGCTTCGTGGTGTGTGTGTGTGTGTGTGTGTGTGTGTGTGTGTGTGTGTGCACCAGTACTGAGTTGAACTCAAACCCAGACGACCCGCCCATCTGGGTGTCCATGGTGGATGTGCCCACAGCTCACTCTGGCTGGGTAGACAGTTAGCAAAGCCACTGTGACAAGGGTGTGAGGGACGCCTTGAACTGATCACAAGCCCCAGTGTGGCACACATCATCCTAGCTTCCAGGGCACTGTCCCCAGAGAAGCGGGGTTGGAGGGGATCTACCCAGGAGACTCCCCTCAATCCATCCCACAGCTCCTAGGAGCCCAGCACCCTGCCTATAGTCAGTGCTGACTTCATGCTGTTTCTCCCCAAGTACCATTCCCTGGAAAGCCATTTCCATCCCTGGAAAATCAGACCGCAAGATCCCAGGTAATGTGGAGGGAGGGTATGCCCTACTGTGCAGTTTAGGTAATTAGGGTACAGAGAGGAATAAGGGATGCCCTACATGGAGGCCCAGCTCCCCTATACATTGCTTGGCGGACCTTAGTACCGCTGTGCCTCACATCTAACCAGTATGTCCATTCATCTCTCTGGTTCATCAACCAATCTGATATTACACACATTGGCTACACAGCTTCTCCGGAGTCTGCGAGAAAACTCAGGGTTAAGTTATCATGGGTTCTGGTCTCAGGAAGTTCACTGCAAACAGTAACTACAGTTTTAAAGGATCAAAAGTGACTGAGAGCTGGGAGGTGGTGGCTCACGCCTGTAATCCCAACTACACAGGAGGCTGAGATCTGAGGAGCATGGTCCAAAGCTAGTGATTTGGAGACTCATCTCCAATTAACCTGCAAAAAGCCAGAAGTGGAGAGGCAGCTTGAGCGGTAGAGTGCCGCCAGTCTTGCATGAAAAGCCAAGTTAATACTGGCGCGCGTGCGCGCACACACACACACACACACACACATCATTGAGGAAGGCATTATTGGGGGGTGAATATCAAGTACATTTTCTGAGATGGAATTTCATTAGGTAAGATCCTTGAATCGTGAGTGGAAGCTTACAAGGAATGTAGGAATGCACCAGGCAGACAGAACACATCCCAAGACAGTGGCTGACTGAGAAACTCTAAGCACTTACCTGGAGACTGAGCTAGGAAGGGCCATGGAGGGTCTGCTCACCTCGCAGTCATACCGGAAGAACCGGGTTCCAATCTCAACACCTGTTTGCTGGGTGATCACTGAACTGAGATTTTCTGCTTGAGAAATGAAAGATGATTGTAATGCCTTTCTCACTCTGGGTGCCAGTGGCACATACCTATAATCCTAACTGCTCCAGAGGCGGAAATCAGAAGGACCACTGTTAGAGGCCAGCACAGGCAAAAAGTTCACAAGACCTCCACCTCAACCAAGAGAAAACTCAAGTGGTAGAGGACCTCTCTAGGAAGCCCTGCGTTCAAACACCAGGACCACCAAAATAAAAAAGCAATAAAACACTTCTCACAAGGGCAGAGAAAGAGAACCCAGCTGAAAAAAGCACCCAGCAAATGTCCAAATACAGTAGATGCTCATATATATATACATACATATATATACATATATATATATATATATATATATATATTTGCCAGTCCTGGGCCTTGGACTCAGGGCCTGAGCACTGGCTTCTTTTTGCTCAAGGCTGGCACTCTGCCACTTGACCCGCAGCGCCACTTGTGGCCGTTTTCTGTATATGTGGTGCTGGGGAATCGAACCCAGGGCTTCATGTATACGAGGCAAGTGCTCTTACCACTAGGCCATATCCCCAGCCCCTCATGTATATATATTTTTTATTTTTAGTTTGTGTGGTGCTAGGCCAATGTTCTACCCCTGAGCTAGACCCCTAATGCAACAACTCAATTTTTCAGAAAGATAAAGGTTGGGAGTGCGGTTCAGCGATAGAGCACTTTCATAGCATGCATAAGGCTCTGCTTCCAACAGTTAACAACACCCCCCCCCTCCCATATTTTTTTTTCAGTTGTGGCTTAGGTTGTGTCTCAAGTGGTAGGTAAAATACCTGCCTTGAAACTTGAGGCCCTAAGTTCAAAGAACCCCAGTACCACCAAAATCCTCCAAAAATCTGTTGTAATCTTAAATGTTTTCTGAACACTAACATCTAATTTGTTGTAACCTGAACATTAATACCTACTTGAAGTCAGGCCTTTCCGAATCGTGTCACTTGAATTGCCAATACCTTGGCTACTCCCGTTTCATAAGGGAGGGGACAAAGGCTCAGGGTGGGGAGGTGGCTTGTGAGTGCAAGCACACAGGTGACAGGGCTGTCACTCCGTCTTGCTAAAAAAAATGTGAGTTCAGTGATCTCTTGCTCCGGCCTTTCTGCTCCTGCAGGTCTCTCCACCTGGTCTGCTCTTCTTCAAATGCAATCTCCCCCTCCCCCGCCCCATTCCAATGCCGGTACTGAGACTTGAACTCAGGACCCGGCACTCTCCTTCAGCTTTTTCCACTCAAGGCTGGCCCCACAGTTCCGCTTCCAGCTCTGTGTGTGTGTGTGTGTGTGTGTGTGTGTGTGTGTGTGTGTGTGTGTGCCGGTCCTAGGCCACTGTCCCCGAGCTGCTTTATTCAAGGCTGGCCCTCTGCCACTGTGAGCCACAGCGCCCGGCTTTCCCGCCCGGGCTGGCTTTGAACCTCCATCCTCAGGTCTCAGCCTCCTGAGCAGTGAGGATTAAGTGGGCCACCAGCGCCCTGCTAATAGCTTTCTAAAGGCTTGCTTTGCTTGCTGGGCCACCTGCCGCAGAGGCAGCCACAGTGAATAACCCGCTCTCCCCAGGCCCTGCAGAGCGCGCATGCTCCCTCCTGCCTCCGCGCCAGGGTGGCGCTGTGCGCATGCTCCCTCCGCCGGACTCCCCCCTCCCCCCGCCGGCTCCAAGGTGGCACTGTGCGCATGCTCCCCGGAACTTAGGTCCTCCAAGGCGCTCTCAGCCGCTCTAGCCGTCCTTCTCGTTGCTCCGCTGGGAGGCGGGAGCACCGCGGGGGTTGCCCAAGATGGCGGCGCAGAGGAGGAGCCTGCTGCAGAGTGTGAGGAGATTGACTGGCTCCCCGGGCGTGGGGGTCGGGAGTCCCGGGGTTCTGTCGGGTGGTGGAGCGTGACCTCCGCCCGCTCCTCGCCTCCCAGGCCGGGGCGTGGGCAGCGCGCGGAGCGGTGCGGGGCCGCGCCGGGCCCCGCGCATGCGCGCCGCCGCCCGGCAGCCCTCGAGGCGCCTGGGCCCGGCTTGGGTGGGGGCGTCCGCGAGCCGGAAGCCAGCGCGGCCGCCCAGCCCGCCGGGGCGCGCGCGGAGCTGGGTGAGCAGCCCACGCGCGTGCGAGGCGTGCCGTGTGGCGGCCACCCCGCGGGTCTCCTCACGCCGGCCAGCCGCGGGGCATGCTACCGTACTCACTCCTTTCCTAGAGGAGGAAACTGAGGCACAGCGGGCCGTCTCACCCTGGCCACTCACTCCGCTGGTGAATGGCCGAGGCAGGATTAAAGTCAGGCGGTTGGATTCCAGAACTCTCCTTTGGCTGTCAGGGCTGATGCGAAGGATTGACAGCGAGATGGCCGGGACCTCGGTGTGGGTTTCGGCTTCGCTCTGCCTCCCTTGGTCTCAGTGGCTTCCCCCAAGGTGACCCTGGGAAGCCCAGGTCTCTGGGTTGAGGCTGCTCCCGTCTTCCCTGCCTGGGTTTGGTTCTGGTGTTTGTTTCTTTTCCAGTCCTGGGGCTTGAACCCTGGGGACTGGAGGCTGCCCCTTAGCTTTTGTGCCATAGGGCTAGCTTAAACTACATAGCACCACTTCCAGCTGTGTTGGTAGTTTTAATGGAGATAAGAGCCTCATGGAATTTCCCGTCCAGACTGGCTTCGAACTGTGATCCTCAGATCTCAGCCTCTTGGGAGTAGCTAGGATTATAGACGTGGGCCACCAGCACCCAGCTTTAATTCTGTTTTTGTTTTTGCCAGTCCTGGGGCTTGGACTCAGGACCTGAGCACTGTCCCTGGCTTCTTTTTTGCTCAAGGCTAGCACTCTGCCACTTGAGCCACAGCCCCACTTCTGGCTTTTTCTATATATGTGGTGCTGAGGAATGGAACCCAGGGCTTCATGTATACAAGGGGAGCACTCTTGCCACTAGGCCATATTCCCAGCCCGATTCTGTTTTGTTTTTTTTTAACCCCTGTGTCTTCTGAGATCATTGGCCCTCCTGCCCTTGAGCGTCTTGAGGTATCGGAATAGGGAGGATTAGGTTAGCCTGCACTTCAGTGTGCTAAAGAAGATGTGTTTGTGCGTGTGCGCACACGCTGGTACTGGTATTACAGATTGTACTACTCTACCACTTGAGCCATACCTCCACTCTTTCCTTTTGCTGGTTAATTGGTGATCAAAGTTTTTCTGATTTGTCTGCCTGGGCTGGCTTTGAACTGTGATCCTCAGATCTCAGCCTCCTGAATCGCTAGGATTACAAACATTAGCCATCAACACCCAGGTTAAGGCACGCATTGTGTCGACTCTGGGAGCTGAAAGATCTGACCTTCTGCTTTGTAAGGTCTGAAAGGGCAAGGCCCTGGCATGAATGTTCCCATTGTAGAAAGTATCCCGGAATCACTAGCTTGACTGGTGTTGAGAGAAAGGGTGATGGGAAGAAGTGGTAAATGGTACGTGTTGAGTTAGCTGACTGTGGAGAGGGTGGTCACCTGGGGTATGCAGAGCAAGGTACCTGCCAACTGTCCCCCCACCCCCCACCAAGATATGATAGAGCCCAGGAGACCAATTAGATAGAAAACAAGCTTGCCTAGCCCCGATTGGGGTGATGATAGACTTAAAGATTATAGACACATAGTGTCTTGGTGCAAGGTAGGGGATTTCCAGAAGATGCCTGTACAGCCACTCAATCCCACTCACACCCTATCAGACTGACCAGGTCATCCCTGCTGGCAGGGTGTCCGGTGTCTAGCCTAGGCAGGGTGCATGGCTTGTGACCTGACTGCTATCCTGACTCTGCTCAGATGCCTGTGTTCGGCAGATGGCTGTGGAGGCCTGCTACTCTAGCTTCTCAGCTTGGGAGTGCATGGATGAATGAGACAGGGTGCCCACCCCCACTGTGTACAGCCCAGCTTGGGAGAAGGAGCCTATGCCACTGACATAGTGTGAGAGGCACTCTCAGGTCAGTGTGGGCCTCCATCAGGAGCCCTGGGCAGGCAGCAGAGAACTGCACAATTCTTTTAAGGATGTCAGCTTTACCAGGCAGTGTAGAAGAGGAATATCCTAGGAGGATATGGTGTCTGCTGAGGATTGGGGTTTCATGTCTGTATCACTAGCACAATGATCCAGGCAGAGCGGCTTTCACGGAAGGAAGGGCTGGGATTACTCAGGAGTTCAAGAGCTACTTGGCAGGGTGGATCATCATCCCGAAGAATTTCCCTTTCCAGGCAGTGTGGTACCTTAAAAGATCGTTTGAAGGAAAGAGCTTTTGAACTACCAGCCATTTCCCTCTGATAAAGCAGTGTGTGCCACACACAGAAGTGTGGCTTTCAATGAGGTTATGGCTCCACATTAAAGGCTTACCCTTTTCTGGGTAGCAGAGCATGGTGGCGAACACTTTGGGGCGGGTAGTGGCCACAACCCAAGGGACTGAGTTGGCTTGGTAGATGCTGGCAATAACCTTTGTGTTTTGCAAAGCTTTTTGATGCTTTGAGCCCAGAGCATAGGCGATCTGCTTTGTGACTAGAGAAAGTGTAGAACCCTGGGGCTGGGAATGTGGCTTAGTGGTAGAGTGCTTGCCTAGCATGCATGAAGCCCTGGGTTCCATTCCTCAGTACCACATAAACAGAAAAAACTGGAAGTGACGCTGTGGCTCAAGTAGTAGAGCTCTGGTCTTGAGCACAAGAGGCTCAGGGACAGATCCCAGGCCCTCAGTTCAAGCCCTAGGACTGGCAAAAAAAAAAAAAAAAAAAAAGTGGAAGCCTGGACCTGCTAAGTGGCTATTAGAGTCATTAGGTGTGAATACAGGACAGTGGCTTGGCCCGGGGGAGAGAGGAGGGTGCTGGGAAGTAGGAGGGTCCAGCTGTATTTGGAGGCAGAGCTGGTCTGATTTGCTGGAGTTGGATATGGGGTCTGTGGCAGAGGAATGCCAAGTGTCTCGAAGCTGGGAACACCAGTGATGTCATTTACAGTGAGTGGCCCTGAAAGAGGAGTTTCTTGCATGCAAGGAGGCCCTACCTGGAGTTTGATACTCTTATATCCAGTTAACCACCAGAAAACTGGAAGTAGAGCTGAGTTCAAGCCCCATGACAAAAAAAAAAAAAAGAGAAAGAGAAAAGCTACTTAAACTAATATTATTATTATTATATATTTGCCAGTCTTGGGGCTTGAACTCTGCTCCTGGACACTGTCCCTGAGCTCCTTTTGCTCAAGACTAACACTGCCACTTGAGCCATAGCATTGACTTTTTCTGTAATTAATTAGAGATAAGAGTCTCACAGACTTTTCTGCCTCTACTGGCTTCAAACCAGGGTCCTCCAATCTCAGCCCCCTGAGTAGCTAGGATTACAGGCGTGAGACACCAGTGCCTGGCTTGAAATTAGTATTTTTAAGGTTAGGCATATCCTGAATAATTTTCCTTAGGAAACCACAGGTGTTAGCTATGTTTTTCTCTACAGTGTACATTGAGATAAATATGAACCTGATAAGATGTAAAAACAGTGATTTATACCACTAGTGGGGACACCCCAGGCCAGAGTGATTTATACCAGTGGTGGGGACTTTGTGATGTCAGCATGGAGAGCCTGTGGTGGAAACTTGGGGGCACGGTGGGGACCAGGAGTGTGCTGGCCCCCAAAATGGGTCACCCAGTAGCTTGGAGATGGCAGGAGGCATTTTAGAGAAGAAACTGCAGCCCCACGCTGAGCCATCTTCCCATTATCCACCCGGTCAGAGTTTCCTTTTGGTCTCCAAGGTATGCCATTTCTTTCACTACAAAAACACTCAGCCTTTTCATACCATAATGTGATATTCAAGCTGTGAGCCTGAACCGGCCTTTGTCTACTTGTGCCACCCGGGGTTTTGAGATGAGTCCATGTGGCTCCATTTATGACCTCTTTTGCTGTGACCCAGGCTGAGCCTCCGTGTCAATGAATGGGCCCGAGGGGTTGCAAAGCCCCTGGGGACCACGCACAATGGGATCGCTGTGGAAGCTTTGCCTACCAGAATAGGACTGTTGGAAAGCCCTTCACCAAACCAAGCTGAAGGCAGGCCCTTGGCGGCAGCAGCCTTCTTCATTTCTGTTGGGTTTTGTAAGCGATTCTTTGAATTGGAGAAGAGTCATGGTCCCTGTGTCTGCATGTGTGTGCGTGGGTTTGCGTGGAGGGGAGGGCTCTACACCGAGGGTGCCAAGTGTGAGACACCCCCTTCTCAGCTTCTCAAAGGCTCGTGCCCCCTGAGCTCATGAGCCTGGCATTTGGGGATGTGGGAGAGAGTATGCATCAGTGAGCACCGGGGCGGAGGGGTGGGCGGTGTGTGTGACTCGCAGATCCGTGACCTTTCCAAAAATTGTTCAGAAATGTGGAGGAAGGAGGAGACTTGGCAGACTGTGGAGAGGCGCCGCTGCGGACGCTCGGTGTGTCTGATCCCTAGCGGAGATGGAGAGTGGGAGACCTCTCTCGGAGCTCGCCAGCCACAGGCCTGTGAGGTGAAGTCAGGGAGGCCTGAGGCTGGCCGTCCGGCCACTTGTCCCCGAATCTGTCAGAGGTGCCATGGGGGCCACATTCTAGGCAGGGCCCGCCACTGAACACCACCGCACCACTTGAAACCCATGTGTTACAGGAGGATAGAAGACAGCATGATAGTAAGGACACAGTAAGAAACAGATGCACTGCTCATTAGCTCGTAATGTCACCTCCAATTATAGTAAATTGTGGGAAATAACAGCTCTTTAAGCCAGTGAGCAATACTATGGCATGGTGGTGGGAGAAGGCTGCATGTTAACAGCCCGAGGATGGGGTGCCTGTATTATTGTCCAGCCCCTCAGAGTTCTCAAGGAAGGGGTTCTGGGACTTGATTAGTGTTCCCTCAGAGTCTGCGGCTCCGTGTGCTGACCCCTCATGGTCAGGAGCAGCAAAGTAAACTGACTGACCATGACTGCATGAAGCCCCCCACCTTCTTTTCCCTTCAGACTGCTCATGGTATGAAGACAAAGACTTGTTTGGATCCCCTGTGCTTTCAACACTCGCATGATGTTTGCTAATCAAAACAGAAGAGGGCTCCAGCCCGGGCTGTGGCAGGCAGTAGCTTCAGCTAGGATAGAGTAACCTTGTTTTGATCTTTTAGACATGGCAAGTCATACTGGTTTTCCACTTAGATGATTGGAAAGGTTTATATTGGCAATGAAGTAATTTGAGGGAAAAATTGGCAATTTAGAGATAAACTGGAAGTGGGCAACTTATCAAAGACTGCATGGCTGACTGAGGTTTGGGAAACCGGCCTCGGGTACCAGCTAGATTCGAGCAGGGACTTCAGGGGTAAGGGGACAGAGAAAGACAGAAAAAGAAAGGTCTTGCTTTCCCGTGCATGCTTTCAAATATATGCTCTTTGGCTAAGTCTTTTTCTTTTATCTGGTTTTCTTTCTTCTATTTATGTCTTGTTCCAAGCCATGCTGGGTGGGAGCTTACTCCTTACAGGGTGCCACTATAAGCCAGCAGGCCGGGGCTTAGCAGGGAGCATTCGTCAGCTACGTGTGCCTGGTCAGAAGTCTTTCAGTATGGATCTGCTAGTCACCCAAACCGCCTGGCCCTCCACCTCTGCCCTTGCTCGCACTTGCTGATGCGACCTTTCTCCCAGGTCCCTAGAATAGATGGGTTTTCAAGAAAGGCAGAGTTTGGTGAAGCTGCTACTTGCCTCCTCTGTTTGGTGTGTCCCTCTCCTGCCAGAAGTGGGTTAGGTTCCTGCACCTTTTGTTCTGGGCACAGTTTTAGAAGTCATTTGGAATGCTGTGCAGAAGGCTTTGTCTGTACAGCGTAGACAGCTGGGTGAGATAGTTCATCTGTCAAAGGGCGAGACTCAAAGCTGTGTCAACAGTCTGGAGGGCTGAGATGAAAGCATTAAGATCTAATCTGGCCTTAGGTTTCCAGAACTTCCGGAGGAGTGAGGTTCAGGACACTGGCATGCCAGACCCCATAGGGAGAAAAGCTGGCTGTTTTAGTTGGTAGCAAGTAGGAATGTTCCCACGGAGGCTAGCTGCCCTTCTTTTACTTATGAGGGCTTCTGGTTTCCATGTTTTGTTATTCTGACTTGCCACCTGATTGCTTTTCTTTTTGTGTGTTGGTTGGTTGGTTTGCGATAGGGTCTCCCTATGTAATGTAGCCCAGGCTGGCTGGAATTTGTTCTGTAGCTGAAACTGGTGCCAGTGACTCACTCCTGTAATCTTAACTACTCAGGAGGCTGAGATCTGAGGATCTTGGTTTAAAGTCAGTACTGGCAGGGAAGTCTGTAAGACTATCTCCGATTAAGCACCAGAAAAGCCAGAAATGGAGCTGTGATTCACATGGTAGAGTGCTAGCCTTGAGCAAAAAAGACTCCGAGACAGCACCCAGGTACTGAGTTCAAGCCCCACAACCAGTATACATACACACAACCAAAAAAACCCTCTACTCTTCCTGACCCAGCCTCCTGAGTGCTGGGATTATAGACGTGTCACCATGTCCGGCTACTTGATGTCTTTTATTGTTTGAGTTAATTTTATCATGAATTCTCTAGGGTTTCCAGGTATACTGTGCTTTACCTTTTTTTCCCATTTGCTAGCCTCTTTTTTCCCTCTTCTGTCTTGTCTGTGCTCATACCTCCATAATATTAAATAATGGAGAGAATAGGCAGCTTTGTTGTGTTCCTGAGAGAAATGTTTCTTCCCTTGTGCGTCAGTCACGCTGAGTAAGATACTGAAATTGGAACTCACTAAAGTATACATTTGAAAATAAATATTTAAAAGTAAGTATTGGAGGAGGTGGGGGGAGGGAAAATAGGAGAAAATGAGGGAGGGGTAGCAAGTTTGACAAGAAATGTACTCACTACCTTATACATGTAACTGTAACCCCTCAGTACGGCACCTTGACAATAAAATTAAATTTAAAAAGTATTGGAGGGCTGGGAATGTGGCTTAGTGGTAGATTGCTTGCCTACCATGCATGAAGCCCTGGGTTCAATTCCTCAGCACCACATAAACAGAAAAGGCTAGAGAGTGGCACTGTGGCTCAAGTGGTAGAGTGCTAGCCTTGAGCAAAAGGAAGCCAGGGACAGTTCTCAGGCCCAGAGTCCAAGCCCTAGGCAAAAAAAAAAAAAAAAAAAAAAAAAAAAAAGAAGGAAGGAAGGAAAGAACGAAATAAGAAAGCATTAGAGTTAGGTGCTAGAGCTCACTCCTGTATCCTAGCTACTCATGGGGTTTGAACTCAAGGCCTGGGCACTGTCCCTGAGCTCTTAAGCTCAAAGCTAGCGCTCTGCCACTTTAAGCAATAGCTCTGCTTCCAGTTTTTGAGTGGTTAATTGGAGATACGTCTCTGCTTTTTCTGCATGGACTGGCTTTGAACCATGATCCTCAGGTCTCAGACTTCTATAGCTAGGAAAACAGGTGTGAGCCATCAGCACCCAGCTTATGAGACTCTTATCTCCAATTAACCACCAGAAAACCAGAAGTGGTGCTATGGCTCAAAGTGGTAGAATGATAGCTTTGAGCAAAAGAACTCACGGACAGCCCTCAGGCCCTGAGTTCAAGCTCCACAACTGGCCAAAAGAGAAAGAGAGACAGACAGAATGAATGAATTTGAGCTGGCTCCAGTGGCTCATTCTTTTTTTTTTTTTCCTTTGGCCAGTGCCAGTGCTTGAACTTAGGGCTTGGGCACTGCCCCTGAGCTGCTTTTGCTCAAGGCTAGCACTTTACCACTTGACCCACAGGACCACTTCTGGCTTTTTATGTTTATGTGGTGCTGAGGAATCGAACCCAGGGCTTCATGCATGCTCGGCAAGCACTCTACCACTAAGCCACATTCCCAGGACCCTGGTGGCTCATTCTTGTAATCTTAGTTATTCAGGAGGCTATGATCTCAGGATCACCATTTTAAGCCTGCCCAAGCAGGAAAAGTCCCTGAGATTCTTATTTCTACCCAGCAAAAAAAGCTGAAATTGGAGATGTGACTCAAGTGGTAGAGCACTAGCCTTGAGTGAAAAAGCTAAGGAACAGTGCCAGGCCTTGAGTTCAAGTCTCAGCGCGCGCGCACACACACACACACACAAATAAATAAATAATAGGCATGAATCACCAATGCTTAGCCTTTTCTTACTTACTTTTTCTTTTTTGAGACAGTTGTACTGTGTAGCCCAGGCTAGATTCAAACTTGCTATCCTTCTGCCTCAGCCTCCCCAATATTGATATTAGAGGTATGCCCCACCACACCCAGCTCCCAACATGACTTTTTCCTCTCCTTTTCTTTTTGTAGATACAGAAAGACTGATTCTAATCCATACAGAAAATCAAAGCAACTAGAATAGCCAAAATAATTTTGGAAAAGAATAAAGTTGGAGGAATCACACTATTGATTTTAAGACTTACTATAAAGCCACAGTAATAAAACTAAAGTATAAAATGTAATATTGGTGGGGAGACAGCCAGACAGAACAGAGTCCAGAAATATCCTCTATAACAAGGCTGGTTAATTTTTACCAAAGATTCAACAGCAATCTGATAGGAAAAGGGTAATCTCACCAGATGGTGTTCACACAATCGACAGCCACATTCAGGAACAAAGTACTTAGACTTCCTAGCTTTGGCCAAAATCAATTCAAACTGGACCAGAGATAAATGTAAAACCATAAACCCTTTAGAAGTAAAGAAAAGGTCTTTGTGACCTGGAGCTGGCTTGTAAGGGAATCTTTTTTTTTTTTTTTTTTTTTTGCCAGTCCTGGGCCTTGGACTCAGGGCCTGAGCACCATCCCTGGCTTCTTCCCGCTCAAGGCTAGCACTCTGCCACTTGAGCCACAGCGCCGCTTCTGGCCGTTTTCTGTATATGTGGTGCTGGGGAATCAAACCTAGGGCCTCGTGTATCCGAGGCAGGCACTCTTGCCACTAGGCCATATCCTCAGCCCCATGTAAGGGAATCTTAATCATGACTCCAGGAGCAGAAATCATGGAGGGGAAGGATCGGTGAAACGGACATCATCACAACCAAAAACCTAGTCAGCCACTGATGGCACCTGTAATTTTAACTACTCAGAAGGCTGAAATCTGAGGATCAAGACCTCAAGGACAGGTCCTAAGTTCAAACCCCAAGGGGGGAAATAACACTAAGGAAACATCCCAAACCAGGTACCAATGACTTATGTCTGTAATCCTGGCTGCTCAGGAAGCTGAGATTTTAGGATTGAGGTTCAAAGCCAGTCTGGACAGGGGAAGTCCTTGAGACTCTTATCTTCAGTTAACCAGCAAAAAGCTAGAAGTAGAGCTGTGGCTCAAGCGGCAGAGCATTCGCTTTGAGCAATAAAGCTTAGACAGCACCCAGGTCTGAGTTCAAGCCAAAAAGAAAATATCCCAATTAAAAAGGGAGTACATGACAGACTCTTGTGCAGAGAGGATCTGGGGGTGCAAATAAGTGCACGAGAAGACATCCAGCGTGATGAACCACTAGGGAAGTGGGAGTTGAAGGCATGGTGTGATGAAACGTGCCTCTTAGAGACCTAAACAGACTCGCTGCTGGGTAGGGAAGGCACCAGCCTTGCGTGGCTGGCGGGGATGCTCGTGTTTTAGCCACTCTGGAAAATTGTGGCAGTTTCTCATGAGTGGACATTATCCATTTGCAGTCCCTCCCTGAGGTGGTTTCCCTAGAGCACTGAAAAGTTATGTACCAGCACAAACATGCATGAAAGTGTTTGCAAGCCACTATCTTTTTTTGTGTGTGTGTGTGTGTATACTGGTGCTGGGGCTTGAACTCAGTGCCTGAGCACTATCCCTTAGCTCTTTTGCTCAAGAATAGTGCTTTATAATTTGAGGAGCCACAGCTCTTCATCCAGCTGTTTGCTAGTTAATTGGAGATAAGAATCTCAAGGACTTTATTTTTTCCGGTCATGGGGCTTGAACTCTGGGCCTGGGTGCTGTCCTTGAGCTCTTCAGCTTAAGGTTAGCGCTCTACGGTGCCACTTCCGGTTTTTCTGGTGGTTAATTGGAAGTAAGAGTCTCATGGACTTTTCACACCCAGGTTGGCTTTGAACTGCCATCCTCAGATCTCAGCCTCCTGGGTGGCTGTGATTACGGGTGTGAGCCACCAGTGCTTGGCTAGCACAGCTCTCTTAATAATTACCAAAGCCCCGGAACAACTGGAATGTTCTTCCCTGGGTGAATGGACAAGTGGGCCACGCAGGGTCTGTGCGGTGGAACAGAGACCTGCTGTGCCGTCAGGAGGGACCGGCGAATGGTGTGTGGGCGCAGTGCGGACGGATCTCAAGGGCACAACCCTGAGTGAAAGAACCTGCCTTGAATTTCACGTACTGTCACACGCATGACTGGGAGAGACAACCCAGAGAGCTGGCCAGCAGGCCCCAGGGGCTGGGGCAGTGGCGACTCCAGAGGGACATCAGAAGGGGCCGTGCAGGGTGGTGGGGCATGCTGTATCCCAAGTGTGGCAGGACTCACACGGATCTCAAGTGTGTTAACAGCCAGGCCACTCCCCTCCACTACATGTTAATTTAAAAATAAACCTGACGCCCACACCCCACAGAAGTGCTCGGAAGGAGGGTGCTAAAATAGATAAATACAGCACAGAAGCAATAAAATGGAAATGCAATCCAGAAAGCAACTCCCTGTCTGTATGTGTAAAGAAACAAAATGAAGGTGGCCACGTTTTTGTTTTTTTTTTTAATGTTTGCTTCCAGAAGCCTGCTACAGTGGTTTTCCCATGCTTTTCTTTTAAGACCATTCCTAGTCATTTGTAAGAAGTTGTGCCCAATAGCGGTGTTCGTTTAAGACTTCAATGAAGCTTTCAGTGCCCATTTTAACTAGTGGCCTTGAAATTGGCTTTGGATTCTGCCAACCATTGACTGTGCTGTAGCTGTGCAGTGGAGCCCGTGCTGCCCCAGCAGCAGGCAGAGCCCCCGGGCCTTGCTGCGGTCAGGCCCGGGGCGAGGCAAATGCAGGTGCTCAGGACACACGTAGGAAATTCAGTCCGTGTTTCGGGGCCCTGGCCTGCGTAGCATGTGCTGCTTAGGTGTTTGGAATGCGTCAGTGAGGCCGCTGGTTTGAGAGAGAGCGGGAGTCAGACAAAGGCAGCCAGGCGAGATGGCTCTTTGCTCCCCGGGCCCACGGCCCTCTTGGGTTTGCTAGGAGAAACGAGTGTCCGCACGTGGGACACCCCAGATGCGCGCCAAGCTCCAGGCATTGCTGGGAAGTTGTGGCAGGGGAGATGGGAAGGCCCGGGGCAGGGGGGGCAATGGGGACCAGCTGGCAAGGTGGAGCTTCTCAAGACCTTGTCCTAACTATCCTCCTGAAACCACGAAGGGAGCTACTTATGCGGTGTGCGGGTGGGAACCGCACACCGCAACCACACCCGGTGGCCCCGGCATGCCTTGCTTGTGCAGAACCTCTGCGAGCCGTGCTTGCAAAGAACTTCCTGCCAGGGCTTTGCTGCTTCTGTGCTTCATGACACAGCTCCACCCTGGGACCCACATGTGGTGAAACACTGTTTTTTTTTTGGGGGGGGGTGGGAGGGGTGTCCTGGGAACCAGTGTGTAGACTGACCATAAAGACAGGAAAACCTTCTGCAGATGTCTCTGTACAAGAATTGCTGCTCTCCAGAAAGGCGGAGAGCCCTTTGGCTCAGGAGAGCTGGGTCTCCCTGGGGAGGAAGGCGGCGCCTCATGGCGCCCTGGTGTCCCTCCCTAGGAGCAGCAGGCAAGCTGGACGGACGACCTGCCGTCTTGCCACCTCTCCGGCGTTGGCTTGGCCTCCAACCGCAGCTACTCTTCCGATGGCAAGGGCATCGAAAGCCACCCTTTGGAGGATAACTGGCTCAAGTTCAGGTAGGCCTGCAGTGGGGTTTTGCAAGCAAGACATCCCTGGGTGTGGGTTTCGCCCTGCACGTGGCCCTTGGCAGGCGGCCTCTGCTGCAGTCCCTTCCACACCTCGGGGAGGAGGGGAGGCAGAAGGTCATAGCCACCCTGAAACAAGAGCCAAAGCGGGGGACCCAGGAAGGTACCTAACGTCTTCTCTGTCTTTAGTCTCCCCCAGGTCCTTTCTTCCTCCCCTATCTGAGCCCCTGGTCTTAGGCCTCCTTACACCCTCCCTCTACCAGGAGCGAGAACAATTGCTTCCTGTACGGTGTCTTCAATGGCTACGATGGCAACCGAGTGACCAACTTCGTGGCCCAGCGGCTGTCGGCAGAGCTCCTGCTGGGCCAGCTGAACGCTGAGCACACCGAGGCCGACGTGCGGCGGGTGCTACTGCAGGTAGGAGCTCCGGTAGCTTTGTCACCCGAGTCAGCAGGAGCGCCCTCATCCATCCCTAAGAGCTGGAGGCCGTGCATGGAGTAGCAGTCCCATAGGGTTGGCAGTCTGGCTCTGGAGGAGGCCCTGCTGGAGAGGGAGGGAGGGAGGCCTGGCGGAGACTGGGGTCTTCAGAGCAGCCCTATCCTCTGGGCAAGTCAGTGCAGCCTCGCATTGCTGCAGGTGGCCAGGAAGGACCTCCCCTCTTCCCTCCCGGCTGTGGCCTTGCTGCCTGCTGTTGTGTTGGGGTTTTCTCCTGCTTCTCCGTTTCCAAGCTCATGCGGATGGCCCAGCCTTTTCTTGTCCCCTTGGGCCTCTGGGCTTCTGTGCAGTGACTTGTCGGCATCATGGTGAGCAGGGGCCGGCGGGGCTTGACAGAGCCTTCAGGAAAGACCACTGTGCTCCATTGACCTAGCACTGCCCAGAGCCAGTACTGAGTGGAAGCCTGCCTGGGGCACTGCCTCACCACAGATGACCCTGCTCTAGATGAGCATGGTAGGACAGAGCCACTCTACAACCAAGACTGGGCTCTGCTCTGGGCTCTTAAGTCCCTTTGGATGTGGCCTGAGCGGTGTCCCTGCCCCTGATGTGCAGAAGCCCTGGAGCTGATACGTGTGGGCCACATGAGTGGGGGCTGTGAGTACAGTGACCTGCTGTGCCCTCCCGGGCATCTCAGTGTGAGAGGACTGGTGTCTGAGCCAGCCTTTGCCTCGTCTATGTCCTGCAGGCCTTCGACGTGGTGGAGAGGAGCTTCCTGGAGTCCATCGATGATGCGTTGGCTGAGAAGGCGAGTCTCCAGTCTCAGCTACCAGAGGTAATCCCCCCACCTGCTCCACGCCCCCAGTCCCAGCTACCAGAGGCAATCCCCCCACCTGCACCGGGCCCCCAGTCCCAGCTAGCAGAGGCGATCCCCCCACCTGCACCGGGCCCCCAGTCCCAGCTAGCAGAGGCGATCCCCCAACCTGCACCGGGCCCCCAGTCCCAGCTAGCAGAGGCGATCCCCCAACCTGCACCGGGCCCCCAGTCCCAGCTAGCAGAGGCGATCCCCCAACCTGCACCGGGCCCCCAGTCCCAGCTAGCAGAGGCGATCCCCCCACCTGTACCGGGCCCCCCGTCCCAGCTAGCAGAGGCGATCCACCTGCACCGGGCCCCCAGTCCCAGCTAGCAGAGGCGATCCCCCCACCTGCACCGGGCCCCCAGTCCCAGCTAGCAGAGGCGATCCCCCCACCTGAACCGGGCCCCCAGTCCCAGCTAGCAGAGGTGATCCCCCCACCTGCTCCAGGCCCCCAGTCCCAGCTAGCAGAGGCGATCCCCCCACCTGCTCCAGGCCCCCAGTCCCAGCTAGCAGAGGCGATCCCCCCACCTGCTCCAGGCCCCCAGTCCCAGCTAGCAGAGGCGATCCCCCCACCTGCTCCAGGCCCCCAGTCCCAGCTAGCAGAGGCGATCCCCCCACCTGCTCCAGGCCCCCAGTCCCAGCTAGCAGAGGTGATCCCCCCACCTGCTCCAGGCCCCCAGTCCCAGCTAGCAGAGGTAATCCCCCCACCTGCTCCTGGCCCAAATGTCAAGGCGTAGCTCTGCCAGAAGGCGACTCACCCGAACATGGACGCAGCAGGTGCAAGGCAGCAGGACCCGTGGGAGCCAGTGTGGTCTGTCCTGAGAGGCCCCTGCGGCCTGCTGTGGGTGGACAGCTCTCCTCTGAGGCTCAGCCCTGGGTTTCAGTGATGGGCAGGAGCTTAGGCCTTTCCAGGTCCCCTGGTCCCAGGCTGCAGCCTCATCACTGGCCAGCAGCTTCAGGCTGCCCCTGTTAGGGCTTGTGGGCTTCCCTGAACAGGCATGTATCCTGGCCATGCCATGGCCGTCTGTCTGTCTTCTGGGCCCTCACGTCCCTGCTCTAGGGGAGGGAAGGGGTGGTGGTGGTCCTGGGGTACCTGCCTGCCTGACCTCTCTGTGGATGGATGCAGGGTGTCCCCCAGCACCAGCTGCCTCCTCAATACCAGAAGATCCTGGAGAGACTCAAGGTGCTGGAGAGGGAGATTTCGGGAGGCGCCATGGCCGTGGTGGCAGTTCTTCTCAACAACAGGCTCTATGTGGCCAATGTTGGTGAGCCGCCCACTGTCCCAGACCCAGGGAGGGAAGGGCAGAGGGGCTGGAGGCCTTGTGGGCAGTCTGTTCTCCAGATACATGGAACCTTAGATGCAGAGTGTCCTGCAGCCATTGGACATGTGTCCTCCTTCCACCATGTCAGCGCCTGCCACACCGGGCAGAAAGAGGGTGGGCTGCAGGGAGCAGGCACCTTAGCTTGTGGCCTTACGCTGCCACTAGCTGGCTTGTGGCCTAGGGTGAGCCACATAACCTCATCTAAAGTGGCCTCCAGATGAGGTTCTGTGGTATGAATACCTACTCAGCATCTCCACGGACAACGGCGATCTGGGGGACTGAACATCTGACTGATGGGAAAAGAAGGGACATCTGGGAAGCAGAAAAGTCTGTAGAGCATGCTGGTCCCTGCTGCAGGGACTCTGCAAAGACCTCTCCTGCACCGTGCCATCTTCCACCATTCCTTAGGACTTTGTTAGACTGCAATTTCTAAAACAAAACAAGAGATGATACCAGGCGCCAGTGGCTCACGCCTATAATCCTAGCTACTTAGGAGGCTGAGGTCTGAAGATCACAGTTCAAAGCCAGCCCAGGCAGAAAAGGCCATGAGGCTCTTATCTCCAATTAACCACCAGAAAACTGGATGTGGTGTGGTGGCTTAAATGGTAGAGTGCTAGCCTTGAGCTGAAGAGCTCAGAGACAAGGCCCTGGCCCTGAGTTCAAGCCCCACGACTGACAAAAAATTAAATAAGGGGCTGGGAATGTGACTAAATGATAGAGTGCCTGCCTAGCATGCATGAAGCACTGGGTTTGATTCCTTAGCACCACATAAACATAAAAAGCCGGAAGTGGCGCTGTGGCTCAAGAGGTAGAGTGCTAGCCTTGAGCAAAATAAGCCAGGGACAGTGCTCAGGCCCTGAGTCCAAGCCCCAAGACTGGCAATAATAATAATAATAATAATAGTAACAATTTTTTAAAGATGAGTAGTATTTAGTGGCCCGCCACATCTGATCCAATGCCAACAATTAGCTTGTGGCCGGTTCTATTCCATCTGTTCCCCGTTGTCCACAAATTTTTGTGAGGCAAACCCCAGACATTGTGGTGCGATGTCATCTCTAAAGAAGAGGTGTCTCTTAGTACACACACAATCCTGTAACTGTCACCCGCTTTTCCCTACTGGTGGTTCACCCTTGGCCTTTCCTGCAGCCTGTGTGAGAAGCCTTCCCCCCTTCTCTCCAGAGTCCCCCTCCTCTCCCAGGGGCTCCCTCCTCCTCCTGCATAGTCTTCACTTAGCTGCTCAAATTGTGCTGCAGGTACAAACCGGGCACTTCTGTGCAAATCCACAGTGGATGGGCTGCAGGTGACCCAGCTGAACATGGACCATACCACCGAGAACGAGGATGAGCTCTTCCGCCTTTCCCAGCTGGGTGAGCGGGGCGCGCAGGGCTGAGGACTGACCCCTGCACCCCTCGTGGGCTCACTTTTGGTAGTCAGGGAGGGGGGTGGAAGGGCTAGGAACTTAGGTCTGTGTTCAGCCTGCCTGGGGTGCCACAGTGCCTAGAGGGAGGGAGGCCTGGGGAAGGGGATGTTCTGAGGACACTAGGGGTGTTGGGGTACTGCTCCCTGTGGCGCTCCACTGATCTCTCTTTCCTACATCCTTGTTAGCATGGCGCGTCTCCGTCTCTTTGGGTTTTTTTCACTTTGTCATCAACCAGGGATGGTTCTACAGGAATGCCTGTTCTGTCTCTCCCTGGTAGGTTTGGATGCAGGAAAGATCAAGCAGGTGGGGGTCATCTGTGGGCAGGAGAGCACCAGGCGCATCGGGGATTACAAGGTCAAATATGGCTACACTGACATTGACCTGCTCAGGTGGGTGGCCAGCCAGCAGCCCCCAGAGGGCTGGGGGCAGAAGCCGATCTCAGGCTGCAGAGGGAAGGGGTTGTTGAGGCTCAGGGCGACACTTTTCCTCCTTCAGGGTGGCAGGGGTGCAGTGGAGCCTAGGCTAGCAAGCCAGGGGTTGGTCCTATAGTGCTAGGCTGGCAGGAGGTGAAGGAAGGGAGCTGGGCCAGAGCCAGGGCGGCAGAAGTGTCACAGGGCCTGGCGGGACAAGGAGGAGGTCGCATGAGGAGCTGGTGTGGATAGGAATGGGCAGGCCATCAGCCTGCTGGTCACTGCTGCCCACGACTGGGGGCAGCGCAGAGGTGAGATGAGGTCCGCCTTCCCCGGGGATACTGCCTTGCGCGGTGTTACTGCTCACAGCAGTGACAGTCATGCTAAGCCTTTGTTCCTAAGTGGAAACCGAGGCATGGAGACATCAGGTAGCCTGCCCGGTCATGGGCCTGGTGACAGACCAAGGCTGGACTCGGGGCAGTGATGGCAAGTCTTCCCTCCTCGCAAGCCAGGAAACGCTGCCGAGGCCGCCAGTTTCTGGTGTGTGTGTGCACATGTGCGTGTGCACACGGTTGCTTCTGGGCGTGTTTCCTTGGAGCTGAGGATGGGGGCAGCCTCCTGAAATACCCACAGAAATACCCTGTACCCACTCCCAGGGGTCGGCCCTCCACACTTTCCTTCCTTAACCACCTCATTGCAGGCTGTGTGCAGCTCGCTGAGGCTGAGCTGAGGTCCTGCACCCCTCTCCTTGCCTGAGCGACGCCTCTCACACGCACGCCTGCACCTGAGTGCAGCCCCTGGGATTCCCACCCTGGCGGGCCTCGACTACCCAGCCCAACCCTCGGGATGTCTCCACTCTGTCTTCTGAGTGTTGTGTCAGGAATGCCCCCCTGCCCCTGTGCAGGTGCTGGAGGTTTCTGGTGTTTAGCACAGCGCATTAGCACATGGTGTCTCCACACAAGGCCTAGTTGTAGCCTTAGCTGGTGCAGACACCTGTGAGTTGGCTCTCTTGCTTTCTTTTTTATAGACAGTAGTGAGTTTGAACTCAGGGCTTTAGGTTTGCTTGGCTTGCTTCCTCAGCAGGCACTTTACCGCTGAGACACACCTCCAGAGAGGAGCGGGCTTTCTCTCTTGCCCTGCCAGGCTCCATAGACAGGAGGCACCAAACAGGCTGGATCCTGACATTTGACCTTGGCCACCCGACCCCAGAGCATGGCCGCTCTCTTGGCCCGTCTTTCTTTCAGCACTGCCCTCAGGTCTGCTCTGATTTTCTCTTTCCTCTTCCTCCTACCAACCCAATGTTTTATCGTACACTCTGGGTGTAGATTCTCCCCCCAGCAGAGGCAGCCTCCACCCGGTGGCCTTTCCACACCAAGCCTTCCCTCCACTCTCCCACAGTGCCGCAAAGTCCAAGCCCATCATCGCTGAGCCAGAAATCCACGGTGCACAGCCGCTGGATGGGGTGACCGGCTTCCTGGTGCTGATGTCCGAGGGGCTCTACAAGGCCCTGGAGGCAGCCCACGGGCCCGGCCAGGCCAACCAGGTGAGCCCCACCCTGCACTGGGGAGCAGAGCTCCTGTCCTCACATGCCGCCGCACACCTTCTCAGCGATCTGAGCTGGGGGAGGAAAAAGCTCAGAGCCCTGAAAACATTGCTCCCGACCAAAGCTGTCCTCATTTCAGCACCGGGCCTGAGGAAGAGGAAGAGGGTGAGGCAGAGACTCCACTCATCTCCATTGCTCTGGAGCCACCCAGAGGAGGCCTGGGCTGGAGGTGGGGATGGGGGGGCTAGGAAGGTTTTGTACTTTTCCCGAGGCTGGCCTCTGAACCAAATCCTCCTCCCTCCGCCTCCTGACAGGCGTGTGCCGCCACACCCAGCTGGTTCTCCCGTGGGGTCTTGTTAGCCTTCTGCCCAGGCTGACATTTTCCCTCAGTCTTACTATGGCTTCCTCCTGAGTAGCTGGAATTACAGACGTGAGCCACTGTGCCCAGCTCCGGTTCAGCCTCTTCAGCTAAAACCTGTGAGGAAAGTTTGGGAGGATTCTCCATGTTTACGTGTCCTCACGGTTTTTATCTTATTCGTCCTGGCAGCCTTGCAGCACGGAGGGGGGCGTGGCTGGCGGGGCGGGGCGGGGCGGGGCCCCGGGTCCTGCCTGAGGCGGCATGCTGGCTGTGGGCGGGGCCGAGCCTGGCTCCAGCTCCAGGTCCTCTCCCCTCACCGCCTCCGCCTTCTGCCTCTAAGCGGCTGTGGCCAGCCTCTGGTAGAGAACCGAGATCTTCTTTTTCTTCTTTCTTTGGTGGCATCTACTAGGTTCGAGAATGTGGTGGTCAGGAGCCTTCTCTGAGAGCAGGGCTACTGTCTTCACTCCACATTCCCAGTTCCTGACAATACCTAGCAGGTTGTGGCCCTCCGTAAGTGCGCGTGAGGAAGAATGCCTGGCTCTGGCCGTTCACCTGGCCCGTAGCAGCCTACAGACCCCTGCAGTCCATTACGTGACGTAACTCTTGTGAGAACCCAGGGAAGTGACCCATTTAGAGGTATAGAAGCCATGTTTCTAACTGGAAAGTTCCAGACAGATTACCCTGAAGGTCTTAAAAAGCTCCAATTGCAAAGTTGGCTGGCAGGGACTTCCTGGGTCAGTGACCGACCCCTAAGGCAACAGGCAGCAGGGCCCCAGGATTATGGGCTCCTCCTTTCCCAGGCCATTCCTCACTTCTCACCAGATGCTTGGTCCCACCCCCCCAGGAGATCGCCGCGATGATTGACACTGAGTTTGCCAAGCAGACCTCTCTGGACGCAGTGGCCCAGGCTGTGGTGGACCGGGTAAAGCGTATCCACAGTGACACCTTTGCCAGTGGGGGGGAGCGCGCCAAGTTCTGCCCACGACACGAGGACATGACCTTGTTGGTGAGGAACTTCGGCTACCCACTGGGAGAAATGAGCCAGCCCACAGCGTCCGCAGCCCCAGGTGCGTGTGCCGTGGCGCTGCGGCCTCGCTGCTGGGCATCTGTGAAGCAGGAGGCCCGGCTTTGAGCGGTTCTGACCTGACGTGGAGTCTGTGCTGCATGTTGTCCGTATAACAAGGATGCTGCCACCCACCCTGCCACCTTTTGAAGATCTGACACCTGACCACGCAGCACAGGCCGCAAGTCACACAGCTGACGGATGATCAGGCCCCAGGGCCTGGCTCTGACCCTGGCCACAGAGAACTGGAAGATACATTTTTACTTTCTTCTCTCTCTGTCTCTCTCTCCCCTCTCTCCTCTTTCCTCTCTTTCTTTCTCTTCTCTTCCTTCTCTCTCCTCTCTCTCCCCTCTTTCCCTTCTTTCTCCTCTCTCTCTCTCTCCATTTTCATGTATTTTTTTTTTGTGCCAGTTCTGAAGCTTGAGCTCAAGGCCTGGGTAATCTCCCCGAGCCTTTGTACTCAAGGCTATGGGGCTCTTAGTACTTGAGCCAGAGCTCCACCTCTAGCTTTTTTATTCGGTCAGTCTGGGGCTTGAACTCTGGGCCTGATCACTGTTCCTGAACTCTTCAGCTCAAGGCTAGCACTCTGCCACTTGAGCCACAGTGCCACTTCGGGCTTCCTGGTGGTTCATTGGAGATGAGTCTCACGGGCTTTCCTGCCTGGGCTGGCTTTGAACCACGACCCTCAGATGTCAGCCTCCTGCGTAGCTAAGCTTCCAGGTGTGAGCCACTGGCACCTGGCCCTTTCCCTCTTCGATTCTTGAATCGAGTTGGTGGAGGCATGGTGGAGGCAGAGGCACTGTTCCTGAGAGCTACGGTTTCTTTTCCTTTTTTAAAATAAGCAAATCTTAGAACTTGAACCTTGTGGCTGGGCTTGATCTCCCCAGCCCCCAGGGTTGCTGGCGTTTCTCTGGCGGGTTGTTATTGCAGCCGGGTTTTTATTGGGTCAGCCTCTGTGAGGAGCAGACTTCTGTGGATTAAGCTGGGGGGGGGCGGGGGGGGGGCTGGGCCGCCACTTCCCTGCTGAAGGGAGGGCACTGCTCCATGGGCCCAGGGCCACGGGCCACTTGGGAGCTCAGGGAGCCTCTCAGTCCAGAGAAGCAATGTCCCTGTGCCCATTTCCTCCCCCCATCCCCTCCCCCTCCCCACCACTGTCTTCCTCCCACAGCTGCAGGGGGCCGTGTGTACCCCGTGTCTGTGCCCTACTCCAGCACCCAGGGCACCAGCAAGACCAGCGTCACCCTGTCCCTCGTCATGCCGTCCCAGGGCCAGATGGTCAACGGGGCCCATAGCGCCTCCACCCTGGACGAAGCCACCCCCACGCTCACCAAGTAAGCCACGGAGCTGCCTGTGCCGTTTCCCCCGTGCCCCCCCCCCGCCCCCCGTCCCCCGGGCTGGCCAGGAGGGCTGGGGGGACAGTCCGCCATCCGCCGTGTCAGACCACGTCCTCGGGCTTCACCTGTACAGGTTCTCTTGTTCCTTCCTCCCATCTAGGAGGGTGGCCTAGGCCAGACCCGGGGCTCTGCCTGGCACCATTGCCCCTGCCCGCTCCTCCCACCACTCCCGAGCGCCCATGTGGGTTTCATCTTGGGAGGGTTTGTCTAGTTTAGGGGGAGGGGAATTGGGAAGTGGGGATGGGGTTGGGTAGACCTGTGGGACAGGTCTATTGTCAGCACCCCCCCCTGCCCCCACAGGGGAGGGGGATGGGGGGGATCTGGTTTCCACATTCCAGCCCTCCAGGAGTAACAGATCCCACACCCAGCCCGGCAGCATGGGGCAGGCAGGATGTGGCCAATTAGAAGGGCCCTGTTTGTCTCTGCCTGCCCAGGGCCTGCTTCTTCCCACCAGATCTGCTGCTACCACTGTGGCAGGAAGAGGCTGCGGGCAGCTGGGAGTCCCCGAGCAGTCCTTGAAGGGTCAGGGTCAGCCTCTGTCCTCTCACCCCCCACCCCACCCCAGGAAGCCATCAGCTGCGTCCACACAGCTGACCACCGCAGGCCGCAGAGCAGCCAGCGCCTCCTCTGCCTGACTCCCCGGGCCTCCAAGGCCTCTTTCCTTCCCTAGCCGAGACATGGCTGGGCCTGAGCTGGTGCCGCGGGTGCCGGGAGCTGGCGGGCAGCGGCGGTCTCCACCCAGACCCTGAGAGGCAGAAAGCTTTCTGGAAGAGGGGCCTTGCCTGCCCGTGCCTGGGGTCCGAGGCGAGGTTGGAGTGGCTGCTCTGTGGCTCAGGACCTCAGCAGGACTTTCCCTGACAGAGGAAGGCCACGGGGCAGGGCTGCTCAGCCCGGACACCCAGGGAGGGCTCCATTGGCCTCTGTCGGCCTAAAGAGCCACGTGTGGCCCATGCTGCAATCCACGTGAAGGTTTGGCATGGGGACACCCGCCTGCAGCCCCTGCACTCGGGCTGGCGCAGTTCCCCTGAGGCCATGGCCGCCTGGCCAACATAGCGAGACCCTGTCTCAGAAAACCAGCGCAGAAAAGGAATCATTTGACCCCTGGCTGTCTCTGAGAACATCTGGCCCCGTTGGCCCCTCCGGCCATCTTTGCTAGGCAGGCCCAGCAGCCCACTCGAGGTCGGGACTCTGTCCCCAGGCTGGAAGCCAAAGTGCCCTGCCTCAGTTGTCCCGCTGACTCCCTTCCCTCCTGCAGCCAGAGCCCGACCCTGACCCTGCAGTCCACCAACACGCACACGCAGAGCAGCAGCTCCAGCTCCGACGGGGGCCTCTTCCGCTCGCGGCCGGCCCACTCGCTCCCGCCGGGGGAGGATGGCCGCGTGGAGCCCTACGTGGACTTCGCGGAGTTCTACCGCCTCTGGAGCGTGGACCACGGCGAGCAGAGCGTGACCACGGCGCCGTAGCCTGCGCGGGGCGCGCAGCCGAGCCAGCCCATGCGTGGGGCGCGTGGAGGACGTGGGGGGCGGCCCTGGCGCCAGGCCAGGCGGGCGAGCCTGTGCTGGGGGCCGGCGGACGCCCCACCTCATGCACCAGGCTCCGCCCACGGCACTGACGGGTACAGACTTGGAGGCCTGCGTGTACCCGGCCCCCACGCAGGCTGGTAGCCCCCCCCCCCCCCCCGGGCGGCCCCGGCCAGGGCCGTGCTGTCCAAGCACCGAAGCGGCGGCTGCTCTGCGGGCCACCGTGGGCTCCTTTCGCCTGTGTGACACGTGGGCCCACAGTGCCACCGGCCAGACGGACTGCTTCCTCAAGGCCCGAGCAGCCCCTGGACGCGGCGGGGCCCCCTCGCCTTTGACTGGTGTGCCCCCAGGCTCTGGGCCTGCAGCCCCTGTGCCCATCGATGCCTGAGCCAACGCAGGACGGGGTGATGTTCTGGAAGGCCGGAGGACTGGAGCAGAAGCACTGGGCCCGGAGCCCGTGGAACAGGATGCCGGTGGCTGGGCATCCCCAGGGGCACAGGGGGCGGGCTGGCCCACCCAGCCGCTGCTTCTGCAGGCCCTGGGAGCCCCAGCAGCGAGTGGCGAGGACAGGACGGGGACAGCTGCGGGGGCGGGGGGGAGCAGAGCTGGCCCTCTGGGCTGCGGGCCGCGTGGGACAGGAGAGACCGGGCTGTGTCTGTGGGGGAAGCGGGTCCTTGGAGTCCTGGCCGACACAAAGCCCAGGGGAGGGGGCGGGCCAGCCAGGTCCCCAGCTAGATCCCTCACGGAGCCCGCTTTCCTGGGGTCCACAGAGGAGGCAGAGGCCGCTCCTTGCTTGTGGCCCCCGTGCGGGGTGTGGCTCGCAGGAGCCCGCTGCCTCCCCTGCCCCGTCCCCTTCCCCACCGTCCGTCAGGCCACAGTGCTGTCCTTGCTGTGTGCGAAGCCAGAGGCCAGCTCCAGACCCGTCCTGCTCGCACTGGCCCGAAGAGCCCGGCCCCATGCAGTACGGGGGGGGGGGGGGCGCAGAGCGGATGACAGCCCCCCGCCCAGCTGCCATGGGACTGTCTCAGGTGATCTGGGGAATGCCCAGCGCTCTCACTCTAGAAATGGAGCCGTGTTTGTTGTTGATGCAATAAGGAAGCCATGGTATTCTCCGCCATCCTCAGTGTCTCCTTCTGCAGGCCGCGTGCCTGGGAGGTCTCCAGGTTGGTAGGATTTGAACCCAGGCCTCCGGGGCACCTGCGCTGCTGTCCCGGCCGTGGAGGGGAAGCGCAGGCCTGCGCCACCCCAGGGCCTGGGTCACCCGGGCAGGGCCCCTCCTCTCAGCAGCCAGTGGGCTTTGTTGGGGGAAGGATGTTCCACAAGTGCTATTGCACGCACGCCACTTCCTGCCCTTTGGGATGGAGCTCGGCCCTGAGGGAGAAGCGTTTGCGGCAAGCGGAGGGCTGTGTGCTCAGGAACAAAGCTGGGCTCTGTCTGCTCGGAGGCCCCGCGCTCCCTCCCCCCGGCTGGACCGCGGCTTTCCACAGAGGCCTCCACCTGCCAGCCTCCTTTCCGAATCCGCCCCCCCCCCAGCTCCCCCAGCCATGCCCCGTGGGTCCTCATGACCCCGCGTCACTGTGAGGGGCAGGCTCCGCCAGGAGAGGCCCTCATGGCCGACACGGCCCCGGAGGACACCTTCATAAATGACACCCCCACCCCCCAAAGGAGAGGAGCTGTCCCCCAGGCCTCCGCGCAAGTGCTCCCTCCTGGCAGAGGGCTGCATGGCGCCACCCACCACGGCTGGCCTCTTGTGAGGTGCTCCCCGACAGGCGTGCTCTCTGTGACCGTCCCCCAGGGCCGCACCAGGCCTCCGCCCTGCCCACACGCTGGTGACCCTGGCCCATCCAGCAGTCTTGGGCGTCGGGGTCTGCACCCGCAGGCCCCCCAAGCCCTGGCCCACGTGGGGCCCGGCACCAGTGAGAGAACATTTGCTACCCTGCACACCGCGCCCACACTGCCCAAGGAGCCCAGCAGGAGCTTGGCCGGCGGGACCCCGAGGCGGGCAGGGGGTGTGATTCTCGCCTCCGCCGGCCACGGCCTCACCACTCCTTCCAGGCCCGGCTTTGGAGACCACGCTAGCACATGCCCCTGCCAGTCCCCCGAGTGCGCACGCGCATGCCCTCCCCTCTAAGGTGATGCCAGCCGCGGACAGACACTTGACATTTCCAGGAAGCCGGTGCCTTGTCAAGGACACACTGGCAGCGCCTTGGGGCATTGTTGACGTGGGCTCGTGCCCTGTGTCGCCGCCCTCCGAGCTCCCTGGAGAGGCTGGGAGACCCAGGCTTACCACTTACCTGACTGGGTCTCTTTTGTCTCCAGACACGCGGGGGGGAGGGGGGGGCGGGGGGCGGGTCTGGACAGCCTGAGCCTTTATTTTGAAGAGGAGAATTGTGTGGTCCAACCCACATAACCAACCCCTGTGCTCATTTTAAAGTTATTCCTTATCAAATGTGCCAAAAACGCCACACTAACCCTGGGAACCCCAGGTTGCAAAGCCCAGGTGATTTTTTAAAAATATATATATATATATATATATATATATATATATATATATATATATATATATGATTGCATCTGATGTATGACATGAAATGGGGCTGGTAGAGCGCTTGCCTAGCATGCATGAAGCCCTGAGTTCGATTCCTCAGTACCACATACACAGAAAAACCTGGAAGTGGCTCAAGTGGTAGAGTGCTAGCCTGGAATAAAAAAAGCTCAGGGGCAGTGCCCAGGCCCTGGGTCCAAGCCCCAGGACTGGCCAAAGAAAAAGAGTTACTGCTCGAATGTGTGCTGTGAGTCAGCGGGAAGCTTACGTGAGGCACAGGTGTGTATTCCTGGACCCTGGCCCTACTCGACCCACGAGCCCTGGAGGGAGCCACGCCAGCCTCCAGCAAGACTCCTGCCACTGGGGCGGATAGGCGGGTGGAGGCCCCCTGTCCCCCCCATCTTTCCTGACTTGGTGCTTCACCAGCCAGATGTCCCCAGGTGGCCTTGGGCAGGGCCCACGAGCCCCACTGACCTCCAGCTCCTCTCCCCAAGGTTTACAGCTCAGCTTTTTGTAAATGCAGAAACAAAAAGCCTTCCATGGAACAACTAAGTGTGCCAGGCAAAAAGCTGGTTTGTCGTATTTAATCAGCCAGGAGCAGGGAGACCACACTGCTGTGTGACCCTGCATCCTCATCTCAAGTGTCCCCAGGGGCTCAGGTGCTGCAGACTTGGTCCCATGAGCTGTGGCAGGCTTTTTAGAGGTGGGGCTTTGGGGGGTGGGTGATGAGGGCTCTGGTGTCAAGGGATTCATCCATAATTGGGAGGGAGCGGGAGCTTTGGGAGGCGGGCCCTGCCCTGGAAGGGTGAATCTTAGCCCTGGCCCTCTCTCCTCTGCTGGGCTACTCTGACATGAGCAGCTTTGTTCTACATCACGTGTCCACCATGATGGCCTGTCTCCCCATACACCCAGAAGCAACAGAGCCAAAGGACCATGAACTGAAATCCCTGGAGCTGTGAGTCACAATAAATTCCCTTTAAGTTGATTTTATCACAGCAGCAGGGAGCTGACTAATACACTCATGTATAGCTGGTAGGGAACCAGGACTCGGAAAGGTTAAGCAGGTTGCCCAAGATCACACAAGAAAAGAGATTTAAACTCTGACCTGTACATGTGGTGAACTGTACATGTGTCCTGAATTCCCCAGGCCTGAGAGGTGGAGCTGACTGCCAGCGGAACCTGCTAGAACACCCTGGCTGTCCCTCCCCAGCGTGGAAGGAAGAGGCACATGGAGAGTCCCTGCACTTTGTCCCAGCCAGCCAGGCTCCGGACGGGGGTACCCGGCCGCCCCCTCAGCTCCACAGCAGGAAGTGTGAACAGCAGGCTCCTAGGCCAGGCTGGTCTGGGAAAAGAGTGAGACCCCCATCTCACCTTTCCCAACCCTGCTCTACCAGGCCAGCTAGCCCCAGACACAGAGGGGCTACAAGAGCCAGCCTGGGGACCGGGGTGTGGACGCAAGGGGGGGGAGGCTCCTTGCTCCCCAGGCCGCTGCTACCGCACAACCCCATAAGCCCTCCCTTCCCGGGCTGCAGGCCTGACCCCCCCACCATGGGGACAAGGGCTGAGAGCCAGCTGTGAACAGGGAGCCCCAGTCCCAGTGGAGCCCCAGAGGGTCCCAGGGCCCTGGCATCTGCAGCCCTCGTCTTTGGGTGGGGGTGTGGTGGGCAAGTATTTGACTTCATTTGCTTATTTACTTGCACTTCTGGGGATTGAATTCAAGGTCTCATGCGTGCTGGCCAAAGTGCTTGAACCAGAAGTTCCCAGTATTTTTTTTTTTTTTTTTTTGAGATGGGGCTTTGCCAAGGCTCTTGTCACACCTGTGATCCTTCTGGCTCCTGAGTAGCCGAGATTACAGGCGTGCCTCACCATTTGTAAGGACAGTAGAGACAGTGGAGATACTTTCAGGCTGGGAGTTGAAGGTCCTGGCTCTAGGTCTTGATCTGCCTAGCAGCTTCCCATGGCCCTGGGCAAGTCCAGTCTCAGCCCTAATTCTTCATGGGGGGGGGGGCTGGAACTCAGTAACCACTGAAGATCTGCCCAACTATTTTTTTATGACTCTAAACCCCCAGAAAAAAGGAACTTTTACCAGCCAGAATTTCAGTAACATCCTCCTGCGACAACACTGTTCATGAGCCCGTGGTATTCTCTTAATCCTTAGAACAACCCTAGGAAGGGGAGGGTAGGCCTCTTACTCTGGAGATAAGAAAAATGAATTTAAATAAGCCAAGCGCTGGTGGCTCACACCTATAATCCCAGCTACTCAGGAGGCTGAGATCTAAGGATTGCGGTTCAAAGCCAGCCAGGGCAGGAAAGTCCATGAGACACCTCCAATTAACTACCAGAAAACCAGCTGAAGAGCCCAGGGACAGCGCCTAGGCCCTGAGTTCAAGCCCCACAACCAGCAAAAAAAAAGAAAGATTAAATGATTACCCAATGCCACAGCAGAATTCAAATCCTGTGTCTTTCTAAGTTGTTTTTTTTGTCGGCCATGGGGCTTGAACTTGGGGTCTGGGTGCTGTCCTTGAGCTCTTTTGTTCAAGGCTAGCGCTCTATCACTTTGAGCCCCAGCACCACTTCCGGGTTTGTTTGTTTTTTAGATAAGAATCCCCCAGACTTTCCTGCCCAGGCTGACTTTTTGAACCTCGCTCCTCAGATCTCAGTCTCTTGAGTAGCTAGGATTGCAGGTATGAGCCACCAGTGCCTGGCTACACAAGAGTCAGCTGTGTCATCCACTTGGCCTGTGACTTGTGATCCTCCTGGCTCTGCCTCCCAAGGGTTGGGGTGACAGACATGCCCTACCAGCATGGTGTTCTGATCCGCACTTCCGAGACCAGGATCATTCTGGATGACCCTTTCCAAGCCCCACGCCCCACACTTCCTGTGGTAGCATGCAGAAGTGTGCTGGGTGCCCAGAAATCTTGCCTCAGGGCAAGGTTGTGTTACAGGGAAGGCAGGCGAGCCCTCTGGATGTGTCTCTGTGGGCAGGCCACGTGAGAGAGTGCTGTGGTAGGCTGGAAACCACCTTTCCGGGGAGAGGTGAAGGAAGATGGGAGAAGGTGGTACAGGGTGACTGCCAAGCTCCCACAGGGTAGAGAACAGCTTGCTCTGACGGGCCCCAAGTGTGGATTCTAGAATTGTTAGCAGCCAGATCTGTCCTGTGAGACTGAGTGCCAGCCATAAGACATGTGCAAACAGAGTGGCATGGTGCCAGGGCCCGAGATGCTGACATTGAGGACCAGGTGGGAGGCAGGTGTGAGGTCATGTCTGCGCAGATTTGCAGTCTTAGCGTGTGCATGGGTTCAAGATCAGTGGCTGAGTTGGCCCTGTGGTCTTTTCTGTGGGCAACTCCAGATTTGTCCCAAGACTAGGATCAGGGCCTGAGCACGGATCCTGAGCTTCTTTTTGTTCACGGCTAGTGCTCTAGCACTGAGCCACAGCTCTACTTGTGGCTTTTTCTGAGTAGTTTACTGGGGATACCGGTCTCATAAGCCAGGCACCAGTGGCCCATGCCTGTAATCCTAGCAACTCAGGAGGCTGAGATCTGAGGATCAGAGTTCAAAGCCAGCCCAGGCAGGAGAAAGTCCGTGAGGCTGTTATCTCCAATAAACTACCAGAAAATCAGTGTGGCTCAAGTGGTAGAACGCTAGCCTTGAGCTGATGAGCTCAGGGACAGCACCCAGGCCCTGAGTTCAAGCCCAACGACAAAGTCCTGTAGACTTTTCTACCTAGACTGACTTTGAGACATGATCCTCAGATCTCAGCCTCCTGAGTAGAGAGGATTCCCAGTGAATTCCTCCCAGGTCCAGGCACTGGCCTGGCTCAGGACAGCCTTGACTCCAGCTTTCCCGCAGCGCTCTGCTTTGTTTAATTTTCATGGAATGGCCCAGGAAGTTGCTGTCCTGTCACAGGCCACCTCTGAGCCACCTCTGGGCTCCTACTTTCCAGCTCACACAAGCCAAGACCAGCTGCAAGGTCCTGGGTTGCTTGCAGGCCCGGCCCCTCTCGGCCTCCCCATGGCCACCAGCTGCCGGGTGAGGACCAAACCAGAACTGGAAGGCCGGCTGCTGAACTGTGTTCTGGGGGGAGGGCCCACACTGTGAGGAGGCGTGCTACAGCCCGGCCCCGCCCACTGCTGCGACCCCGCCCTGCAGCTCGGACACGCCCACTGCTGTGACCCCCGCCCTGAAGCTCCGCCACGCCCTGCAGCTCCACCACGCCCACTGCTGTGACCCCGCCCACTGCTGCAAACCCGCCCTGCAACTCGGCCCTGCCCACTGCTGAGACCCCGCCCCGCAGCTCCGCCACGCCCACTGCTGCGACCCCACCCACTGCCGTGACCCCGCCCACTGCCGAGACCCCACCCTGCAGCCCCGGCCCCGCCCACTGCTGCGACTCCGCCCTGCAGCTCCACCACGCCCACTAATGTGGCCCCGCCCTACCACCCCACCCGCTGTTGTGACTCCGCCCCACCGCCCCACCCCACCCACTGCTGTGACCCCACCCCGCAGCCCCACCCTGCAGCTCCGCCCCGCCCATCGCTGTGACCCCGCCCTGCAGCTCCGATGGCCCTCCCCCCTCCCCCCCCCACCGTGACCCACAAGGAATGTTGTCCTGTGGGTTTGTGGGGAGTGTCCAGCAGAGCTTTGTGGGTGCCTGTGGGCTGTGGGGTGACCTGTGTGTGCCCTAAGGGCCCGAAGCTTGTGGGGGGGGCACATGGTATGCTGGAAGAAAGCAGGTTCTGGAAGAAAGAAAGTTCTGGAGGGAAGAAGCTAGTTGGGGCCCCTAGTGTGACTTAGCCAGCTCACCTTGGCACCCAGCCCTCCCCTAGGCCAGCCATGAGAGACGTCTCTTTCTGAATCGCAGCCTCAGCCTGCATCCACTCTCCCCAGATCTCCCCACCTTCTGCCTGTGGCCAGTGCTCTCCACCCTACCCCACCCACCCCAGCCGGGGCTCCCCCTTTTGCTCACGCTGTTCCCCAGCCTGGGTGCTATTCCCCTCAAATCTGGCCTCCGAGGCCTAGAGGAGAGACTGTCCACCACCCTCAGGCCTCCCAAGTAGCCTGCCTCTGTCTCAGCTTCTTGCCCTCCATCCTGTTGCCATCACCATAGCCTGGCATCCAGGGCCCAGCACGCAGTAGGGCCTTGCTCATAGTAGGTCCTCATAAAAGGAATGGTCTTCACCTGCACATTACCACCACAGGTCCATTTTCTTTCTTCCTCTGGTCAATCGTGGGGCTTGAACTAAGGGACTATACCACTTAGGGCTACAGAGCCATTTCCAGTTTTCTGGTGGTTCATTGGAGATAAGAGTCTCATGGGGACTTTCCTGCCTGGGCTGGCTTTGAACCCTGATCCTCAGATCTCAGCTTCCTGAATAGCTAGGCCTACAGCCATGAGCCACCAGCTCGCAGCCAGCCAGGGGCTCATTTCCTCTGCAGCATCACCCTTTGGGGCCGGGGAGGGAGAAGGAGGGCGGGTCCCTGGTGGCCTCATAGCTGGCTCTGGAGCCACAGATCTGAGTTTGAATCCTGATTCTGCCAGTCAGCCTCTCGGTGAGCCTGGGGGCTGAGCCTGTGTTTCACAGGAGCTGGGGCCCAGGGAGGAGAGTGGGGACCATGCCACTTTGCGGGCACGCTGGGCAGCCCCGGCCCTGTGGGCTGAGGAGAGGTGTTCTGGCGCACGAGGCTGGCTCTTCTCTCTTGGGGGCTCCCACCAGCACATCCCTCATGGCAGCGGGCCGTTCCTGAGGAGGGCATCTCCCTCAAAGCACACACACACAGGCCAGGGAGCGGTGTCTGAGGCCGCTCCCCGTGCAGCCATATTTACTGAGCCTCTGTCCCACGCGCTGGGCTATGCTGGGTGAAGGTTTAAATCAACAGCAGAAGTCCCTGCCCTCCTTGCAGGGGTGTGCTCGGGGAGACCCGCGGACAGGAAATGGAGAGGGTGGCTATGGTGGTGTGCGCCTGGAATCCCAGCACTGGGGGTGGGGGGTGGGGGGGCTGGGGCAAGAGGATCAGGAGACCCAGACCAGCCGGAGGGGGGAATGGGGGGGGGGAGGAGTCACAAAGCAAGCAGAGTGGCGTGTGTTCGCAGGGGTGCTGAGGGCTGGGGTGTGGACAGAGAGGACCCTTGGGCTGGAAAGGGAGGCTGGCCTCACTCAGGGATCGGTGCAGGCACGGAGGAAAAGGGACTTTCTGGATTTCCAGGCTGTGTTGGCAGCGGGGAGGGTTGGGGAGGAGGCAGGAAACCAGCAGGGAAGCGGAAGTTGGAGCCAGGTGGAGAAGTCAGAAGGAGCCTCTGGACCCCCAAGGTCACCTTTCACAGGAGAGGCCCCAAGATCCTTATCTGGGTCCCTTCAGGGCATCCAGTACCCCCCTTCCCATGGATACAGGTGTGGGGGGGGGCGTGTGTGTACACACACACACACACACACGAGTGTGCGGCTGTTCATATGTGCGTCTACCCAGCCACTGGTACCTGCCCATACCCACACGTGTGCACACGCAAACTACACTCATGTTCACACACACCTTGCCCCTGAGGATTTGGGGGCGATTCCTGGGCCTCCCTGACCCTCTCCCGAGGAATGGTTCTGCCTCACCCTACTTAACCGGGATGGAGACGGAAGCTTGTAGAGATGAAGAGATTTGCCAGAGGTCATGGAGGCAGAGGGGGCTTGATTCCCCAGGACTCGGCCCGGACACCCAACGCGGAGGAGGAGAGAACCCTGCCTGGCGTCCTCTGTCCCCCGGCACCAGCTGCCCAGGGGCGGCCTCCCATCTCCGTGCCCGAAAAGCTCACAGCCAGGCCAGGATGCCAGGCAGAAGGGCTCAGGTCATCACCGTGGGGCTCAGCCCTCCTGCGGGACAGCAAGCTGGTGGCCTCCAGGAAAGATGGTGGCAGGGTGTGTGATCTCCCACGGAGGCCGGGTGGGCCAGCCGGCACTCAGAGGAGGCCGGGAAGGTAACGCCACTCATGCCCAGAAGTACAAACAGCCTTCGGGAGGGGACTCACACACACACACACACACACACACACACACACACCGGTCAGACCTGTGGGAGCCGGAAGTCCCTTTGTGTGTGCCATGAAGGGGGTGCTTTAAGGTCATCTTCAGGGTACAGAGGAGAAGAATATGTGTTGGGGACAGAAGAGAGGCACAGAGTCCCCATTATACATGTGGCTGGAGGGTCGTCATCTCCACTCTGCTTCTCCCAGATTCCATCACGGACAGGGAGCAGTGTGGGTCCCAGGAGACGGGTCCTCCTCGGGGCAGGCTGGGGTCCTTGCTCGGGAGGGGGCTGTCCTGGGAGGTCTCCCCCCCCCCCCGGACTCCTCAGGGAACACACACAGGTGGCACGGACCACATTCTGTCGTTCCTGGAACCTAAGATGTTTGCAAAGCAACGCGAGAGAGAGATGACACGGGAAAGGAGATGGCAGGCTTTTCTCCTGCTTTTAGGGAATGCCTGGGCCCAAGTTCAAGAGTCCGTGCTTTTCAGCAATAGTTTAAGTATGTGTTACGAGTACATTTATTTGTGTATTTACTTTTGCGGGTTCTGGGGCTTGAACTCTAGGCCCGGGTGTTGTCCCTGAGTTCTTTTTCTTCATGGCTAACACTCTACCACCTAAGTCACAGCTCTACTTCTAACTTTTTCTGAGTAATTGGTTTTTTGTTTTTTTTTAATTGGTGATAAAAGTCTCACTGACTTTCCTTCTAGGGCTGGCTTTGAACCATGATCCTCAGAGCTCAGCCTCCTGAATAGCTAGGATTTACAGGCGTGAGTCCCTGGCCCCTGGCTACACATCTTCATTTATTACAAGTACATTTGTGTGTATGTGTACCAGTAGTGGGGCTTGAACTCAGGACTTCACATTCTCATTCAGCTTTCTCACTCATGGTGCTTGGGGCTCCGTTCCTTGAGCCACACCTCTACTTTCCAGCTTTATGCCCATTAATTGGATATGAGTCTCACACACTTTCTTGCCAAGGCTGGCTTTGAACATTGATCCTCAGATCTCCGCCTTCTGAGTAGCTAGGATTACAAGCACGAGCCTCGGACACCCAGCTCAAATAGACACTTTGAATAGATGGACATGGCGTTGTCTCTAGGGTGAACAGACAGCATTAAGGCCTAGGGACTGAGGACGTACTGACACCGCATATGAAGAATCCTATTTATTCCTAGGCACAGCCTACAGGGCCCAGGTCACTGCGAGTGAGGGTTTTAATGACAGCACGGTGTGTCCTCTTAGAGACCTTGTGACTTCTTCCTCCATGCTGGGTTCCCTTCTGCGTTTCCTCATCCACACTGCTGGCTCACTGGTACCTATGATCTTCAAGAACCTTTCAAGGGATGGGGTATCTGGGCTGGGTCTTGAAGGATGAGCAGGAGTTATCCCAGGGAAGCTTTCTGGGCAGGACTTCTACATGCCAAATACAGAAATAGGAAGTGCTGGGGTTCCAAAGTGTATGTGTATATACACGTGTGTGTGCATGCCCGTGTGTGTGTGTGTGTGTGTGTGTGTGTGTGTGTGTCAGCGAGGGCCCTTTTCACATGTTCTGCCTCCTCTGGCCACCAGGCAGCTTCCTTCAGGGTTTACTCTGAGGACAAATAGCCTGGCTCAGTCAGGAGGGCCCAGGGCTGGACCCGCTCCTCTGTCCACCCGGGCAGTGGCGTCAGGACACCCGGGGCCAGGCCCCAGTTGACCCAGAGAGAGTGGAATGCAGCCACCCGGGGCCAGGTGGAGCTGCGGAAGGTTTACCAATCCCCACAATAGTTCCCAGAGCGAGATTAGCTCCAGGTGAAAGGGGATGGAGCGGGTGTAAGGTGACACCCGGCGACATGGCCAGGGGCTGGCTAATCTTGTATCTGGGCTTCTCCCAGCCACGATCTCACAGGCCGGGAGCCAGCCAGCCTGTCCAGGGGGGTGGGGGCGGGGTGGAGGACCACCTACCAAGTTCTACCCTCCCCCCCCCACAGCCCCGAAGTGTGTGTGTGGGGGGGGGAACAGGACTCAGAGGCTCACAAGCTGGCTGCTGCCCATAGAAATTCCGCTACCGATTTAGAAACTGAGGCACCGCACACAGTCACGAGGGAGTTGCAGTCTTCACATGTGGAGCTGAGCACCTACTGCGCGCCAGCCGCTATAACCGCTGGAGGGGGGCCGGGAGGAGAGGAGAACCCGGGAAGGGGCGCTGGGGGTTGTTTCTGGCTCCGGGGCCTGGGCCTGCACGGTGGGGGAGGGCCGGGCGTGCAAGTTCAGCCCCGGGGTTGCTGGCTGCGTGTGACTGAGCTGGTCACTTGTCATCCAGCTCTGAAGGAAGGACAGTTCTCACCGTAAAGCCCCAACAGACCGAGCTGCAAAGGGGAGACGGAGGCGGACTTTGGTATGGGCCCATTGGAGGCGGCTCCCCCCTTCCCGAGGCCTCCCAGGAAGCTTGGGAATCTGGAAAGATCAGGAAAACAAAGACCAGAATGGGAAAGGCTAGAGATTAATTAGGCGGCATGCCCCCAGAACCGCAGGGGTGGGGGAGGGGGAGGGGGGCAGGGTCTCTCTCACTGGACTGGAGATCAGAGGCCCGGGACTCAGGGCCAGGCAATAGGCCGGAGCATGTCTGGTTTGCATTGTATTAAGAAACCAAAACAACCCGTGCTGGTGGTTCATGCCTGTAATCCTAGCTACTTAGAAGGCTGAGATCCAAGGACTGCAGTTTGAAGTCAGCCTGGGCAGGAAGGTCCATGAGACCCCCCACCTTTTTTTTTTTTTTTTTTTGCCAGTTCTAGGGCTTGAACTCAGGGCCTGAGCACTGTCCCTGGCTTCTTTTTGCTCAAGGCTACCACTCTACCACTTGAGCCACAGCGCCACTTCTGGCCTTTTTCTATATATGTGGTGCTGAGGAATCGAACCCAGGGCTTCACGTATGTGAGGCAAGCACCTTACCACTAGGCCATATTCCCAGCCCCTCCATGAGACTCTTATCTCCAATTAACCAGCAAAAAGCCAGAAGGAGAGCTGTGGCCCAAGTCGTAGAGCATCCACCTTGGGTGGAAAAGCTGAAGGCCAGCATCCAGGCCCTCAGTGTAAGCCCCAGTATTAGTGCAAAAGAGAGGGAGAGAGGGAGGGACTAAGGTAGTTTAGTGGTACTGCACTGCCTCCCTAGCCTTGGTAAAGGTTTTGGGTTTCATTCCCCCATAACACACACACACACACACACACAAACACACACACAAACCAAGGCCGGGAATGTGGCTTAGTGGTAGAGTGGCTAGTATGCACAAAGCCCTGGGTCAATTCCTCAGCACCACATAAACAGAAAAAGCCGGAAGTGGAGCTGCGGCTCCAGTGGTAGAGCGCTAGCTTTGAAAGAGGCTCAGGAACAGTGCCCAGGCCCTGAGTTCAAGCCCCAGGACTGGGGAAAAAAAAAAAAGTACAAGTAAAAACCCAAGAGGGGCTCAAAAAAGGTGAGACTGGAATTTAGGTCTCCACACAATGGCTTTGCATCAGGGGAAGAAAGTCACCCAGTGAGGAGTTAGGTGACTCGTGAAAGGTTATATCCCAGCCATCCCCGGGGACCATGCGGAGATAGTCACGGACGGGAGAAGAAGGTTCGTAAGGAGGTTTATTAGTGGGGCCATATCTCCCACGGGAGAGGGAACACCATGGCCCCAGCTTCTGCACCTTATCCAGGTGGCAGCTTCTCTGGGGCTAAAGGGGAAGTAGGTAGGTGTTCATGGTGAGTGGGAGGGGCCCGTTATAGTTCTAGGGCAGGGAGTTTAGGTATGGGTGGATCTGGGGGCTCATGGGAGGAGCTGAGGACCTAAGGGGAAGGGACGGGATGCTAACAACTTGGGCCTCGGTGAATCCTTCCTTCCCACTGCAGCCCTTATGGTAATTGTCAAATTTATATTCTATGCTGCTCTAATCTATTCACTTAAATGCTTTTCTTTCTTTTTTTTTTTCAATTGAGAGACATAAGCTGGATGTAGTGGTAGTAGAATTCCATACCTGTCATTCTAGCTACTTGGCAGGGGGTTCTCAAGTTCTTAGGCTAGCAAGGCTACATCTCTAGAAACAAGCAAAAACCTAGAAATGAAAGACCAGCAAGAAAAAAAATGACACATTGTAGCTCAGGCCTGCTCCGAACCTGCTCCAAACAGAGTCCTGGGGAGAAAGTAGGCGCGCATAGGCTCAGGCTAGGGGACAGGTTGTACACGGTGTCCGTACGAAGGTAGGGAGAGTGAGAAAGCCGCCCCCACCCCCACCCCCACAAGCCAGGGCAAACCCCAGAAGAAGCCACCCATTCCTTGGCAGAACTTTTTTTTTTTTTGGCCAGTCCTGGGCCTTGGACTCAGGGCCTGAGCACTGTCCCTGGCTTCTTCCCGCTCAAGGCTAGCACTCTGCCACTTGAGCCACAGCGCCGCTTCTGGCCGTTTTCTGTATATATGGTGCTGGGGAATCGAACCTAGGGCCTCGTGTATCCGAGGCAGGCACTCTTGCCACTAGGCTATATCCCCAGCCCTCTTTTTTTTTTTATAATTTATTTATTAATTAAACAAAAATTTTTTGATAAGGTGTTGTGCACAAGGGGTACAGTTACATAGTAGGGCAGTGAGTACATTTCTTGTGATATCTTACCCCCTGTTTCTCTTTCCCTTCCCTAGGTCAGGTAGACATATATACAATACACAATGTACCAAGAACATCTACAGTAGCCACGTGGCCTACCCCAAAGGAAATTCGCCTAGGGCTTTAAATGTATTGTCGACACTAGACAATATGTCGACAATAGTCTTATATGAACGCACATACATAGCTTTTGAGCTATTGTGATCCACTGAGAGGTCAATTTTTTTTTTTTTTTTTTTTTTGGCCAGTCCTGAGCCTTGGACTCGGGGCCTGAGCACTGTCCCTGGCTTCTTCCCGCTCAAGGCTAGCACTCTGCCACTTGAGCCACAGCGCCGCTTCTGGCCGTTTTCTATATATGTGGTGCTGGGGAATCGAACCTAGGGCCTCGTGTATATGAGGCAGGCACTCTTGCCACTAGGCTATATCCCCAGCCCGAGAGGTCAATTTTTGACCTTTATATGTTGAGTAGTTGTTTGGTTTTAGTTACATAATGTAGGGTCGCTGACCCAAACCTGTGGGAAATACCATTTGACAAGAAGTTTTTGGTTTCACAGACCTGGTCTCTACTGTCTCCCCCTCCCCCCACCTTAACAGTCATATATCAGGGAGATCATGCCCCTTTGTTTTCTGTGTTCTAGGCTTGTCTCGCTCAACATTATTTGTTTGAGTTCTGACCATTTCCCTGCGAATACCAATATTTCACCATTTCTAATCGCTATGTAGTATTCCATTGTGTATAGGTACCTCATTTTTTGGATCCATTCATCTGTACAGGGGCATCTGGGTTGTTTCCATATTTTGGCTATTGTGAATTGTGCAGCGATAAACATGGATGTGCAGATGTCTTTTTGATATCCTCAGACCTGTTGTTCAGGATAGATGCCTAGGAGTGGTATGGCTGGGTCATAGGGTAGGTCTATGTTGAGCTTTTTGAGGAACCTCCATACTGTTCTCCAAAGTGGTTGTACTAATTTTGCACTCCCACCAACAATGGAGAAGGGTTCCTCTTTCCCTGCACCCCCTCCAGCATTTGTTGTTGCCTGAGTTCAGAGTATAGCCTTGGCAGAACTTTTCAAGGCCTCCTTTTGTTATGAGGAATGGAGGTGGTGGATGGAGGAGGAATGTTGAACAGTTGGACTAGAAATGGTTGCTACATTTTCAAATGGTTGGAGGGGGGAAAAATGTCAAAGGAGTCATATTTCAGGATGCGTGGAAATGGCATGAAATTTAAATTTTAGTGTCCCCAAATAAAGTTTTATTGAAACGCAGCCCTGCTCATCCTTTTACAAATTGTCTGTGGTTGATTTTATGACACAATGGCAGTGTTGTGGCAGGGACTGTAGGCCTGGCAACACATAAAATTGTTGCAGTGTGGGCCTTTCAGGAAGTAGTTTGTCCACCCGTGGCTTGACTTGGAGTCTCCAAGGAGAGGAAAGCTGGGTGGGAGGGCGAGCCGGGGGTGATGGGGGAGAAGAACCAAAGGGTATATTTGGTTAAGCTAAAAGTCCCTCCTGGAGAACATCTTGCAGTAGAGACTTGCCCGCTTGGCAGGTTGAGACCAGACTATGGAATATGAGAGATTGTTTCAAAAAAGAAAAAAATCCCAGTTGAAGAGAATAAAATGTCCTGCCTCCATCCTTCCTAACTCCTCATCTTAGTTTGGGGGGTAGGGTGGGGCAGAGTTAAATACAGAAGACAGACTTGATTCACATCAGCAGACCCCCAGTGATTCAGCAGGTCTTCTCGGATTGGTTAGCCTATGCTTCCTTTGCATAGGGGCCACCAATTAGAACACAGCCCAGGTTTAAAAACCCTCAGACTGATTACACAATGGGCCCGGAGAGCTGACCCTCAGAGCAGCCTTGATGGAGATAATTCTCTGGATAAGGTTCCTTGCTCTCATTCTTCCTCTCTCTGGGCTTTTTTTTTTTTTTGGCCAGTCCTGGGGCTTGGTCTCAGGGCCTGAGCACTGTCCCTGGCTTCTTGCTCAAGGCTAGCACTCTGCCACTTGAGCCACAGCGCCACTTCTGGCCATTTTCTGTATATGTGGTGCTGGGGAATCGAACCCAGGGCCTCATGTATACGAGGCAAGCACTCTTGCCACTAGGCCATATCCCCATCCCCTCTCTGGGCTTTAATTGTTGAGTTTCCGAGACAGGAATCTAAGAAGGAGCTGGGCACCGGTGGTTCACACCTATAATCCTAGCTGATACTCAGGAGGCTGAGATCTGAGGATAGTGGTTCAAAGTCAGTGCAATCAACCGGTTAACCAGTGAAAAGCTAGAAGTTGGGGGTATGGCTCAAGTGGTAAAGCACTAGGATTGAGTAAATGTTCCAAGTGAGAATGTGAGGCCCCGCGGTAACAAAAGACACAAAAACAGATCCAAGAAGGCTAGGGCTGCGGCTCTGGCCATGGGGCTAGAACACTGGCAGGCGTTTTGTCTGCTGCTGAACTGGCACACTAAACCTGCTCTGGGGCTGCACCCCTATGGCTGCTACCGGCTGCAATGGGGAACTGGCTGGCTCTGCCTGCCCGGGGGGAGCAACATCCGAAGAGAGAGTTCCCTATCAAGCAAGGGGCAGGGCTTCCTTCTGTTCTGAACTTCAACTGGGATTAAGTGGGAGCTATCCAGGGTGAGGGCCAGAGGATGGATGGCTTGCTGGGGTGACCGTTGGGGAAGGGTCTCTCTGCTGCTGGAGGAGGATGGCAGGTGGGCGGCTGGGGCAGGAAGTCCCTGTTGGCAGGGACTCAACCTGGGGGGGGGGCGCGGTTCTCCAAGCCCGTGGCAGCACCTGTGTGGATGCCCATGAGGCTGCCTATGCGACTGACCACCATGGAGTGAACAGGAAGGGCCACAGACACTTCCAATCCAAGGAGCAAGAAGAGAGGAAGGAGTGCAGGAGGTGAGCGAGGCTGCCCAGGCCTGGCCCAGACACAGCAGCAGGGTGGACCTGGGCCCCGGCCCGGGTGAAGAGGGTCCGAGGGCCGCGGGCTGTGTCACCCACCCCAGCGTCCCCCGCCCCGCCCCGCGCCCAGGCGCGCGCCCCCCGCGGGGACCCGGCGGCCTCTCCCTCCGCGCGTGCAGCCCCGGGGTGCGCACGCAGCACGCACACACGCAGTCACGACGCGGACCCGCGTGTCCGTGCAGGCGCGGGGGGGCCGACCCTCTCCGCGCCGGGAGCCTCGCAGACCCGAGCGCACGGCCACGCTCGGAGGAGCGCGTCCCCGCACGCGGGAGCGGGACACGCGGCCCCACGCGCGCACCGACCCCCGCCGCGCCCGGCCCCGCTCCGCCTCCGCCGCCCCCACCGCCGCCGCCGCCGCGCACTCCGGCGCAGCCCCGGACGCCGGGCCGTGGGGCTGCACGCACGGTCACGGGCCGGGCGCGCGCGTCCCACCGCACCGCACCGCGCCGCACCGCGCCGCACCCCCCGGGGCCGGGCACTCGCGGGCGGCGCGGAGCCGGCGGTCCGGGCGCCCCGGGCCCGGCGCGGCGGAGGCGGCGGGGGAGGGGCGGGGGCCGCGGGGCGGGGCGGGGGCGGGGCGGGGGCGGCGGGCGCGGAGCGGAGCGGGCGGGGGCCCGGCACCTCTGCGCGCCGCGCTCGGCCTCGCCGCCGCCGCCGCCGCCGCGCCCCCCCCACCCCGCTCGCCGCGCCCCCGCCGCCGCCGCCGCCGCCCCGGGCCGCAGCCGAAGCGGCCGCGCGGGGCCCCCGGGACGGGGTGGAGGTGGGGTGCGGGGCCAGCCGCGGGCCGGGCCGGAGCCGCGCCGCCTGCGATGCCGGGCGCCCGCCGCAGCCGCCGCCGCCGGAGCCCGGGATGGGGCGAGAGGCTGCGGCGGACGCCAGCATCTCCCCGCCGGGGCCCCCGGGGGCCGCGGAGCCGCCGCCGCCGCTGCTGCCGCCGCTGCTGAGACCCAGCGGGCGATGGGTGAGTCGACCCGGCGCGCGAGCACCCGCGCCCTGGGCCTCGCCTCGGCCTCCGGGCGCGCGGCCCCGGGGCGGGGGCCGGGATGTGGTGGGGGGCCCCGCTCCGCCCGCCCGCGCCCCCTCCCCCGGCGGGCCGCAGCGCCGAGCCTCGCGGCGCCCCCCCCCCCACCTCCCGCGCCCTGCAGCCCCGCTTTGTGTGCCGGGCCCCCTCCGCCTCCGGCCCGCGCGGGGCCCCGGGGGGTTCGGGGGGGGGGGTCCTCCGCGCCGCCCTCCCGGCCCGGACCCCGGGCCCGCGGCGGCGGCGGCGGCCGAGGCCCCGGCGCGGGCCGGGGGCCGGGAGGGTGCGGGGTGGGGGGGATTGGAGCTGCCCGTGGGGGGGGGGGCGGGCCGAGGCGAGTGGCGAGGGAACCCCCACCTTTTACCGGGGAAGGGCACCCGCTCTTTGCACTGCACTGCCCGGGGTGGAGGAGGGATCCTGGCGGAGGGAGGGCGCTATAAATATCGGCAAATAGTGAGTTCTGGAACCGGGGGTGGGTGGGGGGGGGACCGGGCTGAGGTGCCTGTAGCTCAGCCAGCCCCGGTGGCCTGAGGTCGGATGACGGCCCCTGCCCTGGGAGGACACCCCAGGAGGGGTGCGAACGTACCCCGGTGGGATTCCCGCGGGGCCCGCCTTCCTTCCTGGCCCAGATCCACCCCCATGGACGAGTGGAGGGCACGGATGTGTGTGTGTGTGTGTGTGGGGTGCAGCCTTTCAAAGTCCAGGCAGTGGGCCAAGCCTGAGGATGGTGGGGAGAGCAAGACTAATCACCCTCCCCCCACGGAGCGGGCAAGTGTGTGTGGGGGGCGAATTAGTGCTGCCCAGAGGGAAGGAGATAGATAGGCAGGGGTCCTGGGAAAAGTTAGCCAGAGAGGGGCTCCCAGCCCAAGAGGGAGAGAGAACTTACTGGAAGAGAGGATGGCAGGGAGGTGGGAAGAGGGAATGGTGTGACCTGGTCCTGAGGTGAGCAGGGTGGGGGGACTGTCAGAGAAGGGAGGCAGGAGGGCCAGGTGGAGGAGAGGGGGCAGGACCACCCCAGGAAACCGGCCCTGGCTCCTGAGCCGTGCTGGGGCAGGGCTGGGGTGAGCAGGGTGGCTTGGCCACCCGCTCCAGGCGCTGCCCAGGCACCTGTGCCCAGAGCCGCCGGGTGGACCTCAGCCATCCCTCCCCGCCCTGGTCTCTAACCCGCCTCTGGAAGTCTGCGCGCTGAGCCTCAGTTTCCCACTCTGTCCAGTGGGGAGGTTTTGGGAGGTTTCCAGGATTTGGGAGTGCATGGGACGTGACAGGCCTGTGGGCAGCCTGGCCCCGGAGCAGGATGGGAACTCGCAGAATGAGGGCCGCCGGGCCGGCTTCTCCGGGAGCGCAGGTGGGGGGTGTGACCCCCAGGGGCTGAGGCTTGGGGACAGTGCCCACTTTTTTTGTCCTGTCGTGTTGGGAGGAGGTCAGCCACGAGGAGTGACTGGCCACGGTGGCCCGCAGACGGGACTTCCTCCTGACCCTTTGGACAACTACCATTTTCTGTTCCCTCTCCTAGCCAAGAGATTTTAGGGCATACTACACTGCTCCCCGGGGCTGACGTCTGTTTGTTTCCAACACATGATGTGCGCACACACACCCCCCCCCTTCCTCCCGGATGGGTACACCAGGGCTCCCTTCTAGAAGTTTCCTCAGACATTCAGGCCTTGGGGGGGGGGGGAAACACAGTGTCTTCAAGTGACGGGTATTGTGCTGCGCAGTGGGGACCCAGGCTTGCTCTGAGGAGGTGAGGACCCACCCAGCCCTGTGGATGGAGTCCCAGGAAAGCGGAGTGGAGATCCGTGGGCTGATTGTGGGTCGCTGGACTTGCCGTTCCTCTCTCAGGGTGGTCTGGTGGCTGCTTCTCCCAGCCGGTTTCCTTGTCTCACACTCTCAGCCTTGGGACCGCGGGACCTGTGCTGCTCCAGCCTGGCTCGGCAGATGGGTTGTTTGCGTTCCTGTTGATGGCCACCCTGGGGTGCAGCGGCTTGCCTTTCTGTGTCACTGCTTGGGCCCGGGCCAGTGGTGTGCTGCTATCTGGCTTGCTGGGAAAATAAAACCCCTGCTGAGGAGCAATGGCCAGTTCCTGTGGCCTAAGTCTTCCCACCGACGGCTTAACTGGAGTCTCCTCATGGAAGCTGATCCAGACCAGCGTCCAGCAGGCATCTCATGATGGTTGAACGAGGGAGGGGGAAAGGACCCGGAGGCTGTAGATGGTGTGGATAGAGTTGGGGGCAGCCCATCCAGGCCTTGCTGTAGGTAAGGGAGGCATTGGAGGCTCAAGGACTGGAGGCCCGAGGGCCCCACTCTTCAGAACCTGCTCTGTGATGGGCGAGGGAGAAAGCAGAGAGCTCATGGTGTCTTCCTTTCACCCCTGACCATCCGTCCCAGCATCCTTCGGCTTGTCTTACTCCTGTTCTAGACCTTTCCTCTACAGGCTCCCTCAACTTTGGCCTAGCCTTGGGTTTTGTGCAGAATGACCCAGCGGGGGGGCTCGTGCATTTGCCTGACAGGGCTCTGCCACGCGGTCCAAACAGAGGGGGGGCCCTTTACGTTAGCTCGTGTTTCTCCTTCTCCTCGGATACCTGTTCTGTTTCACTTCCGTGACGCCAGCCCTCCATGCCAGGTCAGACAAACCCGCTCCCTCTACTGTTGGCCTGCCCACGCCATCCTGCAGATGTATGCGAGTCTCCCGTGAAAGCACTAAGAGCTGCCGTGTCCAGCGTCGCTCAAGTAACCACCCCCCCCCCCGAGGTATCCTGAAAGTCCCCTCCCCAGAGGCCACTGCTCGCTCAGCTAGAGCACCACAGGGGTGCTCAGTGAGTCCTGGTCCCTTGTGGAGACCCACAGAGCACATCCTGTTTCTCTGGCATGTTTTTACGTGTTCCCAAAAGGCTCTCAGCGCCAGACGGCGGAGGGGGCCCTTGGTAAATACGTGAATGAATGAACAAACCAGTGAGTGTTGGGCTGGGAAGGTGGCTTAGCGGTCAAGGGCTCGCCCAGCATGCACGAAGCCCTGGGTTCGATTCCTCAGCACCCCATACACAGAAAAGGCAGGAAGTGGCGCTGTGGCTCAAGTGGCAGAGCGCTAACCTTGAGCAAAAAGAAGCTCAGGGCAGTGCCTAGACCCTGAGTTCAAGCCCCAGGACTGGAAACAAAACAGAACCAAACAAATGAGTGAATGACTAGATGAAGGGATGAATGCTTCTCAGCCCAGGCCCTCTGGTCCGGCCCTGTCTGCCCTCCTTTCTTCATCCCCGATGGAGAGGATTGCCCCTCCGGAGGGAGGTCGAGCAGGGGTTGCGGCCCCCACTTCCCAGAAAGAGACCAAGAGGCTTTGGGGACTGTGTGGCACTGCCAGGGGCCGGGAGCCCAGGCCCGGGATGAGGCTGACCAGGGGGCTCGTGGCCTTGCCCAGAACCCCGGGGTGAACAGGATCCTAAAAATACTTTTCCTGGTGCTGCTGCCTAAAGTGGAAATCTCTCTTGACGGCTCGCTTATTTCCATCTTTCCTATAAAACAAAATCGGAACAAAAGAAATCATTCACATACTGACTTCCCTGTTGTTTTACAAACTTCGAGTGTATTTAGTTCAAAACTTTGGTTCCCACTGAAGCTGATTGTTTTTTTTTTTTTTTTTTTGAGAGAGAGGAACAAAGGCCAAGGTAGACTTGGGGGCCCAGCAGTTCCCAGTCCTAGGAGGCTGGGAACTTTCCAGAAGCCCAGGCTTGGGAGTCTGAATGGGAAGGAGGAGGCACCTGGAGCGGGCTCTGAGTTTCTGGCTGGCGGACACCTCCGTGGGTGGCTTTCGGGGTGATGTCTTCCCAGGCGTAGTGCCTCGCTGCAGTTTGTCCAGCTCTTGGGGGGGCTGGACAGGGGGCCAGGCACTTTGCAGGCCGGATCCCAGTGTTGGTTCTTAACTTCCGGGGCACAAGTACTAGGATTCCCACCGGGCAGCTTGGGGTTGCCTGGAATTGCGGCTTCACCACCAGGAAGTGGCAGGGCTGGGCTCGCATTCAGTTTGCAGGCTCCATGGCCTGTCGGGGCTGCCCGTCTGGGCCTCCTCCGGCAGCCGCCCTGTCCCTTTCCCCTGTGGGTCCCAGGAGGGTCTTCTCGAAGCTGCCATCTCCTAGCTTCCTTGTTCCTTGCCTCACTTCTCCTTCCTACTCTCCAGCTCTTTTTATTTTTTAAGTTGACAGTCCTGGGGCTTGAACACAGGTTCTGGACACTGTCCCCTTGGCTTTTTCACTCAAGACAGGTGCTCTGCCACTTGATCCGCAGCTCCACTTCCTTCTTTTTCGGGAGTTAACTGGAAATAAGAAGGGCTGGGAAGGCAGCTTCGTGGTAGAGGGCTTGCCTAGCACGCATGAAGCCTTGGGTTCGATTCCTCAGCACCACATGAAGCAGAAAAAGCCAGAAGTGGCGCTGTGGCTCAAGTGGCAGAGTGCTAGCCTTGAGCAAAAAGAAGCCAGGGACAGTGCTCAGGCCCCGAGTTCAAGCCCCAGGACTGGCAAAAACAAAAAAACCAACTCACAGACTTTTCTGCCTAGGCTGGCTTCAAACCTGGATTCTCAGATCTCAGCCTCCTGAGTAGCTAGGATGACAGGCGTGAGCCTCCCTCCATCTCTCCAGTTACAACCTCCCTGCCTACCCCGCCACTGTCTTAGGCTCTGCACAGCTTTAACTGGCCATGTGGGGAAAGTATAAACTTTCCAGCCCCACTCAGTCCCAAGTGTCAGAGCTCTACATGGCAGGAGTTTTTTTTTTCTTCTTCTTCTCTTCCTCTTCCTCTCTCCTCCCTCTTCATCATCGCAACCAAAAAAGAGAACTTTGCAAAGCCCCAAGAGATGCAAGCTGCCTTTTAAGACCCCCGGCTCTGCGGCCTCGGCCCCTGCTCCCAGCTACTCAGGCTCCCCTGCATCTCCTCCAACCCCAGGCCTTTCAACTCACAGGACGCCTCTTTTGGAGGCTGGTCCCCAGCCAGGCCCGAGTCCCAGAACCCACCTCCTGTTCCAGGCGTGTGGTGGTGAGCGAATGATGGTGGGCTTCTTCCAGGAAGCGGGGTCCAGGGGAAGCTGCTCATGATGGAAAGGGTTGGGCTTCCAGCCGGCACACAAAACACTCAGTAAATATTTGTCAAATGCTGATTGCAAGGGTGGTAGCTGAGGGCCACTTCCGGAAATGACACAACTTGGTTAGTTCAGGTGGAAGACTACGAAGAAACCCTCCAACCTCCACCCAGGACTGTGAATATACATACACACACATACATATATTCCAACCAACCTCCCTCCCTCCCTTCCCTCCCTTCCTCCCTCCCTCCCTCCCTCCCCTCCTCCCTTCTTTCTTTTCTTGGTTGTGGGGCTGAACTCAGGGCCTGTCCCTGAGCTTTTTCTGCTCAAGGCTAGAGCTCTAGCACTTGAGCCACAGCTCTACTTCTGGTTTTCTGGTTGTTCATTGGAGATAAGAGTCTCATGGACTTTCCTGCCTGGGATGGCTTCAAACTTAACGATCCTCAAATCTCAGCTTCCTGAGTAGCTAGGATTACAGGCGTGAGCCACCAGTGCCCGGCGAATGTTTATATTATAACTCATATTTATGTCATTAACGGGACTAAGTTGCTGGGTTGCATCCCCAGACCCCCACTGCACCCCTGAAACCCAGGTGCTGCCCATGGCACCCCTGAATGCCAGGCAAGCCCTCTGCTGCCTTCTCGCGTGAGCTCATTCCAGACTCTCGCGAGTCAGATGAACTCTCATGTACTGTGTGGCAACTTGAGTCTCCCAGGCCAGGGAGCTGACTTGCGCCTGTCACTCAGGCAGGGGGAGGGTCTGCGGGGCGGAGCCTGGCCCATGGGCTGGTGACTGGATGAGCTGGTGTTACCCCGTGGTGGACGAAGCATCTCATGTAGGAATTCACTCCTGTCACCCAGCTGTGGGCAGACACTGCCTTTTCACCGGTGCCACCTCCCCGGGCTTAGAAACTATGGGGGCTGTGTGTCTGCCTTGGGTGAGTGGGGAGAAGAGCCCCTCCGCCCAGGCTGATAAAGAGGGGCACTGGAGCAGGGCTCCAGCGCACCCCGAGTTTCGTGGCTGCGTTACTTGTCTCCAGGCCGAGCCAGGCCCACGCTGGAGGTCGAGCTGGCTGGTGTGTGGTCTGGGCCTGTCTGAAATGTTTATAATTAATTAACTTAGGCCTTGGAATGGCCCAAGATCGTCTTGGGTCTTGACGCCGAGGTCTGGAGACTGCCGTGGCCTGGCCCAGGTCACGCCGGCTGCCCGCGCCTCGTGGGCTAAGGGCAAAGCTTAGCTTTCAGGACAACCTGCCAGGGGTTCCCCTTGGGCAGAATGCCCGGCAGGCCCCTGCCCTGGGCAGAAAGCAGGCCCCAAAGGCGCTGGGGAGGTGGAGGAGGGAGGGAAGTGGCAAACCACCATCCTCAGGCTCATCCCGTTGGGGAGGCTCTTGGTGTGGGTCACATCCTGGGGGGCCATAACCCCAGAATCTGATGCTCATTATCCCCTTGGCCTTGAACAAGTGCTCTTCCTTTGTCCAGCGCGCCCTTCCCTCCTCTCCTGGGTGGTGCTGGCTAGGGCGTCTCCAGGAAGTCACCCCAGGCTGGCCTTCGCTGCGGCCCTCTGTGGTCAAGGAGCCTCCAGGGCTGGGACACTTGGGGCTTGGCTGAGTTCCGGGGTGAGGCATGGAGGGAGAGCCCGGGTTTATGGGACTGTGTCCCTCATCCTCTTCCCCACCTCCGAGCCAGCACCCCAGGGCCCAAGTGAAGTCTGTGCTGGAGAGCAGAGCCCCCGGGCTTGAAGCTGCCATCCTCTACGGTGGAGAAGGCAAAGCTGGATCAAGAAGGGGTGTCCATGGGCTGGGAATATGGCCTAGTGGCAAGAGTGCTTGCCTCGTATACATGAGGCTCTGGGTTCGATTCCCCAGCACCACATATACAGAAAACGGCCAGAAGTGGCGCTGTGGCTCAAGTGGCAGAGTGCTAGCCTTGAGCAAAAAGAAGCCAGGGACAGTGCTCAGGCCCTGAGTTCAAAGCCCAGGACTGGCCAAAAAAACAAACAAACAAACAACAACAACAAAGAAGGGGTGTCCTTGGGCTAGGAATGTGGCTTCGTGGGTAGAGTGCTTGCCCAGCATGCATGAAGCCCTGGGTTCGATTCCTCACAAGCCGGAAGTGGCGCTGTGGCTCAAGTGGCAGAGTAGCTAGCCTTGAGCAAAAAGAAGAAGCCAGGGACAGTGCTCGGGCCCTGAGTTCAAGCCCCAGGACTGGCAGAAAAAAGAAAGGGGTGCCATTAAAGAATGCATGGAGCTGCTTCATTCCAGCAAAAGGGGCCTGACGCTGGAAGAACTCAGGTCAGAAAGAGCCAGAGTGGTGGGCGATGCTACCCTGGGCCTTTTGTGGTGGTTTTCTTGAGTGTGTCAGAAACCTTGATATCCAGAACAATGAAGTTGTTCCACAGCGAGAGAGCGGAGGGGGGGCCCCCCCCCCCAGAACCTCTGCTCCGGTGTCACTCGGGGGATGCCTCCAGGCGGTTGTGTGGGGTGGAGCCCCCCATGAGGCAAGGCCTGCCACCGTATGTACCCCACTGGGCAGGTGCACCTGGTCAGGGAGGTGCCCATGTCAGAGACTCGGGGAGCCCAGGCCTGAGGCTGCCAGGGGGCAGTGTTCTAGAGAGTTCCACCGGAACCCCCTGATCAACTTGCAGGGCCACAGAAAGCCTTTCTAGGTTGTTGTTATTATTAGTATTATTATTACCAGTCCTGGGGCTTGAACTCAGGGCCTGGGCGCCGTTCCTGAGCTTCTTTTTGCTCGAGGCTAGCACTCTAACCACTTGAGCCCACAGCGCCACTTCCAGCCTTTTCTGTGTACGTGGTGCTGGGGAATCGAACCCAGGGCTTGGTGCCTGCTAGGCAAGCAGCCTACCGCTAAGCCCCATTCCCAGCCCGGCCTGGGCAGCTTGGCCTCCACACTCAGCCTCTGGGTCGTTGTGGTCTGTGTGTCTCCCTCTTGGCTCCTGACTGTGCAAGACGCTGAGTATTCATCCCCCGCTCCCCCCCCATCCCTTCAGCCGTCGTTCCCTGAGGGCCTGCTGGGTGCCGAGGGCTGGGCTAGGCGGCAGGGGCACGGAGCCACCCGCCTCAGTGTCCGTGTCCGTGTCCGTGTGTGCGCGCGCGCGTGCGTGCGCACCCGCCTGTCTCTGTCACACGTGGACGCTCGTCTCTTAGACTGTGCTCCTCCTGGGTCCTGAGTTTACCGGGTTAACTTGTTCCGTGCACGCTCATCAAGCAGGTGCCGGGCCCTGACCCAGGAGGCCACGCGGAATCTCCGTGGCCGAGACCTCCGTCTGTGGGCACTGCGGGGCAGTGGGCCAGGCAGGGGCCAAGGCGGGGACCATGGCTGAGGGCGTGCATCCGTGGTGGCTGCCTAGCTGTCCAAGGATTTCTTCTTTCTCTTTTTGTCGGTCATGGGGCTTGAACTTGGGGCCTGGGCGTTGTCCCGGAGCTCTTGTGCTCCGGACTAGCGCTCTACCATCTTGAGCCGCAGGGCCACTTGGCCACACTTTTTTTGAGTAGCTTATTGGAGAGAAGAGTCTCACAGGAACGTTTCTGCCCAGGCTGCCTTCAAACCCCAGTCCTCAGATCTCAGCCTGGGGAGTAGCTAGGATCACAGGCGTGAACCACCGGGGCCCAGCGGCAGCAAAGGGATGAGTGTGAGGATGGAACCCGCCCTGGGGCTGTGGGAAGAGAGAGGAGACCACACCTGAAAGGCTCCCCCTCAGTGGCTGGGGCTCCGCAGCCCCCCCCCCCCCCCCGTCAGCTGGAACACCAGGCCTGGAGCGGCACAGAAATGCTGGGCTGTCCCACAGTGATTGGGGAGGGGCGAAGAGAAAAGAGGGAGGGCTGGGCAGGTGGCTCTGCAGGTGCCCCGAGCTCCGGAGCCAGCCCCCGCCCTGCTGCTGCTCCGATACCTGCAGTCCAGAAGGATGGTAGCCCGCAGAGCCTGCCTTCCCCGGTTCCCCCTCATTCCCTCACTGTGGTGCCCCTCACTCCAGGCTGAAGCCATTTCCTGACACCACCCCACCCTGCCATTTCCCAGGAGGAACCCTTAGAATCCACGTCCAGCCATTCCCACGGGGGGGCCTGAGGAACCCTCCCCCCCCCACCCGAGGGCATGGCGGGTAGGATCAGGACCCGGAGACCCTTGGCGGAGCCCCAGATCTGGCCTGGAGCCGGCCAGCGCTGTGGAAAGCTGCAGCGGGGAAAGCAGAAAGGGACGGCCGCGGAGTCGCTCACAGACCCACAGACCACGTTTCAGGCTGTGGTCAGCACCTGGGGTGCTCCCTGGGGTGACGGCTCGGGCGTCTGGCGGGTGGAGACCAGGCTGAGGGACAGGTATGGAGGGAGAGGGAGATTGCACAGGAACTCTGAGCCTCCTAGGTTACTTGAACTTTAGCCCCAGGCCACTGGGTCCAAGAGGGGCGGTCGAGGCTGCATTTGCCGCTGCTCCCGGAGATCTGGGCCAGAGCCTGCAGCCACCCGAGCTGGTGAGGCCGCTGGGGGAGTGGGGGGAGCCAGCGGGGGGCGGGGACGGGTGCCCGGAGGAGTGCCAGGCAGCTGGCTGGACAGCTTGGACGATGGACGAGGAGGTCATGAGGCGGGGGGACCCCGGGTGGCTCCTGTGCCTTGTGTGTGTGTGTGGGGGGGGCTGGCTGGCTGCTCACGTCACTGTCCGGGCCGAGAAGGGACGCTGGGGTAAGCCTGGCTGCCCCTCGGGGGGTTAGGACCTCAGTCCAGCGTGCTCTCTGGCCTCTTGGCGGCGGAAAGGCCGAGGCCGGACCCGCAGGTCCCCGAAGTGCCCCGCACACCCCGTCCTTCGCCACGCCCGCCTCTCCATGCCCATCGCCCGTGTCTCTCGGCCACCCCGGGGCCAGAAAGGCCACCGGGAGACAGAGGAGGGTGGGGTGCGCCCCGCCTCCCCTCCCCCGGGCTTCTGGGCCGGAGATGGAGCCGGGGCTCTGCGCTGAAGCGGCTCTTTGTACATTGTCCCTGGAGGCTGAGGGCCCTGCGCGGGTGGGGCTGGCACCGCCGGCTGGAGCTGCACTGCGCAGGCGGGGGGGGGGGGGGGTACGGGGGTGGGGGGTTCCCTCGGTGGTGGGGGGAGAGAGCTGGAGGGATCGCCCCAGCCCTGGCAGCAAGGCCTCCAAAAACCGTTCCTCCCTTCTAGAGCCAAAGGCCCGGCCCCGGCCCCGCCGGCCTGGCTTGTTCCCGGCCAGGGCCACCGGGCCTCACGCGGCTGCCCGCCCGCAGCCCCCAGATGCCCGCGGGCGGGGAGCGCCACGGACCCCCACCCCACAGGTGTGGAAACTGAGGCAGGCGGCGCCAGCCGAAGCCCTGGCTCCTGGGTGGCCGGCTCATTCTCCAGACAGGGCCGGGCGACTGGCTTGGGTTTGGGAAGCTTAGTGACCGGGAAGTGTGGGGGACCCTCAGGCCCGGGACGGGGGGGGGGTTAAGCTTATTCCCCCACCCCCTTCAGGCTCCTGAGGACTTGGAGGAGGCTCAGTGGGTCCTCCTTCCTCTAATAGGAAGGTGTTAATCATTAATCGCTGGCCTAAGTAACCAGAGTGGCCGCCCTCCCCTCTGCCTGGGTCTCTCTGGCCTCATTGTTCCTCGGAGCCCACACCCAGCCCTGCCCCTGCCCTCCGTTCCCGCTCCCTCTGCAGGGCTGGTGTCCTTGGGACCCGGCCTCTCGCGCACTGGGCACCTGTCAGCTCTCCCACCTGGGGGCGGGGGTGGGGGCGGGGGTGGGGGGTAGATAACACCCCGTCTCGTGGGTACAGACACTGAGGCACAGCCGGGCGGAGCAGCCTGCTCTTCCAGGATAGTTATTCCACTGTTTACTGTGTGCCAGCCTGGCACTGATGTTTACTGTTTTCCAGACTAGGACTGGGAGCTGGCGCTCATGGGCGGATGGGCAAGAGGTCAGAAAGCCCAGGACACCGGAGCGGGCTGGGGCGGGACTCCCGGGGGGGAGTCCTGGGAGGCCAAGACTAAACCGAGGTGTGCAGGGTGGGGAGGGAGAGGTCCCGTGTGTGTGTGGGGGGGGGCAGCATGTGCAAAGGCACTGTGGCCTTCCCTGTGACGTGAGTGCTCAGAGCTGGGCTCACGCTCCTAGGAGAATCCCACAGTGTAGTGTGCCTGTGCGTTGTTAGGGGTCTCTTGGGCTTGGAGCGAGCCAGTGTGACAGCTGTTTGGGGGGAGAGGGGGTCTTTCCAGAGGCCCAGCCTCCGTCCTCACACACAGAGCCCTGAACTTGCCTGTCATGGAGCTGACGGCTGCCTTTAAAGGAAGTAGTATGTGTCCCTCCCCCCATGTCCTTTTCAGTTCTTGCACCTGACTTCTCAGTTTCCATTCACGGCCCCCCTGAATCCCACGGCTCCTCAAAAGTTGGAGCAAAGTTCTTGGAGCAGGGTGAGGCTCAGGGAAGACAGACCTTGGCCTTGATAGCACCTAGCTCGGGAAACATGGGTGCTGCTGGGGCCCCCCCCCCCGCCCCAGCTCCTGGCTGGCGGCTCTGGGAGGGGGAGCTGCCTCTCGCTGGCTGGTTGCCTGTTTCACGAGTGAGGAGACTGAGGCTCCGGAGGTGCGGAGCCGCCTGGGAGAGGTGGAGCCTGCGAGCCAGCCCCGAAGAGAAGGAAGGGCCCAGCCCAGGTCAGCTCCTATAGAGTCACCCAGCTGACACCTGGCCCAGCCGCCGCCGCGCCGGGAAAGCCAGCGGCGTCCAGAGCACACGTGGCACGGTGGGGCCGGAGGCCGGTACCCGTGCTGGCAGGGTGGGTGGTGCTGAGGCCGGGGGGGTGGGCTTGGTGACCTGATGCAGGGTGGCGGCGTGGTGGCAAGTGATCGGGTCGGAGCAGTGGCCGTTTGCAGGGGGGAGAAGCCCCGGCTTGCCCTTGGACTCTGGGAGCCTCAGTTTCTCCAGGCAGAAGTGGCCGGGTGGGAGGCTGGAGTCAGGATGGAGAACAGCACGGGGGTAGCGGGGGCCATGCTCCAGGGCGGCTCGGGGTGGTCTCTCCCGCCGCGTTGGTGGGGGTAGCTTGGGGCCCCAGAGTTTGGATGTCCGTTGGCTGTGGTCAGGCCAGGCAAACAAACAAACTCAAGAGACGCCACAGCTGAGCCAGGAGAGACAACAAGGAAGGATGTGGTGAGGAGGGCCGCGGGGCGGGGGGGGGGGGGAGGGAGGGGGTCCCGGGGTTTCCGGAAGCCCAGGCGTGTCCCCAGCTTTGTAGCGCGTCAGCACTGTCGCTGCACATCAAGCTGCGGGTGGCGTGACGGACGGACGGAGCCCCGTCCGGGGTGTTGGTGTGGGGCAGGGGCGAGAAGGGCAGCCCCACGGTGGTGTTGTGTTCTTCAGGGGACATGGTGAGAGGGGGCGTTCGTGCCTTGCGGCTGCTGGGGGGGGGAGGGTGTGAGGCTCAAGGGTTAGAGCACCTGCCTAGGAAGCGTGAAGTCCTGAGTTCAAACCCGGGTGTTGCCAAAAGGAACAAAATAAAAACCAAACCCACCCTGCACCCCGGCAGGTCCAGCAGAGGGGGGGTTCCCGGGCCCCAGTGTTGCAGCCTGTGCGCCTGTAGGGTAAGAGAGGGGAGGAGAGTCAGAGGTGGCGGCCCGCGACCTGTCATGGCAGCCGTGCGGGAGGCTAACGCCGGAGGCTCTCGGAGAACGGCGATACCGACGCCACGAAGGGCTAGGAGCGTGGTCCAAGTGGCGAGCACCCCACCTGCCTTACAAGCAAGCAGGAGGCTCGGAGTTTGCACCCTCGTGTGGCAGGGGGGAAAGAAAACGTTTAAGAAAAGAAAGGAGGAAAGAAAAGTGGGTGGCAGGGCGTCTGCCACCAGGGGGCGCTCCAAGTGGTCGGGGAAGGAGAGGATGATGGAGCCGCTGTTCCTGCAGGAATGTTCTGGGCACCACCCCGCCCTTCCCCAACGCTCCCGCATCCCTGGGGGCCCCTTCCCGCACCCCGGCAGCCTCGGACCCCCAGGGCCTCCCAGTTCTGTGTCAAGCAAGCCCACAATGCGTGTGGCCCTGCAGGGGGAGACCGTCCTCCCCAGGGAAAGCCAGGCCCCCCCCCCCCCCAGCAGCGGCCCCGCCGTCTCCCCGCCGCCCTGCCACTCCGGAGCAGCACCGGAGTGGGCTTGCGTGAGAGTCAGTGCTGCGTCCTTGGGTCACATCCGCGTCTCCACCGCAGGCTGCGTGGGAGGCCCTCGGAGCCCGGAGGGCCCTTCCGAACGTGCCCAGTCCCCAGGGGCCTCTGCTTCCTGACCAGTTTGAACCCCGGCTTCCGTGCCTGGCCTGGGCTGGTTGGAGTCGGAGAGTCATCTCAGCCCCCCAGGGCCTCTGTGAAGGCAGAGACCTGGGACCTGCTTGCTGCGTGAGCTTGGGTGGGCAAGCGACTCAGTGCCTTCTCTGACGGGGGTCTCAGAGCACAGCACTCAGGATCTGTCTAGCCTGCGTCGGTCTGTACTAGAAGATTCCGAGGTGGTGGAGATTCTCCACGTCTCAGCTTGCCCACGGGCCTCTGGGGACCAGAAGCCGGTGTCCAAGCTAGGCCAGCAGCCCGTGTGGAGCTGTCTTAAGGGCCCTGCCCTGGAGCCCAGCCAGGCCAGAAAGCGGGGCTCCCCATGGGGCCCAGGTATCGGCCTGGCCGGAGCAAACACTGCTCTTGATGTGGCTCTGCCTCTCCTCTCCGGTCTGGATTTCTTGGTGTTTTTTTTTCTCCTCTGTTGGTCATGGGACTCGAACCCCAGGGCCTAAGCATCGTTCTTGAGCTCTTTTGCTCAAGGCTAGCGCTCTATCACTTTGAAGGTCAGTTCCACTTCCGGTTTTCTGCTGGTTAATTGGAGGCAATTGTCTCATGGACTTAACTGACTGGGCTGGCTTTGAACTGCCATCCTCAGACCTCAGTTGGACTTGGTTTCTTGATCTACACATAGCACAATGGCAGCTGGCCCACCAGCCCCATGGTGAATAGACCTTTTTCTTTTATTTTTTTTAGTGTCAGTATTGGGGCTTGAACTTAGGGCCCGAACACTGTCTCTTAGCTTTTTCTCTCAAGACTGCTGCTCTACCACTTGAGCCACAGCTCCACTTACGGATTATGGTTGGTTAATTGGAAGGAAGAGTCTTACAAAGCTTTTCTGCCTGGGGGCTGGCTTTGAACTGTGATCCTCAGATCTCAGCTCCCTGAGTAGCTGGGATTACAGGCGTGTGCCACTGACCCTGCTAGTGAACAAGATGTTTAAGGACCTTCGGGCCACTCTGGAAGGATAGACAGAGGTCTTGATCACACTTGGTCTCTAGAGCAGAATTCCTGGAGGCGGGGCAGATGACCCCCAGACCCCCCCACACCCATTCAGCCAGGCCCCTTGTGTTAGGTGGGGAAGGGCCCAGTCTGCAGCCCCTTAGGGCCTGTGTGCCTGTCAGCCGGCCCGGGGTACCTGGGAGGTCAGCCAGGCCCGGCTGGGTCAGCGGCCTCTCTCCAGCCTCCGTCTCCTCCTCTCAGGGAGATACCCGCCTCCTTCCAGCTACTTCTCTCCAGCCTGGCGCAGGGCACTGGCTCCGGAAGGCCCGCCGGTAGCCTCGCTGATACAGGGGCTGGGCGGAGCCATATAGGGTAGGCGTGGCCCGGATGGAGCCCAACCTCAGTTGTTCCTTGAGTCTTGCGGGACCTCAGGAACCTGCCAGGTCCTGAAGCGGCTTCCTCAGCCTGTCCTTCCGCGGAGGATCACGACACTCAGGCCAGAAGGGTTCTGTTCAGTCTCCTACATCAGAGCGGATGGCCGCCGTCTCCTGAGCCCTGGCTGCGGCTTGCTCCGCCGGCCCCCAGAGCCAGCGGCAAAGCTGCTGTTGTAGACCACGGCAGTGAAGCCCGGCCAGCAGCCCAGGGGGCCTGGGAAGGGCACACGTGAACTTGGGCAGAGCAGGGGTCTGGCCTGGGGTCGATGCTTGAGCCATGCTTGACCTCCAGGGCCTTTTGCTGCAGGGAGAGAAGGCCAGACCCTACCCCCGCCCAGAGAGGCTTCCAGTGCTTGGGGTTCCAGCCCTGAGCCCCCGAGAACTGCCCTACGGCGTGTGGGGTAGCAGCCAGTGGTAAGCAGCTCCCGGCTGGCCAGTCCTTGAGCAGCGCCAGCCAGGCGCAGGGCGGGTGGGGCATTGCCATCTGCCTGTGAGTGCCAAGCAGAAAGCTCAAATGGACGGAACGGGTTGCAAATGAGCATTTCCAGGGTGTCGGCCATCGCCAGGCTTGTTGCCGAGGCTTTGATACCACACTGTTCGGGCCTCTCACTAGACGGTGAAAGAGTGGAGCGTGTTCCTCCTCCTAGGTCTGAGAAGTCTGCGGCCCAGAGAGGCCAAGCGGCCTGCCCGAAGGCCTGCAGGGAGTCACGGCCTCCGGTCTCCCAGTACCAGCCCGTACCGGGGTTTACTGAACAGCTACTGTGTGCCTAGATAAGCTTCTCAGCCACCTGTGAGGGGGTGGGGGGAGCAGGGTGCAGGCATTGTCTGTGTGCGGTCTGGTCCCATGGCTCCGGGCCTACCCCGTGTCTGGGGCTGCGGGGTGCGGCAGGCCTTGCTGCAGGGGGCACTGCCCGCCCTGCCCCAGGAAGCGGGCGGAGCCCCGGGCGCCCTGCCGCAGGCCCGGCAGGAGGTCCCGGGGCTCCACGCAGAGCCAGGATGTGCATTCCGGGAGACGGCCCTGTTCTTGGGGTGCACCCGGGCCAGCTCCTGTGCTCAGCGATGGAGACGGAGGCTGAGCTGGGAACCCCCGGGTCTCCCTCGCCAGCACCCTGAGAGTACCTGGGACACCTCGTGAGCGTGGGTGTGGCTGGCCCCTCCCAGTGCGAGCAGTTAGGTGCCCCCTAGCTGCGGGGTTGGGGGGGGGGTGGGGGATGGCTGTCGGGATGGAGGAGGCTGGAGGTGTCAGGGTGAGGGCAGCAGAGGGCACCCGAGGGCCGAGCCCCGGTCCGCGCCGGCGGCCTCAGGACCTTGGAGAGCTCCCCGGGCGGGCGGCTCGGGTCACCCTGGGCGAGGCCGTGACCATTGCAGGGCTGTGCCCTGTGTGGCCCTGCGTGGCCCCGCAGCCCTGCACCTGCCGGGCCCAGCCTGGGCCTGACTCTGAGGTCATGGCTGGGTCATTGTGATGGACACTTTAGGCCTCACCTTGCCAGATCAGGGCCAGGCCGTCATGCCATGCCAGAGCAAGCAGGGGAGGGGGTTTTCTGGAGGTGGGGGGGGGGCGTGTGAGTGGGTACGCTGTGTGGGTTGAGCACCGTGGACATGGGTGGGCACTGCCCACTCCCGAGGGGTCCTGCAGAGAACACAGGCGGTGCAGGAGGGGTGAACGTCTCTCCTGGGGCCAGGACACCACCGCTCCAGGCCTCCCGGGATAGGGACTCCAGGCCTTCCCCCAGCCGCCCCTGGGCTCGCAGGCTTCCGGCCAGGGACCGCGGGTTACACCATCGGCCTTCCCGGGTCTGAGGCCTTTGGGTTTGGACTGAGCCCCACAGCGGCCTCCTGGGGCTCCCGACGGGCGCTTGGTACGTCTAGGACTTCTCAGCCTCCATGACCGTGAGCCAGCTCCCTTCATCTTGTCTATCACTGCTCTGTCTGTCAGAAGACCCGACTCTGGCTGTGGGGGTCAGGCTCCTCTGGATTCCTCCTTCGCCCCAAGGGAAAGGGCGTGAGGAAGAGACCGGAGAGGTGGGAGGAGGGAGGGAAGGCTGAGAACCTTCCTGGGCACGGTCGTAGGCCACAGCTCTCCACCACCCTAGCTCAGCCTCAGCCTCCCCTGTCCGGTCGCCAGCATCCCAGCCTGGCCATCCCCGTCCCTGCCTTCACCCCTCAAGACGGGACACCCCGGGGTGGGAGGCATGGCATCAGCCCGTGGGCAAGGGCCACATACCTAGTGTTCACGTCCTGGTTCTAGACCAATGCACGCACGCACACACACACACACACACACACACGACAGAAGACCCGGGTCCCTGGGAGCAAGGTGCAACTCAGGCCAGCCTGGCAGCTGGTGTAGGGGGGATGGGAGGGTTGGGGTCCCCCTGTGATCTCCCAGCTGGCCTCAGACTCCCCTTTTGTGGACGGTGCTATTTCCTAGCCTACCCCTGCCTGCCAGGCTCCATCCACCGTGGAGCGCCAAACTCTGCTCCCCGTCACTGTGGAAAGACAGGTCCCGCCAGAAGCCCACTCTCCTCCGCCAGGACGGCGAACCACAGAACAGGAAGGAGCTGTGGCATTTGTTGAGCACTTCCTGTGACCCTGGAACTCTGGGTGAGGTTCTATTACACGGCTGGGAAAACAGCTGGAGAGGAGCAGAGTGCCGGGCACCAGTGGCCCAGAGGTGCCTGTGCGCAATGGCGTTCTCTCCGGCCCCGGGCAGAGTGGCTGATGGGCTCAGAGACAGAACTGGCTCCGTCCGTACGGTGCCCCCTGCCTCCTCAGGACCTAGTGCGGTGCTGGTGCAGAGGGGCGTGTCGGTCAGAGACTCGAAGGTGCTGCGGGCTGCTTGTGTCTGGCGCTGCACCGCTGTATCGCCCCTCTGGTCTCGGTTTCCTTATCTGTAAAATGGGAGTGATGGGGGGGGGGTTGCCTGCTTCCCCGTGAGGGGGTTCCATGAGGTATCCTGTTACATGGGAAGGCTAGCAGCTGGCACGGAGGCCTCACTGCCAACCCTGGCGTTTTCCCAGTGATGTTCCATAGTGGCCGGAACGCCGGTGGGGGAGGGGGGTGGAAGGGGAGGGGAGGGCGAAGCTTTAGTTCTGGCTGAGACACTTGCACGACGGGGGTGGGTGGGTGGGGGGAGGCACAGGCTGGTGGGCCTGGGCTCAGCTGCCGTCATGACGCGTTTTGAGAGAAATCGAGTCATCTTTCTGAGTCTCAGTTTCCTTATCTGTCCAATGACCCCAGTGACCTTTCCCGGTGACTGAGACTTAAATGGAGCCCCCGTGCCAATCTCTTCCTTCTCTGGGGCGGGGGGGGGAAGGCGAACGGGGCGGGGGGGCTGAAGGAGAGGAATAGGGTTTGTTTGCATGGATAAAAGTAGAACTATGAGATCTTTTGAGAATGTTTTGGGAAGCAGGGAGAGGGACAGGAGAGACAGATAGAGGGGGTATGGTTGATTTGTTGTATGTATGCGTGTGTGGAGCCATTAGTGACAGTAGGTAGAAAATGCATTATCTACCTATCAATCAGTCTATCTGTCATCTGAGGGCTCAAGTGGTAGAGCACCTGCCTAGCAAATGTGGAGCCCTGAGTTCAAGCCACAATAGAAAAGGAGAGAGGGGAAGGGAAGAGGGAGGGAGGGAGGGATACCATGGTTTATCCCATGGTGCTTCTGACTTGCTCTGGGTTGGCCGCCATGTGCCTCCCAGTAGTTGGAGTGATGAGAGAGACACGCTTAATTCCATGATTCTCAGCAACTAGCCAGCCCGAGGCCTTTGTCAGGGGGCGTCTTCAAGGAAGTGGCCAGTGAGTCAGATCCAGGCCCTGCTGAACCTGGGCTCAGGGGGCCACGGATGTCCCTGGTGTCCCCAGATCCAGGTAGCCAGCCTGGCCCAGAAGCCTAGGGTCGGCCTGACCTCAGTGGGTGGAGAGAGGCAGCGTACATCAGCAGAGCGTGCCCGGCTTCCGTCAGATCCAGTGGGGCTTAGAGGCCCGGGTCCTGCCCTTCGCAGCTCAGGGCCAGCTCCGGCCAACAAGGGCTGGGCCTCGGATGGGAGCCCTGCACACCCCCAAGGAGAAGCTGCTAACCAGGGGCTTGAAACTCCTCAGACACTCCCGGAAGCCGCCGTGTAGACCTTGGGCTTTGTGTGGCCTGTGCCAGGGCGGGAACCGCCTTCCTCGGGCCTGGCCCTGGGGCTCCAGAGCAGGAACTCCTATCTACCTTCCTCCAGGGCCTGCTCCATCTGCTGGCCTGGCCTTCCCAGTCCAGGGCTGGGATGCAGCACAGAGAAAGACCAGGAGACCCATTTTGCTTAATTTTTTTTTTTTTTGGCCAGTCCTGGGCCTTGAACTCAGGGCCTGAGCACTGTCCCTGGCTTCCTTTTGCTCAAGGCTAGCACTCTGCCGCTTGAGCCACAGTGCCACTTCTGGCCGTTTTCTGTATATGTGGTGCTGGGGAATCGAACCCAGGGCCTCATGTATACGAGGCAAGCTCTCTTGCCACTAGGCCATATCCCCAGCCCTTGTTTAATTTTTTAATTGTTAGTCCTGAGGCTTGAACTCTGGGCCTGGGTGCGATAGCTTTTTTGCTCAAGGTGAGCATACTACCACTTGTCCCAGGTCTACTTTTTTTTTTTGATGGTTATTTGTAGCTAAGGGTCCAAAGGACTTCTTTTTTTGGCTGGCTCAAAGGTTAGAACTGAGATCTTCAGATCTCCACCTCCTCTGGGGTAGCCAGGATTACAGTGGAACACCTCTTGGGCTGCTAACAAAGGTTTTTATCATTTAAACTTATCGCTGGTTGAAGAAAAACCTTGGGCTTAAGTATGTAATAAGATAATGTTTACCTAAAACACAGAATAAGTGACTGCAACTCCCTTGTGCCTGGGGAAATGAAACCGTTATCTCATTTTTAAATTGTGTTAGAATGAGACTTGCCTTGTATAAGTGAAGCGTTGGGTTCCATTCCTCAGTACCACATAAAGCAGAAAAAGCCAGAAGTGGCGCTGTGGCTCAGGTGGCAGAGTGCTAGCCTTGAGCAAAAAGAAGCCAGGGACAGTGCTCAGGCCCTGAGTCCAAGCCCCAGGACTGGCAAACAAACAAAAAACAAAAACGGTTAGAATGGAATGTATGCCCCTGAAGCTTTCTTTTTTCAATGGAAGCGTGTTTTGATTGTGTGGGGGCTGGGGCTGGGATTGGAGGCCTGGCGTTGTCCCTGAGCGTTTCCACCGAGGCCAGCACTCTTCCGAGGTTCTGGCCGCAGTGAGGCTGCTCCAGCTCCCAGCAACGCATGTGCGCCCCACAGACACAGAGTCTCACGCACCTTCCTGCCAGGGTTGGCTTTTTTTTTTTTTTTTTTTTGCCAGTCCTGGGCCTTGGACTCAGGGCCTGAGCACTGTCCCTGCCTTCTTCCCGCTCAAGGCTAGCACTCTGCCACCTGAGCCACGGCGCCGCTTCTGGCCGTTTTCTATAGATGTGGTGCTGGGGAATCGAACCCAGGGCTTCATGTATAGGAGGCGAGCAATGTAACATAGTCCCAGCCCCCAGCCTCCCCGCCCCCCCCCACCCCCGGGGTTGGCTTTGAACCGGAAACCTCGGATCTCAGCCTCCCCAGTGGCTGGGATGAGGATGTGAGCGCACGCGCACGCGCGTGGGTGGGTGCGGGCGGGAGTCGGCGAGGCGTAGGCCCGGGAGGCGGGGAGCTGGGTGCGGCCGAGAGCTGAGGAGGGGAGGGGAGGAGGGGGGGAGAGGGACTGGCGGGTCTCAGGGCGGAGAAGGCCGGGCCCTGCAGGGGGCCAAGTGCAGGGTGCGGGGTGGGGGGTTCCCGGGGGTCTCGGGGGCGGGGACGGTGGGGGCGCGCGGGGCTCCCGGGGGTGTGGGGGGGGGCGGTGTCCCGGGGCGCGCAGGCCTTGGCTGACGTGTGTTCCCCTCCCCCCTCCCCGCCCCCCCCCCCCCCCCCCCGCCCCGTCGCCGCAGGATGAAGATGAGACGGTACAAGCTCTTCCTCACGTTCTGCATGGCCGGCCTGGGCCTCATCTCCTTCCTGCACTTCTTTAAGACTCTGTCGTACGTCACCTTCCCCCGCGAGCTGGCCTCCCTCAGCCCCAACCTGGTGTCCAGCTTCTTCTGGAGCAACGCCCCGGTCACCCCGCAGGCCAGCCCGGAGCCGGGGGGCCCCGAGCTGCCGCGCACCCCGCTCTCCTCGCACTCGCCGCTGCTGCAGCCGCTGCCGCCCAGCCGGCCCGCGGCGGCCGTCGAGGAGCTGCACCGCGCCGACCTGGTGCTGCCCGAGGACACCACCGAGTACTTCGTGCGCACCAAGGCCGGGGGCGTGTGCTTCAAGCCCGGGACCAAGATGCTGGAGAGGCCGCCGTCGTCGTCGTCGTCGGGGCGGCCGGAGGAGAAGCCCGAGGGGGGCGGGGGCGGGGGCGGGGGCGGGGCGGAGGGCGGCTCGGCCCGGGGCCCCGCGCGGCGATCCCCCCCTCGACGGCTCCCCCCCGCCCCCGCCCCCCGCCGGCGGCCGTCGCAAGTGGGTGGAGTGCGTGTGCCGCCCCGGGTGGCACGGGCCGAGCTGCGGCGTGCCCACCGTGGTGCAGTTCTCCAACCTGCCCACCAAGGAGCGGCTGGTGCCGCGCGAGGTGCCGCGGCGGGTCATCAACGCCATCAACGTGAACCACGAGTTCGACCTGCTGGACGTGCGCTTCCACGAGCTGGGCGACGTGGTGGACGCGTTCGTGGTGTGCGAGTCCAACTTCACGGCGTACGGCGAGCCGCGGCCGCTCAAGTTCCGCGAGCTGCTCACCAACGGCACGTTCGAGTACATCCGCCACAAGGTGCTGTACGTGTTCCTCGACCACTTCCCGCCCGGCGGCCGCCAGGACGGCTGGATCGCCGACGACTACCTGCGCACCTTCCTCACGCAGGACGGCGTGCCGCGCCTGCGCAACCTGCGCCCGGACGACGTGTTCATCATCGACGACGCCGACGAGATCCCCGCGCGCGACGGCGTGCTCTTCCTCAAGCTCTTCGACGGCTGGACCGAGCCCTTCGCCTTCCACATGCGCAAGTCGCTCTACGGCTTCTTCTGGAAGCAGCCCGGCTCGCTCGAGGTGGTGTCGGGCTGCACCGTGGACATGCTCCGCGCCGTCTACGGCCTCGACGGCATCCGCCTCCGCCGCCGCCAGTACTACACCCTGCCCAACTTCCGCCAGTACGAGAACCGCACCGGCCACATCCTGGTGCAGTGGTCGCTCGGCAGCCCGCTGCACTTCGCCGGCTGGCACTGCTCCTGGTGCTTCACCCCCGAGGGCATCTACTTCAAGCTCGTGTCCGCCCAGAACGGCGACTTCCCCCGCTGGGGCGACTACGAGGACAAGCGCGACCTCAACTACATCCGCGGCCTCATCCGCACCGGCGGCTGGTTCGACGGCACGCAGCAGGAGTACCCGCCCGCCGACCCCAGCGAGCACATGTACGCCCCCAAGTACCTGCTCAACAACTACGACCAGTTCCGCTACCTGCTGGACAACCCCTACCGGGCGCCCACCACGCACGGCGCCGCCCCGACGCCCCAGCAGCAGCAGCAGCAGCAGCAGCAGGCCCGAGGCAGCCCCGACGGCGGGGGCGGGGGCGGGGGCTAGCCCCGCGGGGTGGGGGGAGCTGGGCTGCACACCCCTGCGCCCCCATCTCCACCTCCCCTCCTCCCCCCACCCCCCCGTCGCCTCGAGGGAGAGGACCCTGGGCCGCTGGGTAGGTGGGTGAGTTGGGAGGGGGGGGGTGTGTGGATGGAGAGAGGGGAAGGGGGGTGTGTGGGGGGGAACCTGTGAACCAGGGGATCGGGTCTGTTCCCCACCCTGGGAAAAGAAGGGAAAAAGACACAACACATTAATAATAATAATAATAATAATAATAATAATAAACCCAGCCGGGAGGGCAGCCAGCGCACGCGGAGGGGCGAGGCCGCAGGTGCCAGGGCCTCCACGAAGGGGACACTGAGGCAGGGCGGGGCGGGGCGGGAGTCAACCAACACCAGCATCCCGGTGGGGAGGACCCGCGGGGCACCCTGCGGCGGTCCTCACCCCCCCATCCCCCCCCAAGCCCACAGGCCGGCTCAGATGCGCCTGGCGGAGGGGTCCATACCCGGCCTTCGAGGGGTCCCTGTTCCTCTCCCCATCCCCGGTCCTGCTCAGCAGCTTGCGAGGGCTCCGAGGCCCTTTCTCAGGGCGGGGTGGCGGTGTGCATAGCCGGTGGGGGGGGCATGGGGTGTGGGGGGGGTGGCTAAGGTCCCATCCTCTGTCCGCCTCTTCCCTCCCCATCACTGCCTGAGCCTCAGCCCCAGCGCGCCACCCTCCCCGCGTGGAATCGCTCTACTTGGGGCCGGCCTAGGAGTCAGGTGGGGGGGGGGTCCATGAGGCCCTCGGAGCCCCAAGGGGGGCCATGAAGGCCAGTCTTAGGGCAGCCCATTCCTCATGCTCTGCCTTGTGGGGCCAGCGATTGTTGGAGTGGTTTCTACACTGCTGTAAGAGACACCCCCGCCCCCCCCCCCCCCCCGCCCAGTGCACAGTGGTTTAAGCAAGACGAGCATCTATCTAACCACATTGTCACACCGTCTAGTCCTGGGGGGTGGGGGTGGGGCGCTCCAGCTCCCACCGAGGTAGGTGCATCCAAAGGACGGGGAAAGGCAAGGAAACGCACACCCTTTACTGTGAAAATGCCGCTCTGGGTGGCATCACGCCGGTCAGGATTGAATCGCGGGGGCACAAGTAGCTGCGGAGGAAACTGGGACAGGTAGCGCCGCCCACCGTGATCCCGGCCTCATCCTGGAAGTGGTGTACACCCCTGTAATCCCAGCACCCACAAGTCTGCAGCAGGAAGATCAGGGGCTTCAGGCCAACAACAACAACAACGGAGAGGATGGATGTCGGGAACAGGCAGTCTCTCGGGGAGGGGATAGAAATGGTTAATTTTGCGGGGCTCCCGTGGCGCACCCCTGTAATCCTAGCTACTCAGGAGGCTGAGATCCGAGGAACACAGTTCATAGCTCAGCCTGGGCAGGAAAGCCGGTGAGACTCTCATCTCCAGTTAACCAGCAGAAAACCAGAAGTGGAGCTGTGGCTCAAGTGGTAGAGCGCCAGCCTTGAGCTGAAGAACTCAGGGATACTGCCCACGCCCAGGGTTCAAGCCCCTCCACTGACAAGTTATTTTCTCATTGTTCAAACTTTCTTGTTCCCCTCCTGTGTGCCTAGGACCGGGGTGCGGGGTGGGGGGGTGTGATGGGGGGGAGGTGGGGGGGTGCCCCCCTCCGACCCCCCCCCCCCGCAGACATGGCCCCTGACCCCAGTGTGCCGAGCTGCCTGTGGAACGGTACCTGTCTGTGCGCGTGTGTATATTTATGGGCATGGCTGCATGCTTGGTGTGTATTTGTACGTGTCTGTATCCGTGTGTCTCTGTACATAGATGCTCATGGGTGGGCGTGGGAGCCCGGGACCTGGAGCAGGAACTCTCCCAAGATGAGTAAGGCAGGAAGCCCTCGAAGCGCCTAGAAAGCAAAGCTCCAGGGGATGTGGGGGGGTCTCCCGTCTGTCTTTCAGTCTGGGGAATGCGAATCCTTCCTGAGGGCTGCCTCTCCCCTTCCCTCCCCCCCCCCCCCCCCCGTCTCTCCCTCCCGCCTTCCCAGAGGGCTTTTCCTAGATGTCTCCCATGCCCAGGACATGAGGAGCCCGCCTCACAGCAGCCCCGCTCCCCTCCCATCCGGTACTCCCCCCCACCCCCCCAGGATCCTTTCCTTCCAGGTCACAGGAGCACCCTGTTGCAGGGGAGCCCGGGCTTCGGAGGCCCTGGGCAGCCACGTGGCTCTGGGTCGCTCCAGGCCACCTCTGCCCACCCTGTGACGGGGCGTCCAGGGGCCTCCGAATCGCCCTGTGTTGTGGGTGGCCCTTCCCCCGGCTGGCAGGGCCCTGGCCTGGGTTCCCCAGCTCGAGGGCAGGAGAGCAGCCGTGGGGAAGGGCCCAGCCCAGCCCTCCTGCGGTCAGCCCAGTGGAGGGGCCGCTCACGCAGGCAGGGCCTGGCCATCGGGGAGCAGCGCAGCCAACAGTCGCCATAGCATACACTGGGAATTGGGGGGCAGGGAGTCCAGGAGCACCCACCCCCACTCTGAAGGGAGAAAGGACAATGTGAACCAAGGCGCACTAGCCCCAAGTGAGCGCCAGGTCTCCGGCTGGTCGGGTCTGCCCAGAGTTTGTGTCAGTTCTAGAGGAGGGTTGGGGGGCAGTTTTGGGGGGGGGGAATAGTGAGAAGTAGGGTGGGGACACGGGACTCGCTCCAATAGAAGACTGGACCCTGGGAAATGTATAATTTAAGGACATCGATAACAATAATAGTATTATTTTTTTTGTAAAGGAAAAATCGATATGTACATTCTGAAATCATTTTCTCTGCAAATGGTTGGATTTCATTTCACCCTTAAAGGGATGCTTAAAGGAAAAGATAATATTAATAATAAAAACAGCTACAAAGTCTGGAGCATGTGCGTGTGGGGCAGGCTTGTGGGCCTTCGGGTGGGACGGAGCAGGGGGCTGTGGGCTTTGGGGAGAGCCCCTGCATTCTGAGAGGTAGTCCCCCACAGTGGCGGGGGCGGGGGGGGGGCACAGCCTGCCTTCCAGAAGGTTCCAGCAGGCTCCTGGGTGGAGGATTTAGAGCCTCGTCCTGCACAAGGAAGACACAGACCTGCGCCCTGGTACCAGTGCCAGCCCTCCTGAGGTCACTGGGGGCGTCTGGGGGTCTGGATGGGGCTTGGGTGGTGAGGGTCCCCGGATCTGCTCTGGCAGCATCGGCACGAGTGCCCGCAGCGACTTGGCAGAGGTGATGAACTCCAGATGACACAGCTGCTTAGGTGACAGACCTGGATTCTCTGCCAGCCTTTCGGGGTGACATCGCCTTCTGGAGCTACAACCCCATCCTGCAAGGCTCCTCCTGCCTTGGGTCAGCACTGGGTGGGTCTGAGGAATGGCAACAGTGTGGTCTAAGCAGGGACTTTCAGGCTTCTTGAGCAGGGGACACCCAGGCTTACAGCCACACCCCCACACCCAAGCCCCGGGGGGAGAGCGATAGGCTACTGGGGGGCCCTCTACCGGGCTGGGAAGGGGAGCAGGTGTAGTACTCCAGCCTGACCACAAGGTGGCGATGGCGACTCGCTGGCCGTTTCAGATCTCCGCCATGGAATCCTAAGAATCCTGGTCGCTATGGACAAACTTTGGGTTTTTGTGTGTCAGTACTGGGACTTGCACTCAGAGCAAGGCACTGTCTCTTTAGCTTTTTCTTTTTTGTTCATGGCTGATGCTCTACCACTTGAGCCACAGTCCCACTTCCAGCTTTTTCCTGGTTAATTGGAGATAAGAGTGGCATGGATTTATTTTTGCACCCTGGCTGGCTTTGAACTGGAAACCTCTGGTGTCCGGATCGCAGTAGTGAGCCATAGGCACCGGGCTAGACATCAGTTAATGACTGTTTTGAGCTAAAAGACCCTCCCTCCCCCTCGTTCCCCTTTGATGGGTGTGGGGCGTGGCCTAAGGTGTTCAGTGGGCAGAGTCTGGCAGAGTCGGAGAAGCCCTGTGAACAGAGCTGGACTGGTGGGATGGAGAAACCTGTCTGCTCTGGAAGACTCGCCATCGAGGGGACCAGGGAAGCACAGGATCAGAGCAGTGGCCAGCCTGGCATGACGTCAAGAGTCCAGGACTCACGAGCCGTCTGTGAGCAGCTGGCCGCCTGGGTGGGTGTAGGGGTCCCTGCAGAGCCGGGGGTGGGGGGTGGGGGGGGTGGAGGATGCATGTTGGCCTCCACGCCTCATGTCTAAAAATGGTCCCTAGAATACTGGGTGCACCCAGCAGAGAGATGAAATCAAAAAGCTGTGTAAGGCTGAGAATGTGTTTTAGTGGTACAGTGCTTGCCTAGCCTGCCTAAAGCCCTGGGTTCGATTCCTCAGCACCACATTATCAGAAAAAGCTAGAAATGGGGCTATGGCACAAGTGGTAGAGTGCTAACATTGAGCAAAAAGAAGCTCAGGGACAGTGCCCAGGCCCTGAGTTCAAGGCCCAGGATGGGGGGAAAAAAATCAAAGGGACAAAGCCATGTTGATGAAAACTGTTATGAAGCCTTACAGACAAGGGCCCGAGTCTCAGACTCAGGTGGGACCTTTCAATGTACCCCAAAGTAGAGTACACTCAAAATCTCTGGTTAAAACCCAGGGGAGTCGGGTGCTGGTGGCTCACACCTAAAACCCTTGCTACTCAGGAGGCTGAGATCTGAGATCTGAGGATTGCAGTTCAAAGCCAGCCCAAGCAGGAAAGTCCATGAGACTCTTCTCTCCAATTAAGTACAAAAAGAAAAAGAAAAAAGCCAGAAGTGGGGCTGTGGCTCAAGTGGTACAGTGCTAGCTCCTGAGCAAAGAAGCCCAGGACAGCATCCAGGTCCTGAGTTCAAGCCCTAGCACAGGGTCACAAGAAAACCTCAAGGGGGGCTGGGAATGTGGCCTAGTGGTAGAGTGCTTGCCTCATACACATGAAGCCCTGGGTTCGATTCCTCAGCACCACATATATAGAAAAGCCCAGATGTGGCACTGTGGCTCAAGTGGTAGAGTACTAGTCTTGAGCAAAAAGAAGCCAGGGACAGTGCTCAGGCCCTGAGTTCAAGCCCTAGAACAGGATTTTTTTTTTTTAAAAAAGGTCTTTCTCTGAGCACCTGGGATTCCTCGTACCAATTCTGTGGTTGCCAATCGGTGGCAGTACCACAAATGACTTTCCATACTCTAGATCAGAAAGAGCTTCTAAAAACATCATCAGCAACACACGTCTGTGCTACTGCGGCTTTGAGGTGGGGCCTGCTTGCCCTACCGCTCCCAGCTGACCAACCGGAGACAGGAAGAACCACCCTGTCAAGTCTGGCCTGCACACTTGCTCATATACTTGAAGCCTCCGAGCTGTGGGGTGTTTCGTTACACAGCTTAATTATAATAGTAGGTAACCAATACACTTTGTTTCTCCCTGAAGGACAGAAAAGCCAGCTGTAGTTCCTAGAGAGACCAGAGAAGGACTTTTCTGGCTTTCTAATGGCAATGTTGCCTTTGGGTGCAGCTTGAGGCCCGCGTTCATGGGCTCGGCACAGCCCCGCTTCCCACATCATCTTATTCCGCGTGTCTTCAATAGAGCAGCAACAGCTCCAGTCATCACACCCTCTCACTTTCCTACTCAGCCCAGGAGAAATAGACTCTGGTCTCTGTAAAAGTCCTGGTCCTGGAGCTCATTGGCGTGGGTTTAGGTCAGAGCGGAACTGATGAGGACATTGTGGGATGTGCAGAGGCTGACGCACAGCTGGAGCTTGGTGAGCGCTTTCTCCTTACTCCAGTGCCACGGGCCTGGCCCTCCCTCCATTGCCTTTGATGTGGCACCTGTGACACGGAGGCCACACATCCCTCCCTTCCTCGGCCGCGGTGACACATCTGTCTGTGGCTCTCCTCCTCCTCTCTCTGTGACATTACTTCCTGGACAAGTTCCCCTCCCCGCCTCTTGTGCCTTGTGATGAAGGGGCTCCCCGGGGTGGGATGCTGAGCCCACAGTCCTGCTGGCTGCGCCCCCCCTCCCCAGGTGGGGCTGGCTCTGCCTTTCCAGGGACGAGCCCCCAGCCCATGCACCCAGCCGCATGTTCAACGAGCCCCTAAGATGTTGTGGCCAGCTCCGATGTCCCAGAGCCAGAACTGGAGTCGGCGTCCCCTCCACAGCTCTCTCCTCTTCTTTCTGTACTCTGCACCCCACTCCCGACACCTCAGTTCCCACTCACACCAGCTCAGATCTCTTCCTGTGTGCTTCCCGATTCTACTTTCCCTTTTCCCAATGGCTACCGGGAGAGCTACGTTCTAACCACTGAGATTTTCCCCAGCCAATCAAATGACTGTTTGCCTGGGGCCTGGCCTTCATTCGTCACTCGCTGAGTGAGGCGGTTGCCTCCTTTCTCCTTGTTGTGAGTACTGAAGGATGCATGGAAAGAAGGGCATGTCTTGGGCACTTGCAACTGTTCTGTCTAGCATCCCTTCTTCCAATATTTCTCCTCGTCCTCCTTCTGTTAGTACTAGTGTTAGGACTCTGCTGAGCCAAGACTTAGGCCAAATCTGGTGGTTAATTGGAGCTAAGAGTCTCACAGACTTTACTTCCCAGGCTGGCTCCGAACCGCGATCCTCAGATCTCAGCCTCCAGAGTCGCTGGGATTACAGTCATGAGCCATTTGACTGCCACCTCTGATTTTTCTGGGCCTTACAAATCTCGGAGGAGTAAGCAGAACACCTCTTGATCCAATCCAACATGTACATGGCCCACAATCAGGGGGAGGGGTGCTCGCCCATCTGTAAAAGAGGTGCATCGACACGCAGGCCTGGGGGGGGGGGCTACAGAGAGGAAGAGTGAGGAGGAAGGATGTAAATAAAAATCAACTACCTTGTGGAGTGAGCGTGTTGGCCTGGGCTGTGGTGTGTGTGTTTGTATGTGGGGTGTGTGTGTGTCTGTGTGTGTGTATTTGTGCAGTTCCACCTTCTCTTTGACGTTTGCAACCCCTCCAGGCTCAATGTGAGGCTGCAAAGATTTCACAGGCCGATCTTGGTGGGCAGGGCTCCCTCCTGCCCAAGGATATCTGATTTCAGTCCGGGGAATGACAGGAAGGATGGCAGTGAATGACGGCCCACTCCATTAAGCGGGGAGCAGCATGCTTTGGGACTGATGGCTCAGTTCCTGGCTGGCTTCGCTGTTCTGGACACAGCCAGCGGCTCCATTACTGGGCAGCGGGGACCATCCCAAGGGGGGCAGGGGAGGGAGGCAGGCCGGGCTGGCTCGAGCTTTCTGTCCTGTCATTTACTAGCAATCGCTCACTATTTCAGGGAAACAAGCAGGCTCTTTTTTTTTTTTTTTTTTTCAGGCACCACCATTGGGCAAAGAAAAGGAAGGGACCTGCAAGCCGCAGGCTCCTTTGCCCTGGAGTGGAGGCCTCTGGGAGTAAGGGGCGCCTAGTGGCTGTCAGCTCTCTTCTGTGATCTTCAAGTTCCCTCTGTCTCCTGCCGTTGCAACTTCCTTTCCTGAGCTGGGTTCTGCTTCCCCTCCCCCCCCCCCCCCCCCCCCCGCCCCTTAGCAGGAGAACCCAAAGCCAAGCCCCCAGATAACACATACAATTAGCTTTTGTCCCTCTGTGATCTTCCAACTTGCTCTTTAAATTCCCAGCAAGGCAGCTGGCACCCGCTTGCAATCCTAGCTACTCAGGAGGCTGAGATCCGAGGATCCCGGTTCAAAGCCAGCCTGGGATGGACAGTCTAGGAGCCTCTTATCTCCAATTAACCACCCAAAAAGCCAGAAGTGGCACTGTGGCTCAAGTGGTAGAGTACTAATCTTGAGCAAAACAGCTCAAGGACAGTACCCAGGCTCTGAGTTCAAGCCCCGGTACTGATGCGCGCGCGCGCGCGCACACACACACACACACACACACATTCTATAGATTAGGAAGGTCAGGAGACATGTGAATGGTCAGTTACCTGATCTTTTAGCTGGAAATGTCACCAGTTAGATTTATTTGGGTCACAAAATCATTTCTTTCAAGAATAAAGTAGGGCAGCCGGCAAGAATGGAAAGAATACACACTTGGGAGGGAGAAGGACAGGCTTGGCTTCTTAAGTTCAGAGTTCTCAGCTGCCAGGCTCTCCCCCCCTCCCCCCCTCCCCCCCTCAGGCTCACAGGAATTCCTGAGGCTGTCTAGGTCTTTCTCAGCTATGAAACTAGGATGCTCAGCTGGGCACTGGAGTCACATTGTAATCCAGACTACTCAGGAGACTGAGAGCTGAGAACCGAGGGTCAAGCAAGTCTGGGTAGAAAACTCAGCTAAGCGCTCTACCACTTTGTGCCACAGCTCCACTGGTTAATTGGAGATAAAAGAGTCTCATGGACTTTCCAGCTGGGGCTGGCTTTGAACCACAATCCTCAGCTCTCAGCCTCCTGAGTAGCTAGGATTATAGGTGTGAGCCACCGGCGCCTGGCTTTCAGTGAGACTCTTCAATTAACCAGCAAACAAAACAAAACTGGAAGTGGAGCTGTGGCTCAAGTAGTATACAGCCTTAGCCTTGAGCACTAAAGCTAAGGGGCAGCCTGCGCTCAGGGCCTTGAGTTCAAGCCCCAGGACTGGGGTCTGCGCGCACACGGAGACCGTGGGCTATGGACAGGGACGCTGGGTTATAAGGATCATAAGGCTTTGTACTGAGTCCAAATGGGGTGGCGGCTCCTTTGCACGCATCTCGGTCCTCTCCCCTCCCCTGAAAGTGCCTTCCCCAGCCCCGTCCCCCCACTTTGATCCTCAGCCCCGAAAGGCCGGGAAAGGTACCTGTACCCTCGGGGCAGCTATCCCGACCGACTCCCAAGGCCCAATCCGGCCAGGCACCGGGGGTGACCGCTCCCGGGAAGTGGACGAGGGCCAGGAGCAAAGCCACCGGGGGCTGCGGCTGAGCGGGCCGCAAGCCGTCAGCGTGGCTGCAGAGACGTCCGTGGGGCTCTCTGAGGTGGGCTTCGAAGGGAGGGGAGGAGTTGCCTCGGAGCCCCGGGGGCCCCGGGAGCCTGGGGCGGGAGGGAAGGAACGGCACCCGAGAGTGCGGATCTGGAAGCCCGGAGGAGGAACCGCGTCTGGGTGACCGGGACGGCGGAGAGTGCGGGGCTGGCCGGGCCTGGCAGGCGGGGGGGGGCCCGCAGCAGGTGGCAGCCGGGGACGGCGCCATTGCGGCCGGGCCGGAGCCCGCGGAGCCCGGCGTCTGCCCCCCGGCGTCCGCGCGGCGCCCACTGCCCGACTGACCCCGCCCCCCAGCCCCGGCCTCAGGGACCCGCACGGGGGCGGGGCCTGCAGGGCGCGTGACGTCACGGAGCGGGGCGGAGTCCCGCGGGGGCGGGGCCCACCTCCGGAGGGAGACCGGGAGCGAAGACCGGAAGTCCGGCCGCCTCCGCCCGCCCCTGAGCTCCCTCGGCCCGGTGCGCGAGGTCGCGCCCCGGAAGTAAAGGAGCCATATTGATGGGTGACCCCGAGAGTGGTACCGGGCGAGAGGCGAGTCCAGAGCAGAGGTAGCGCGCGCGGCCCGCGGTGAGTGAGGGGCCGGGGGGTGGGCGAGGGTCGCCGGCGAGCGCAGACTCGTCGCTCCTCCCCTCAGGGCCCTGCCGGGGCCCCCGTCCCGCTCGGCCGGGCTGCCGCCGGCGTCGGGGGCTCGCCCGGCGCGCCCCGGGCCTCCCCTTCGCCGCCCCTCCCCAGCCCCCCGAGCCCTCCAGGCCGCGGGGCCGCCGGCCTCGACCCGGAGGGGGTGCATCCCGACTCGGCCCGCCCTAGGATCGGTGGTCCCGCGCCGCCCAGCGCCCCTGGGGAAACAGCCTTCGCGTGGGGGGGGGGTCTCCGAGCCCGGCCGGCTCCTCCGGGACGCCCCCGGCCCGGCGGCCCCTGTGTGGCCGAGGAAGGAGGCTCCGGGACAGCGGCTTGCCCGAGATCGTCCGGGACCCGTTGGCGAGACCCGAGGCCAAGCCCGGAGCCGACTTTGGGCCCAAAGTCCACATTCCTGGTCTCCAGGCCCTCCTCTCTCCCTCTTAAGGCCATTTCTGCATTTCTGAAACGGGGGGTCATCATTCTCGCACATAAGGACCCGTGTTGGGGGGAGAATTTTTCCAGTTTAGCATAGTTTTGAACCCTTGTTTGTACCAGTTCCTACCTAAGAAAGTTCCTGGAGCGCCCAGAAGTGCTCAGCACTCGGAAAGGCCCAGCGCATGGTGACCCTCCGGGGCAGAGTTGGGGTCAGGGAGGGCCCCTGCCTCCCTCCCCACTTTTACAGCCGCGGCCTCTGGGCAGGTTCTTCGGTTAGCATCAGTTGCCTCTACTTAAAATGAGGATGATGAGTTGTTAGATGGGGTGTGCATAGAGCACCCCAGCGCGGGCGGGCGGTAGCCCCTCTCCCAGAGGACCACTTATGAATCCTGACCTCCTCTTAGGCTTTTGGTTGAAATGTAACAATGGATGACAGATTACTTGTGTGTGTGTGTGTGTGTGTGTGTGTGTGTGTGTGTGTGTGTGTGTGTGTGTGTGTGTGTGTGTGTGTGTGTGTGTGTGTGTGTGTGTGTGTGTGTGCTGTTACTGGGGCTTGAACTCTGCCTAGGTGCTGCTAGGTCCACAAGCTTTTTCACTGAAGGATAGCCCTCTGCCACTTGAGTTACCACCCCGCTTTTGGCTTTTTGGTGCCCAATTGGAGATCAAGAGTCTCAGGGACTTTGCCACTGGGGTTGGCTTCGAACTTTGGCTCTCAAATCTTAGCCTCCTGAGTAGATTACAGGCGTGAGCACCAGTGCCAGGCAGAATGTCAGAGCACTCAGCCCACGATAACACTGCTTGTGTAACAGTTTATAGGTGCCGAAGAAAGGCGGTGACATTTAATTTATAATTGACTGTAGTGTTTACTTGGAGCTGTTCTTTCAGCGATAGAGTGCTCAGTATGTATCAAATGGTGTTCTGCACATGTTCCCATACATTGACATTTCATGTTAGGGCTGACCACTTGACAGAAACACAAGGCAGCCACTTCGAAGAGGAACCAGTCAAATGGAGGTTAGGAAATCTTGTCAAGTTAATGCCAGAGTCCAGTGTGGCCGAGTCCTTGCCTCCTGCCACTCCAGGCCACATCTTGTGGTAGAGTTCTATTAGAGTTACTTCTTGTGGACAGTTCTCAAAATGACCTTATGTGGTAGGTGCCATTACCTAGAGTATACAAGGGAGAAGCTGCTGTTCAGTGGGGTTAGGTCCTTTACCCAAAGCCTGTGGCAGGTAAGTAACTGAGTCAGGATTCAAGACCAGGGGGCTATAGTTACCAAGCCCTGGTGCACCCTAACTTGGGAGGCTGGGGTGTAGTCCTAGCTCTGTCCTGAGGTTTGAGTGTAACCTAAGCCGTCTCTGTATCTTGGATTAAGAACTCTTGGCTTACTATGTCTATAAGGTCTACTGCATTAATTCTGACTATGTTTCCTGCTTCTGCCTAGAACACAGCATCCAACCCCTGCCAGTCCCCCATGGCCCCGTGGAGCCGAGAGGCGGTGCTGAGTCTCTACAGGGCTCTGCTGCGCCAGGGCCGAGAGCTCCGCTACACTGACCGAGACTTCTACTTTGCTTCCATCCGCCGTGAATTCCGGAAAAATCAGCAACTCGAGGACCCTGTGGCCCGGGAGAAGCAGCTAGAGAAGGGCCTATTCTTCCTCCACCGCAAGTTAGGGGGGCTCATTTAGAACCCTCTCTTTTTCCCCTCACACCCTAATTCTAAGGGAAGGAGGACAAAGGTGCCTTCAGCAGACACTCCTGCCCACTCCCACCTCACAGATGCGGTAAGCAGGGCCTTGTTCCTGGGAGCTTCTGGTTGTCTGATTTGGGGTGCTAGGAAGGGGAGACGCTTTCCTTTAGTGACCACAGCTCTTCCTTCCTTTAGCTCTTAGAATTCCATCGAGGCAATACAGAGAAATGAACAGAAGTTCCCTCTCTCTCTCTCTCTTTTTTTTTTTTTTTTTTTTTTGCCAGTCCTGGGCCTTGAACTCAGGGCCTGAACACTGTTCCTGGCTTCCTTTTGCTCAAGGCTAGCACTCTGCCACTTGAGCCACAGCGCCACTTCTGGCCGTTTTCTATAGATGTGGTGCTGGGGAATCGAACCCAGGGCTTCATGTATACGAGGCAAGCACTCTTGCCACTAGGCCATATTCCCGGCCCTCCCTCTCTCTTTTGCAGAGCTGGCAGTCGTTCCCAGGCTGTGTGCATCTGAGGCGAGTGCACTCCCACTTGAGCCATGCTCAGCCTCAAATGGGTTCTCTAGTTCAGAAAAGTAGGCCCCGAATTTAAAAAATAGATATAATTTCGTTATTACTAAGGTGTTACCATTTCATGAGTTATGGGCACGTTTCTTTTTTGGACAGTGTCACCCCTCCCTTTAGTTTCTCCTAGTTTCCCTCTCCCGTCCTTGTCTACAGGTTACACAGGTCATTTTCCACACAGTGTGTTCTGAGTAGCTTGATTGAATTTGTTCACCCTTCTTGCCCCGTGCCTTTTCCTTTGCCTCCCCTAAAAAGAAAAAAAAAACCCAAACAAAAGCCACCACCACCACCAAAAACCCATGTTTCTATTTCCTAGAATTCATTTCGATATCTAACATTTCAGATGTTCCGAAGAGTTACACCTTTGGGTTCCTCCTCTAAGAGTGTCCTCTGTTAGGCCGATTCTGTGTGAATGCCTATTGTCCTGGATAGGTTATCATGTCCAGTTGTATTTTATTTTAGATCCAGCTTCCACATAGGAGAGACAGCATGTGCCATTTATCTCTCTGAGCTTGGCTTACCTCCCTTAACATTTATTCTAGGTCCACCCATTTCCCTGCAGATGACATAATGCTGTTCTTTCTAATGGATGAGTGAAATTCCACTGTGTACATTTACCACATGTTACTGATCCACTCATCTACTGTAGGGCAGCTGGGTTGTTTCCATAACTTGGCTATTGTGAAGAGTGCAGCAATGAACATGGATGCACAAGTAATCTTTACTGTATCCCGACTTGTAATGCTTTTGGGAGATGCTCAAGAGTGGTATGGCTGGGCCATGGGGAAGTTCTTTTAAGTTTTCGAGGAACCTCCAAACCTAAGGCCCTGAATTTTAGGCCTCACCAAAATAGATTACTGTAGTCATTTTATAGAACCTATTTGTATAGGAACATGTTTGAAAAGACACTGCTTAAATTCACTAGACTTCAGTTCTAACCTCATTCATTCACTCATTCATATTCATTGATTGGTTGTTCTGTTCTGATCATCAGTGTATCAGATCAGATCACATTCCTTAAAACATCTGTTGTTACAGCAAGTGTAACGTATAGACTTCAGAGTTCAGGGCCTGGGTTCAAATACTGGCCTTGCTACTAATAGCTTTGGATTTAAGGCATGTCTCTAAAACTGTTCAGGGCTTTCATTTTGTCATTTGTGAAGTGAAACCGACCCCTTTAGGTTACAAGGAGAGTGCACACACAACTCTGACTGTGGTCCTTGGCAAGATGAATGGTAGTCCTACTCCTCTGGAAGCCAGTCTCACCCAAGAGTCTTCCCTGTGGCATAATGACCCTATTTAATTCAGCAACCTTCCCAGAGGCCCTTGTATGGCCCTGGTATTATGTACCCTCTAGGGATAGAGAAGAAAGCTCTGGCTCATTAAGGAACAGGAAATCATTCCAGCAGTGTTGCGCATAAAGAGCTGTGCAGACAGTGGTGAAGGTAGCCTGCCTTGGGGATTGGGTGGGAAGGATCACAGGTGGCCGTAGAAAAGGAGGACAGATAGCAGATTCCTGGCACTGGAAACTGCACTTGTAGTCTGGGAACAAGCCCGGCGTGGCTAGAGTGGTGTACCTGTGAGGCAAATGGCAGGTGTTGAAGTTGGGCCAGGTGTGGAGGGATACTGAATCCCCTGTTGAATACACTAGGCACCACCACAGCTTTGTAAGAAAGAACCGCAGCAAGTCTGTGTTTTAGCATGTACCAGGGTGATGTGGAGAGAGTAAGTTAGTAAGACAAAGTAAAGGCAGCAGCTGGGCACTATGGCTCACACCTATAATCCCAGCTACTGGGAAGGCTGAGATCTAAGGACTGTGGTTTGAAGCTAGACCTGGCAGGAAAAGTCCCTGAGACTGATCTCTTAATTAATCACCCAAATCCAGAAGTGGGGCTGTGGCTTAAGTGGTAGAGTGCTATCCTTGAGCACAGAAGCCCAGGGACAGCTCCCAGGCCCTGAGTTCACACCTCAGAATGGGCACACAAAAAAGAAAGAGATAGAGGCAGCAGTGTGGCCAAGTGGATTGAGGGATGGAGGAGGTGGGACAGTTGCTGTACGACAGCCAGCGGGGCTTCATGACCAGGCTGAGGCCTGGAGAGAGGAGGGCAGCTGGGGCGTGAGGCCGGCCATTTGGCCGGGAGGGAAAAAGTCCTTTGGTCCTCAGCCATTTATATTGACCAGCGGGTCGGCGTGCTGCCTGCACAGGCCCTGTCTTGGATCCCAAAGAGAAACGACAACCTATTGAAATCGTCGCATTCCTAATCTGCTTTGTATGGTATACTTTGCCACCAGGAAAAAATCCACTCCACAGGGTTAATAGTTGATTCCTGCAACAGATAGTTACTGGGTCAAAGGTACTGGTGAGCGTGCCAAAATGTTTCCCAAGCCCTTTTGCCTTAGTGGTGAGTGGAGAGGAGATATGCAAGAGGTGGGGTTGCACGCTGTTTGGGACTCCTTAGTGTCTCCCTTCCTCCTGTGTGTGTGTGTGTGTGTGTGTGTGTGAAAGGTTAAGAGAATTAGTGTGCAGATTGCCCAACAAGTATTGCGTACTTGTAGGCGTAGGAAAGAGTTTTTATTTATTTTTTATATTGGGGTTTGAACGCAGAGCTTCTCACATCCTAGGCAAGTGCTCTTTGAACTGTGTCCAGCACCTAGAGTAGTGTTTTCATTCTTTGCTTTATGACTGGCTTTGGGAGAAAAAGGGTTCCTATTTATATGGTCTGCCTCTGAGAAGAGTGCGGGTAGGGGGTCAGAGAGAAACTGTTTTGGAGGTGTTCACTGTGGAGGGTGCTTGCTTGGCCCCTCACACTCACTATTAGTTATTCTCATGTTTACTCAAGCCAGACATGTTTATTTACATGCCTATGGCCGTTTAGGCAGTGAACATTCACAACGGGAGTCTTCCTGGTTCTGTGCCATTAAGTTAGGAATCTAAAATGTGAGGTGCTTACTGTGTTGGACTGACGGATATCCCCCTTCCACCTCTTAAATTTTCTTTGTGCTGGACCTGGGGCTTGAACTTGGGGCCTGGGTGCTGTCCCTGAGCTTTTGGGCTCAAGGCTAGTGCTCTACCACTTGGAGTCACAGTTTTACTTCTGGCTTTTTGGTAGTTAACTGGAGATCAGAGTCTCATGGGCTTTTTTTTTTGCTTGGGATGGTGTTGAACTGTGATCCTAAGATCTCAGCCTTTTGAGTAGCTAGGATTACAGGTGTGAGCCACTGGGGCCTGACCATTTTTATTTTTATTTTTTATTTATTTGTTTATTTTTTGGCCAGTCCTGGGGCTTGGACTCAGGGCCTGAGCACTGTCCCTGGCTTCTTCTTGCTCAAGGCTAGCACTCTGCCACTTGAGCCACAGCGCCACTTCTGGCCATTTTCTGCATATGTGGTGCTGGGGAATCGAACCCAGGGCCTCATGTATATGAGGCAGGCACTCTTGCCATTAGGCCATATCCCCAGCCCGACCATTTTTATTTTTAAACTATCTTAAGTAGAAGTGCAGAGTTGAGTATTACGAAGTCATTTGTAGAAAAGATGTCTAGAATTTTGAAATGTAGATATTTGAGCCTGTGTCCATTTAAGAAGTATTCTTCCTGGATGGGCCCACGGAGCCAGGCTGGCCCTCCTGGCCAGCGGGGAGCGGGATGTGCCTGGTGCTGCTGCCCACATTGACTGCAGAGCATACGGGGCAGAGGCTGGCTCCTTGGAGCAGGTTGGAGTAAGTTTTAGCGTAGGGGCCATGTCTTCCTGTTGGAGCTGTGGCCGTGTCCTCCAGCTGGCCATCTGGTCCCTGGGGGTGGGCTGGGGTGATGGTGTTACACTGCGGCAGGAACAGCCTTCTGCTCTGCTGAGTTTGGGTCTCAGACCCAGGGCGAGTTTCAGAGGCCTTTGAGCTCCCTCAGAAGGTACAGTGTGCATTGCGGCTGCTCTGTGGAAGCTGACCTGTGTCCTGTGTGCTGAAATCTTTAGTATCATTTGTGGAACATGTGTACGGTTTATAAAGTGTTTGAGTAAAGTACTGTAGCAGGTATTTTCCGATACCAGCCCTATCATTTGGCTCTGTAGGGATCATTATCTCTTTTCATAGCCAAGAGGTAGGTAAAGTAATCATTTGAGGTCACTCAACGAATTAGCCTGGGATCAAGGCAAGCACTCAATTTCAGGATTTTTTTTTTCCAGTCCTAGGTCTTTAATTCAAGGCCTGAGTGCTATCCCTCAGCCTCTTTGTGCTCAAGGCTTGTGCGCTACCACTTGAGCCACAGCACCACTTCTGGCCTTTTTGAATAGTTTGTTGGAGATAAGAGTCTCATGGGGACTTTTCTACTGGGCTGGCTTTGAACCTAAGCCCTCAGATCTCAGCCTCCTGAGTAGCTAGGATTACAGGCTGAGGTAGGAGTACATTGTGCTTGGCCATGTGGTCTCATTACATCCCTAAGCTGCAAACTTACTGATTGAAAGGTAGAGAAGCCGGGCACTGGTGGCTCACATCTGTTGTCCTAGCTACTCAGGAGGCTGAGATCTGATCTTAGTTCAAAGCCAGCATGGACAGGAACGTCTGTGAGACTTACCTGCAATAAGCTGTTAGAAAGCTGCAATGGGGCTGGGAATATGGCTTAGTGGTAGAGTGCTTGCCTAGCATACATGAAGCCCTGGGTTTAATCCTCAGCACCACATACACAGAAAAAGCCAGAAGCGGAGTTGTGGCCCGAGAGTTAGAGTGCTTGCCTTGAGCACAAAGAACCTTAAGGGATAGTGCTTAGGCCCTGAGTTCAAACCCCAGGACTGGCAAAAAAAAAAAAAAAAAAAGCTGCAAGTGGAACTGTGGCTCAAATGGTAGAGCACAAGCCTTGAGCAAGAGCAGCTCAGGGACAGCACTGAGTTCAAGCCCCAGGACTGGCACACACACAGGTAAGGTAGAAGAAAGGAAGGCAACACTCAGGTTCTGGACTCTAGTGAGGGGAGAACTCATCAGGACTTGTCAGCAGTGATGACAGGTGGGTGTGAGCATGCCCAGCTCCTCCTCACTTGTCAACCTGCCCCCGCCACTGTGACGGGGTAGAGAGGGTGTTGTTGTGTTGTGTGGTAGGACACTTCACAAGGGCTGATGTGAGACTCGTTGCTTTCTACAGTCTCCCCAGGTTTTGCCCACTGTCACAATACAAGGCTCTCCGCCTTTCGTCCCTATATCCTGGGACATGGTCCCTCCCTCTGGCCCTCGAGTGGGCTGTGCTGGGGGTGGGAGGAGCCCTGGACTTGGCGGGCGAGGTGGCGCAGGGGTTGGTTCTTGAGGGCCACTTGGTGATGGCTGTGTTCTGTCTTCATTCTCAGGTGAGCAATGGCAGGTGCTGGTGAGCGCAAAGGCAAGAAGGATGACAATGGCATCGGGACAGCCATTGATTTTGTGCTCTCCAATGCCCGGCTGGTGCTGGGGGTGGGCGGAGCGGCCATGCTGGGCATCGCCACGCTGGCTGTCAAGCGGGTAAGTGTGCAGGCAGGGCCGGCTGCGAGGTGGAGAGGTGGCTCGCCGGAGTGCGGCCCTCTGTTGGAATGAGGCTTTGACACTGTTCATGTGAGTCAGCATGGTGGTTTGGCATGCTTAGACAAGACCTTGAGGCTTTAGGAGGCCTGCTGTCAAAGAAGTCATCACAGAGACAAAGTTTACGCCAGCAAGTAAAAATTGGGAATAACCAAAAATTTTTCCTTGACTACGTTAAAGTTGCAACAGCACACTTTACTTTGTGTTTTTCTTTTTGGTGCTGGTCCTGAACGCAGGACCTGGGGGCTGACCCTGAGCTTTTTCCATCAAGGTTAGCACTCTACCACTTGAGGTGCAGCTCTGCTTTTGCTTTTTTGGTGGTTAATTGAAGATAATGTCTTATAGACTTTTCTGGCTGGACTGGCTTTGAACCACTGTCCTTGAATTCTATCTTCCTGAGTAGCTAGGAGTACAGGCAAGAGCCACCCACAATGATTTTTTTTTCTCTTTCATACTTTTTTTTTTTGGCCAGTCCTGGGGCTTGGACTCAGGGCCTGAGCACTGTCCCTGGCTTCTTTTTGCTCAAGGCTAGCCACCTGAGCCACAGCGCCCCTTCTGGCCATTTTCCATATATTTGGTGCTGGGGAATCGAACCGAGAGCTTCATGTGTTGGAGGCAAGCACTCTTGCCACTAGGCCATACTCCCAGCCCTCATACTTTTTTTTTGATGGAATAATTTTCCTACTCTTATTTTTAAAACATCTTATCTTTGTCTGCATCCTTTGTAGTCTGTGGTTGAATGAGTCAGGGGTGTGGAACCCCTGGTGCAGAGGGTCCTCGGTTTGTAGGGATTGCTGTGTGCCAGGCATTGCCCCGGGTGTGAAGAATACAGAAAACCCAAGACACCCTGCTCCTGCCCTCACGGGGTTTCCAGTCTAGGAGGCAGTATGTAATAAGCGAATGAGTTATAAAGTATGCAGCTAGAACCAAAGTGTATTATATACACCTGAAAATATAATGAAACCCCTTAAAATGTTATCTTCAAGCCGGCACTGGTGGCTCACACCTGTAATTCTAGCTACTCAGGAGGCAAAGATTTGAGGATCGTGTTTAAAAGCCAGTCCGGGCAGGAACGTCTGTGAGAGTCATCTTGAGTAAAATACTCAGAAAAGGCTGGACGTGGCGTTGTGGCCCAAGTGGCAGAGAGCGAGCCTTGCACCAAGCACAAGGACAACACATGGAAGAGCTCAGCGGTAGCATGCGTTACCTAATTTTTGTACAAGGCCTGGGTTCAATCCTCAGCACCAACTGAAACAAGAAAAGATCTTAGTAGGTAGGGTGAGGAGAGAAGGTTGGCATTTGTTCTCGATCTGCTGTTTCAGATGTACGACCGCGCAATCAGCGCCCCTACCAGCCCCACCCGCCTGAGCCATTCAGGGAAAAGGAGCTGGGAGGAACCAAACTGGATGGGCTCCCCCCGAATGCTCAACAGGGACATGAAGGCCGGCCTGAGCCGCTCCCTGCAGGCCCTTCCCACCGATGCCGCAGCCTTTGATACAGGTGAGGAAGGCCTGCCTCCGGACGCTGGTGCTACTCACGTGTGTTACACTTCTCCGTCGTGGATGGCAGGCAAAGCTGGCCCTCGCCCTTTGTGTGAGGCAGCGTGGACTGAGCAAGTGTGGGAAGAGCTCTCATGCCTCTCTCTCTTGCCTTGGCAGATACATTCTGCCCGCCCCGGCCCAAGCCATTGGCCAGGAAGGGCCAGGTAGACTTGAAGAAGTCACGACTCCGCATGTCCCTGCAGGAGAAACTGCTTGCTTACTACCGGACCCGGGCAGCCATCCCTGCTGGAGAGCAGGCTCGGGCCAAGCAAGCTGCCGTGGACATATGCGCCGAGCTGCGGAGCTTCCTTCGGGCCAAGCTGCCTGACATGCCACTTCGGGACATGTACCTGAGTGGCAGCCTCTATGATGACCTGCAGGTAACCAGGCAGGTGTCCTCGGGGGCGGGGCGGGGGGGCGCCCAGCAGTGCGGTTGGTCAGGAAAGTCAGTGCCCCGCCTCCTGTCCTTTCTGGTGGCCTCACTGTGTGATTGGCTCCGTGCCGTTGGCTTCCATCTTGCTGGGGGAGCTGGTCTTCAGCAGGTCAACCCTCAGAACCTCTCGTTCTTGCCGTAGGTGGTGACCGCTGACCACATCCAGCTCATCGTGCCGCTCGTGCTGGAGCAGAACCTGTGGTCCTGCATCCCTGGCGAGGACACCATCATGAACGTCCCTGGTTTCTTTCTAGTTCGTCGTGAGAACCCCGAGTACTTTCCTCGTGGGAGCAGTTACTGGGACCGCTGTGTCGTGGGGGGCTACCTCTCTCCAAAGACAGTGGCTGACACCTTTGAGAAGGTCGTGGCCGGTTCCATCAACTGGCCGGCCATCGGCTCGCTCTTGGACTACGTGATCCGACCAGCACCGCCCCCAGAGGCCCTGACGCTAGAAGTGCAGTATGAACGGGACAAGCATCTGGTCATTGACTTCCTGCCCTCGGTGACCCTGGGGGACACCGTCTTGGTGGCAAGGCCACACCGGCTAGCTCAGTACGATAACCTGTGGCGGCTGAGCCTGCGCCCCGCGGAGACGGCACGCCTGCGGGCCTTGGACCAGGCCGACTCGGGCTGCCGGTCTCTGTGCCTCAAGATCCTCAAGGCCATATGCAAGTCCACTCCAGCTCTGGGCCACCTCACTGCCAGCCAGCTGACCAACGTCATCCTCCACCTGGCCCAGGAGGAGGCTGACTGGTCCCCAGACATGCTGGCCGACCGCTTTCTGCAGGCCCTGAGGGGACTCATTAGCTACTTGGAGGCCGGAGTCCTGCCCAGCGCACTGAACCCAAAGGTGAACTTGTTGGCAGAGCTCACCCCTGAAGAGATAGATGAGCTGGGGTACACGCTGTACTGCTCGCTCTCGGAGCCCGAGGTGCTGCTGCAGACGTAGGGCAGGCGAAGGCCAGCGCGGCGTTGGGTGGTCAGGTCTGTGTTAGAAACACTTGGCTGCATGGTCGGTGCCTCGCAGGTCCCCAGGTGCCTCCTGTCTGCTGGTCACCGTCCTGGTCCCCTCATGCCGGCTGCTGAGAATGGCATCTCTTCATCTCCCGTTTTCTCACTCACCCTTTTCTATTTTTGTTACCAAGCACTGTGCCCCTCCCGCCCCCCCCCCCCCACCCCCATGGACGGCAGCGCTCCAGCCTGAGCTGTGGAGAGGGCGTGGAGGTTGGTGTCAGGCCCCGCTTTCCTGCTTCTGTGTGCTCTGCCCTTGTGCATCTTCCTGTTCCGTGTCTCCCCATTGTTTCCCTCCCGTTCTCTTTGTGTTCTGCCTTTTTGTCCGCAGCATATCTGCCCAATCAACACGTTGCCTTTTAGTTGAACATCATGGAAGAGCCATGATTGTCTGTTTGCAAGCTGAACTCTGCAGCAGATGCTGAGGCAGGCAGTATTGAGGGTTTCTGGGGCTGAGGTTGGAGGAAAAGCCCGGCTCCTGGACAACACACCTGTTGTGTCCCTCTGAGCACCCACCTCAGGGGGTGGGAGGGCTCTGCAGCCCCACACCAGAAACTGGATATGGAGCTGTTTGGGGGTGGTTTCTTAGCAGCCGACAGTGAGCTCAGGTGAGGTGTGGGTGTGGAGCTGCTCGGAGAGCCGCATGCCCACTTCTGCATCTCCTTTGTGGGCCCTGGCACCAGCCTAAGGGAGGGGAGGGGCTGCCTGCACCCGACTTCCCGATGCTGGCCCCACCCCTTCCCTTTATTGCCAATTGGACCAGGCCGTGCAGGAACAGCGCCTTAGTGGTAGAGGCTGCAGGCTGTCAGCTGGAGGGCCCAGTGGCCAGTTGGGGCTCAGTGACCCTGTTTTCTCCCCCTACAGGCCCTGCCTTTCTAAGATGTTGCCTTACAGCAAGAACATGCCCTGGGCCAAGCCCTCCCTCTCCCATGTCCAGCTCAGCAAAGGCAGAGCTCAGCGGGCCCCTCGAAGGGCAGGTGAACACGGCCAGGCCTCACCCCCTTGTCCTCTCTCTGGCCACCGGGACGGTTGGTGCTACTTGGGAAGAGAGCACACGTAAACACGGGAGGGAGGCGGGCACTTCCCACGCCCCGTCTTATTTTCCGCTGCTAAAATTGCACTATTTATGGTAATTAAATGTGTCCTGGGTGGGGAAAAGTGTTGACTACACCACGTCAGTGTCTTCTGTCTTCTTTCCTGTGTGGAGAGCTGACCGTCTCAGTTCTCATCTACCCATCCAGTATTATTTTGCTTGTCATGTTTTGGGTTTTTTTTTTTTTTTTTTAATCTCTTCTTACTACCTCTCCGTCTGCGAGATCGAGGTTAAGCTCTGTGCGGTGGTCTTGGCCCTTCCTGGTGACCTGGACCAACACCCCCTGAACTCCTAAGCTTAGGGGAGAGGCAGAGGCTTGCCCCTTTTGTTATGGATTGGGAGGTTAACTAGGGTGACTGATTGTGTTTCTGATGCTTCTTCCCCCATGTCTGCAAGGACACCTTGGATTTCAGTTGTTTCACTTGGGTAAGGAAGGTACTGAGAACGATTGAAAAGAGCAAGTCCAGAACCTTGACAGAAGCATGCCACCCTGGGAATTTGAGACATCTGTGTGCCTAAGCACTCCATGGGGCCGACCCTTGCCCCTTGAGGTGTTTCTTGGAGGCGAGGCTTGATAGAATGCTGCCATGTGGATGTTCTCTGTTGACTTAGCACCTCACTGCATTACAAAACAAACATTTCCCAAGTGAGGGGCTGGGGATATGGCCTAGTGGCAAGAGAGCTTGCCTCGTAAACATGAGGCCCTGGGTTCGATTCCCCAGCACCACATATACAGAAAACGGCCAGAAGTGGCGCTGTGGCGCAAGTGGCAGAGTGCTAGCCTTGAGCAAAAGGAAGCCAGGGACAGTGCTCAGGCCCTGAGTTCAAGGCCCAGGACTGGCCAAAAAACAAAAACATTTCCCAAGTGGTCTTTAATCAGATTCCACGTAAAACACTGGAAAGAGCTTTAAGGACAGCCCCCCCCCCCCCCAAGATTTTAGAGTCCCAAGTTACCAGAGTCAAGTGCCATGTTTTTACCCCTGGTCTGAGGACAGCCCCAGCTCTGGACTGCTGCCCAAAATCAGAACCACAACTTGATTTCAAAAGCAAGAGCTGCTTCCGAGGCCACAAGGCCGGGAGAAGGGGGCTTGCTGACTGCCGGGGCAGTTGCTGCTGCCGTTCACTCCGAACAGTGTAGCCGGCAGTGCTCTAAGATCCCTGTAGGAAGGAGGCCAGCCTTGCCCCTCGGGGAAGGGCAGCGGCAGCGGCAGCGGCCGTCTCCAACATCTGCCTTTTTTGTTCAGTAGCTTCTATTTTTGTCTGAAGGACTAGCAACTGCTCCTACTTCTCTATCTGGAGACCTTTTTTGGCACTGTCTAGATTAGCAAATCCAGTGCCTGGAAGTATTCTGATTATTATCTTGAACACCTAATAAATAACAAATTTATTTTGGTCTGGCTGCCCCTTTCTAAAAAAAAAAAAGATACACAACACCAGTATGTTTATATGTTTAGTGGTGACATTTTAGAAACAGGGAAGCCTCTCAGGTTTGGAGACACCGTGTTGAGGAAATGTATGTTTACTGGGCCCGGGCTCTGTTGACACATGAGCTATTTTGCTCCTTTGTTCTCCGCTTCAGAGCTCAAATGGTTCCGACAGGAATCAGCCTCGGCATCAGGGGCACAGAGGGCTCCCTGTAAGTAGGGATAACTGGTTCTATCCACTGCCCTTTCCATGTTAGACCTTCCTAGGGATTATGACTTGGTTGAAAATTTCTGGCCTTTTGTGTGAGGCTCAAGGTCAAGGAAGATGTAAGAGACCCATGGAACTAGAGCTGACCTCTGTACCAGACTGAGCTGACAATCTGCAGTGCCTTTACATGCTACCTGTAAGTGGTCCATATGTCACAGCTGGGCTTTTGGTGGTCAGCTTCACGCTAGGGAAAACCACCCTGTGTTGATCATCTTGTAGTCTATTTTTTTGGTGGGTCATGGGGCTTGGACTGGGGGCCTGGGTTCTGTCCCTGAGCTCTTTTGCTCAAGGCCAGTACTCTACCACTTTGAGTCACAGAGCCACTTCCAGTTTTCTGGTGGTTAATTGGAGATAAAAGTGTCACAAGGCTTTCCTGCCCAGACTGGCTTTGAACTGCAGTCCTTGGATCTCGGCCTCCTGAGTAGCTAGGATTACAGGTGTGAGCCATCAACACCAGCTGTAGTCTTTAAATGTATTATCCCAGAGGCTAAACCTGCCACTTGCATTCCAGTCACCTGCCTGTCCTTTAGTGGTAGTCGATGTGGTTAGCTGGTAGACTTGGAATGGCACCAGTTCTTGTGTCCTGCCTCTGCTAGGTCCATGTAGGAGTAGCTTAGCCGGAGAACTATACATTTTCTCTGTGAATGAAGAAATTAAACTGGGGAACACTTTCTACAGAACAGGAAGAAGGAAATAAAACTCTCCAGCAACTTTGATTTTTGTATGTGGTGTGAAACATTGTCCTGTGGGAGTGCTGGGACTCCATTTTCAGCCGGGAGAAACCTGGGTCATTAAGAGTGGATGGGACAACAGCCCACTGCGACCCCTGCATTTTCTAAAACAAGCAGTTTCTCACCCAGTCTGCATGGTCACATCAGAGTCTTTGCTAGGGTCTAGAGCCTATTTATCGCTTTCAAAGACATAATGGCTCAGGATTCTTACTGCCTTTAAGCTTAAATGACGACTTCAGGGCTGGGAATGTGGCTTAGCCGTAGAGTGCCTGCCTAGCATGCACAAAGCCCTGGGTTCGATTCCTCAGCACCACATATATAGAAAAAGCCAGAAGTGGCGCTGTGGCTCAAGTGGCAGAGTGCTAGCCTTGAGCAAAAAAGCCAGGGACAGTGCTCAGACCCTGAGTCCAAGCCCCAGGACTGGCGGGGGTGGGTGGGTGGGAGACAACTGTCCATCCACATTCAGAATTTCCTACAAGGAAAGAAACCTCACGTTCACCCCAGCGTCCTTGTGCATTCCAAAATAATGGAAGGGTTCGCCGGGGAAGAGTGACTCATGGAGAGGGCGGCTAGGTCAGCTCGGAGGACCTCAGGGCTGTCAAGGAACCATAGCAACTGTTTACGAGCGCCTAGGTAAGCCAAGCGCCTTACCAGCGTGGTTTCACCCCATTGCAAGGACAAGGATGCCGCTCCGCGTGAGCCTCAGTGCAGAGGAGGAGCCAGGCTCACGGGCCGCCGGGCCGGCCCTCACCGGGGCGCCCTCCAAGCACGCCCCTGGCCAGCGGACAGGAGCGAGTGGATCAAAGAGCCACGGCTTCCCGACAGCCCGACGGGCACTGTGGAGACGTGAGGCGCTGGGGCTCAGGAGCAGGGACGGCCCGACCCGACCGCACGCCCCGAGGCTCGGAGCCGTGCCAAGCTCTCCCGGGGCAGGAGGCACGTGGCCGGAAGTCCAGGCGGACAGCGGCAGGCGCAGAGAAACCCCACAGCCGGCAGACGCCGCGTCTGGCCTTCCCGGCTGATCCTCAGCTCCCAAACCCAAGGGTCCCGCCCACTGCACTCCCAGGACCAATAGGAGCTCGGAATATAAATGACTCATCACGATCCGGCCAATCAGGTTGAGGCGCTTCCCGCCAGCGTCTCGCGCGATCCTCTGTAGGCCTGGATCTTCATAATAAAACGCGGCCTTAGAATGAAAGACTTCTCCCCGCCCCTGAGGTGACACCGGAAGTGGGGCGTGGATGAGAGATCCCTCCGCGCCCCATGGCGGGAAGGAACGAGACACTTTGATCATGGGCCTGGCGCAAAGTAGTGCACCCTTATCTCTATCTCTTACGGCTTTGAAAATAAGCTTCTATTCCTAGCACAACCCGCGCAAACTGGTCGGGGACTGGAGGTGGCGGACACGTCAGCGAGAAGGCGGCGAGCAAGCCGGCCAGCAGGATCACGTGACCCTGGCGGAAGGATGCGCCCCAGTGCTGCGGCCCGCGGGCGGAGCTTATAAAAGGCCGGCGGGCGAGACGCCGCAGCCATTTTCCTCAGCTTGCCGGTGGATGTAGACGCGTTCGTGAGCCCGCGCCATCCCTCCTCCCCTCCCTCCGGGCGCGCAGCCACCATGGCGTATTAGAGGCAGCAGTGCCCGCGGCAGCTTTGGCTTTTGCAGCAGCGGCAGCAGCACCAGGCTCTGCAGCGGCAACCCCCAGCGGCTTAAGCCATGGCGTGAGTTACCCGGGCCGGGCCTGGCGGCGGTGCGGGGTCGGGCCTCGCTGGGCGCGGCTGGCGGCCCGGGCGCGTAGCTCTGGGGGAAGCGGTTTTACGAGCGCCAGGACGCGAAGCCCCGGTCGTGGCGTCCTGGCGGGGGGGGGGGGCGGGCGGGGAGAGCGCCCGCCGCTCTCGGCGCGGGGGGGGGGAACGCAGCCCAGCCGCGGAGCTCCCTCCTCCGGGCCCCGCCGCGCGTTCGGCCCGTGTGTGTGTCGGGGGGGGGTGGTGGTCCCGGCGCCCCGCGAACGTGGCAGCGGCCAAAATGGCGGCGGGCGGGGGCGTGAGTCACGGCGGGGCGGGGCATGGCGCTCGTGGCCGTATTTGGTGCGAGCACGAGCGCCTTCCTCTGGGCGGTCGGCCCGTCCGGGAATGGCGCAGCCTCCATTTTGTGCAATCCAGCCGGCGGGTGAATGAAGGTCGGCACCATGGCCCTGCGGCCATGTGCTGCTCCCTTCCGCTCTCCAGCTTGGTTTCCCATCTGGCCATTGGACGGCTTCGGGGGAAAAGATGGAACTCTTGGAAGAGTTGCCCTTTGACGGGAAAGGCTTTCTCGTTCCTCTTCAGGCTCTTCACGAAATCCAGCAGCAGCGTTGCTGTAACCGACAAAGACACCTTCGAATCAAGCACATTCCTCGATTCCAGCAAAGCCCCGCATCATGACGGAGATGAGCTTCCAGAGCAGCGAGGTGTTGGTGGGGGACTTGATGTCCCCCTTCGACCAGTCGGGTTTGGGGGCTGAAGAAAGTCTGGGCCTCTTAGATGACTACCTGGAGGTGGCCAAGCACTTCAAGCCTCATGGGTTCCCCGGCGACCAGGCAAAGGCGGGCTCCTCCGAATGGCTGGCTGTGGATGGGTTGGTCAATGCCTCAGACACCGGCAAGGGTGAGTGGCGGCGTGGCTCTGCTTATGACGGGTTTGCTGCTTTTGTGGGTCTGGTTTAATCGGTTCGTTGTCAAATCTCTTGCAGAGGATGCTTTCTCCGGGACAGATTGGATGTTGGAGAAAATGGATCTGAAGGAGTTTGACTTTGATGCCCTGTTTCCTTTCGATGACCTGGAAATGGAAACCATGCCAGATGAGCTTTTGGCCACGTTAAATGACACGTGTGACCTCTTTCCTCCCATAGCCCAAGAGATCAACAAGGAGCCCCCCCAGACAGTGAACCCAATTGGCCATCTCCCAGAAAGTTCAGTAAAGACCGAGCAGGCTGCTCCCTTCACCTTACAGCCTCTTTCTCTTTTTACTCCAGATCATTCCTTTAGCTTAGAGCTAGGCAGTGAAGTGGATATATCTGAAGGAGACAGGAAGCCTGACTCCATTGCTTACATTACCATGGTCCCCCAGTATGTAAAAGAGGAAGACTCCCCCTCAGATAATGACAGTGGCATCTGTATGAGCCCTGAGTCTTACCCGGGCTCTCCCCAGCACAGCCCCTCCATCTCCAGGGGCTCTCCAAGTCGCCTGCCATCTCCGGGTGCATCCCGTGGGTCTGCCCGCCCTAAACCTTACGACCCTCCTGGAGAAACAGCAAAAGTCAGGGTTGATAAGCTGGATAAGAAGCTGAAGAAAATGGAGCAAAACAAGACAGCAGCCACTAGGTACCGCCAGAAAAAGAGGGCAGAACAGGAGGCCCTCACTGGTGAGTGTAAAGAACTGGAAAAGAAGAACGAGGCTCTGAAGGAAAAGGCAGATTCTCTAGCCAAGGAAATACAGTATCTTAAAGATCTGATAGAAGAGGTCCGGAAGGCAAGGGGGAAGAAAAAGGCCCCCCAGTAGGGTAGTCGGGAGTGCTGTGTAGCTTGTATATAGGAAATCGTGCTGAAGGTGTTAATAAATTATTTTGTAGTGAAAGTACCAACAGTGCATTGCATATTAATTAACCCTACTCCCACCTGCAGGTGTGTGTGGTCCTAATGGGATTGTTGGGCTCCTTGGGGAGGGACTCACTGACCCAGGAATAAAGGGTGGCAAGAAGTGGGTGCTTTTTTTAGGGACTTCCTGGCTACCACCTGGTCAGTGAGCTGGTGTTTTTCCAACGTTTGCCATGCAAAGTGCCCCACCAAGGTGGCATTCATTCATTCATCAGACTTGCCTGCAGTTACCCAGCATCACTCAGACCTTGCTCTCCTTAAACTCCAGTCTGTAGACATTGACTTACCCAAGATTTATGGGATAGTTATTTGAATCATTTTTTCCTCAGCCTAAGTTGTACCACTTGTCTTGATAACAGGACAAGACCACTTTGCTTTGGGGAGGGGCCATTAAGATGTGTAGAGAAGTACAAGTGAGGCTTCTCAAGAGCTTTCACTTGTGTGCAGCATTGCAGCCGTCAACATTTTAGGGGGGTGGACAGCTCTGCTTCGCAAGTAGCTGGTCTCCAGTCTACCAGCAGTCACTAGTCTGGCAGAGGGACAGGTGGCCCAGGGCTGAGAGTGGCATGGGGGGGGGGGAACACAGCTCTGAAGTGGACAGGTGACTGACCTAGAGCGGGGTTCTTGAGAATGGGCTGCTCACTGGGCCGAGGAGCGGACGAGCCCAGCCAGCCTACAGGAGCGACAGAGCTGCCCAGGCAGGGAAGAGCCAGACTCTTGCAGCAGGCAGGTGATTTGTGCCAACAGGAATGCCCTTGTTAGGGGCCTGGCGCCCTTATCCTGTTAACTGCTGAGCTGGCCTGTTAAGCTGCTTAAAGTGTGATTCCTCAAGGACACCGGAGCAAACCCCAGCAGGCTGGAGCAGGGATCCGGAGGGTTTCAAGGGGTACCATGCACTGCTTTCCCTCACCCTTCAACCCATCTAAGGTGATCCCCAAAGGGCACGGTCACTAGGCGGCAACCTCCCTTCTGTCCATCTGCACACCTCGGCTGGACAGAAGGGCTTCTGATCACTCAGGCCGATGGGGCCCAGGCCAGCAAGATGCCTGAATGGGGGGTGAGGGTGGGGTACAGGCCCACCACCCTCATCAGGACCAGTTGACATGGTGGCTGGTTGCCACTTCCCTGTCCCTCAGGAGCCACTGACCCGCACAGGCCCTGGGGTAGAGGAGGCAAAGCCCCAGGGAGAGTTGTTTTATGAGGGGCCCTGTCTCCACTGAAAGGCGTTCCGGCTTCTGGGTCCCATCATTCCCTACATCTATCTTTGCTTTGGCCTCCACTTCCTTGCTCGGCCTTTGGGAAAGAGCCTGCTTTCCCTAGTGGCACAGACAACACCCTTTGTTTCAGCACGGACCTGAGCCCGAATTCTGAGGATTCTTTTGACTCCTTACCCATGACCCTACTTCAACACTTCACGTGACACAGGAAGGACCCATCGAGAACCCTACAGGGTGGTGCTGCCATGGAGACCCCACACAGAGAAAAGGTGACACGCCCACCCTCCCCAGACCTTGGGGGTCCTTTTCTGAATAGAGTGTGTTGCCTCAGCAACCATGTTGGGGAAGAAGGCGCCTTTAATGAACGGCAGGGGATGCGTCCCAGATCAGTGCTGAGGGACAGAAGACCCCCCCCCCCACGCCTTAATTCAGACCAGTAGCACGCACAAAGGCCACATTTACTACCACCCAGCAGCCTTCTTCCTTCTTCTGGAGGTATGGCTCCCAGGGGCCCAGCAAACAAACAGCAGTTCCCTTTTGGTAGGTGCACATGGCGCCTCCTAAACCTCGGGGAGTCTGCTCCTGTCCCGCTGTAAATCTGCCCCAGGGTTTTCTGCGTGCCAGCTCCATCCAGTCCAGTGTCCCGGGGGCTTCAGCTCTGGGTGTCCCAGAGCCCGGCTCTTCCTGCATGACCATCACTGGCCGTCCACCACACAGTAGGCCCCCACAGGCCGGCGGGGGCAGTGAAGCCCATGGCCGCTCTAGGGGCCTCTCCCATCCGTTGAGCCCCACAGGAGCTAGCTGCCGAAGTACTCAAGCTGGAACTTCTGGAAGTCTTCCTCCGTGAACACCGTGCCCTCGGCCTTCTTCTTCTTCTTCTTCATCTTCTCCACAGGACGATCACAAGCCTTGCGGCCCTGGTTCTGCTGCAGAATCTGGGAAGGGTGGCAGAGGGCACACAGTTTCCATTTACAGCAGCACAGAGGGAGGCTCCTGAGGGGCACAGGTGATCAGGGCTCAGGGAATGGATGTACTAGCCCCGCCCCCGGGGATCCGGGGAGCCCCTTCCTATAGCCCAGTATGCCCACAGACAAACCTGCTGGGTAACAGATTCCGCCACGGTGCTTCTCGCACTTGTCATAAACTTGAGGTTTGCTCTGAGGTGGTCTCGACGCTCCCGCTTCTGGTACTCAGCTGTGGGTAACAGGCAGGAGTGTCACTTCAGACTGACTCCTTGGATGTCTCCTGGATCCCTGCCACGGACAAAAGCCCACTGTCGCTCCTCCTTGGTGACTGCAACCGTTTGGAGCCTTCTTGGCCAAACCCACTCTCCACAGTGGTCTTTCCTGAAAGTGCCTCCTGCTCCCACTTATTCAACAAATGGATCCTGAGCCTGCATGTCAGGCATTGTTCTAGGTGCCTAGGTGTTCTAGGTGTTCTGGGTATTCGTTCAACAGGAAGCAGGATGGGAGAGAATGCCTGGCCTCCTGGAGCTTCCGATGGGAGGCAAAGTTAACCAAGTACGAGATGTTGAACGCAATCTCCAGTACCATCAAAAAAAGAAGAAAAAAAGAGACTACCAGGGGAGCGGTTATATAGGAGGTGCAAACCAACTGGGAGGTGTAAGGCACCAGCCACACAGCTGTCTGCTTCGGTGGCCATCCCTCTCCCCACTCTTGCTCGTGTCAGGCCTTGGGCTGGGCGGCAGAGCCTCAGAGCAGTCGGAAGGAAGTCTTGTGCCCTCAGCAACTCCCAGTCCTCCTTCACAGCCGCCATAACCACCTCTCTCCTCCACACACGCTAGGTTTCCTCCTCCGAATTCTTACTTGTAACAAGTACCTGAATGAAAGCCTTTTATCGGGGCCCGCGACTCCAAAGACAGGAGGGGAACTCACTATCCTGCCCTCATCTTACCCAGTCTCCATCCTCAAGACTGGCCACAACCCCCAAGATGCACTATGAGACATGGGGCTCCCTCTTTATGAGGGGTCCTCCCCTTGACTGTTGTTCGGTCTGCAGAATGCGAGTGATAGGATGCGAGTGTTAGGATGGGAATGAAGTGACATTTGCACACCGGACTCTTGTTCATTACGTGTCACCTTTGCCAGCCTTTCTTTCAAATTAAAAGACAACACTGCAGCGCTCCATCAAACTACGGTCCACGATGGCCTGGGCCACGCGCTCTGCTTCCTATCTCCATCTGTGGGCATCGTGCCGACGTCCCGGACTCACCAAGCGCCGACTTGGGGACCTTGCCCTTGGCCGAGTTCCGCAGCTTCGGGGCCTGAGTCGCCTTCGCCTTGGCTCTCGCCCTCCGGCCTCGCTTCGTCGGAGCCCCGCTCGGCTGGGCCCGGCCCGGCGCCGCTCCCGCACCGGAGGCTGCAGGGGGAGGAGAGGAACCGAGGAGCCGAGTTGGAGGACGCGCGGGGCTCCCTCCCGCCCTGGGTCTCCCCCGCCCGCAGCCCCGCGGCAGACCCCCCCCTCCTCACCTTCGGAGGCCGCCAGCAGCTCCAGGCCTCGCCGCAGCAAGGCGGCCGACATGACTGCGCCCCGCCCCGCCTCGCGCTGCTTCCTTCCGCCTTGGCGGTGCTCCCCTTCCGGTGGAAACCCGAGCCGGAACACTCCGTTCCGGCGCAGGGGGGCGGGGCGGGAAAGGTTCCGCCTGCCTGCCTTAGGGCGCATGCGCGGGGGGTTGTGCTGGGGGCGGGCCTAAGGAGCAGAAGGACGTCCACTCCCAGCGTCATGCTCCAGTCACGCCTTCTCCCGGAAGACGTCCGCCGCGAGCCGCGCCCCGCCCCTCGGCCTGGCCCCTCGGAAGGGGGCGGGGCCGAGCGTTGACGTCCTGTGAGTGTGTGCGTGCGCCTCAGGCTTCTTTCCAGCACTCTGACACTTGAGCCGCAGCGCCACTTCCGGCCTTTTCTATTCTCTGTGGTGCTGAGGAATCGAACCCCGGGCTTCATGTATACGGAGGCGAGCACTCTACCGCTAGGCCACACTCCCAGTCCTGGCCAAGGCGGGGACCAGGCCCTTTCATCATCTTCATCTCCATCAAAGTGTCCGGCACACAGCAGCTTTGCCCAGCGTTTGCCAAAGGGCAAAGTAACATAATTTTTGTTTTTGAAAAAAATAAGAGAAGGAGGGAGAGCTGCTGGGGGGGGGGGGGAGAGGGGGGAGGGGGAGGAGGGGGGAATGCTGAGGCTGAGGCACTGAAGATTTCAAGTTCAAGACCAGCTGCCTAGCAAAAACGTGTCTGAAACCAAGTCTTCTCGGCCTTAGTTTCGAATATGACAAATACCAAACTAGATCCCTGCCCTAGCCATGTCCCCTTCCTTTCGCTGTTAGCTTTCGGATGGGGCTGTCTCCTCCGCCCAGGCCAGCCTCCGGCCTCCATCCTCCCTACCTAGCTGGGGTTATACAAATATGACCACCCTGCCTGGTGGGATCTTGAGTTTTTAAAGAGAGCAAAGGTTTCCGAGACCAAGAAACTTCCAGAAAGCCTTTGCCCTAGAGATAACTCTTCTCGCCGGGGTGGCACTCTGGCTGGTGCAGCTGCTCCGTCTGGCACCCGGCAGGCGGGGAGGGAGCCAGACAGCTCTGCTCACTCAAGGAACGGTGACAAAATTCACTGAGAAGACTCGTTCTGAGGGCTTTCGGCCGCTGTGTGACCGGGGAGATGGCTCAGCGGCTTCCACCTGGCCCGACCACCAGCTAGCCAGAGGAAAGTGTTGTCGTCCTCCTTACTCCGGAGGCTGAGAGCTGAGGATCGCGGTTCAAAGCCAGTGTGGGCCAGAAAGCCCATGAGAATCTTATCTCCAGTGAGCCACCAGAAAACCGGAAGGGGAGCTGTGGTTCAAAGTGGCAGAGCGCTAGTTCTGAGCAAAGAAAGCTCAGCCACAGAGCCCAGGCCCTGAGTTCAAGCCCCACAACCAGCCACAAACAGAGACACAGAGGATCCCTGGAGGGGATCTGTCTGCTTCCCAGGAGACCCTTGGTCCCCATCCCAGGTCACCGCCTGATCTGGGGGTGTGCTCTGTTTTGCCAGGCCCTCCTGATCCTCTCCTTGAGGACAGTTTTGGTCTTTGGCATAAAGCCATTCTTCCTGGAACTGAGAGTGATTGCAAGAGAGGGACTTAGAGGAGAACGGGGCAGCATGGGGGCAGGGAGGACAAGCTTTCCCCCTCCCCTCCGCCCCCAAAAAAGGCTGTTTACCTGTTCTAGCAGTTCAGAGGCCAAGGAATCAGGAGACCACACCGGTGGGGCCAGGGCTGGGGGTCGAGACACCACACATGTGTCCGGGTACCACGGTGCCAACTCCGAGGATATCCATAGTGTTTGGTGCTAGGTGGGGCCTGGGGATGGGGGGGGACGAGGAGGTGCTGACCTAGTGGGGGAGGGAAGTAGCCCAGACAGGAGCGTGTTGGAGTAACAGCGGTGCCCCTACAAGAGCGGGGCAACTTCTCAAGGGTCAGACTCTATAATCGTGCCTTAGTGGTGGTGGTGGTGGGGGGTGGCGGTGGGGGGAGGGACTGGAGCCCAGCCATGCGGCCAGACAGACAGGTGTCTGTTTCGTCTCCTAAAATAGCCGCCTTGTTTTCTCGCACGTATTTGTTGTTTTGCTGTCTGTTTCCCTTGCTGCCCCCACTGGTGGCTTTGAGTGGGCAGCGGAGCAGCGCTCAGCATACAGTTAGCGCTTCATAAAGGCCTTCCTAGATGGAGGAAGGGGCAGTTTGGGGCACCGGTGGGCAGCACGTTAGGGATGTGCAAGTTGGACTTAGCAGGACAAAGGACCAAGCTGTCCTCTGGCTCTGGGCTGCCCGGCAGAGCCCCTCGTGGAAGAATTCCGTGCATTCCAAGGTCCCCCTGGGAACAGGGCCTCTTGGGGCTGTGCGTACCCTGTGTCAGTCATTAGGGGAGATCCTCTAGGGAGGGGTGCTGAGAACGTGGACTAGGATTGCTGGGCCGGTGCCACTTGGCCAGGCGGCCACTAGGTGGCGCCACAGGATAGCTTTCTCCTGCCACTGCCCTGGTGTCTGTACTGTGGGGTCTCAGGTTTCTCCGCGGGCCCTCGGGGTCTTTGCCGCCTTCCGTGCGCAGGGCAGGGCAGCCCTCCTGGGCTTGGCATGAATGGGGAAGCTGAGTCAGAGCCATCAGGCTGGCTGCACTGCCCAGGGCCAGGCGTGAGGTCTTTTTCTAGGAAAGTGTGCCCGTTGCTGCCGGGGTTCCTGAGCGGAGCGTGCCTCAGTTTCCTCATCTGTCAACTGGGGCTTGAATGCAGGAGGCAATAAATGACTCCTAGCATGGGGAGGGAGCATGTCCTGGGCTCTTACAGACAAGAAGCCCAGGCACCCCCAGTGTTGTCTGTGTCTCTCCACTCTGGCGAGAACCAGGTGGACCCAGTCTGCAGCCCACTTGTGGGTCATTTGTTGCGGGGGGAGGGGGGGGGCGACAGCGATCCAGGGAAGAGTCCAAGGTGGCTTTTCGTTTTTGTTTTTCAGTCCTAGGGCTTGAAGCCAGGGCCTGGTTGCTGTTCTGAGCTTTTATGTTTTGCTCAAGGCTGGTGCTCTCCCGCTTTGAGCCACAGCTCCACTTCTGATTTTCTGGTGGTTCATTGGAGAGCAGAACCTCAGGGACTTTCCCGCCTGGGCTGGCTTTGAACCGTGATTGTCACATCTCAGCCTCCTGAGGAGCTAGGGTTACAGGTGTGGGCCACCAGGCCCTGGCTCCGCACCCGGCTTTTTTTCTTATTGGTTGAGATGGGGGTCTCAGGAATTTTGTTTTGCTAGGGCTGTCCTTGAGCCATGATTCCGCTCATTTCTGCTTGGGGTCACACGTGAGAGTCGCCACCCCTCCAGGTGGGATCATTAACGAACGTCCTCAGTGCCCACATCTACTCACTGGACCCTCTGCCGGCTGGGCGGGGCTTGGGGAGGGGAGGGAGGGGCAGGAGCAACCCTGGCATGAGGGGGACTCTGGCTTCCAGGAAGCTGGGGTGTGGGCCAGGGGGGTCATGTCCCTTCCAGCCTCAGTCTTTTAGGTCTAATTATGTCTCCATTAAAATGCAGATTTTTCAGAATGGAGGCCCATTGCTATGGCAACGGAGTCCAGGGATGGGTTTCTGGGGACTAGTCTCCATTTCCTGATCCTTCCAGACCAAGCTGGGGCCTGGCTGAGCCTCTCAGCCATGGCTTCCCATCCTGCCCGAGGCTGGCACTTAGGGTGGATGCGGCTTCCTCTTGACCTCAGTTTCCCCATCAGCAAATTGGGGACAAGGCCTCCCTCACAGGATAGTTCTGAGGATTCAGTAAGTGAAATGTCGGACCCTGGAGGAACCAGGTCTGCGATGGATGAATGCCCGTCTAAGTCTTGGCTTCCACCCCTTCTGGGAGGTGTCAACGCTGTCACCTGCTCTGGGGTTCTGACCTCTGCTCCTTCTGAGGACAAGGACACAAAAGATGGTGTGGGAGTGGCCTTCGAGGCTTCTGGCTCATCCTGTAGCTGCTCAACTGGATGCTATTTTTTCCCTGCACGGGGGATATAAATAACTAACAAAGGGTGGGAGGAGGATCTTTCTGTCCCTAGTGGATCTAAAAACAAAAAGAAAGAACTTTAAGAAGGGAAAGGAGCTGGGTGTTGGTGGCCCACGCCTGTAATCTTAGTTATTTAGGAGGCTGAGATCTGAATATGGAAGTTCAAAGCCAGCCAAGGTAGGCAAGTCTATGAGACTCTTATCTCCAATTATCAAAAAGCCAGAAATGGTCTGTGGCTCAAAGTGGTAGAGTACTAGCTTGAGCACAAAAGCTCATGGACAGCGCCCAAGCCCTGTGTTCAAGCCCCAGGACTATCACACACACACACACACACACACACACACACACACACACGGTAGGGGGAAGAGCTAACTAAGGCAGCAGGAAGAACTGAATATATGGAGGTAGTTCTTTATTGCCTCTCCTGCTAGGAAGCTCAGCTTGGAATGTATTATTCAACTGTTACAAGTGTAACTTATTACATGATTGAATTAGGTTACTGAATTATTTAACTTGGAATTAGTATTCATTTCAACTCTTTTTTTGAGGGGGTGGGGTCAGTCCTGAGACTTGAACTCTGGGCCTGGGTGCTGTCTCTTCAGCTCAAGGCGAGCGCTCTACCACTTAAGCTACAGCGCTACTTCTGGATTTCTGGTGGTTCATTGGAGATAAGAATCGTCTCACAGGGCTGGGGATATGGCCTAGTGGCAAGAGTGCCTGCCTCATATACATGAGGCCCTGGGTTCAATTCCCCAGCACCACATATACAGAAAATGGCTAGAAGTGGCGCTGTGGCTCAAGTGCCAGAGTGTTAGCCTTGAGCAAAAAGAAGCCAGGGACAGTGCTCAGGCCCTGAGTCCAAGCCCCAGGACTGGCCGAAAAAACAACAACAACAAAGAATCGTCTCACAGACTTTCCTGCCTTGGCTTGCTTTGAATCTCAGTCCTCAGATCTCAGCCTCCTGAGTAGCTAGGGTTACAGGTGTGAGCCACCAGTGCCCAGCTATTTTCTTCTGTCTGTCTGTCTCTCTTTCTCTCTCTCTCCCATTCTGTTGTGGGGTTTAAACTCAGCACCTGGGCACTGTCCCTGAGCTTTTTTGCTCAAGACTAATACTCTACCACTTTGAGCCACAGCACCACTTCCAGTTTTCCGCTTGTTAATTGGAGATGAGAGTCTCACAGATGACGCCTGGGCGGGCTTCGAAGTGCCATCCTCAGATTGCAGCCTCCTGGGTAGATAGCATCAAAGGCCTGAGCCAGGCACTCAGCTCATTTTTACTTTCGAGTACTTACGGTTTCCTCCTGTTTCCTAACTGATTTCAGCCTGAGATGGATGTGGCCTGGGACTGGCTGCCAGGAAGGGTCCTCAGACCCTCGCGAATAGCAGCCCTCACGGACCTGGAAAGTGAGGAAGCCAAAGACTCACTGATCGCTCCAAGGCTGCCTGGATTCTGCCTATGCCCAGGCCTCTCTCTAAGCTCAGGATTCCACCTCAGCAGTCTCCACTTGCCCCTCCCTCCTGTCCCATAGGCCTGCTCCTCTCCTGCCTGCCCCCTCCCCCTGTCCCATAGACCCGCCCCTCTCCACCTCCCCCTCTCTCCCGTCCCATAGACCCGCCCCTCTCCTGCCTGCCTGCTCCCTCCCCCTGTCCCATAGACCCACCCCTCTCCTGCCTCCCCCTCCCTCCCGTCCCATAGACCCGCCCCTTTCCACCTGCCCCCTCCCCCTGTCCCATAGACCCGCCCCTCTCCTGCCTGCCCCTCCCTCCCGTCCCATAGACCCGCCCCTCTCCACCTGCCCCTCCCTCCTGTCCCATAGGCCCGCCCCTCTCATGCCTGCCCCTCCCTCCCATCCCATAGGCCCGCCCCTCTCCACCTCCCCCTTCCTCCCGTCTCATAGACCCACCCCTCTCCTGCCTGCCCCTCCCTCCCGTCCCATAGACCCGCCCCTCTCCACCTGCCCCTCCCTCCCATCCCATAGACCCGCCCCTCTCCTGCCTGCCCCCTCCCCCTGTCCCATAGACCCGCCCCTCTCCTGCCTGCCCCTCCTTCCCGTCCCATAGGCCCGCCCCTCTCCTGCCTGCCCCCTCCTGTCTTAACTCCTAGGAGGAGATGGGAGCCATTCTCCTTGCCTTTCTCTGCCCCTAGGATGGGGGACCCCGCGGCCCATCTGCTCCACCTTCTCCATCACCTAGGACTCCCCCATCTTTCTACCCAGCCTTCACCCCCAGCCCTCCCTCCATGGCCCTCTGCTCTGCCCCAGGTGCCTCCTGGGAATGTGCTACCACAGACATGGTTGGGGAGGGGGAACGTGGTGTCCACGGGCCATCCCTCAGTTCAAGTGTGATGGAGGGGCTCCTGGGGGGAACAGCAGGGGGTGTCTGGAGGGTAGGAAGCCCCTGGGCCTCTCCTCCTTTTCCTCAAGGAGAGGAGGAAATCCTCCCTCCCGGGAACGCTCGAGCATTTCCTTAGACTCTAGCTCACAGCTCCTGGGAGGCCCAGATGAATTAAAGGTGTAATTAAATTAGGAGTCGTTCATTATTTGCAGGCTAGGATCCTCGGGAAGGTGGGGTGGTGGAGGAGGGAGGGAGGCCACCTTTCCTGCCTGTCCTGAGGGCTGATGGGCGCCGAGGGGCCCGAGCGAGGCAGCTCCCCTCCCCACCCTCCATGGACGCTCCACAATGCCAGGCAGCTTTGGGAGCCCCGCTGCCCCCCCCGCCCATCCCCCATAACCTGGCACCCAGCTTTGCCTTGCTAAACCTCAGAGTTCACCCCTGCAAAATGAGACAGAGGTTGAGGGGTGGGGTCCTGTTAACTCGCCCTCAGTGTGGGTTATAGCAGGTGTGTGTGTGCACATGCGTGCACGAACTTGTGCATGCGCCTGTGCTAGGGCTAGAACTCGGGGTCTGGGCACTGTCCCTTAGCGTTCTGTACTTAAGACTAGCACTCTACCACTTTTAATCGGAGATAAGAGGCTTTTTGCCTCGCTGGCTTCAATCCATGATCCTCAGATCCCAGCCTCCCGAGGAGGCGCTGGGATTACAGGCGTGAGCACCGCCTGGCGGAACGTCGTTTCCATCTACAGGCTTGGTGACCTCCCCGTCCCTCCCGCCCTGCAAGAATGCCTCCTTCCTTGAAGTCACCATTTGCACACTCAGCCTCAGCCTAGGATCTTCACCCTCGACGCTGTTCTCCCACGGAAAGAAAGAAAACCACGTGACCAGGCAAGGCAGTCTGTCTTTCTGTCCCCTCCAGCGGCTTTCTGTCTGGTGGGGGACGGAGGACTTGGGCCGCCAAAGGAGAGTGAGGGGAAAGGAAGGCACCGAGTGGGGGGGGGGGAATGGAGTGTGCAAAGACCTAGAGGCAGGGTAGGGAGGGAGAAGTGCTGACCATGGAGGAGCAGGTGTGAGCCGAGAGGATGCCAGGGGAGGGGTGGGCCGTGGGGAGGTGGGGACGGGGGGGGGGGACGGGAGTGGGGTGGGTAGAGGCTCCTCTCCGTTCCCAGAGCAAAGTGACATTTTCAGAAGTGTCACGGTGTGATAGAGCTGTCAGGAGGAGAGGAGACAGCCGCGCACCTGGGACACGGAAGTCACGGCTCTTTTTGTTTCGTGAGAGTGTGAGAACTCACAACCTTTTCATTAAGGGAGGTAACAAAAAAACACACACGAGAAGACAGGAGCGCGGGTTAAGCCCCCCCATCCCAACCCCCCTTCTGTCCAGATGCCCCTGACCCCTGATTCCTTGTCACCTCTGCTTGGGACACTTATTATTATTTTTTTCTTAGTCATTAGTGGTTTCAAAATGGTGTCAAGGATGAAATGGCTCTCTCCTGAAGAATCTGCAGCTGGGGCGGCTGCTCTCACGAGCTCTGAGCTTCCCCCTTCTCCGTCCCTTCCTTGGTCTTTGAATCCCATCCAGTCCCGAGGCCCAGCTGGGGCCTGAATCCCAGCGGCGCTGCCCGGGCCAGACCGGAGTTCAGCACCACGGACAGCGGCAGGCGCGGGGCTGCCCGGTTAGCAGGTGGGGAGGCGTTCGTTCCTTGGAGAAATGGGTCCTGGAACGCCCTTCCAGGAAGTCAGGGTGCAGAATGGGGGTGTTTGGGGGTGCCTGAGCCCCGAGGGGCTCTGTCACAGGATTGAGACCTCGTTTTCCCCAGGACCCCTGTCCCCGCCCCCCCCTCCCCTCGACATCACGAGTCTGCCCTGGGCACATTTCACGCCTTCCCCGGTCTGCACTCCCTCAGCTGCCTGCTTGCTCTTGAGAACGGAACCCCATTCCCAGGCCCCCCGCCCCGCCTCCTGACAGGGAGCTTCAGGCCTGGAGCCACGGATGCTTGGGCCTGGCTTTTGGACTTGGTGCGGTGTGACCTTGGGCCAGCCTCCAGCCCTCCCCTCCCACCCCACCTCCTGGCTTCAGAAAGGGGACGTGTGTGTGTGTGTGTGTGTGTGTGTGTGTGTGTGTGTGTCGTCCAAACTCTTTGCCGAACCCTGCAGTCAGCTTCTGACACTGACACCCGGGAGGAGAGAGCTGTGGACAAGGGCCGTGTGTGCTGAGGGCTGCAGGAGAGGAGGCTGGGGCGTGTGTGTGTGTGTGTGTGTGTGTGTATGTGTGAGAGAGAGAGAGAGAGAGAGAGAGAGGTGTGGAGAACACGGGAGCTGCTGGATCAGAACAGAAGAGCCCCTCAGCCTGTATATTTAGCTCGGGGAGATATATAAACAGAATCCTGGGGCCCGCGCAGCACACCCCCAGTGAGTCATCCCTGCCACCGAGCTGCAGCTAAAGTTAGGCTCCAATCACAGGCTCCCTCCTGATCCCCACTGCCCCCTTGTCTCCTCATCTTCTGCTCCTCTTTCCCCTCTCGGCTCCGCTGGTCCTCCATCTCCTCCCTCAGTCAGAGGCTCGGCTTCCTCTCCTCTCCCCTATCTTTCCTCTCTCTCCCCTCCTTTCCCTCTGTTTCTAACTCTGGCTGCAACTTTGCTCCCTTCCAGAGCACACTTGAAGAAGGGCACGTTTGCGCCTGTGTCTGTGTGAGTGTGAACCTGGTAATAACGCACACATGTCTGTGTGTACTTGAGAGGCGGGTGAGCATGTCTGGGTGAGTGTGTGTCTCGCCGGGAGAGTGCTGTTTGTGGGAACGGTATTTAGCTACATGTACGTGTGAGGGTGTGTGATGGCGGTGGCCTGCGTGAATTTGCGTGTGTGTGTGTGTGTGTGTGTGCGCGCGCACGCACTGGGGACGGTGAAGATTGTCCGTGTCTTGGTGTGTGTCCGCTCTGGGGAAGGGCAGCTCTGTCTCCAGGCCCTTCCCCCTGTTCTTTCTCCGGAGCTGGGGTGCTGGGGGGGGCCCAGGGCTGGGGGCCAGGGAGCTGCAGGCCAGGAGGGTGGGGTGGACCCAGGCTTGGCTTTGGCCTGTTCTGCTACTTCCTGCTGTGTGACCCCCGAGTCCATTTCCGGCCTGACCGCTGGGTCTTCCTGTCCCCCAGGCCCTGCGCAGCTCTGGGCCAGGCGAGGGGGTGCGTTTGCCTCTTGGGGACGCGCTGGTCCCAGGGCTCCGGGCTGCTCTGCTGGCTTTGCTTCCCCCACTGCTGATTCCTAACCCACACTGGCTTCCACAAGGGGGGGAGGCTGGCTCCTCCCCTGGGCAGGGCCCCCTGCCTAATGGGGGGACAGACACCCCATCCTTCAAGGTGCTCCTGAAAGCCGCTCTGCAGGAAGCTGCCAGAGCCCTTTGAAGGATGGTGTTGATCTCGTCTCTCCAATCACCCAACTTGCCGGGCACTGTGGTCTGTGTGGAATCCTGGAAAGGTTGTGTGTGTGTGTGTGTGTGTGTGTGTGTGTGTGTGTGTGTAAGAGATGGGCGCCAGGGGCTGGCCTGAGCCCCAGCATGGCTGGGGGTCCTGGCTGGGAGGGGCGGGGGGGAAGCAGGCAGGGCGCCTCCTCAGGATTTGATCAGATCACGTCTACCTCGTTGAAGACGACGGCTTGGAGCTGGGGAGGGGGTCTGGTTTGGCGGGAGAGGGTGTACCCCACATGCCTGTGGCTCGGTGCCATCCCTGGGGTGAGGGTGGGGGAAATCCTAACATGGTGAGGACCCTTCCTCTTCACCCCTGGCCCGCCTCCCGACTTCACTTCCCCTTGCAGGCGGGCGGGCGCCCACTGAAGAATGTATCCGGGCATCTGTTGGTGGTCTCCATGTCCCCTCAGGGAGGTGGAAACGGCAGGGGCCAAGGCTGGCTCGTCGCTGCCGCCCAGGGTCTGGTTCTGGGGATCTCGGTCTGCTCACTCTCTCGTTCGCTTGCTCTCTCATTCATTCACTCCGCAGATCCTCTCGCGCATGCCCTGTGCCCAGCTCTGGGCTGTATGGGCGGTCCCTGCCTTGTGGGGTTCCCACTGGCAGGGAGGGCAGGGTGGAGAAGCCAGCCAGCCAGCCGGGGGGGGAGGACGAGGGAGGGCCAGGGAGCACCAACACTGCCTGGTGAGCTCCTGCAGGATGTGGGGCTCCCAAGTGGGGCTGGAGGGGCACAAATGCCCCACGTGGGAAAATCAGTCCAGCCTCGTTTCCCTCCCAGGAGACCATGGTGAACAGAGTGCAGGGCTGAGGTCATTTCCTTCCTTCCTTCCTTCCTTCCTTCCTTCCTTCCTTCCTCCCTCCCTCTCTCCCCCCTCCCTCCCCCCCTCCCCCCCCTCCCTCCCTCCCTCCCTTCCTTCTTTCCTTTGAAGTTGCCAGGGTTGGATTCAGAGCCTTGCACTTGTCTGGCTTGCTGGCTTAGATGGTGGTCCACCACTTGAGCCATACCTCCAGCCCTACATTTTTGTTGGTTGTGGGGCTTGAACTCAGGGCCCGGGCACTATCCCTGAGCGATTTTGCTCACTTTGAGCCACAGCTCCGCCTCTGTTTTTTGAGTGGTTAGTTGGAGATAATAGTCTCACCAAGAGTCTTTTCTGCATGGGCTGGCTTTGAATCGCGAGCCTCGGATCTCAGCCTCCTGAGTAGCTGGGATTACAGGCGTGAGCCACAGTACCCGGATCAGCCCTACTTTTTGCTGATTCGCTTGGAGATGGAGTTTCACATAGTTGACTCCCAGGCTTGCCTTGCATTACAGTCCTACAGATCTCAGTCTCCTGAGGAGGCTCTTGGCGGCTTGAGAAGCTAGGTTGACAGGCGTGAGTCAACAGCACGCAACTGGGGATTCTTTTCTGAAACCCAGAGCTGGAGTTGAGCTCAGAGGTCGCCTCTGAACAGGTGACTGAAGGCCTGTCCCGCCCTCCAGTTTGACAAAGATTAAAATGTCCAAAGAAAGCAGGGTCAGGGTGTGTGTGTGTGTGTGTGTGTGTGTGTGTGTGTGTGTGTGTCAGGTGGAGCAGGGAGGCTGGGACACACCGACCCTCCCCTCCAGCCCTCTGGGGGGGTGGGGGCTGCAGGCTACGGTGGTGGCCTTGATGGTGACCTTGGAGGGCACCGCCCAGGAGGCCTGACTGCCAGGCACCAGCCTTTGTCCAGCTGAAGATAAAAGGGACCGTTGGCCGTCTTCTTATTCTTTCTACAAGCAGCAGGCACCATGGCCAGAAGAGAGGGGAGAGCGGGCATGCGTGTGTGAGACACAGACAGCACAATGACAGGAAGTGTCAGACAGACAGACACACAGACAGAGAATGCCGCCACACGGAGTCAGAGAGGCAGAGACCGACGAGGAGAGAAGGGAGGAGCGGAGGGCGCTGCTCCTCCGAGGGGAGCCCTCTGTGGGACTCACCCGCCCCCTCCTGAGTCTTCCGTCTCCCGGGCCTTTGCCCCTGCTGTCTGCTGGCCTGGAACGACCTTGGTGCTCAAGGCCTCCAGGTTGTCACTGTGGGAAGCTTGCTGAGACTCTCCTCCCCGTGCCGGGGTGGGGGTGGGGGTCTCCCCTTGTACTGAGGATGAATCTAGGGTGTCTGGACATGGCTGCTCCCTGCTGGGCTGGGTGCTTGCCTGGGCTTCTGCCTACACCCAGCACCCAGCTCATAGGAGGTGTGCAAGACTTCCCCAGTTGTGCCAGCCCGCAGTTGACGGCCTGCCACTATTGAGCACCTACTGCACACCCAGGCCCCTGAGGGGGCTCCCGGGGGTTCTTTCTGGAAGGGGAGGCCTCACCTCTGATGTCCCAGCAGCCCCTCCAGGTGCGTCTGGACGGCAATCGTGGCGTCCCATCCAGGCAGCGTCTAGGATGTCTGTGGTCTCTCCTGGCTGAGTCAGGGGCCTCCAACCAGGGGTCCTCCAGGGGCCTGACATCTGCCGCTGTCCACATCTGTCTGTCTGCCCTCATTGGCCCTCATCGGCCCTCGGCCCCCTCCTGCCTCCTGTCCTGGCAGGTGGGAAAGAGAAGGTGCTCTCTCTCTCTCTCTCTCTCTCATACACACACACACACACACACACACTCACATGGAGTCGCGTGTCCTGCCGCTCATGAGCTCTGGGGCCCTGGGCGGCTGACTTCATGTCTTCATCTCTCCACTTCCTTGCTCTCCCGCACGGACGGGTCAGGGGGCTCATGACCCCTGTCACCTTGCACTATTTGGGGGCTCATCGGGCAAAGGAAGCAAGTGGGAGGAGGGACGCCAGCAGCACCCCACCCTTCCTCCTGAACGGGGCTCTCATGGACGCGGTGGGCAGGGCTGGGGTGCTGGGGTCCTGCTCTTCTGCTGGCCTACCCAGGGCTGTCTCAGCGTGGACCCCTCCCCACCCAGGGCTGTCTCAGCGTGGACCCCCCCCCCACCCAGGGCTGTCTCAGCGTGGACCCCCCCCCCCCCGCCCGGGCCCTGGGGCTGGCTGGGGCCCAGAGGAGCGGCTGCCTCTGCAGCCATGTCAACAACCAGGTCCTCAGTCTCTTCGGGTGGTCGTCCTGCGCGGAATCTCCCGCTCCTCCTCCTCCTCCTCTCTGCCACCCCAGTTCCTCTCCCCAGGAAAGGTTGGAGGACGAGGCGGCCTCTGCCCTCCGCCTGGGCTCTGGGTCCTGCGGCGCCTCTGCAAGCCCACCGGGTGCCTCAAGGTGCCGGAGTCCAGCCTCCCCATCCCGCCTGGGGAGTCCGGCCTGCGGCCCACCTTTCCCGCGCAGGCCACTCTGGCTCCTCTCCCGTGGCGCCCGCACTTCTGGACTTCCCACGGAAGATTCCCGTGGCCCTGTTGCGGGCCTGGCCACCCGGAAGCTGCTTCGCGTGGAAGGCTGCTACCCTAAGCGGCTGTTCTCAGTGCTGGGCTGGGGGCTTCTGTCTGGGCCTGGTTCTAAAGGACGACTAGGGAGCTGGGGCAGGGAGCCCCTCTCTCTGTGCTCCCCCGCGGGATGTGCCCGCTCAGGCTTCTCCACGCGGCCTCACCCCCCCCCCCCCCCCGTTAGCCGGTGAAGCCGCTCTCAGGGAACCCTTGAAACTGTGGCTTTCGGAGCATCTGGGTCTCAGAATCCAGAACCCCAGTTAAGCGCATGGATCCCCGGATTTCAGAAAGCCGGCGCCGCCGCCTATCAGCAGTGTGACCTTGAACAAGTCCCCTCACCTCTGGAGGCCCTCAGTTCCTCCTCTGTCAACCGGCAGCAACAGTGCTACCAGATTAGTGTAGAATTTAAAAAGCCAGTGTTTACAGAGGGCTCACTCCGGGGTCAGGCGGGGACGGAGGATCTGTGCGCGCTTGAGAAACACAATGCCGTGGCCCACGAGGCGGGCGCATCTTTGCCAGCGCGCTCTTAGGATCTTCTGGCCTACGAGGGACCTCACTCCACATCTCAGGGCAGGCATCTGGTCCCTGGATTGTTCACGCTCCCTCACTGTGCCGCTACTACATTGTGAGAAACTTCTGTGGGGCAGGGCTGAGCCTGACCCGGCGACTGCGGCTGCTGGAGCGATGAGCGTGGCTGGCTTGGGCCTTGCTCCAGGAGAGGGGGGGGGGTCCCGGCAGTGCCCCCTCCCCCCCCCCCCCCCCCCCCCCGCTCGCTCACCTCCCGGCAGGACCTGGCAAGCTCCGTTCCCAGGGTACGCCGAGGGCTAATGAGTGTGTACGGCTGGTGCAGCCTTCAGCAAATAGCAGCCGCAATATAAATAGCAATTGGGATAAATGAAGCGCCTGCACCGGCGCCGGCCCCCAGGAGGGGCGGCCCCACCCTGCGTCTTGTGGAACCCCCACCCCTCCCCCTGCAGATGGGGGGGGTCCTCTCCTGTCTCTATCCTCTCCTGGCCCTACTTTTTAATCTGTCTGCATGTTGTGTCCCCAGGGTCCTGGAATGGGGGTGGTGTGTGTGTGTGTGTGTGTGTGTGTGTGTGTGTGTGCTGATACTGGGGTTTGAACTCGGGGCCCGGGCACTATGCCTGAGCGTCTTCACTCAAGGCTGGCTGGTGTTCTATCACTTAAGCAGTGGCTCCACCGCTGGTATTTAGGTGGTCAATTGGAGATAAGATTCTTATGGACCTTCCTGCCCAGGCTGGCTTCAAACCAAGATCCTCAGCTCTCAGCCTCCCGAGGAGTTAGGGTTGCAGATGCCAGTCTCCAGGGCCAGGCTCAGCCTCCTGAACTTCATGACCATGTGGCCAGGGAGAAAGAGGGAGGAAGGAAGCAATGCCTGTCTCCTTGCCCTGACACCGGGGTTCCTTCTTTTGCAGGCCGGAGCTTTCCAGCTGTGCCCCGGCTATGCCGGGCTGAGGGCGGCCATCGGCACCTACCTCCCGCCTCAGGGCCTCTCCCTCCCGGCGGCCTCAACTCCATCTACCTGCTTCACACCCGGGCTGGCCAGAAACCCACTGTGATCTGAAGCCCTTCCATCCCACCCGGGAATCCCACCCGAGCCGCTCAGTCCACACGACAAGCCCCCCACTCCAGTCCACGATTCCCTGTGCCCCGTCCTCCCGTGGGTGGTGGCCCAGGCTCTACTGAGCCCTTAGACAACGTGCCAATGTGCATGCTGCCTCCAAGCAAGGCCCTTCCGCCGGAACAGGTGCCCTTGGCGGGGTGGGGTGGGGGGTGGCGGGGGGTGGGGGGGGTCAGCATCCTCAGCCCCGTCTAGCCTCTCTTCTGCGCATTGCGTGTGTACTGGGGCTTGAACTCAGGGCCTTGCACCGTGGCTTAGCTTTTGTTCACTCAAGGCTGGTGTTCTACCATTTGAGCCAGAGCTCCATGTCTGGCATTTTGTTGATTAATTGGAAGTAAACGTCTCAGGAACTTTCCTGCCCGGGCTGGTTTTGAACTGAGATCCTTCCATGCGAGCTTCCTGAGCACCTTCCGTTGTGTGAAGGGCGAGGCAGGGGCACCGGAGACCTCAGAGCTGCGGCTTCCCTGCTGAGCCATGTTGGCTTAGGAACTCAACTTTGGCTTCAGTGTCTTCATTGGAAAAATGGAGGCAAAGGGGGAGACTGCAGGAGGTGCCGAGAGACTAGTACTGGCTCATTAAATGCCCCCTGAGAGTCAGAGGGACTGGCAGCCCATTTAACTGGCATTTGGGAGGGTCCACATGCCTTTCAGGTTTTTTGGTTTGTTTTTTTTTGTGCCAGTCCTGGGGCTTGAACTCAGGGCCTGAGCACTGTCCCTGGCTTCATTTTGCTCAAGGCTAGCACTCTGCCACTTGAGCCACAGTGCCTCTTCTGGCTTTTTCTACATATGTGGTGCTGAGGAATCGAACCCAGGGCTTCATGTAGGCAAGCACTCTACCACTAGGCCACATTCCCAGCCCCTTTCCGTTGTTTAACTCCAACTTTGCGCACTGCCCTCACGGCCCCCCCCCTCCCCCAGGCTCTTGAGGGGCGGGGAGGAGGGGGGAGAGGGGAGGGCGCAGGGCAGTGGAGGTCCTGGGGTGGGGAGTGGGCCCTGCAGGGTGGTCGCCCAGGCCACGCGGGGCTGGGGCGGCTGGAGGGGAAAGCGAGGGGCGCCTCACCTAGAGCCCCTTCCTGAGCCTTCCCGACACACCTGGGTGGAGGAGGAGGGGCGGGGTGCACCGGAGAAGGGAGGGGGGCCCGGCCTCGGTGGCCCTGGGCGGCGGGGACCCGGGGACCCCGCTCCCCCGGGCACCTGGCGCCCAGCACGGCCGCTCGCAGGGTCCCCCCCCCCACCCCGTTCTCACGTGTGACGCAGCCCGGCCGAGGGGGTCAGGACCTCCCCGGCCCGCCACCCCCCTCACCCGACCCGCGGAGGGGCGGCCGCGCGGCCCCGAGGGGGCGCCCACCCCCCGCCGCCGCCGCCGGCCCGCGCCGCCTCCCGCGCCCCGCGCCTGCAGCTTCCCCCGAAGACATTGGGTGTCAGCACCAGCCCGGCTTCTCCGCACGCGGCGCGGCTCGGGCTCGCCGCACGTCCCCGCACCGCCCGGCGCTCCGCTCCTCCGCAGACCCCGCGCCGCGCGCAGAGCCGGGCCGGGCCGGGCCGGGGGAGCCGTGAGGAGGTGGGCGGGGGGGGGTGGGGGAAGACGCGGCTCCCGACCCCGCGCCCCGCCAGCGCCCGCCTCGCCCCGCGCCCGCCCGCCCGCCCGCCCGCCGCCGCCGCCGCCGGCCCCGGCCCGCGCCCCCGCCCCCGGCCCGAGCGCCGCGCGCCGCCCGCCCGCCCGCCCGCCCGCCCGCCGCGCGCTCCAACTCCGCGCCGTCCGCCCGCCGCCGCCGGGCCCAGCCGCGGCCGCCCCTTCGCCATGGCCCGCGCGCCCGCGCCCGCCGCCCCCCGCGCCCCGGGGCCGCAGCGCATCGCGAACCGGCGGGGTGGGGCCGGCGGGGCGCGGGGTCCCGCGCGGGCGCCGCCGTCGGCGTAGGGGCCGCGCCGCCCCCGCCATCCCCGGCCGCCCCCGCCGGCCCGCCGCGTCCATGTCCAGGTAAGGTGAGGGGCGCCGCTCGCGCGCGCGCGCTCATTCCGGGGGAGGAGGAGGGAGGGAGGGGGGCGCCCCCGACCCCCGCGCCCCGCCCCGCGCGCCCGGCCCCGGCGCCCGCCCGCGGCACCCCCCCCCCCACCACCCGCGGGGGGGGAGGAGGGGACGGGGGCGGGGAGGACGAAAGGAACTTTGACCGGGGCCCCGCTCCCGGGCCACCAAAGTTCTCCCGGTGCCAGCGCCGAGCCCCGGAGCCGCGGGGCCGCCCCGCGCCGCGGGCATTTATTCAACAAGTCAGGGCTGCCGGTGGGCGCCGGCTCCCGCCCGCCCCTCCGCCCGCCCCTCCGCCCGCCCGTCCGCCCGTCCGTCCGTCCGTCCGTCTCCCCGCCGCCCCTCCGCCGCTGCGGCTCTGCGGCCAGCACCACCGGAGCTGGACCGGAGCGGGTGCCGGGGTCCAGCCGGGGCTGAGCGCGGCGGCGGCGGCGGCGGGCGGGCGCGGAGCGGGGAGTGGGGTGGGGTGGGGGGGACCGGGCGGGCGGGCGGGGTGGGGGTGCAGAGGACCCCCCCCCCCGCCGTGGCCGCGACCCCCTCCCCCCGCCCGGGACCCCAGCCCGCCCGCCGCCGCCGCGGCCCAGGCCCCGCCGCAGGGAGCCAGGCCGGGGTCAGAGCTGGACTCCAGGGGCCGAACGAAATCCCCAGCCGCGCCGGAGGTGGTTATATAATGAACATGGGCGATGATTGGGTCTTAATTGCCCGCTGGGGCCGAGTGTCCGGGCCAGAGGGCTTGGCAGGGGGTGGGAAGGCCTCATCGTGGGGTGGGGTGGGGGGGTGAGTGATGTCTGGAGGAGGGGGGGGGGCTGTGGACGAGGCCGGGCTGAGCGGGCAGCCAGTGTCTCTCATCTCTGTCAGGATCCTGGGGGTGGGGGGGTGACAAATGAGACTGGGGTCCCAGGGCACCCCCTGAGCGACATTCTGGCCTTGAGAGTGGGTGTTTTGGAACCAAGTGTGAGTGTGTGAGAGCCAGGAGAGCGAGCGAGCGAGCGAGGCCGTGTGTGTCTACGCCCGTGGTGTGTTGGGGTCTGATTCAAATGTGAGTGCTGTCCTAGGAGGCAGGACTCCGGCCGGCGGTTGGTCTGGTCGGTGCTTCTGTCTGGGCAGGCGATCTGGTCTGTCCTTCTGTCTGTCTCTCGTGGCCTAAGAGATTGCCTCGGCAGACCCCGGCTGCCTGGGGCCACGGGGCCGCCCGGGCATGGGTGTGGGCTCCTAGGCCAGCCTGGGGAAGGAAGGGGGAGGAATTGTGGCCTGCTTCCCGCAGCCAGGTCACCCCCGAGAAACCATCATGTCCCCCTGGGCACCAAGGACCTACTCTGGAAACTCTCGTCCACCTTTCAGGACAAACTTTGTGTTCAGGCCCCTGGGCTGGGTGCCGGGCAGAACTTCCGCCCTTTTCTTCTCCTTCTAATCTCAAGCATCACCCCTGGGGCTCCAGGGGGAGGGGTGCCAAGTCAGGGCAGGACAGGGTGGCCCTGAGCAGGACAAGCTTCGGATGTGATTGCCGAGAGGGGCGTCCTGGGCCAGCCCTGCTGCGGGGGGCCATCTCCCCTCCCCCCCCCAGGTCAGCTTGGGGGAGGGGCCGCAAGCCTGGCTGGAGGCCCCGCTTTTCCTTGATATTCCCCAGTTCCTGCCCATCTTCCCTACCCACCTCCTCCTCTTCTCCCATCTCCTTTCCAGGAGCTTCCGAAGGGTTGCGGTTGGGAGGGCATGAGTCCTAGGCTCACTAGGGGTGTCAGGCAGCCCCCACATTCCTGCGGTTGACTCCCTTTGACCTTGGGTGGGCAGGGGGAGGAGGGAAGGTTGCCGTGGGAACTCGGTGCTTCCCCGCCGCCGCCACCTTCTTGTCACCCGACCCAGACAGCCTGTCCTGGGAGAGGTTTAGGGCTTCACACAGCAGCCTCTGTAGTTCTGGACCCCAGAACCCCAGCACCTGGAGCTGGTGGCAGCCGGTTGCACCCACAAGTCCCCACCCCAGCATCTGCGTCATACTCTCAGCCCCTCACCTTGGGGACCTCAGCTCTGGGGGGGGGGGAGGCCTCCTGGGTCCCCCTCTGTCCCTCCCCCACCAGTGCGGGGCCCCGCCCCCAGCAGTTCAGAGCGCTTTCCGAGGTAAACGCAGGAGAAGGCTCCCGTGTGATTCTGTGTCTCTGGCTGCCCTGCTGCCTGGTTCTCCGGATTGCATGCAGGGTGCTCAAAAACTATGTCTTCAAAGAGTGGGTGCTAGGCTAGGTGTGGGGATCTGGGGAGGCCCCACCAGAGCCAGGAAAGCAGGGTCCCTTTCCTGTCTGCGGCTTTTTCCCCCCTTCCCTTTCCTCGGCCCCATTCCCCCTTCTGCTCCATCCCTTTCTTGTCTTCCTTCCTCCTCTTCCCTCTGCCCCCTCCCTTCCCTGGCCCGTGAGCCTCCAGACCCGTGGACCTGCGTCCCTGAGGCCTGTGGGGAGAGAAGCGTGGACCCCGGTCCCGTGGGCCCGTGGGTTCTGCAGTCTAGGGAATGTGGGCTGAGCCTCCCCACGCACAGGCGCAGCTGCAAGTGGAAAGATGGAAGAAAACAAATCTGATGTTTAGGTCCCTTTTCTCTTGTGCTTCTCTTTTACGTCGAGTAAGCACCTTCTCGACGCCGCGCAGCCTTCCGGTTGCTGGGGACCCCTCTGTGAGCGGAGGGGATGGACCAGCCAGCACCCTGCACCAGCTGAGGGGACTCAGTTTCCTCTTGGGCTCTGGGAGTGAGAGAGCTAGGTTGTGTTTGACACTTGGGGGTGAAGCAGGCCAGGAGCTGGGCACTTTTGTGTGAGTTCTGGAGACTTGGGGTCCTGGACCAGGAGGGGAGGAGGACAAGGGAGAGGAGGAGGAGGAGGAAGAGGAGGAGGAAGAGGAGGAGGGGGAGGAGGAGGGGGAGGAAGAGGAGGAGGAGGAGAGGCAGGAGAAGGAAGTAGTGGAGGCAGCCCGGAGGCCTCTCTGTCTCTGCAGGTCGGGTGCAGAGGAGCTGGGCCTGAGTGTGGACCTGTCCCATCTCCAGGGCCCCCTTGGCCAGAGGGGACTGGCTCAGGCTGGGTCCCGCGTGGGGCATTGGGCTCTTGCCTCTGCTGCCCGCCGCGCATGGTGCTCTACCGAGCAGAGAAGGGAGGGAGGAATGCAGGTCTTCCCGGGGGGCCCGGAGGCCCCAGGCCTCCTCTTTGGACCCCCCGGCTCTTGCCCCAGGGGGAGAGAGAAGCAGGTCTGCGGTGGTGATGGAGAAAGGCCGGTCCCTCAGCCCCTTGGGAGCCCCTGCTTGGTGTGTCTGGAATAAGCTTCCCACCTCGACGGGCTTTTCATGGGGCTTCGAAGCGTGTCTCCAGCGCCTTGCACGGGACCCACCGGAGGTTGTTTTCCGTTCATTGAGGTACTTTCCACAGCTCCTTCCCGTGTGTGTTACCAGAGGCCTCGAAGCCTGGTGAGGACCAGTGAGAGGAGGCGGGAGGCCCGGGGCCTGGGCTGGGGCCTGGGACTCTCGGTCCGGTGCTCTTTCTGCTGGGTGTCCTCCCACCCACCTGCTTCTTGATCTGTTAGCTCAGGTACGACCAGGGCCTTAATTACTGCAGAGTGAGTAAAACTGATCAGCAGAGGCACCTGCTGGGAGATGTTCAAACACACTGATGGAGATTCACACACAGCCTTCCGTGCCGGCACTCAGCCTGGAGCCTCTGAACGCAAACAAGACACCGTGTGCTGCCTGACACAGGAGCAGACTCGGGCGGCGGGGGGGGGGGGGGGGGGGCTGCGGGGCTGCAGCCCGTCCGGGACGCCCTTTAACAGGCGACCTGGAGCCGGAATGGCCAGGTCCAAACCCTGGCGCTTCTCCTAAGTGGCTCTTGACCTTGGTGCGTGTCTCCACTTCCCCGTGCCTCCGTTTCCTCCTGGGAGGAGAGGAGGACACAGGGGCTCACTTCTCTGGCTTGTCACACTTGCTCACCCAAGATACTGGCAGGAGTGTTTGTAGTCCTGGGTGGGTGGGGTCGCCGAGCCAGGGCAGTGAGCACGTTCCGGAGCTGGGAGGGCTTGCTGGCCACCGAGCGAAGGCAGTGTCGGTTCCATGCCAGGCACTGATCGCTGGCCAGACCAGAGCAAGGGTTGTGTCCGGTCTGCCCAGCCTGGAGCCATTGCTCTCTAAGTTGGAGGAGCTGCCGTGCGGCTCGGCTCCTCTGAGGAAGGTTTGCGGGGGCCCCCGCGGACCCCACGCCCGGGTGCAGCCGTGTTCCTGGGCTGGGGCTGGGGCCTCTCCTGACTGAGACGGGAGCCCCAGCCCCAGCCTCGGGCAGGGGACCTGTGTGTCCCGCCGCCAGCACCCAGGTGCTCATCCCATCCTGCCCGCGTCGAGGCTAAACTGCGCAGACTCCAGCAGGACCAGGGAGGGGGCCCAGGGAGGCCGCCCAATCTGGAAATTGTCATCCGAGAAATGGCTGAGGGAGCTGGTGACAAGAGGCCCCGGGGCCGAGGAGGCTCGGGGGTGGGCGGGCTGTCGTCATGCATCTGCAGGGCTGTCATGCGGAAGAGGGAGCCGGCAGAAGGTTCCAGGGCACTGGGATGTTGCTGGAAGATTCTGGGATGGAGCCCCCCCCCCCCCCCCCCCAGCTACAGTGACTGCTCTGCAGACCCCAGATGCAGGCTCTGCCCTGGTTGTGTGTGACGTGACATGGGTGGGGTGTGCCTGAGTGTCCTGCGTGTTTGGGGCTGTCTGGTTGCCTGTATGTGGTGTGTGTGTAACGAGGTATACGTGTGTGTCTGTGAGCGTGTGCCCGTGTTCTTAGTGTGCTGATAAGAGTTCCATGCTGGAGCCGC